>NC_092411.1:9567838-10242838 GCF_040894005.1 Engystomops pustulosus | reverse complement strand
TCCTTATAGGATCAAGGGGAAATTGCAGTGGTTAATCCTGCCTGGCAAGGCAGATGTTAATATGTGATGTAATTTCTATTATCCAATGATATGTGTTACATCCTGTCTCTGTGCACTGAGAGGTAATTGGAGGAGCAGCCACCACCTGACCAAAGGGAGGTAATAAAACCCCCTAGCCTGGAATGTTCTAGAGAAGTCTCTCCCCAGAGAGAGAAGAGAGCAGTCTCTCCCAGAAGGGAGAAGAGACCGGTCCTAGTCAGGCCCTCTGGGTCTGCAGGACACAAGCTGAGAGTAGTTAGCTGGGCAACAGCTCAGAGACTCTAGCATACCAGACCAGTGCAGGAAGAGCCTAGCCCCTGCCTGAAGTGGAAGCTAAGACTAGAGTTAGTGTAGTGAGGAAAGGGGTATCATCCTACCTTCAAGGGTGATACCTGAAGAGATCCAGGACCGAGCTGAAGCCTCCTCTAAGGACACAGCTGCCTCCCAGCCTGCTCTTACATCCAGGCTGGTGACCTACATCCTGCGGCTCCCTCCAAATACCTCTCCAGTACTCCATCTACCTGTTAAAGGCACGTTTGCTGAAGTTCCTGCGGTTCCAATAAAGAACTGTAAGTTGTTTTCTTCAACCTCTGCCTCCGTCTGGTCCCTGCTACTACAACTCCCATCATCACCGGCACCCTGTCCACCACACAGAGACTCACACTCGGGACATTAAGGGGTTGCCCCAGGGAGATCCGCTATAGCAGCCGCTCCCTCATCTTTTCTTGCCAACACCACCCTGCTGGAGACCTGCCAGGCTGTAGGACAGCCCTCCGGTTCCCCGTACCAAGCACCGTGACAATAGCGTGCTTAGGCCGCAACCGCCAGCCACTCCGGTACCGCGGGCCCCGGCTGACTCCAGGCCTCACCTCAAGGGCTAGGCCCCGGTGGGGGATGTTGCAAGTGGCGTCACGAACAGGATATAGACTTCTGTGCCTTATTACGGCATTAAAGACTTTCCTTTATTAAAAGACTGTGCTGCCTAACCCTGCTGCCATCCGGGTTTAGGCCTAAGGACTTGTACGTTTCTGGAATGAACTGTGTTATACTGCTGCCACGTGCGGTCGAGCGCTGCTCCCGCACTCCAGAGGTTAATCCTGGCAAGAACTGTACCAGCTCTGCTACATCCGGCGCTGCCGCGCCTGAAGATTTTTACCTCAGAAACTGTGGCGCAGCAAATAATTCAAGCCCGCCAAAACCTTCACTGGCGGGAAACCCAGATGACGCATCAAGCTCCACCCACGCGCGAAGCGCGCGAACCCCGCCTCCTGTGGCGCAGGAAAAATTAGAGCCCGCCACAGCTCTTGGCGGGAAGGACTCGGACTCCTCCCACTGGCTCGAGGCGGACTTCCTGCCCTGCCTCAGAGAAGCGCCAGAACTCGAGTGGACTTTGGACCGTGAGGACAACACCATGTGGGGTCCTCCGCCCTTCCCTCCTGTGGAGCGTCCGGAATTTTACGAGGTCCTAGAGACTATGGTGGTGGTCTCTGCGCAGCCCGTCCGACGACCCTCCGCTGGACATCGGCTGCACCGTGGATTGACTCGGGCCTTCGTCACCAGGACATGTTACCAAACGGTGACGCAGTACCAAATCCCACCCGGGCGGTTCCTCGTCCCTATCCCGGTTACCATCCCGGTACCGCGGGCCCACGTGGAGGCGCCACGTGGGGAGGCCCCGACTCCTGGCGAGCCAACGCCTGGGCCTAGTGTTGCCGCTCCACCTGCTCCGAGGCCTACTACTCCGGCTCCGCGGCCTGCTAGCCCCGCGGTGGTGGTTCCTGCTCCTGTTCCGGCACCTACCTGTCGCCCAAGGAGATCCGAGCCTGAACCGGAGCCACGAGCCCCAGCACCGAAACCTCCGCAGCTTCAAGGCCGAGGTGAGGCCGCCCGCCGGCGACTCCGAGACGCTGTCTCGGACCAGCGACGCCGGGAGAAGGAGACCCAGCGGTATATGGCCGGCCGATCTACAGCTGGAGCTTGGGTCGAGAAGAACCGCACCACCGGCATGGTCCGGTTCTTTGACAAGCGGAAGGGCTATGGCTTCGCCACCCAGGACTACACCGGACGGGAAGTATTTATACCCCGCCGGTCCGTCAAGAGGCCTGATCTGCCGGAGAGCCAGCACAACCTCAAGCCAGGCGAGTGCATCGAGTTCTCCCTGCAGGAAGGACCTCGAGGACCCTGGGCGGCTGGCGTGATCCGGATCCCCGACTCCGATGAGGACCGCTACTTCCCGCACGATGACTGGTACGAGGACGACGAGTGGCCGGAATCTCCGAACACCTCTTCTTCCTCGGCTGCGAGTCCCCGGGCAGTGACCTACGTGAATGCCCCATCCACAGTAATTGTGAGTACGGGTCCCATTGCCATCCATGGGCCGGGCATGATCCAGGGCGCCACCCCCACCGTCTCCCCTGCCGGGAGCATTGCCAGGTCCCGCGGCTCTTCTGTGGGAGAAGACATCCCGGCTAGCGAACCTTGTCCGGAGGTTCCATCTAGGCCCACATCTCCCCTTGCTGGTTACCGATGGGGTGATGACCCGGCCCCGGAAGAACCGGAGCTGGAAGGAGCCGCGGCGCGGCCGCTGGGCTCTGTCTATTTCTTCATGGACCCCTCCGTGGTCCCTGGCTCAGTTGAGCCCCCGGCTGGAACAGCCGACACCCCGGGCGACAGCGCTCCTCCCCCTGAAGGTCCGGAGGATGTTGCTGCACCTGCAGTACCCACTGCTGCCACCGGGTGTCCCCAGCCGGCACCTACTCCCGCTGAGGATGCACAGGATTCCCTGCTGACTTTGGATCCTGTCCCTGCTGAACCCAGCGAAGATGCAGAGTAACCCCTGAAGGGCTGTAGCCCACTTCAGGTACTGTACTATGTACATATTGTATTTATCTCCATTTTCCCTAAAGAGCCAGAGACTTTCCTGAGACTCTTACCCTTATTTATCTCAGTCAAGAGACATACCTTGAACTGATTATTGTCCTGTGCTATGATAGCACCCCTTCCTCTGCCACAGCAGAGATTTCTTCAAAGGACTCTGTCCCTCTCCAAATAGAGGAGACCCTTTGCTTCTTTCATTGCACTTTTCCCCCACCTCAAGGGCTGTACCCAGAAGATGGACTTTGCTATTAAAGACCTTCTGAGAGACTTTTGCCAGATACTACCAGGGAAAAGTTGCTATGTCTATTTACTTATCATTTTGCACTTAATGCCTTCCTTTTTAGGTATGGACATTCTGTTTGCACTTTTTATGCCTTTCCTTTGCAGGAAAAGAGACATTTGCTACCGTGCTACTCTGAGTAGCCTATCTATCTGTAACGTTATGTTATAAGATGTGTACCCATTGGGCTGCTAAGCCAATGTGAGTTTACAAAAAAAAACTTTGCACACTGTCATATCTGCCAGTAGTCTGCATTAACCCTTTCATAGGCTTTTCAGGTTGTAGTGTGGCTGTGTCGGACCGTCTTCTATGTAAAACACTGACCGCTACCTGATCCCTCAAACTGAGGTTTGCACATGGGGGTAGTCCGTAAACTGCGGGTCTTTAGGGGACCGGGGGTGTTACACAGCTAGCACCTGGATGCCACTCATACATGGGTAAGGTTGTCAGTCAGGAGGTACTTGTGTCGCATATGCTAACGCAATGCAGATAGACACCATATAATTGCCGCCAGGGAAGAAGCGTTGTTTAAACAAATATACAGGCCTTGGTGCAAGGAGTGGATTACAGGACATGACACCACACCTTTCCTACTGTACAGTTCGGTTTAATGGCGTCAGCGACCAACTGTCATACAGCTATATTTTTGTCTTAGTCCGACACCAACCCAGGTGCCTGTCTCCAGGACCATGGGCGGTTTGTCCCTACACCTCACATAGCCTGCACTTCCCAGAAGTGCCCTTAGCCCCCTCCGTGCCCCAAACCATCTGTAGTCGAGCCGAGGGCGGCTCTTTCAATTGCCCCCGGGGTATGCAACACCCTCGCCGATGCAATGGCGAGGTAGTGCTTGCGAATACGTCCCACCTGTAGGTAACACCACATTACACTACATGGTCCTTATAGGATCAAGGGGAAATTGCAGTGGTTAATCCTGCCTGGCAAGGCAGATGTTAATATGTGATGTAATTTCTATTATCCAATGATATGTGTTACATCCTGTCTCTGTGCACTGAGAGGTAATTGGAGGAGCAGCCACCACCTGACCAAAGGGAGGTAATAAAACCCCCTAGCCTGGAATGTTCTAGAGAAGTCTCTCCCCAGAGAGAGAAGAGAGCAGTCTCTCCCAGAAGGGAGAAGAGACCGGTCCTAGTCAGGCCCTCTGGGTCTGCAGGACACAAGCTGAGAGTAGTTAGCTGGGCAACAGCTCAGAGACTCTAGCATACCAGACCAGTGCAGGAAGAGCCTAGCCCCTGCCTGAAGTGGAAGCTAAGACTAGAGTTAGTGTAGTGAGGAAAGGGGTATCATCCTACCTTCAAGGGTGATACCTGAAGAGATCCAGGACCGAGCTGAAGCCTCCTCTAAGGACACAGCTGCCTCCCAGCCTGCCCTTACATCCAGGCTGGTGACCTACATCCTGCGGCTCCCTCCAAATACCTCTCCAGTACTCCATCTACCTGTTAAAGGCACGTTTGCTGAAGTTCCTGCGGTTCCAATAAAGAACTGTAAGTTGTTTTCTTCAACCTCTGCCTCCGTCTGGTCCCTGCTACTACAACTCCCATCATCACCGGCACCCTGTCCACCACACAGAGACTCACACTCGGGACATTAAGGGGTTGCCCCAGGGAGATCCGCTATAGCAGCCGCTCCCTCATCTTTTCTTGCCAACACCACCCTGCTGGAGACCTGCCAGGCTGTAGGACAGCCCTCCGGTTCCCCGTACCAAGCACCGTGACAATAGCGTGCTTAGGCCGCAACCGCCAGCCACTCCGGTACCGCGGGCCCCGGCTGACTCCAGGCCTCACCTCAAGGGCTAGGCCCCGGTGGGGGATGTTGCAGATAGATAGATAGATAGATAGATAGATAGATAGATAAATAGATATGAGATAGATAGATAGGAGATAGATAGGAGTTAGATAGATAGATAGATAGATAGGAGATAGATAGATATGAGATAGATAGATAGATATGAGATAGATAGATATGAGATAGATAGATAGATATGAGATAGATGGCTAGATAGGAGATAAATAGATATGAGATAGATAGAAAGATAGATAGATAGATAGATAGATAGATAGATAGATATGAGATAGATATGAGATAGATAGATAGATAGATAGATATTATCCTTGTCCTTACAGAATAAATCCCGCAGTCTGGGAATGAGGAGAGTCCTGCTGAGACCCGGAGGAGTTTGAGGAGCAGCTCATCCGCCAGGTGGGAGCTCAGGATTACGGAGGGGGGGTAATGGCTGCTAAAATATCCTATGATGTTCTGGTAAGATACAGCGTCCACCAGATGCCAGGACAAGGTGCCCGCCTGCCCTAAGAGGCTGATCAGCGGCGCCCCCTGTGGAAACACAAGCAACGAACAATCAGATCTTAACCCCTTCATCACCAGGGCTCATCAGTGCCTGAGTGTCCAGGTCAGATGATTTTGCAGCTCTGTGCTGCTCTTCTTTATATGACGAGATCTTTGTCTTATATATAAACCACTTTATATATAGTCACAATTTTTACTATTTTTTGATACTTGAAAGAATAATTTTAGTTATGACATAAATTCTTTTTATTTGAATTTAGCAGAGAAATAACTAAACCTGTTTTTTCTTCGTTACACTTTTCACCCTGTCAATGGTGTAAGACAACTGGCTGCAGCGGGAGCACTTAGCCCCGCCCACAAAATGATGGACCAATCACTGATGAAGTCTGTTTTAGAATATTAATACTTTGCACCACGTACCGGTTCGTCTATCAGCTTCTCCTCTTTGGTGAGGAATACCAGCATATATAACAGGCAGACCAGCATCCGATGGGTTTCTGGCCGGGGGATGGGCCCCCAGGCGTCGGCCAGGACGTTCATCCAGTTGACATCACATAATACAGCCCCGAGAAACAGGAAACAGCTCTTAGGACTCCCTCGCTCCACCTAGTGGACAAAAATTTGGGTGAATACTGACAAGGTCTGCTTTCTTACCAAAATAGCGCCACATCTGTCCATAGGTTGTACCCGATATTGCAGGACGACCGTATATGAGTAAATGGCCTTACCTGCAATACCGCACAACACCTGTGGGCAGAGGAGGCGCTGTTCTAGGAAGAATGAAGTTGAGCTATTGTGCTACTGTAATCATGATCGAAGTTGGACATCTCTGGACCCACCTTGAAGAACTCCTCCATCAGAGTCTGATCGGGATACATGTCCTTCCAGGGCAGCTTGCTGTACTCTGTGTGATAGGTATACAGGATATACTCCGGGTGCATGGGCGCAGTGCAGGACTCACAATAGTGCATTAGATGTAACCACAGCGCCCCCCGCTGTCCAGGCAAAAGGTGATCTGTGAGAAGATAAGAAGGAGGTTACTAGACACCAGACCTCTACTAACTAGCAAAATTCTGTACATTGACCAAAATCATAAAAAATTTCCACTGAGCATTGCAATAGATCCTGTTCTGTAGAGATCACTTCTCAATAGTCATGTTATTAAAGAGAACATTACATTGATATAACATTGAGGTAACACAGGATCCAAAATTCACAATAGTCTATGTCACGACTCAGCTCCCCCTCCCTGCACAATAACAATTGAGCCTCATAATTGTCCGACACTTCCTGTTCTATTGAGATCAATTCTCGGCAGTTATCTCACCTTCTTCATAGGCAAGATTACAATGACCGATAACACAGGATCCACCATTAACTATAGGTAATCGTCAGGGCTGAGCTATTGCCCTCTCTGGACAAATAGTTTGACACTTCCTGTTCTATTGAGATCACTTCTCGACAGTTATCTCATTATCATCACAGGAAGGATTACAATACAATACAATACAGATAACACAGGATCCACGGTTCACTATTGGTAATAGTCAGGGCTGAGCCTTTTCCCCTCCCTATACAATAACAACTCTGCCTCCCAATAGCCTGACACATCCTGTCCTATTGAGATCACTTTTTGGCAGTTATCTTATTACCATCACAGGCAGAATTACAATGACAGATAACACAGGATCCATGGTTCAGTATGGGTAATAGTCAGGGCTGAGCCTTTTCCCCTCCTTATACAATAAGAACTCTGCCTCCCAATAGCCTGACACTTCCTGTCCTATTGAGATTACTTTTTGGCAGTTATCTTATTACCCTCACAGGCATAATTACAGTGATAGATAACACAGGATCCACAGTTCTGTATTGGTAATGGTCAGAGCCTTTTCCCCTCTCAATACAATAACAACTCTACCTCCCAATAGCCTGACACTTACCTGTTCTATTGAGATCACTTCTCAGCAGTTATCTCATTACCATCACAGGCGGGATTACAATGACAGATAACACAGGATCCACAGTTCTGTATGGGTAATAGTCAGGGCTGAGCCTTTCCCCCTCCCTATACAATAACAACTCTGCCTCCCAATAGCCTGACACTTCCTGTCCTATTGAGATCACTTTTTGACAGTTATCTTATTACCATCACAGGCGGGATTACAGTGATAGATAACACAGGATCCACAGTTCTGTATTGGTAATGGGCTGAGTCTTTTCCCCCTCCCTATACAATAACAACTCTGCCTCACAATAGGCTGACTCTTCCTGTTCTATAAAGATCACTTTGCAGCAGTTATCTCATTATCATCACAGGCAGAATTACAATGACAGATAACGCAGAATCCACCACAGGTGATATTCAGAGCTCAACTCCCTCTGCACAGGTCACAGAGCATGCCCACAACAAATCTTGTTGTGGGCATTTCTTTATATTTCTCATATGATACCAATCCTGCACTCACCTTGAAATTTCTGATGCAGCGTCAAAATGCAGTCGCAATACACCTGGACCAATATGAGGGCGGTGTGAGAGTCATTCTCCAGCCAGGGGTAGCAGCGCTGGTTACTGTGGGAAGAGCGAAAAAGATGCTGAATGTACAATTTCTCTGTGTTTTGGACAATCGCTCTCCAATTTGTCACTACCCGAGGCCTAGAAGACACAAACCGTGTGAAAGTCACGTGTCGTACCTGCCATCGCCTTTATCCAGGACCATTATCCACGGCTTGAAGAGCTCAGTGACCACTGAATGCAGAGATTTTAACACTAAAGAAAAGGGTTAAAAAGAAAAAAAAGTTGAGTTGATTTGCACCCGTGTGATGTCATGTGATCACAGTAAGTAAGATTATTATTATTGTAGTAAGTGGACAACCCCTTTAAGACAACCCCTTTTACTATAGGATGATTACCGGCCTGGACTGTAGGACTCCCCATAGGTTCTTGTTTGATATTGTGGACCTCGTAATCGATGTGACTTTTCACCAGATATTCCAGGAAGGTTTTCACCTCGGGGATGTACGGACTCCACTTCGACAGTAACCCGAAACTCTGAAAGTCCGGCTTAGAGAGACGCAGCTTGAGGAAAAAGTCTGAGAGCCACTTAATAGTCTCCAGGACCTACAGAGAGACAGAGAGGACGATTGTGGACAACAGAACTCCTAAAACTACTGTGTGTGGGGCCAGAGGTGTCTGGAGGAGGTGCAGGCCCAGCTATATCCTGTAAACACATGCATGCTCAGCTCATGCAGGGGGAAGTCTGGCAGGATAGTGGTCATGTCCTCACTGTAAATACATGCATGCTCAGCTCATGCAGGGGGAAGTCTGGCAGGATAGTGGTCATGTCCTCACTGTAAACACATGCATGCTCAGCACGTGCAGGGGGACATCTGGGAGAATAGTGGTCGTGTCCTCACTGCAAACACTTGAATGCTCAGCACGTGCAGAGGGACGTCTGGGAGAATAGTGGTCATGTCCTCACTGTAAACACATGCATGCTCAGCACGTGCAGAGGGACGTCTGGGAGAATAGTGGTCATGTCCTCACTGTAAACACATGCATGCTCAGCACGTGCAGAGGGACGTCTGGGAGAATAGTGGTCATGTTCCCAATGTAAACACATGCATGCTCAGCAAATACAGGGGGACATCTTTGAGAATAGTGTTCATGTACTCACTGTAAACACATGCATGCTCAGCACACACAGAGGGACATCTGGGAGAATAGTGGTCATGTCCTCACTGTAAACACATGCATGCTCAGCCCATACAGAGGGACATCTGGGAGAATAGTGGTTGTGTCCTCACTGTAAACACTTGAATGCTCAGCATGTGCAGGGAGACATCTGGGAGAATAGTGGTCATGTCCTCACTGTAAACACATGCATGCTCAGCACGTGCAGAGGGACGTCTGGGAGAATAGTGGTCATGTTCCCAATGTAAACACATGCATGCTTAGCAAATACTGACAAAGCGTTTCACCCGATGTCCGAGAGGCTCCCCGTCCTCATCCGGACATGAGTATTACTGCAGGACCTAGAGTGACTGATCCCCAGTTGTCCTGTATCACCCTTAAGCATTGTGTGTTTCTTATAGTCTGAAAAATTGGTATATATGAAATCATGATGATGATGATGATGATGATGGCAGTGCAGGATGTTACAGGACCCCTGTATGAATATCTGACAACCATCGGTTCTCTACCTGCTCTGCTGACAACATCATTTTGTTAGTGCAGTTTGGGTATATGAGGGGGTCTTTGGACTCCAGTTTGATGGTGTCTGGCAGAAGTCTTGGGGTGTAGCATCCCACAGCCTTTAGGGATGTTTTCCAGCATTCTGGGCTCAGCAGCTGCTCCGAGGAACCTGTAAGAAGCAGGAGGACACGGAAATCATCTCATGTGATAGAAGCTGGGATATTGTCAGAATGTGCCACATAATGTGCCATGTAATGTGCCACGTAATGTGCCACGTAATGCGCCATGTAATGTGCCATGTAATGTGCTGTGTTCTGCGCCCTCCATCTATGTCTTATCCTCTCAACTTAATACATTTGCAAAGTTCAAAGTGAGCAATTTATAGGAATGTTATCTAATAAACCAATAGTATATGCCAACATCTGATGGACAGTGACCTATGAGATCAATGTGATCCCAAAAAGTGTTATGATAGCGCTGCAGGTCACTTCGCCTTGCAGAGCTGCAGCTGGTTACATCCAGACGCATGTACTGTGCAGGAGTAGCGGGTTGGTAGCTGGTGGTCTCTGTATACCGGGGCTGCTGCAGCAGTATACTGTCATCAGCCTTACCGGATTGAGGCCAGTGATAAGCTGCAGCAGTCACCATGATGTCACCGCAGCGGCTTCTCTATACTAGCAGTGATGGGAGCCACTGTGCTGGACAGAAGTGGAGGTGATTATAACCTACTGGGGCACATTTACTTACTTGTCCGACGAAGTTCCCCGAAAGTGCATTGTCCGTGTATAAAGCATTGTGCCGCGATTCACTAAGATCGTGCACCCGATATCCTGCATGTGTCGCTTCCCCGCTCAGGTCCCCGGAGTTCACCTTCTTCTTCCTGGTGCATGTAAGTGCATTGTCCGTGTATAATGCGCTGTGCAGGGAGTCACTAAGATCGTGCGCCCGATATCCTGCATGTGTCGCTTCCCCGCTCAGGTCCCTGGAGTTCACCTTCTTCTTCCTGGTGCATGTAAGTGCATTGTCCGTGTATAATGTGCTGTGCAGGGAGTCACTAAGATCGTGCACCCGATATCCTGCATGTGTCGCTTCCCTGCTCAGGTCCCGGGAGTTCACCTTCTTCTTCCTGGTGCATGTAAGTGCATTGTCCGTGTATAATGCGCTGTGCGGCGATTCACTAAGATTGTGCGTCCGATATCCTGCATGTGTCGCTTCCCCGCTCAGGTCCCCGGAGTTCACCTTCTTCTTCCTGGTGCATGTAAGTGCATTGTCCGTGTATAATGCACTGTGCGGCGATTCACTAAGATCGTGCGCCCGATATCCTGCATGTGCCGCTTCCCCGCTCAGGTCCCAGGAGTTCACCTTCTTCTTCCTGGTGCATGTAAGTGCATTGTCCGTGTATAATGTGCTGTGCAGGAGTCACTAAGGTCCTGCACCCTATATCCTGCATGTGTCGCTTCCCCGCTCAGGTCCCCGGAGTTCACCTTCTTCTTCCCGTGCATGTAAGTGCATTGTCTTGCAACACAATTTGAAACTTAAATCCCGTGCTAATTCCAAATCTGTCCCCCCCGATTTATGTTGCATGGAAGCAGCGCAGCTGTGCGATAGTCCGATCTCGTGCAACACATTCCCAGCACAAACTCCTGTTAAATATCTGTCAAAGCCGAGCAAATCCCGAAAACTGCGCAAGGTCCGACAAAAGTGCGATCCGCGATCCTTAGTAAATAAGCCCCATTATTTTGTTTTATACCAACTTCTGCTAATAGACAATAATGCACTGAAACCCCTTCATTCTCTGGATGTGGTTTGGGGTGAAAAGAAGAAGAATGTGGAACAGTGAGTGAGTCTTACTTTGCATGAGCAGTCTCAGGCAGTCGCTATAATGGTCTGGGAACTGGTAGCGCAGGATGGAGCTCCAATGCTTGCAGAAGATATTGAAGGGCATCAGCAGATCCTCCTCGGGTGCCAGGCCGCACAGGGTCAGCGCCAGGTGCACCGACTCCAGCAGTTTGCTGCGCTCGGACATGGAGGGTTTGGCAGAGTTCAACCAGTGATTGAGATCAAACTGCAAAACAACCATACGAGAAGACGTGGAAGGTCAGCGCTGTCCTATGTATCTTATATAAGAGACAATGGGTGACCCGGGATGGAGACATTGATGACCTACTGTCAGGATATCCGATTGGTTGGGGTTGGACTCTTGGCATGAAGATGTCACACCAATCAGATATCCTAAAAACAACAGGATCAATAAGCTGTTCCTGATAAACCCCTTAATGACATGTGACGTCCTATTATATCACCGTTCATATCACGGTGCCGTTAAGGATTTATGTTGAGGGCTCCCCCAACATATCATTATCATTATGCAGCAAAAACCCACCGGTGCTGACACTGGATTTTTGTTCTTCATCCATCTAACATGTATGTGATTTGATTTGTTGTTTATTATTATAAGTTCTAGGGAAAGGGGGGTGATTTAAAACTTTGATGTTACAAAAACCTGTTCTTCATACTATAAAGTTATGGATTTTTGAAGGAGGGGAGCAAAAAACGGAGACGTAAAATCATAATCGGCGGGAAGGGGTTAAAATAGTACATTGCAGTTTTATAAGTAAATATCAATATCCTACATGAAAGCTGAAGTCTATGATATGAGCTCTGCTACATCTCCGACACTCCGCTCCGCTACGCCTGCCACACTACGCTCCGCTACGCCTGCCACACTCCGCTACGCCTGCCACACTCCGCTACGCCTGCCACACTATGCCATGCCTGCCACGCCACGCCTGCCACACTACGCCACGCCTGCCACACTACGCCACGCCTGCCACACTACGCTACGCCTGCCACACTACGCCACGCCTGCCACACTACGCTACGCCTGCCACACTACGCCACGCCTGCCACACTACGCTACGCCTGCCACACTCCTCTCTGCTATGCGTTACCTTAGTCAGCAGCATAAAGATCACGTCACTGTTGTCTTCGGAAATGGCTTCCACTACTTTTTCGTACAAATGTACAAACTCTCCGGGAGAAGCGGCCGGGGTGAAATACGGAGACAGCAGATTACACAACCTCCGGTTCTGCAGTATGGTTTGCAGTATCGGGCGACATTCTGATTGGGTGCCGCTTATAAACACCTATCAGGGGAAATGACAACACACATAAAGCCAATGAACGACATAAAAATGTATCTACTTTTGCAAACATCTACATAATAAAACAAAGCGATGTTGTGACCGATCCTGAATGAAATCTCCTACAGAAGTATATGTCTCCATGGTTACAGACTACAAAACAAGTAGATGTAGTCATGCTGTGCAGTTAAGTGTTATTTTTTATCCTCTATTGTCTCTACAGAGGACAAAAGGAAAGAAGGAACAAACGACTGCAGGATCAGAATACACGTAAGGTTTGTATGTAATCTATAACTATGGAGACACATAACTGTGCAACTGCAAACCTAAAACGACATTAGACTAAAGGAAATCTACCGGTAATATCAAGCATCATAAACCAGGGACATTGCTCATAGATCCAGGCACCGTGACTGCGGTATCTTCTTATATTCCTTATCAATGGCCTCCATCCTTCTAAAATCAACTTTGAAAATTATGCTAATGAGCCAGCAGGTCTCTGGGGAGCATCAGCAGAGCCTCTCATTGCTGCAGCTTCACAGTCTTTACAGACCCACTGCCTGATGTAATCGCATACAGTGGCAGAAGGAGAGTGCTCATGCACAGTGTAACAGCCTGTGAAGCTGCAGCATGGAGGGCTCTGGTAATGCCCCCAGAGCCTTTCTGACTCATTAGCATAATTATAAAAGTTGATTTTAGAAGGAAGGAGGCCATGGATAACAAATATAAGAAGATACCACAGTCCCGGTGCCTGGATCTATGAGTAATGTCGCTGGTTTATCAGGATGGATTTTCATGGATACATTTCCTTGAATGTTTACAAAGTCGACAATTATTTATGGACAATTTTATTTATTTTATTTATTTAACAGATTTTGTTTCTTTTTTTCTTACAAATTTTATACATTATGGGAATATGTCCAAATTTCCGAATAGTTAGGTGAAAATGTAGTGATCCGGAGACTCACCTGTCCCAAAATTTCAATGCAGGAGGTGAAGAACTGGCGAGATGGAGGATGGCGCTGGGTCTCATCACACACATATTCCACCACAGCGAAGAAGGTCCCGATGCCGATCTTCTGTATCTCGGGGGGAGACTGCACTTTATATGCATTTACAAGAGCCCTAAAGGAGGGAAAGGGGAAAAGGTCAATGAGCTGCTGTAAAGCTCCATATTATTGGCGATGTCACTCTATAGCGACTCACGTTATGAAGTTCTCCAGATGGACGGCGGTCTCTATGATGTTGAGGGGGGTAGGCTTGGTGGCTTCAGCTTGTAATTGCTTCATCTCTCTCCGCAGGATGTGAAGTTGTTGGCTTATGGCTTCCTCCATCTGCATTCCCTCAAACTATAGAAGGCAAGGCCAGGCACTTACTAAGCATAAAGGGGTTGTGCCAACTTTGATTTATAATAATAATAATTCCTTTATTTATATAGCGCACACAGATTACACAGTGCTGCACAGAATTTGCCAAATCAGTCCCTGTCCCCAATGGGGCTCACAATCCAATCAACCTACCAGTATGTTTTGGAGTGTCGGAGGAAACCGGAGGACCTGGAGGAAACCCACGCAAACACAGAGAGAACGTATAAACTCTTTGCATGTTGACCTGGATGGGACTTGAACCCAGGTCCCCAGCTCTACAAGGCTGTAGTGCTAACCACTGAACCAATGTGCTGCAAGGCTGTAGTGCTAACCACTGAACCACCGTGCTGCAAGGCTGTAGTGCTAACCACTGAACCACCATGCTGCAAGGCTGTAGTGCTAACCACTGAACCACCCTGCTACAAGGCTGTAGTGCTAACCACTGAACCACCGTGCTGCAAGGCTGTACTGCTAACCACTGAACCAATGTGCTGCAAGGCTGTAGTGCTAACCACTGAACCACCGTGCTGCAAGGCTGTAGTGCTAACCACTGAACCACCATGCTGCAAGGCTGTAGTGCTAACCACTGAACCACCCTGCTACAAGGCTGTAGTGCTAACCACTGAACCACCGTGCTGCAAGGCTGTAGTGCTAACCACTGAACCACCGTGCTGCAAGGCTGTAGTGCTAACCACTGAACCACCCTGCTGCAAGGCTGTAGTGCTAACCACTGAGCCACCGTGCTGCAAGGCTGTAGTGCTAACCACTGAGCCACGGTGATGATTGTTACCCCCTATCCACAGCATTGGTCTGTGGAGGTCCAATCTTGTTATTGGTAGGAAATAACATCATCACTCACCTTGACCATCACCACTGCCGGCCCGTTACACGTCTTATTCAAGTTTCCTCGACACTCCATCTTCATCTCTATCTGCTCCTCTCTATTGACGTAAAGTTTTGGGATGGTGTCGAGCATCTCGCTGTCCAGGGCCACTTGCTGGGACTCCCGCATAGAAGCAGTTCTGCAATGAGAGGAGCAGGAATGAAATCCTAGATCTTACCATCAATGGCTAATGTGGCTAGGATGTCACCGGAGGGTCCGGAGATTTAGGATCAGACACCTGGGACCCCACTGATCAGCAGATTTTGTCTGTTTCTGGTTGTGAGGAATGGATCTGGAAGTACAGATCCGATTTCTGACTTTATTGAAGAATTGCAGCTTAGTTCCTGCTCATGTAAATCTAAAGACAGCTGCAGTAACCCAGCTTGGCCACTGCACAGTGAGTGGAGCTGTTCTTCTGGATCCAATCATCCAATTGCTCCAGTGACCAGAAGAAGACAGAATCCCCCGAGGATTAACCCTTCCCTATGTGCAGTGTGTGTACTATGTGCAGTGTGTGTACTATGTGCAGTGTGTGTACTATGTGCAGGGTGTGTACTATGTGCAGGGTGTGTACTATGTGCAGGGTGTGTACTATGTGCAGTGTGTGTACTATGTGCAGTGTTGTGTGTACTATGTGCAGTGTTGTGTGTACTATGTGCAGTGTTGTGTGTACTATGTGCAGGGTGTGTACTATGTGCAGGGTGTGTACTATGTGCAGGGTGTGTACTATGTGCAGGGTGTGTACTATGTGCAGGGTGTGTACTATGTGCAGGGTGTGTACTATGTGCAGTGTGTGTACTATGTGCAGTGTGTGTACTATGTGCAGTGTGTGTACTATGTGCAGGGTGTGTACTATGTGCAGGGTGTGTACTATGTGCAGTGTGTGTACTATGTGCAGTGTGTGTACTATGTGCAGGGTGTGTACTATGTGCAGTGTGTGTACTATGTGCAGTGTGTGTACTATGTGCAGGGTGTGTACTATGTGCAGGGTGTGTACTATGTGCAGGGTGTGTACTATGTGCAGTGTGTGTACTATGTGCAGTGTGTGTACTATGTGCAGGGTGTGTACTATGTGCAGGGTGTGTACTATGTGCAGGGTGTGTACTAGGTGCAGGGTGTACTATGTGCAGTGTGTGTACTATGTGCAGGGTGTGTACTATGTGCAGGGTGTGTACTATGTGCAGGGTGTGTACTATGTGCAGGGTGTGTACTATGTGCAGGGTGTGTACTATGTGCAGGGTGTGTACTATGTGCAGGGTGTGTACTATGTGCAGGTTGTGTACTATGTGCATGTTGTGTACTATGTGCAGTGTGTGTACTATGTGCAGTGTGTGTACTATGTGCAGTGTGTGTACTATGTGCAGTGTTGTGTGTACTATGTGCAGGTTGTGTACTATGTGCAGGGTGTGTACTATGTGCAGTGTGTGTACTATATGCAGTGTTTGTACTATGTGCAGTGTGTGTACTATGTGCAGTGTGTACTATGTGCAGTGTGTGTACTATGTGCAGTGTGTGTACTATGTGCAGTGTGTGTACTATGTGCAGGGTGTGTACTATGTGCAGGGTGTGTACTATGTGCAGGGTGTGTACTATGTGCAGGGTGTGTACTATGTGCAGGGTGTGTACTATGTGCAGGGTGTGTACTATGTGCAGGTTGTGTACTATGTGCAGTGTGTGTACTATGTGCAGTGTGTGTACTATGTGCAGTGTTGTGTGTACTATGTGCAGGTTATGTACTATGTGCAGGTTGTGTACTATGTGCAGGTTGTGTACTATGTGCAGTGTGTGTACTATGTGCAGTGTGTACTATGTGCAGTGTGCCTGTGTAGTCTGCAGGGGGCACCAGATTCAGGATTTCTGGCACCCCCTGCACTGCTCCGACAGAGGGTGCCATTTTGTTTTGGTGCGCCTTTAACATGGCGACACAATTCTGCATGACGCACAGTGCAGAAATTTGTGTTGCATGAAGACTAGTGCAGCCGCATCACAAAAGGGTCACGTGCAACACTTCTTATATACATGTGCAAGCAGATTGCACTAGAAGGATTGTGCAAAGTCTGACAAAAAACTGGCGCACGACCCTTAGTAAATGTGCCCTAGTATTTAGTTTATCTGTGAGAAGCTCCTCTCTGCACCCTCCTCCAGCGATCCCTGCAGCCTGCTGGCTAAGAAGCTGTAGGGGGGCACACTTCAGAGGGCTAGAACTTTGGATCCCTGGCATATCCTCTTTCATATGATTGTGTTTCTAGGTGTCAGGGAACTGAAGATTTTAACTGTTAAAGTGACAGTCCTTACTTGGCATGCTGCTGAAGAACAGTCAGATCTTTGTGCACAAGTTTCATGCCATCCTGAGTGTTGATATAACATGAAGGTGGAATGACAGGAACGGGTGGTTTCATAAGCTGCAGGGTGATGCCAGGGCTCGGTGCGGGGTGCTTCTTTAAGTTCAGAAGGATTCTCTCTTTAGCAGCTACAAAGTAAAGCGACAAATGTAAGAATTCTAAATCTAGAAAAAGCACAGGAGGGGATTATAAGGCTGTGTACACACTGAGCACCTATGGAGTCGCCTTAGCGTCATGCCTTAGCGTGGACACTAGAAGGCGCTGGCAGTGCTGAGTACCACAAGTACCTGCAGAAGGAGACGGGATGTGCACAGTCACGGCTGGAGTCAGCAAACTCGTGTCCATCTCCACCTTGATTTGGTTCCACACGTTTATACATTCCTGGATCTCAAATATGATCCGCTCCATATTAATATACTCCATCCAGAGGTTCTAGGAGGAGGAATCGGAAACAGGAGGTTAGGTTGTATTTTCTGGTTTTATTACATATACTTTATTTTGGAACTTAGTCTCTATTATTTTGCAACTACATATATACCACTAGGGGTAACTCCATACATACACTACATATATACCACTAGGGGTAACTCCATACATACACTACATATATACCACTAGGGGTAACTCCATACATACACTGCATATATACCACTAGGGGTAACTCCATACATACACTACATATATACCACTAGGGGTAACTCCATACATACACTGCATATATACCACTAGGGGTAACTCCATACATACACTACATATATACCACTAGGGGTAACTCCATACATACACTACATATATACCACTAGGGGGTAACTCCATACATACACTACATATATACCACTAGGGGTAACTCCATACATACACTACATATATACCACTAGGGGTAACTCCATACATACACTACATATATACCACTAGGGGGTAACTCCATACATACACTACATATATACCACTAGGGGTAACTCCATACATACACTACATATATACCACTAGGGGGTAACTCCATACATACACTACATATATACCACTAGGGGTAACTCCATACATACACTACATATATACCACTAGGGGTAACTCCATACATACACTACATATATACCACTAGGGGTAACTCCATACATACACTACATATATACCACTAGGGGTAACTCCATACATACACTACATATATACCACTAGGGGTAACTCCATACATACACTACATATATACCACTAGGGGGTAACTCCATACATACACTACATATATACCACTAGGGGGTAACTCCATACATACACTACATATATACCACTAGGGGTAACTCCATACATACACTACATATATACCACTAGGGGTAACTCCATACATCCACTACATATATACCACTAGGGGTAACTCCATACATACACTGCATATATACCACTAGGGGTAACTCCATACATACACTACATATATACCACTAGGGGTAACTCCATACATAAACTACATATATACCACTAGGGGTAACTCCATACATCCACTACATATATACCACTAGGGGTAACTCCATACATAAACTACATATATACCACTAGGGGTAACTCCATACATACACTACATATATACCACTAGGGGGTAACTCTATACATACACTACATATATACCACTAGGGGTAACTCCATACATACACTACATATATACCACTAGGGGCAACTCCATACATACACTACATATATACCACTAGGGGTAACTCCATACATACACTACATATATACCACTAGGGGGTAACTCCATACATACACTACATATATACCACTAGGGGTAACTCCATACATACACTACATATATACCACTAGGGGGTAACTCCATACATACACTACATATATACCACTAGGGGGTAACTCTATACATACACTACATATATACCACTAGGGGTAACTCCATACATACACTACATATATACCACTAGGGGTAACTCCATACATCCACTACATATATACCACTAGGGGTAACTCCATACATACACTGCATATATACCACTAGGGGTAACTCCATACATACACTACATATATACCACTAGGGGTAACTCCATACATACACTACATATATACCACTAGGGGTAACTCCATACATACACTACATATATACCACTAGGGGGTAACTCCATACATACACTACATATATACCACTAGGGGGTAACTCCATACATACACTACATATATACCACTAGGGGGTAACTCCATACATACACTACATATATACCACTAGGGGGTAACTCCATACATACACTGCATATATACCACTAGGGGTAACTCCATACATACACTACATATATACCACTAGGGGGTAACTCCATACATACACTACATATATACCACTAGGGGGTAACTCCATACATACACTGCATATATACCACTAGGGGTAACTCCATACATACACTACATATATACCACTAGGGGGTAACTCCATACATACACTACATATATACCACTAGCTAGATGTCAGCAACAAGCTCCCCCTCAAAGCAGATGCTGCCCTAAAGAGCGTTTATTAAGATTTTTATATTGATAACCTACCAAATATCAGATCGGTAGGAACCTGGTGCCCTCATCCATAAGATGATTATAGAGAATGCAGCGCATAGGGTCCCCAGATTTTATCCCTTTAAACTTCTCAGGACAGGGATGAAATGTTCTTTATAGAATTCCCATTGATACGTGAAATCTCACCCATTTATATATATAAAAGTCTCCTCAAAAATCTTGTGACAATGAGCAGAGAAGAGTCAAATTTTGCCTGAGATGAGTCAAGAGGCTACAGGGGAGTCGCTTCAGACGCCCCTATGTTTGGTTCTTTAGAACCTACAAACAAGTGCCTGGTGTCAAACTAAAGATATTTATCTCACCTTGTAGGTCGCATCAGGCTTGTTGTTACAGACATAGTTGGAAATGCTGCAGATAAAGATCCAGACGATTTCTTTTAACTGTATCTCCGGTTCTGTACCTCACAGAACCACAAGCCTGATGTGCTCTGCACCCAATATGCTAAATCAGTAACTTGCTGTGAAGTGGGGTGCAGCAGACACCCCAGGACCATCCACCTGACACTGGAGAGACTAATTGGCATATAACATGCCAAAGATAATCGCACTTTTTGCTTAGGAGCGTTAAAGTAAATCTAGCATCAGAGTCCATCCTGATAAACCAGGGACATTACTCATAGATCCGGGCACCGGGACTGTGGTATCTTCTTAAATCTGTTCTACTTCCTTCTAAAGTCAACTTTGATAATTATGTTAATGAAGTGGTGTTACCAGAACACTTCCGTGCTGTAGCTTCACAGGCTGTTATACTGTACAGGAGCATTGTTAGAGATCAGGGAGGAGCAGGGGAGACAGTGTAACAGCTTGTGAAACTACAGCACAGAGGGAATCCCCCTCCCCTCCCCCCTAGTCATTCTGGCTCATTAGTATAATTATAGAAGTTGATTTTAGAAGGAAGGAGGCCATGTATAACAAGATCACCACAGTCACGGTACCTGAATCTATGAGTAATGTCCCTGGTTTATCAGCACGGATTTTGATGGAACTGAAGAAAACTCTATGAACGAATATGAATATATATTTCTTTGACTTTTTTAACCCTTTCATGCCTCACCTGCTCGTTGCGCATAACCTTTGCCAGGCGATGAGGGTCGTACTGCTTGGGCAGAGATGGAATATAGACATCTCCTTTGTGTAACTTGTCATCTTCCAGCCACACAATAAATACATTAAATAATCTGGAAAAAACAAAAGGACATAAAATAACTCAAAACATAGAACCAACAAAGTAACAAAAAGCGTTTTATGCTTTAATTATAGTGGATTATGTGTATAATAGAAGTGTAAGGAATCTTCTGGACAAACTGGATACACCGCAAGGCCTGATGCAGGACCTCCGGGGCACGACACAAGGGTTTTTGTGCCTCCCTATTTTCAGGTTTAGCAGCTTCATTGACCATTCCAGCGCAGGGGTCAGCCACGTGTCAGCCGCGTTTCAGTCACTGGTGTCAGCCACGTGTCAATGGTGTGGAGCTGTTTCCAAGTTGACAGGACAACAGAAAGAAACATTTTTGGGACTTACAACCAAATCTCAAATTTGGAAAATCTGACATCCAGCTCTTATATTTAGCACCCTCCACACATTTCTCATGTCCTGCTCTCTCCACTAACTTGTAATGTGGAGAACAATACTGCAGGGACTTCCTCTTGAATGATGAGGTCTAGGAAGTAAGAAGACTTTGCCATTAAAGGCCGCCTTTGCAGATGTGTGGAGACGTACAGCCATTGATTCTCCACTGGGTAATTCTGGGACATATGCAAATACATTTTCCAGGATTGGATAAGGATAACGTTGCATCTTAGTTACCTTCTAAGGCATCTATCTATCTATCTATCTATCTCATATCTCATATCTATCTATCTATCTATCTATCTCATATCTCATATCTATCTATCTATCTATCTATCCATCTATCTCCTATCTATCTATCTATCTATATATCTATCTCATATTTCCTATCTATCTATCTATCTCATATCTATCTATCTGTCTATCTCATATCTATCTATCTCCTATCTATCTATCTATCTATCTATCTATCTATCTATCTATCTATCTCATATCTATCTATCTATCTATCTATCTCATATCTATCTATCTATCTATCTATCTATCTCATATCTATCTATCTATCTATCTCCTATCTATCTATCTATCTCATATCTATCTATCTATCTATCTCCTATCTATCTATCTATCTATCTATCTATCTCCTATCTATCTATCTATCTCATATCTATCTATCTATCTATCTCATATCTATCTATCTATCTATCTCATATCTATCTATCTATCTCATATCTATCTATCTATCTATCTCATATCTATCTCATATCTATCTATCTCATATCTATCTATCTATCTATCTCATATCTATCTATCTATCTCATATCTATCTATCTATCTCATATCTATCTATCTATCTCATATCTATCTATCTCATATCTATCTATTCATCCATCCATCCATCCATCCAGAAGGCACAGATTCTTATCAGTATTGTTTCCATGTGATTGCATCTCATCAGTACAGTGTAGGGAACTGTATTAGAGGCTGGAGGTTAGGTTGGGAAAGTAAGAAAACTCATTATGGAGAATCCCCCAGTGGAGCTCCATGAGTGTAAGTCTCCACACACCTGCAGAGGCGGCCTTAAATGGTAAAGTCTACATTATGAGTCTTCTAACTTCCATATCCAAACCGTCAGCCTCTCAATTAGCTAAACCAGTTCCCTGCACTGTACTGAAGAGGTGCAATCCCATGGAAACAGCTCTGTCTGCAGTTGGGAAACTGTTCCTTCAGGAATAGATATACAGGTTTGGCCTTTATCCTGCACCATGTCATTAGGCTTCCTGGAAGTCATGCTTGATGATAAGGGGGCTGCCTTACAAGGGGTCTAAGAGGCAATGTTTTCATTGTCCCATCCTGGAAAATGTATTTGCATATTGAATGATTACAATTGCAATGTTCATGACATTCAGAAAACTACCCCCCCCCCCCCTCCTACCTAACATACGATCATCAGCAAAGCAGAAGAAAAATCACTTACTTGACCAGCTCCTTGTGCAGATCCGGAGAGGCCATACAGTCTTGTGAGCAGCTCCCTGAATCTGAGAATACCGGAGACCCATCCATAGGGACGAGGACTCTCAGGGCTTTACTGGCTGAATGGTGGAAATCGGCCACTTCCATCAGACGACGTTTCATCTGTTTAAGTAGGTGCGTATGGGCTGAGCTGCTGAAGAACCTCTTCCCAATGCAACCTTCTACTGGCAACCTGTATACAGAGAGGGATAGGGGAAAAAATATATTGCGTTATTTATACATGTTCACACTTAGAAGACATCCTAAAATCTTAAAGGGAACCTGTCATCGGATATTATCTCACTAAACTGGCAGCCCACAGCTGGGGTATGAAATGTACTTTCTAGAGTTTCCTCTTATGTGAAATCTCACCCATTTATCTAAAAAAAAAACCCCTCTAGACTCAAATATCACTCTACTCACCTCATTTTCACATTAGACAAGTTAAGTTTAGAGGTTGCAAGAGGAGTATCATTTCATAAGCCCCTATTTGTTCTATAGCACCTAGAAACATGCTGCAGGGGTCATTTTAAAGATAAATATCTCATCTTTCACATCACGTCAGGTTTATGACTATGTTACAGAAGAAGAGATATAGGCAGCTAAATACATACTTGGAAATGCTGTTGTTATCTTAAAGATGAGATTCCCATGACACCGGGAACATGTTTCTAGGAGCTATAGAACCAAATATAAAGGCTTCTAAAGTGACACTCACCCTGCAACCACTAAACTTGACTCATCTCATGAGAAATGGGATGGAAAAAAGTCATGGAGGAGATGTTTTATAGGTAAATGGGTGAGATTTCACATAAAAGAGGGCATTCTAGAAAGGAGATTTAATACCTGACCTAAGGGGGCTGGGAGTTTAGTGGGGTAAAACCTGGTGACATGTTCTCTTTAACCATGCAGACAGACATGATATGTCACAACGGTGGCACCAGATTTTCCCATACCTACAACAATGCATTATTCAGGATTATACACACAGTTAAAGGGATGTTAGAGAATCTGTCATCTCTCTAGACAGTGAAACTACACGGTTGTGTTCTTAGTTTATATGTAAAATTAATTACCATATACTCGAGTATAAGCCGACCCAAGTATAAGCCGAGGCCCCTAATTTTACCACAAAAACCTGGGAAACCTATTGACTCGAGTATTGACCGAGGGTGGGAAATGCATTGGTCACAGACCCCCCCCCAGTATATAGCCCGCCAGCACCTGCCCCCCAGTATATAGCCTGCCAGCCCATATCCCCCAGTATATAGCCAGCCCCCTGCCCCAGTATATAGCCAGCCCCTGCCCCAATATATAGCCAGCCCCCTGCCCCAATATATAGCCAGCCCCCTGCCCCAATATATAGCCAGCCCCCTGCCCCAATATATAGCCAGCCCCCTGCCCCAATATATAGCCAAGCCCTGCCCCAGTATATAGCCAAGCCCTGCCCCAGTATATAGCCAGCCCCCTGCCCCAGTCTATAGCCAGCCCCCTATACTGAAAAACTAGGCTTATACTCGAGTATATATGGTATATGTAATTTTAGGAGCTGATCTCCTGTTGTTGGTACCATGGGCACAGCAGGAAGTGATAGCATTTTGATCCAACAAAGCATCTGATGGCCCTGGTGTGCTGTTATCTAACCCTAAGTGCTTAGTGTTATATGTGTGTCTGCATAGGGTTCATACCCGTATTGTGGTCCAGGACGGTTCAGATACAAGAGGAAAAACCTCTGCCAAAATAGAGGTAGCAGCGGGTGATCTGCTGGTGTGGCCATGGCCTGGTGAGCCCAGCGGTAAATCATCAGCCGCTGCACAGAAGGCACAATGGGTAACTTCAGCTGCTGCTGCGCTTTCTGGAAAATAAAGATGGTAAATGCAGGGAAGTCTTCTGAGATCTAGAACAAAGCGGAAGAAGTGATGACACGACGAGATACCTTCAGAGCCTGGTCTGGACTCATAGAGCGATGGCTGAGCAGCTCGTACTCCAACACACGACGGAGCTGGGAATCCTCCTCAAATAAAGACTCCGTATTCAGCACAGTCCAGGAAAACCAGATCTGAACGGAAGGTCAGCCAAAAAGAGAGAGATTTGTCAAAATTGTTATTTTATTAAAGGAAATCTACCATTAAAATCCATCCTGATAAACCAGGGACATTACTCATAGATCCAGGCACCGGGACTGTGGTATCTTCTTATATTTCTTATCCATGGCCTCCTTCCTTCTAAAATCAACTTTTAAAATTATTCTAATGAGCTTGAAGGGCAATAGTGGGTGTTAACAGAGCCCCTCCATGCTCTAGTTTCACAGGTTGTTACACTGACTCTCCCCGCTCTACCTGCTGTAATCTCACACAGTGGGAGGGGGGAAAGTGCTCCCGCACAGTGTAACAGACTGTGAAGCTCCAGAACGTGGGGTGGGGAACTCTGGTAAAGCTTCCTTTTGGCTCATTAACATAATTTTAGAATTTAAGATGATTATAGAAGGAAGGAGACCATGGATAACAAATATAAGAAGATACCACAGTCCCGGTGCCTGGATCTATGGGTAATGTCCCTGGTTTATCAGGATGGATTGTGATGGGAGATTTCCTCTAAAAAGGAAACCGCTCCTCTTATACATCTCTAAACTGGATATAGACTGGATTTACACTTACCTGTGAGGGGTTGTAGTTGGAATCTATGAAAGAAGGAGTCACGTTGCCTGCGACAATCCATCCGACAAATGATGAGAGTATTCCCCGGTCACAGTGATACCCCAGTGCATCCTGAGAAAACAAGCATCAGGCCAATAAGTCTAAAGGCATCTAGTATCTACAGGCCAAGGAATCACAAGATCTGATGAATAGGTCAATACAATGAGACATAGAACAAGTCTTATGGGTCTCTCTCCGATGTAATGAAGGAGATTAGGAAGGGTCCTATTGATGGGGGTGCAGGGTAGTAGTTGTACTTGGGTTCTGGAAGCTGAGGGGACACAGAGGTCATTCTGCCATATAAGTCATCAGTATAATACATCATATATGTGGGCACCAGTAATAGATTTTGCAAAGGGGTAGCCGAGGCTTCCCATTTCTTTTGGACACCCACCAATAGGATTGGTTGTACTATGTTTGCAAGTTATCCCCAATTCACATAATAGAGGATAACAAGCTGATCAGTGACAGCCCAAATGCGGAGACCCCACCAATCCAAGACACACATAAACCCCCAGTCACCTAAGAACGGGGGATCTGGTTCTCTGAGCTGCCAAGGGTCTGTTTAGTGTGAATCCCAGGAGTCGGACCCTCACCAATCAGCTTATTATCCCCTAACCTGTGGATTGGAGATAACATACAAACTTGGTACAACCAGTTTAAAGCCGAGATGCTAAATTGACACTGCACAGCAATCATTAATATAATTTTGGGGTCCCAGAATCAGTGAGTACAAAAGAAAATGTCTCCCGCACACAGGTAGCAAGGAGAAGACGTGATGGTTGCAAACTAGATTAAGTTTGTATTATAGCAGGTGTCTTAAACAGCACCACGCGTTTCGGACACCTACTACTGATGCTTGGGGCAGTAGGATGTGATCCCGAATCGCGTTAGGATCACATCCTACTGCCCCAAGCATCAGTCTCTATCCACTTGAAATAAAAGGGTTCTTCGCGACCCCAAAATGTGTTGTGTTACTCCCTGTGCGCCAGATGCTTCCATTTGTACTTCTCCCCATCGTGATCCAGTCCAGATTCTCCAGGACTCAGGATTCTCCATCTCATGTGACCAGGGTGATGTCATCTAAGGTACTTTACCCACTACCATATGCAAGATCTGTCCTATGTATGTATCTGATCATATGAAGCAGCCTCCATGGACTTCTACTCCTCCCCATCCTTTATGGAATCATTCTGCGATTTCATGTGATCAGATACATACATGGGGTAGATTTTGCAAATGTTACTGGGTAAAAGACCTTAGATGGCATCATCCTGATCACATGACATGAAGTGCTGAATGGTGAATGGCGGCGTGGGGGAGGAGCCACTGGAATCTAGCAGAACACGCTGCTACAACTCATACTAGATTTGAAGGGCAGCAATGTGGCTGAGTGTGTAGCACTTCTGCCTTGCAATGCTGGGTACCTGGGTTCGAATCCCACCCAGGTCAATATCTGCAAAGAGTTTGTATGTTCTCTCCGTGTTTGCGTGGGTTTCCTCCGGTTTCCTCCCACACTCCAAAACATACTGGTAGGTTGATTAGATTGTGAGCCCCTTGGGGACAGAGACCAATTTAGCAAAGTCTGTGCAGCGCTGCATAATCTGTGTGCGCTATATAAATAAAGATATTTTTGTATGACAGGTAAGATAACAAAGTGGATTTTATGGGGATGTGAGGGAAACAATTTTTAGCCGAAAAGTCATTTAGTTAATAGGGCTCTATGGGAACCGGTCACTAACTGTATTTGTGAAAAATGTGGTGACATACATAAAGCTGTAGATGGTGAAAGGTCCACTGAGTCAATAACTGCTTCACTGTATTATAGATCTCCTCCTATAATATCCTGTAACATGTCAGTGTACAGTGCCCGGACTTGCCTTGTGCTGCTGGTAGAGCAGTTTCTGCAGACAGTCTTCCTGGTGGTACCTGAATGCGGCTTTACACAGCTGGTCCATAAGGTGAAGGCTGCCTTTGTCCCGGTGCCAAAGCTGTTGGCTTATAAGAACCTGAGTCCAGAACTCCAGTACCGCGACTGGGCCTACTTCATTGGGTTTAGTACTACCAGCGAGATGTGACTGCGAAAAAACAAAAAGTAATGAGATTGATATCATCTTCTCGTTTTAGGATACTCTAGGATTTCCATTTCCATACCTGGATCATGTTTGTGAGAAGTTTCACATTTTCCCCATAGTTGATAGAGGTCAGGTGTTGGGTAACTTTGTGGGTCATCTGCATGGTCATTCCCTGAGGGATCCCACTGTCCAGCTGGAGGAAGAGCTGAATGTAGGACAAAAACCTGCAATAGTAGTAGAGACTGTGATGACAGATGAATATACTCTATATTTCCATAGAATATAGAACAGAGGTCGTGAATCCCCCAAAACTCAAACCCAACTTCTTCATAGACTTGTATGACACAATAAAGAAGGGGACACCCACATAGACCCCCACCCCCACAGAAACTGCATAATGATGACTACCCCCTGGCTTGTCTCAATAAGAGTGTACGGCCCAAATGAGCACTTAGTTCTTTGATGGGACACCCTGGCTATGCACAGGATTTTTAGCTTTCTCCTGCCCCACACTTATTAAAAATAATCTACTGCCCCAAGTGACCCCTAGCCCTGATCTCTGGCATGGACTATGGACATGTGACCACACACAAACATTCTGGGAGAAGGTTAGAGATCATATAGCTACACACGGGATGGTAAACTTGCCCCTTGACCCTCTTGTATTGCTCTAAACACAGTGGGGCACATTTACTTTACTGGGGTCGACGCTGATTCGGGTCTGCCGGGATTCACTAAGGTCGTGCGACCGATATCCAGCAGGTGTCGCTGCTGCGACGAGGTCCGCCGGAGTTCACCTTCTTCGTCCCGGTGCATGTAAGTGCTGATCTTGCGACACAATTCTTTTTTTTAAATCCGCGGTTTGTCCGAATCCGTCGGGCTGTCTGACGTCCACTCCCCCTCGATTTCTGCCGCGGCGCCGATGCGCCACAATCCGATCGCGTGCGCCAAAACCCAGGGCAATTCACCGCAAAACGGAAAAATTCAGGGAAACCCAACGGAATCGCGGCCGCAGGACCCTTAGTAAATGTGCCCTAGTATAATGAAACACTGGACACATCCCTCGACACCAACTATGTCAGAAATAACAACACAGATGCACCTAACACCTCCTTAACACCTAACGTCGGGTGCCCCACTTAACACCTAGATCCCACCCAAACCTTCACAAGACACGGTAAACATACTGGAAATTATAGCGGTTGAAAGCACATAGCAAGAATCAGATTGAACTCATGATGTATTTTCATGTTATGTACAAGCATTGGCAAGGAGTCAAATCAAAGCATTGACCATATCTGTAAACCATACATATCAATTTATTGTTATGTATATTGAATTCTATGTTGGAAAATTAAATAAAATGTTGTTTCAAAAAAAATCTCCCATCAAAATCAACCCTGATAAACCAGGGGCACTTACCCATAGATCCAGGCACCGTGACTGTGGGAATCTTCTTGTATTTTTTATGTATGGCCTCCTTCCTTCTAAAACCAACTTTTATAATCATGCTAAAGTGCAAGAAAGACAACAGTCAGAGGGAAGAGTAGTGCTGAGGGAGCAGGGGGAGACAGTGGCTCATTTGCATAATTCGAAAAGTTGATTTGAGAAGGAAGGAGGCAATGGATAACAAATATAAGAAGATACCACAGTCCCGATGCCTGGATCTATGAGTAATGTCCCTGGTTTATGGATTCTGATGGGAGATTTCCTTTTAGCGCTCTTTATGTTCAGAAGGCGTTATCATGGTATATTACTCCGATAATGATAGGAGACAGCGTGCACTTACAGTTCATTTTTCAGTAGATAGCTGGGACAAGGATAAAACATGGGTAAAACCTTATCCAAAATGTGAACCACAGCGCGGAGATGCTTTGCTTGTATCAGGTCGCCCAACATGGTGACGCCCTCCACACAGAACTTGTCCACACTGGGGAGACACGAGACATTGAGGTCAGAGAAGAACAGAAATAGGAGTAGACATTATATCAACCTCATATGTCGGAAGAAGCTGATCATGCAGTCATGACATTATCAATGATCCATTAGCTAGGATCCAGCACCTATCCAGGGGGATAAGCATCTATCCAGGGGGATACATAAGCACCTATCCAGGGGGATACATAAGCACCTATCCAGGGGGATAAGCATCTATCCAGGGGGATAAATAGGCACCTATCCAGGGGGATACATAAGCACATATCCAGGGGGATAAATAAGCACATATCCAGGGGGATAAATAGGCACCTATCCAGGGGGATAAATAGGCACCTATCCAGGGGGATAAATAAGCACCTATCCAGGGGGATAAATAAGCACATATCCAGGGGGATAAATAAGCACATATCCAGGGGGATAAATAAGCATCTATCCAGGGGGATAAATAAGCATCTATCCAGGGGGATGAATAAGCACCTATCCAGGGGGATGAATAAGCACCTATCCAGGGGGATAAATAAGCACCTATCCAGGGGGATAAATAAGCACCTATCCAGGGGGATAAATAAGCACCTATCCAGGGGGATAAATAAGCACCTATCCAGGGGGATAAATAAGCACATATCCAGGGGGATAAATAAGCGCCTATCCAGGGGGATAAATAAGCACCTATCCAGGGGGATAAATAAGCACCTATCCAGGGGGATAAATAAGCACCTATCCAGGGGGATAAATAAGCGCCTATCCAGGGGGATAAATAAGCACCTATCCAGGGGGATAAATAAGCACATATCCAGGGGGATAAATAAGCACCTATCCAGGGGGATAAATAAGCGTCTATCCAGGGGGATAAATAAGCACATATCCAGGGGGATAAATAAGCACATATCCAGGGGGATAAATAATCACATATCCAGGGGGATAAATAAGCACATATCCAGGGGGATAAATAAGCACATATCCAGGGGGATAAATAAGCACATATCCAGGGGGATAAATAAGCATCTATCCAGGGGGATAAATAAGCACCTATCCAGGGGGATAAATAAGCACCTATCCAGGGGGATAAATAAGCGCCTATCCAGAGGGATAAATAAGCACATATCCAGGGGGATAAATAAGCACATATCCAGGGGGATAAATAAGCACATATCCAGGGGTATAAATAAGCACATATCCAGGGGATAAATAAGCGCCTATCCAGGGGGATAAAAAAGCACATATCCAGGGGGATAAATAAGCACATATCCAGGGGGATAAATAAGCACCTATCCAGGGGGATAAATAAGCACCTATCCAGGGGGATAAATAAGCACCTTCCCAGGGGGATGAATAAGCACCTATCCAGGGGGATAAATAAGCACCTATCCAGGGGGATAAATAAGAACCTATCCAGGGGGATAAATAAGCGCCTATCCAGGGGGATAAATAAGCGCCTATCCAGGGGGATAAATAAGCGCCTATCCAGGGGGATAAATAAGCACCTATCCAGGGGGATAAATAAGCACATATCCAGGGGGATAAATAAGTGCCTATCCAGGGGGATAAATAAGCACCTATCCAGGGGGATAAATAAGCACTTATCCAGGGGGATAAATAAGCACATATCCAGGGGGATAAATAAGCACCTATCCAGGGGGATAAATAAGCACCTATCCAGGGGGATAAATAAGCACATATCCATGGGGATAAATAAGCACATATCCATGGGGATAAATAAGCACATATCCAGGGGGATAAATAAGCACCTATCCAGGGGGATAAATAAGCACATATCCAGGGGGATAAATAAGCATCTATCCAGGGGGATGAATAAGCACCTATCCAGGGGGATGAATAAGCACCTATCCAGGGGGATGAATAAGCACCTATCCAGGGGGATAAATAAGCACCTATCCAGGGGGATAAATAAGCACCTATCCAGGGGGATAAATAAGCACCTATCCAGGGGGATAAATAAGCACATATCCAGGGGGATAAATAAGCACATATCCAGGGGGATAAATAAGCACCTATCCAGGGGGATAAATAAGCACCTATCCAGGGGGATAAATAAGCGTCTATCCAGGGGGATAAATAAGCACATATCCAGGGGGATAAATAAGCACCTATCCAGGGGGATAAATAAGCACCTATCCATGGGGATAAATAAGCACATATCCAGGGGGATAAATAAGCACATATCCAGGGGGATAAATAAGCACATATCCAGGGGGATAAATAAGCATCTATCCAGGGGGATAAATAAGCACCTATCCAGGGGGATAAATAAGCACCTATCCAGGGGGATAAATAAGCACATATCCAGGGGGATAAATAAGCACCTATCCAGGGGGATAAATAAGCACCTATCCAGGGGGATAAATAAGCACCTTCCCAGGGGGATGAATAAGCACCTATCCAGGGGGATAAATAAGCGCCTATCCAGGGGGATAAATAAGCACCTATCCAGGGGGATAAATAAGCACCTATCCAGGGGGATAAATAAGCGTCTATCCAGGGGGATAAATAAGCACATATCCAGGGGGATAAATAAGCACCTATCCAGGGGGATAAATAAGCACCTATCCAGGGGGATAAATAAGCACCTATCCAGGGGGATAAATAAGCGCCTATCCAGGGGGATAAATAAGCACATATCCAGGGGGATAAATAAGCACATATCCAGGGGGATAAATAAGCACATATCCAGGGGGATAAATAAGCACATATCCAGGGGGATAAATAAGCACCTATCCAGGGGGATAAATAAGCACCTATCCAGGGGGATGAATAAGCACCTATCCAGGGGGATAAATAAGCACATATCCAGGGGGATAAATAAGCACATATCCAGGGGGATAAATAAGTGCCTATCCAGGGGGATAAATAAGCACCTATCCAGGGGGATAAATAAGCACCTATCCAGGGGGATAAATAAGCACATATCCAGGGGGATAAATAAGCACATATCCAGGGGGATAAATAAGCACATATCCAGGGGGATAAATAAGCACCTATCCAGGGGGATAAATAAGCACCTATCCAGGGGTATAAATAAGCACCTATCCAGGGGGATAAATAAGTAACTATCCAGGGGGATAAATAAGCACCTATCCAGGGGGATAAATAAGCACCTATCCAGGGGGATGATAAGCACCTATCCAGCCTTTGGATAATACATTTGAATGTGTCTTGTTAAAGGAACACTCTGGTAGTAGCTGATTCACTGAATTACACATTGTGCATGGCCTGAAAGGAGGAGCAGGACTCCAGGTTCTAGAACGTTTAAAGAATATAATGAAGTCTTGTTCCTCCCTCCAGGCCCAGTACTATGCATGATACAATGCATTAGCTATGACTGCAGTGTCCCTTTTACATCTAGAGTGGTGATCACCCTGACCCACGGTCCTGGACTGTGCAGTTTGTGACTAGCAGTGAGTTACCTGTGTCCCACAGAGGCTGTGGCCAGAGCGATGTAGCACCCTATGGGCACGCTGGCTTTCACAGCCTTCCACACAGGGTGCAGGACATTGGCCTCCGTCAGATCGGGTGCAGCATCGCACAGATCCTCTGGACGATCATTTCTGTGCAACTTCAGTCTCAAAACCAAATCCCAGGACCACTGGTTGAAGGAGGCTTCTGGGGTCTGTCCGGTGCGGACTATGCTGGCCAAGTAAGAGACCTGAAGATCCGAACAAAATGTTATCAAAATCAGCACAAGCAACAAAATCATCGGTGATTGTATGTAGGAATTGTCCTTTGAAGACTGTCCCTGACCCTATGCCCTATGGACTAGAGAGGATGAGCCCCACAGCTTAGGTTCTCTATCTAAGTGTGTAGATCCTTGTAATAGACATATTGACATTCATATTCCAGGGGTGCAAGGAGCAGGACATGGAGCAGATAGGTGACCATGTCCGGCTGCAGAGGGTGCGTTCACACATTCAGTTTTTCAGATGCAGCCAAAAGCAGGTTTGGATGATAATGGCTGAGATCCTATCATTGAGAGAAGCTGCTCTTCCTCTATTTTCACTCCCCTCCTGGTTTACACATCAAAAACTGCACCTGAAAAACTGAACGTGTGAACACACCCTGAGATCTTGCATCATTGGAAAGCAGGATAAGAATTCTTCATTCAAGAGGTGGGTACCCATGGCTGATCCTTAGAACGTGTTCACACCTAACACTTTGATTGGGTTTGAAAACGCAATTCAAACGCTTCGCCTGTGCTCACATGCTGAGTTAATATTGCATTAAAGGGGTTGTCCACTTACAGCAAATAATTGATATGGTTTGTGTAAGGAACAGTTATACAATTTTCCAATATACTTTGTGTATCAATTCCTCACAGTTCTCTAGATCTCTGCTTGCTGTCCTTCTATTGAAAGCTTCTATGTTTACTTCCGCTGTATAGAAATCTGTCCATGGTGATGTGATGTCACGCAGGTGCACGACTCGTGAGTATCATAGAGAGTAATCAGAGCTGTGTGTGATTACTGGAAGTAAACATAAAAGCTTCTTATGGAATGACAGCAAGCAGAGATCTAGAAAACCATGAGGAATTTATACAGAAAGTACATCATTGGATAATTGTATAACTTTTTCTTACACAAACCATATCAATTATTTGCTGGACAACCCCTTTAAGTAAACACAAAGAAAACAGAATGTTAACTTAATGGTCCACATTTATCAAAAATTAGTGCTGCGCTATGTGCAGTTTGCCTCTCTAATGTGCAGGGTGCGCCAGTTTATTGGACACTGGCTCACGATCTGGCACCCCCTGCATTGAAACAACTTGACCAGCATATAATGAGCCGTGCACCTGTGTGACATCACATGACCAGGGACATAACGAGCCGTGCACCTGTGTGACATCACATGACCAGGGACATAACAAGCCATGCACCTGTGTGACATCACATGACCAGGGATATAATGAGCCATGTACCTGTGTGACATCACATGACCAGGGATATAACGAGCCGTGCACCTGTGTGACATCACATGACCAGGGATATAATGAGCCATGTACCTGTGTGACATCACATGACCAGGGATATAACGAGCCATGCACCTGTGTGACATCACATGACCAGGGACATAACGAGCCGTGCACCTGTGTGACATCACATGACCAGGGACATAACGAGCCGTGCACCTGTGTGACATCACATGACCAGGGATATAACGAGCCGTGCACCTGTGTGACATCACATGACCAGGGAATATAACGAGCCGTGCACCTGTGTGACATCACATGACCAGGGATATAACGAGCCGTGCACCTGTGTGACATCACATGACTAGGGAATATAACGAGCCGTGCACCTGTGTGACATCACATGACCAGGGATATAACGAGCCGTGCACCTGTGTGACATCACATGACTAGGGAATATAACGAGCCGTGCACCTGTGTGACATCACATGACCAGGGATATAACGAGCCGTGCACCTGTGTGACATCACATGACCAGGGATATAACGAGCCGTGCACCTGTGTGACATCACATGACCAGGGACATAACGAGCCGTGCACCTGTGTGACATCACATGACCAGGGATATAATGAGCCGTGCACCTGTGTGACATGACATGACCAGGGATATAATGAGCCATGCACCTATGTGACATCACATGACCCGGGATATATAACAAGCCGTGCACCTGTGTGACATCACATGACCAGGGATATAATGAGCCATGCACCTATGTGACATCACATGACCCGGGATATAATGAGCCGTGCACCAGTGTGACATCAAATGACCATGGATATATAACGAGCCGTGCACCTGTGTGACTGATGAGAATCATGTGATATCACCTTTGTAATAAGTGAAGGAGAAGTTACCTGCTTAATGCTCTCAGAGATGATCCCAGTGTAAGGTTTGTCAGAGATGTATTTCTGATAGGCCTCCAGCACCATGAGAGCGACCTCCACGTGTACTGCAGGGTCCAGATGCAGAGTTTTCTGTAAAACACAACAGAATATGCTAATTATTATTCATTCCCAAATTATCAGAGGAACCTATAGTCCTCCATTGTGCCAAACAACGGGGGTTTATGCAGTAAGACCCCCACTGATCAGCTTGTATCCATTATCACTAATCCAAATTTTCTCCGATGTTCCTTCCAGCCATTGGTGCATACCGGGTCCTCCGCTGCCACCCCCCAGTTGAGCCCCTCCAGGATAATGCAGGCCAGCTTGTTCTCCACCTCCGATAGGTTGTAATTCAGCAGCCACTCCCTGATGATACTTATTTCGGAGGCGCTTGGTCTCCATTGATGTAGCGGCAATTCTTTGAAGAGGTACAGAGAAACCTGGTGATGGAAAAACAACAGGAGAGACTTGAGAATATGGAAGTATGAAGGCGACTATGTAGCTGTACTCAAAGGTTTCCCAAATATTACAGGATTTGCATAATGGAAACAGTGGGAGTTATTTATCATTGCTTTTCCTGGGCATTTTTGGTGTAAAAAAAAAAAGTCTCAAAAATGTGGCACTGAGGGTTTTTTGGGAGTTTTCACTGCTTACAAGTCTCACAGGAGTATTCGCGCCTGTCCATGAATCTGGTGTGAACATGGAGCTACTGCGAGTGCTGTGCAAAGCCAGAGTCATGACTTGTCCCATAAAAAGTCTCATGGTCCCTCCAGTCCCTGCTGGCGGGATGTACTGAGAACATTTATTATAGGGCCAAAGCCCCTTTAATGAATCGGATGGGCAGAGGAGCTCCAAAAATAGACATAGAACTGTCCCAAGGAGCCGCCTAATGATAAATAACCCCCATTATGCCAGTTTGGCTGCCAGAAAGGGCCAGGTGCTCAGCCAAAATTTTTTGGGAATAGACTGAAAAATCATTACAAAACCTAAAGCTGGCAACAAAGTATATGACAAGCTTCTGATTAGGGCGGGTGCTACCACTGGGACCCTCAATGACCAGCAGTCCCATTTCCACCAACTAGGAGCATTGGTTAACCCCCTTTGTGACTGCGGGTCATTGGTGCCTGAATGTCCAGGTCAGTTTTTGCGGTTCTGTTCTGCTCTTCTTTATGTAACGGCATGTGCAGATAGGACATATATAGTAAATAAAGGCCATCATGAAGGGGTTAAAGGTAACTAGCTGATCGGTGTGGGTCCAACTGTTGGCAACCCAAACGATCACGACAATAGGACCCCTAGCAATCTGGGTTGTGCGCCAGGACTCAATGTAAGAGAGTGGCCGGAGATGGCCGTGCTCGGTTATTTCCATTATTCCCATACAAGTGAATGCAGCGTCAGGACCGACGCTGGCCCTAAAATTCACCCACAACTGAAAACGAGATCCCCATTCTCTGGAGAGCTTGGACTCTTGTTTTCGTGGTTGTTGGGGGTCCCAGCAGTCAATCTCTCACCGATCAGCTAGCGATCCCCTATCTTTATGATTTTAATACTTGGACAATCCCTTTAAGCATGCACATCACTGCTCTATTCATAGTTAATGGGGTGCTGAGCATACTTTGAGCAGTCCCAAATTATACTTACTCATGCTCCAAATAAATAACAGGGACAGTGCTCCTGACCTGAGGGGGTCCTAGCAGTCGGCCCCCTCATGTCTACAGATATGACTACTAAGAACTGATCTCACCATCCCCACTTTGTCAATGGTCTCTTGTACGCGCTGCAGGAGGACGGATATAATGCTGTAATGTGCGCTGGTAATGGTGGCGAGGAGCTCCCGGCCCACCTTAGAGAACGCTTCCCTTGTAGACATACTGACATAGGAAACCTAAAATATACAGAATGAGGTCAGTAATAAACTTCAAAGTACATTCAAGAAGCCGTCAAAATTACATACAAACTTTTTTTGCATAAATTAGTCTGTTTAGTAGGTCCAGACTCCAGATTCTATGGATAGAGAACCTCTATAGCCCCCTCCCCCCACCAGGTTTGGCTCTCGTTCTCCTTTGCCTCGAGTCAGATTGGCCCAATAGCGCTGACATCAGGTTCGTTGTGCACGCGACCCCTGAAACAATCCTTGCCCTCAAGGGTCACATGCAGTTCATTCAGATATGATCTCCAAGGCCAGGGATAGGGTCAGTGGACACATGCACAATGAATGCAACATCAGCACTTTCGTCCATTGGGACTGGAATAAGAGCCGCCTCCTCCGTAAGTCAAAAGCCCCTTGTAACCTAATTCTTTTAAACAACCAAACAATTTTCAAGTCTAACTAATCCATCAAGCATTACAATTAGCTGACAGCATGTTTTAGGAAATATATACAGGGATTTCAATCACATCCTTACTCTTTGTATCCATCTAACGTTTCCAAGATATTCCCATTTCAATCCATATGCTAATGAGGCAGTCAGTGCGCCCTGACCGTGTACTCGGCATTGCCCTTTTCTTCCATTGATGCCCCAAGACAAATCTCCTGCTTGTCTGACAGAGAGGGTAGTGGTCCAGGCAGGAACAGCCGCACTCCGAGCGATGAGGACACGCTCAGGGTGCACCAAGTGCCTCATTAGCATACAGATTATAATGGTAATTTCTCAGAAACTAAATAATGGATAGGAATGATAAAGGTATGTATGATATCACACTGCATTTCTCTACAACATGCTACAGGTAGATTAGTATGTTTATACACATTTCTTCTAATTACCTACACACCATCACCTAGTTCAAGCACATTCCCCACCGTAGCATCAGAAATGGAGCCATCTTCCAAAACTGCTTCTATAATAGTTGTGGCTGACTTACTTCATAAATCTCTAAAGCGATGGTCTTCACCAGATCCTCGTCCACGTCATTCCGCTTGGTTTGAGCCATCTGAGCAAACGTGGTAAGGAGACAGATCCCTTCAGAACTGTTCATTGTAGAAAAATATTCTTCAAACTTTTCTCGATTCACAGGATCTATGTGAAAAGCAATGAGTGGATGAAACATGGAGATGAGGGAGCACCTGTGCCACAGCTACTCCTGGATCTTACTACTTGGTTATGCTAGGATTCTTGCAAAAGATCTCCCCTCCTATAGCTCTAGGGGTAGCATAAATATCGCCCCCTAGTGTTGGTAATAGACACCAGAAATTTTATGATTTGACTAACTGATGCAAGTGCTGTAGGTACTATACCATTCAGTGCAGATCTGCAGGTGGCCACGTCGATGCTGGAATAAAGGTTCTCCACATTCTCGCTCGCGGCATAGTGCATGAGATACAGGAGCTTCCACAGCATGACGTTCGACAGGGTCCCGAATGGCATCTCCGACATAAAGAGCCAAATCCCCAATCTGCAGAGTAAGAAAGAGAACATAAACACACATGTGACATGCCATGAGTATCTGTCAGCTACTCCTAACTACTCCACCATAAACATGCACACTCGGCTTTCCTGCTGCATAACCCTGAGCATAGTATAAAGGCGAGCTGTGAACTGAGCGTTACTGATGTGTTTCTATTAGTCGGCTGATCCTTCTGGGTATGGACCTTACCTCTTGGCTTTGAGGACATGGAGGACGGCGGTCAGGAAGAGCTCATCATAAATGGCCTGCAGCTTCTCCAGGGAGTAGAGCTCCGAGCTCTGTTCTCTGCCTCGGTTACTGCTCAGGTACAGCGCCCAGTGATCGCTGATGTAACACAAGGTCATCCTGCAAAATACAACCCCCCAATGAATGCCTGGATATGAAGGATATACGGCAAGTAGACTAATAAGAAGATAGGAATCGGATGAAATCTTGTATTATTGCAAGTCTATTGAATCGATCCACAAGAGGGACCGGAGGAGGGGATCGGCATCAAGGTGGAACCGTACAGTAATCTAATAATCTAATATTATTCCACTGTGTTCTGACCGATGGATCTAATATCCAGTCTCACTGGTTTTGTTTCAGATCATAATCACTTTATGTTCCAAGACATTGGGGGTCATTTACTAGGGGCCCGAATCGTGTTTGTCCGTTGGGTTACCTAAATATTACCATTTTGCACCGATATTCCCTAAATTGCCCCGAATTTTTGGCGCAGGCGATCGGATTGTGGCGCATCGGCACCGGCATGCACTTGACGGAAATCCCGACGGATTCGGAAAAACCGCCGTTTTTTTTTTTAAATGTGCCGCTTGACACACACTTACCTGCACCCAGGCTAGCTTGGTGAACTTCATTGAACTCCGACGGACTTCAACGCAACAGCGACACCCTCTTGGACATCGGGCACACTACCTTAGAGAATTGCCGGAAGATCTGAATCAGCGTCGGAGAACCCGCTGCTGGATCACGAATGGACCCGGTAAGTAAATGTGCCAATGTAACTTCTCCAAGTGCACTAGGGACGTGTCCTCACACTGCTGCGCTCTTGGCTCACTGCAATTGAATTGCTCCGCAGCCCCTCTTCTTTTTATGACTGCTGTAGTATATAACCAGAACCCTCCCACAGAGAGAAAGGGTCATGAAGCAGCTCAGTGCACAGCAGTGTGAGGACACACACCATATTCACCTGAACGAGCTACACTCCTGGAACATAAATCCATGTTTAAATCCATAATTCCATGTCCTGCAGCTACACAAATGTTGGGTTCCAAAGATCTAAAGGCATTATACAAATTCTGTCTGCAGTGCTGCATGGTGAGAAATGCTGACGGGTTCCCTTTAGGCATGTGGTAGCAGTAAATATCAGCTGTAAATAATAAGCTGTGCTCATGCCATCACCCCAGAGACCTGCCATAGTTTCGGCATGATATCTGGGTTCCAATTGGCTGGATCCTCTCCCATAAGGAAGTCACAGCAGCAGACATATGATATGTGTTCCCATGTCTGTAATATGGCCCTTTAACTACCATCCATTACATCTGGGAACACTAGTTACAAACTGGCACATGCATGGTTAACTTCAAGGGGCTGTTCATTCATTTCACCATTTGCAAAAATTCCCATTAATTTTTTACATTTGCAGTGACACAGAGCCTGAGATTACCTTATGATGCATCCGATCCGTTTCACAAACTGGCGATACCGCGCCCTGTTGAAGGTCTCTAATCCGAGGGCCAGAAGCTCAAGTAAGGAATTGGCAAAGGCAAAAATCTTCATCATTTCTTGCGGAGTGGTTTTATCCGGATAGTATTCACCTGGTGGGATCAAAACCAGATTCATATTTGTCTTCTTATTGGTCCTACTATACCAGACCTGGGCATTGTACAACGCGGGGGATGCATCAGGCCCACTATTCGTCTCTGACCGGCTTATGTGAGCTCCCTTGCCTGACATCATGGGGTTGCGTCCCTACGATGAGGCATTGTGGGGACGCAACCTTGATCGGACCCACAGGGAAATTGATGCCCGTGACCATCATCTTATAAATGGGGGCAGAATGAAAGGGAGAATGAATGGGTGCAAAGTACCTGAATTAAGTGTACTGGTCTGGCCCCAATTTCTAATGTGACCCCATATATATATAATATATATATATATATATATATATATATATATATATATATGCTACTTCGGAGGCTCTGCTCCTTCCCTGACAAGCAGGGCAAATAGCTATTTCTATTCCCTGCCCTGCAATAAACAGAGAATCAGTATGAAGAGACCTTGTAGTGCGGAAGGAGACTGAGCATGTGTGTCCACCAGCCTTCAGCTCATTAGGAGGACGTACACATTGCTCTAGACTTTGATCACCAGGTGGCGCCATACCAAGTAAGTAAATATATATCATATCAACTTAAAAATTATTTTGAGGAATAATGTCCATGTTAGGGTAGTCAGGTCAATATCTGGAATATTTGCAAACTTTTATTGATTCCCATATAGTACATGGATGAAGGTTCGGGTCAGCTCACCTCTAGAGTTAAACCCAAGAACATTCTTGAAAAGTTCTGGAAAAGGGAACTGCCCCAAAAGTAATATGAGGTCATCCTCCGACAAGAGCGTCCAACTCGTCTCTGGGTCTTCATCCTAAATAGACAGTGTGAAATGAAATAAAAGGGAATTCAGGTTGAAATAATTAAAGGGGGACGGATTTGGCAAACTCTATGCAGCGCTGCGTAATCTGTGTGCACTTTATAAATAAAGAAATTATTATTATTATTATGATTATTTTTTGCTTTCTAAGATCAGTGGGGGGATGAAACCCATGAGAGCCGTAATGTATAAATTTTTGGATGCAACAGGAAGCAACATTTAAGAACAAAGATAAAAGAACAGCTCCATTCTCTGTGTAGTGGCCGAGCTGCGTTACTGCAGATCATCTCCAATGACCTTTAAACGGAGAATGAAGTGCAATTAACCGGCTCGCTGGGGCTTATTTAGGGTCCCGTGGCCGCATTTCCATCGGGTTTTCCGACGTTTTCGGGTATCGCGCCGCTGGGACAGGTATTTTGTAGGCGATTGTGTCGCACGCGATCGGATTGTGTTTCACTCGACACAAATCGGGGGACGGGTCGTCGGACGATCCGACGGATTCGGACAAACCGCGGGATTTCACTTAAAAATTGTGTCGCAAGCCATGCACTTACATACACCGGGAAGAAAAAGGTGAACTCCGGGGACCTGAGCGGGGAAGATACACATTCAGCAAATCAGGCGCACGATCTTAGTGAATCACCGTAGAATGCATTGTCGTCGGACAAGAAGTAAATGTGCTCCATTCACTGCACAGAAAACAGAGCAGAATATTCTACCAAACCACTGACCTCCTCGCCGCCTTCATCCACCAAAGTCCAGTTTCCAGACTCGTTTCCTGAAGAAGGACATTTCCTTTCGTTGGGTTTCATATGGCAGAGGAAGTCCGGGCGATTTCTGCAGAAAAATCGTACACGCAAAAAAAAAATAACTATTCTTTATTTTCATGGCAACTTTGCACTTCCCCTATTCCTGCAACGTATAGAGTACAATGTATACGGGCGCAGAGACTGTCCAGACAGGGAATCGTATAGAAAGTGTCAGCTCTCACCTTACAGGACACATGAGGACGGCCAGCTGCTGCATGAAGTGGAACACGCCGGCCGGATTGTGCAAGACCCGCACCTAAATCATCCAAAAAGTGACTGTTAGGAGACTAGAGATGCATGGACCCCCATTAAGGGATGTATATTATATATATTGTGCGCTATAACAGAGTTGCTACTACTCACCTGTATAAAGGGGATGGCCCATTTATTGATCCCTGCTGGACAGCGCAGGACGTGATTCAAGAGGAACAGGTGGTCCCCGAGGCATCCCACCTTCAGCAGCACCGAAACCTAAGAGACAGGAACATTCATGAGTCAAAGCTGTACAGAGATTTTTTGGTGTCCTAAAGTTAACTTACTGAAGTGAACCCTTTCACCACTAAACTACTAGTCCCCTCGGGTAGGGGATGAAATGTCCTTTAATTGTCTATAATTTTTCTTTTTTGTATGAAATCGCCGCCAAAATAAGAGAAATATGACTCTTCTCACCTCATCACATGAGATGAGTCAAGTTTAGTGATTGCAGGGGCAGTGTCACTTCAGAAGACCCTATGCTTCTTAGTTTCTATAGCACCTTGAAAAATGTTGCTGGTGTCATTTTAAAGATAACAATCTCATATTTTAGATCACATGGCATTGTGAGCTACAGAATCAGAGATAAAGATACATTTCCCAATCAATATGATCTTGGAAGTCCCATAGAAGTCAATGGAGCACAGAACAGAGCCCACATCTATTTAACTTCTGGTAGGTTACAGGACTGTCGAAAACCTGAAGTGCTGAGCAGATCAGGTGATCTGGTGATACTCAGTTTTGCAGATTGCAGGGGGTCAAACATCCGAGACACCCAGATCATATATAGGTATCTCCTATTCACAGGATAAATATTAATAATGACACCACCCCATTAACTACAGGGCTACAGCAACCTGCAATCCTAGGGAGTTATCTCCTCTGCGGATCAGCGCAGGGCTTCCACCCATCTCCAATAATTGACCTTCCATAAGGATAGGCTATTTATTGTCCATCCTGCATAACCCCATTAAGTTAATTTAAAGGGAAACTGTCTCCAGGTTGTACCCCACTAAACTACTACGGTCATCCTCTCGGGTCGGGGACATAATGTCCTTCCCTCTTTTGTGTGAAATCTGAGCCATTTACCTATAAATAAATCTCCCCAAAAGTCAATCAAATATGACTCTTCTCACCTCATTTTCACATGAGATGAGTCAAGTTTAGCGGTTGCAGGGGCAGTGTCACTGCAGAACCCCCTACCCCCAAATGGGCAAATGTAATTGCTTTAATAAAAAAAATGTTCTGATCAAAAGAAACCCTTTTCTATAGCACCTAGAAACCCGTTGCTGGTGACATATTAAAGATATCTCATCTTTCAGATCATCAGTCTTACGGTTCTGTGAGCCACAGAACTGGACATACCGGAGGGTAGAAATATGTGGGAACTGGGTCTCTATCTGCATCTTGCTTTTTTAAGATCAGATTTGATATTTAAGATGAGGATCTCATCTTAAATGTGACCCATAAAGATTATTAATACGTTTCAGAGTACGGAAATGGGGCTTCTGGAGTGACCCTACCCCTGCAGCCAATAAACTTGACTCATCTCATGGGAAGATTAGGTGAATCTGAGTTGTATCTGTCTAACTTTGGGAGAGATTTTTTTTTTACAGGTAAATAGGGGCGATATCGCATAGAAGAGGGGATTTTAGAAAGGTCATTTCCTACCCCACCTGAGGAGGCTGGTAGTTTAATGGGGTAAAACCTGCTGACAGGTTCCCTTTATGATTATGAAGGACTATGCACAGAAACGCACAGACAATCTAGAAGAGCTATCACCCCGGCATATTGTAGCCACAATCCAGCAGCCCATGGAGCAGGGACAGAGCTGCTGGATGTAACAGGCCTCACCAGCTTCTGCAGCCACAGCAGTATATCATTCTGGAACTGAGTGTCATCTATAATCCTCCGGGTGAAGCTGAACAGGACGCTGATGCACTCCTTCAGAGGGACGAGGTCGGCGTGAGACCCTTCCACTTTCTGCGGGGCTGTGGGAAATAATAAGAAGTCATTAACAATCCTCGTCTCTTCCATCACAATGGATTGCTACAATGTATCAGGTGTAAGGAGCTGATGTTCTCATCATTAATATATGGATCTGGATCCGTTCCAGCACTCACCGCGGTCCGGATGGTACACGGCTACCGATTTAAGGAAAGGGGAGTTGTTCACCAGGCCGTAGATATAAGACTCGACCTGCAGACGGGACAGGACCGACGTGTACGAGTGCAGGGCGAACGTCTGATGTAGGTGGTCCGACTTCAGCTCGAAGAGTCTCTTCAGGTCCCCTAAGGCCGAGGTGTTGACTTCTGCCGTCTGGTAGTGATGATATCCGACTACTTTGGCCTGGTCTTCACACAGTCCCTGGAGACAGCAGATACATTATGTGAACGATAGAGAATAATAATCATACACAGACTCTCACCTGAAGAGCTCACAATCTAATCCCTGCAAGGTTGCATCACTTAGACCCCTTTCTACATGGCCGATGGATTCATAGAGGGGTCCACTACTCTGTCCCAGCCTCTCCAAGGATCGCAGAAATTACGTACAGGGTGTGTACCAGCAAGTATAACACCATACAAAGCTGTAGCCTCTGTCCCTGTAGAGATGTGTAATTATAACTCTATGTATGTTGTAAGTAGCAGCAGGGCTGTAAAATATGGATTTATATTCCAGGATTGTAGCATCTCCAGGAGCACTTAGAGCATATCCTTACACTGCTGTGCTCTGTGCAGCAAGTGTTATGTATGGTATCTGGTGAGCTGTGTAAAAATACCTCTGCGTAAGTTGTTAGTAGCAGCAGGACTGTGAAATATGGATTTATATTCTTGGATTTATATTTCAGGAGAACTGCTGTGCTCTGTGCAGCCAGTGTTATGTATTGTACCCGGTGAGCTGTGTGAACATACCTCTGTGTATGTTGTTAGTAGCAGCAGGACTGTGATGGTTGAATTTATTTGATTCCAGATTTTTTTAAGCACATTAGAAAAATGTCCTCACACTGCTGTGCTCTTAGCTTTCTGCACTGAGTTGCTCCACAGCTCGTCACACATCTCTCCAGGGCCAGTGCTTTACACTGATTGCAGAGAGCACAGCAGCAGTGTGAGGATACACCCACAGTCCACTGGAAGCTACAATCCTGGAATCACAGTCCTGCTGCTACTAACATAATACACAGGGTCAGTACATAACACTGGTTGGGTGTTGGGTCACCGGGTGACACGTGCTGACAGTTTCCCTTTATATGCATGGTATATATTACTTCTTTGCATGTGGTTGTGTGTGGAGGTGATGTGAGGGTGGTGCTGTACACTGGTACTACGCGTTACATCCTGGTCGGATAATACAAGGGGTGGCGCTGTGATCTCACAGTCAGTAGCTTGGATCTGTGCCCGGCCACTATGGGCAGCTAATCTGCAGGGCAGGACTCTGTGCCAGGGACGTGGCAGCGGTCGTATCATTGTGACTGGCAAAAACACGTCCAAGTCTACAAAGTATAATGGAGGGGAATGTGCTGAGCCTGCAGGGAGCACATCGGAGGACCCAGACACATCCAGTACTTACCCACATGGAAAGAGGGAAATAGAGATGTCTTATATCACTCTATGGTTTCTTTTTTAATTATACCAAGTTAAAGGGGTTGGCCATTTAGTCAAAATTTAACAAGGTAAGTATAAGCCCCTAAAAGGGTCACCCATATAATTAAAGTGCAGTATAAGGCCCTTTACACACGAACATATGCTACGCTTGGACCTGATCCCGGATGTAGTATACCGCCGGCTGGAGAGGTGGAAGGGCGAGCGCTCATCTTCCCCTCCGCTTTCCTGTGACGGCACTGTACGGTGACATGCACAATGCAATTCTACGTCGGCCATACACTAGCTGCTGTTTGTATGGCTAGCATATGGCCGCCGTATCCATTCATGTGCATGGGGCCTTGGACTGTATAACTTTGCACCTATTGTTAGACACTTTGCATAAATCTGCTCCTTCTCTTCTCTAAAATAGCATGTCCCGGCGTCTGTGTCCCTGCGCCCGTGTTCCGGTGTCTGTGTCTCGGCGTCTGTGTCCACCCCGGCGCCTGTGCCCCTCCCTGCGCCTGTACCTCCTCCCTGCGCCTGTACCTCCTCCCTGCGCCTGTACCTCCTCCCTGCGCCTGTACCTCCTCCCTGCGCCTGTACCTCCTCCCTGCGCCTGTACCTCCTCCCTGCGCCTGTGCCCCTCCATGCGCCTGTACCTCCTCCCTGCGCCTGTACCTCCTCCCTGCGCCTGTACCTCCTCCCTGCGCCTGTACCTCCTCCCTGCGCCTGTGCCCCTCCATGCGCCTGTGCCCCTCCCTGCGCCTGTGCCCCTCCCTGCGCCTGTACCTCCTCCCTGCGCCTGTACCTCCTCCCTGCGCCTGTACCTCCTCCCTGCGCCTGTACCTCCTCCCTGCGCCTGTACCTCCTCCCTGCGCCTGTACCTCCTCCCTGCGCCTGTACCTCCTCCCTGCGCCAGTACCTCCTCCCTTCCTAGTCCTATATAGATAGTTCCGGCAAATTTAAGAAACTTTGTTACATATCTCCTGTAATGAGCTCTCTGCTGCGACTGAACTGCTCGGATCTGTCTCCGATGTCTATGGAGGGAGCTGCGGAGTAGGAGAGACGAAGACGCGGGGACTTGATGCATCAGGGGACGGTTTTGTGTAAGGACATGAGATTTAGCAGCACTGAGCAGGATGTGAGTAAAGTTCTGGTGAGTCTTGTATCTTATCGCTATACCTCACTGTCTGTCTGCACGCTCCCAGCTGCTCAATGAAGACAGATCTGAGCGGTGAACTGAGCAGCACGGATCTCACAGACAACGAGAGATGCAAGCATTTTCATCTATAACTCTGAACCATTCATCTACAAAGCACACTCTTTCTCTCCCTCCTTTATGTGAAATCTCACCCATTTACCTATGAAAAATCTTGCCAACAGTCAGGCAAATATGACTCTACTCATTTTCACATGAGATCAGTCAAGTTTAGTGGTTGCAGAGGTAGAAGCCCCAATATACGAAACTATAGTACCTAGAAACATGCTTTCTGTGTCATATTAACCCCTTATCACCGACGCTTGTTTTCTGGCTCAATGGCCAGACTTTTAGAATCTGACATGTGTCATGATAATTGGTTATAACTTGGGAACGCTTTAACATATCCGGTTGATTTTGAGATTGCTTTCTCGTGACACAATGTACTTTGTGTTAGTTGTAAAATTTAAGTGATAAGTTTTGCATTTCGTTCTGAAAAATACTGAAAATATGGCAAAAGTTCAGAAAAATTCTTCTTTTTCAAAGTTGGAAATGTTCTGCTTTCCAGGTAGATAGTTAAACTACCCAAAAAGCTTGATAATGAACATTTCTGGAATGTCTGATTTATGTTGGGATGATATTTTATGTGTCCTCTCATTATTCTGGAGGCGAAACCTGGCATGAAGAGGAGCCGCAGCCTCGGGGCACATGCCGGACCCAGGGGCTGCGGTAGGACTTATCTGATCCCCCGGTAAGCTCAACGGGGGGAGTGTTCGATCCACAGGGGTCATATTTGCACGCTGCGGTCATGCTTGACCTGGGTGTGTAAGCGGTTAGCACCAAGGGGATGGTTGGTGATAAGGTGAGGTCACTGGATTGTACCTCTGTATTAATGTACCTGAAACTGGTTGTTGCTTGTTAATTTTAACTGCTTGTGTTCTGACTCTGACCAATGTGTTATATTGTTTCATACTCAAATTCAATAAAACAAGTTTAAAACAGAAAGATAAGAATCTCATCTTTCACATCACGTCAGGCTTATGGCATTGTGATCTATAGAAGCCAAGAAACAGGCAGCTACATACATAGTTGGAAATAGAATCTACAGATAAAGATCCAGGTCCTGCCTAACTGCCTGTATGTCCAGTACTGTAGCTAGCAGAACCATAAATTTGGGATCTGAAAGATGCCGGTGATCTATGCCATGTTATATAAAATTTGACATCCTTATCTTTAACGTGACACCAGCAGCATGTTTCTAGGTGCTATAGAACAATAGATAGGGGCTTCTGAAGTGGCACTCCCCCTGTAATCACTAAACTTAACTCATCTCATGTGAAAATGTCATATTTGCCTGACTTTGAGGAAGACATTTTTTTAGGTACAAGAGGTAATTCTAGGACATTTCATAGCCTACCTGAAGGGGGCTGGGAGTTTAGTGGGGGGGTAAACCCAATGACAGGTTCCTTATAAAGGTAACCTGTCACCAGACACCCTTTCTGTGCCTCATCCGTGTCCCCACAGACTGTTTTTATGAAACCTTTGGCATAAGTGATCAAAACAATAACCTAGTTTACCTGGCTCCCTGCCAGCTTGTGTCCTGTGTCCCCGGGAGTGTTCAGCATGGAGCCTTCCTCTTCCTCATCCACTCTCCCTCCCTCATTCCCTCCTCTGGAAAACGCTCATCTGTAAGTTTGATTAAAAAAAACATCCTCCTGAGGAGGAGGGGTTTTGTTTAAACTCATAGATGAGCATTTTCTAGAGAAGGGAATGAGGGAGGGGGAGAAGGGAAGGAAAGAGAGGGAGGAGGGGAGGAGGGAGGGAGGAAAGTAGGGAGAGGAGGGAAAGATGGAGAGAGAGGAGAAAAAGAGAGAGGGAGAAGAGAAAAAGAGGGAGGGAGAGGAGAAAAAGAGGGAGGGAGAGGAGAAAAAGAGGGAGGGAGAGGAGAAAAAGAGGGAGGGAGAGGAGAAAAAGAGGGAGGGAGAGGAGAAAAAGAGGGAGGGTGGGGAGGGGAACTCTGTTCCATGCTGAACACTCCCCAGGGACACAGGTTACAAGCTTGCAGGGAGCCAGGATAAACTTTAATATAAGTTATTGTTTTAACCACTAATGCCAGAAGCTTGATAAAAACTGTTTAGGAAGTGCTATTTATTGTCTGTGGGGACGTGAAGGAGGATCAAAAAGGGTGCCTGGTGACAGGTTCCCTTTAAAGGTTTGTGCCTCTAAACCACCAGGGTGACTTCATGCAGTAGTGGTTTAGAGTCCCAAACAGTTGGACTTTACAATTGTCAATTTCTGCCTTCTCAAGATTCTCAAGGAGAATGGCAACAAGGGTCCGGTGACTTGAGTCTGTTTGGACCCCTACCATATGTGTACGGTGCATTGTGAAGCTGAGAAGGTGTACTGACCTTGGCTTCACTATGCACAGTCCCGGGGATGGAAGAGGACCTGATCCATGCAGCCTTTAACCCTCCGCACACTCAGTAACGCGGCAGCTGAAGTTCCTGGGCCTGCCCACTACAAATGGAGCTGTTGCAGCCACAATCAGTTGACCAGCGTGTCGAAAGTGGGGACATGATTAATTTATATAGATATATGAATGGTCCATACAAAAAATATGGTGGCAAGTTGTTTCAGATTAAATCAAATCAAAAGACGAGGGGGCATCTTTACTATGAGAACTTGCAATCTGTGGAATAGCCTGGCTTAGGCGCTGGTCACAGCAGGGACAGCAGAGAGCTTCAAGAAGGGTCTAGATGCCTTTTTACACCTAAATAACATTGATGGTTATGTTCTATAGAATTGTTTCCCATAAATCCCTTCCTCATCCAATCCCTTACTTGGTTGAACTTAATGGACATGATGGTCTTTTTTCAAACATATAAACTATGATATTATGAAAGTGTCAGACTCCCTAGTAGGGTTAGGGTTCTTTCAGAATTGTAATGGTACATTACTTACCTGAACAGTCATGTGCTCCTCCTTAAAGTCCCACACTTTGCTCTTGATATTCTTCCAGTCGGAGATCATGATCTGGAGCTTGGCTTCGGCCAGGAGGAGCTGCTTCCTGCACCGGCCATAATTCATGAGAAGTTCGTGGAACTCATGGCGGTCCTGGTGGGCGATCCTCTCAAACTCCTCGGTAAAGGAGTCCACGTTCTCTATCCAGGAGCACGGCTCGAATATCTTAAGTTGCTCCCGTGCAAAGGGGATGGACTTGTGTTGCTGCGGGAGCTCAGGATAGAGTCTCTCATTAGGAACCAGGGGTTTGATGGTGGCCACATCCCTTGTGTGGTCCAAGACCTCCAGCGGCAGCTCGGGGTAGATGGACTTCACCTTGGACAGATCTAATATTTCTTTGGCTTCTGTAAAATGTTGGGTGTTGGCCACTTCAAGTTCTTTCATAGATAGGACCACGGGCTGGACTTCAGGAGCCTCTACGGGGGGCTGCTCCTCTATCGAGGGGCTTTTAGTTTTGGGTTGTAGGTCACAGCTTCGGGAATCAGAGGTGGCTTCAGTGTTGGTCGTTGTTCCTCCAGGCTCCAGCTCCTGACTGTCGGGATTTACGGTCTCCTTCTTGTCCTTGGAGATGTCTTCACTGACAGAGGGGACGTCGGCCATAGACAAGCTACTCAGCCGCTTACCATCCGTTATGCTGGATTCATCGTTTAGTTGGATTTCAATAAAATTATCGGGAAGTTCATTGTCCGCCTTCGGCTTATGAGCGGCGGAGTCGGCCACCAATACTTTAGGGCCATCGGTTTCTTCTTCCAACACCAGGGGCTTCTCTGTTTTTACATCTATAAGACTCTGCTGCTTCTTCTTTGTCTGGAAAAAAACAAACAGAAAAATCTTTTTATCCGAAAGTTTTCCCAGGATAAAAGCAAAGCACTACTACTCCCAGCATACCCTGGCTAGCAGGACACTGCTGGGACATGTAGTAATAAAGAAGTTTGAGGGCAACACAACCACCACGGCTGTCACTTCCCTGCCCGGCACAAGAGGGATCATAGATATAGGGATCGTGATCCGACATCCAGATATTAATTGGGATCACCTCATCCTGGGAGCGTGGTGCGCGCTGAATAGGAGAATTAGGAGTGAAGCATTGTGGGATTGCGGCCTTCTTGTCTTCCAATAAGATGTTCCCATAGAAACTATGAAAGTACCATAATTACAGCAGGCGTCTCCTCACAAGTGCAGAATCATCAGGAGGGGAGTCTGCACCCTGGTACATTACTACAGGAGAACAATACATAACTGCTCCATAGCATGACAACATCCATTCACCTATGTACTACTACTCCTATCCTGTACATATGGGCACAGTACTACTACTCTTATCCCTAATATATGGGCACAGTACTACTACTCCTATCCTGTGCATATAGGCACAGTACTACTACTCTTATCCCTAATATATGGACACAGCACAGTACTAGTACTCCTATCCAGTATATATGGAAACAGTACTACTACTCCTATCCTGTATATATGGGCACAGCACAGTACTACTACTCCTATCCTGTATATATAGGCACAGCACAGTACTACTCCTCCTATCCTGTATATATAGGCACAGCACAGTACTACTACTCCTATCCTGTATATATAGGCACAGCACAGTACTACTACTCCTATCCTGTATATATAGGCACAGCACAGTACTACTCCTCCTATCCTGTATATATAGGCACAGCACAGTACTACTACTCCTATCCTGTATATATAAGCACAGCACAGTACTACTACTCCTATCCTGTATATATGGGAACAGCACAGTACTACTACTCCTATCCTGTATATATGGGCACAGCACAGTACTACTACTCCTATCCTGTATATATGGGCACAGCACAGTACTACTACTCCTATCCCGTATATATATATTGGCACAGCACAGTACTACTACTCCTATCCTCTATATATAGGCACAGCACAGTACTACTACTCCTATCCTGTACATATGGGCACAGTACTACTACTCTTATCCCTAATATATGGGCACAGCACAGTACTACTACTCCTATCCTGTATATATGGAAACAGTACTACTACTCCTATCCTGTATATATTGGCACAGCACAGTACTACTACTCCTATCCTGTATATATAGGCACAGCACAGTACTACTCCTCCTATCCTGTATATATAGGCACAGCACAGTACTACTACTCCTATCCTGTATATATAGGCACAGCACAGTACTACTACTCCTATCCTGTATATATGGGAACAGCACAGTACTACTACTCCTATCCTGTATATATGGGCACAGCACAGTACTACTACTCCTATCCTGTATATATGGGCACAGCACAGTACTACTACTCCTATCCCGTATATATATATTGGCACAGCACAGTACTACTACTCCTATCCTCTATATATAGGCACAGCACAGTACTACTACTCCTATCCTGTATATATATGGGCACAGCACAGTACTACTACTCCTATCTTGTATATATGGGCACAGCACAGTACTACTACTCCTATCTTGTATATATAGGCACAGCACAGTACTACTACTCCTATCCTGTATATATATGGGCACAGCACAGTACTACTACTCCTATCTTGTATATATGGGCACAGCACAGTACTACTACTCCTATCTTGTATATATGGGCACAGCACAGTACTACTACTCCTATCTTGTATATATGGGCACAGCACAGTACTACTACTCCTATCTTGTATATATGGGCACAGCACAGTACTACTACTCCTATCCTGTGTATATGGGCACAGCACAGTACTACTACTCTTATCCTGTATATATGAGCACAGTACTACTACTCCTATTCTGTATATATGGGCACAGCACAGTACTACTACTCCTATCCTGTATATATGGGCACAGCACAGTACTACTACTCCTATCCCGTATATATATTGGCACAGCACAGTACTACTACTCCTATCCTCTATATATAGGCACAGCACAGTACTACTACTCCTATCCTGTATATATGGGCACAGCACAGTACTACTACTCCTATCCCGTATATATATTGGCACAGCACAGTACTACTACTCCTATCCTCTATATATAGGCACAGCACAGTACTACTACTCCTATCCTGTATATATGGGCACAGCACAGTACTACTACTCCTATCCTGTATATATGGGCATAGCACAGTACTACTACTCCTATCCCGTATATATATATTGGCACAGCACAGTACTACTACTCCTATCCTGTATATATTGGCACAGCACAGTACTACTACTCCTATCCCGTATATATATTGGCACAGCACAGTACTACTACTCCTATCCTCTATATATAGGCACAGCACAGTACTACTACTCCTATCCTGTATATATGGGCACAGCACAGTACTACTACTCCTATCCTGTATATATGGACACAGTACAGTACTACTACTCCTATCCTGTATGTATGGACACAGTACAGTACTACTACTCCTATCCTGTATATATGGGCACAGCACAGTACTACTACTCCTATCCTGTGTATATGGGCACAGTACTACTACTCCTATCCTGTGTATATGGGCACAGTACTACTACTCCTATCCTGTGTATATGGGCACAGTACTACTACTCCTATCCTGTGTATATGGGCACAGTACTACTACTCCTATCCTGTGTATATGGGCACTAGGTCGGCAGTTTAGGGAGAGACATGCCATTATCATGGAGCTATTGATGGTTGGGCTCTGCCTGGCAGTGCACATACAGTATATAATACCACACGAGGTTTATCTATCCAGGAGGAACATGTGACACCGCGCTGGCTCCTGCTCAGAGCCCAGTGATGACTGACATGTGACCGGGAGCCTCCAGCAGCAGAATTACCATAAGATGTTTACTGATAGAGAAGGCAAATTAAAGGAACGTAACATCAGAGCTTTACATGTGCAACCTCACTGGTTAACATGCTCTACTGTACAGAATAGGAACAGCAGAATAATGACAAAGAAAACACATGAACATACTACTGATAGCCCAGAGCTGCACTCACTATTCTGCTGCTGGTGCAGTCACTATGTACATACATGACATTACTGATCCTGTACTGATCCTGAGTTACATCCTGTATTATACTCCAGAGCTGCACTCACTATTCTGCTGCTGGTGCAGTCACTGTGTACATACATGGCATTACTTATCCTGTACTGATCCTGAGTTACATCCTGTATTATACCCCAGAGCTGCACTCACTATTCTGCTGCTGGTGCAGTCACCGTGTACATACATGACATTACTTATCCTGTACTGATCCTGAGTTACATCCTGTATTATACCCCAGAGCTGCACTCACTATTCTGCTGCTGGTGCAGTCACTGTGTACATACATGACATTACTTATCCTGTACTGATCCTGAGTTACATCCTGTATTATACCCAGAGCCGCACTCACTATTCTGCTGCTGGTGCAGTTACTGTGTACATACATGACATTACTTATCCTGTACTGATTCTGAGTTACATCCTGTATTATACCCCAGAGCTGCACTCACTATTCTGCTGCTGGTGCAGTCACTGTGTACATACATGACATTACTTATCCTGTACTCATCCTGAGTTACATTCTGTATTATACCCCAGAGCTGCACTCACTATTCTGCTGCTGGTGCAGTCACTGTGTACATACATGACATTACTTATCCTGTACTGATCCTGAGTTACATCCTGTACTGATCCTGAGTTACATCCTGTATTATATCCCAGAGCTGCACTCACTATTCTGCTGCTGGTGCAGTCCCTGTGTACATACATGACATTACTTATCCTGTACTGATCCTGAGTTACATCCTGTATTATACTCCAGAGCTGCACTCACTATTCTGCTGCTGGGGCAGTCACTGTGTACATACATGACATTACTTATCCTGTACTGATCCTGAGTTACATCCTGTATTATAATCCAGAGATGCACTCACTATTCTGCTGCTGGTGCAGTCACTGTGTACATACATGACATTACTTATCCTGTACTGATCCTGAGTTACATTCTGTATTATACCCCAGAGCTGCACTCACTATTCTGCTGGTGGTGCAGTCACTGTGTACATACATGACATTACTTATCCTGTACTGATCCTGAGTTACATCCTGTATTATACCCCAGAGCTGCACTCACTATTCTGCTGCTGGTGCAGTCACTGTGTACATACATGACATTACTTATCCTGTACTGATCCTGAGTTACATCCTGTATTATACCCCAGAGCTGCACTCACTATTCTGCTGCTGGTGCAGTCACTGTGTACATACATGACATTACTTATCCTGTACTGATCCTGAGTTACATCCTGTATTATACCCCAGAGCTACACTCACTATTCTGCAGCTGGTGCAGTCACTGTGTACATACATGACATTACTTATCCTGTACTGATCCTGAGTTACATCCTGTATTATACTCCAGAGCTGCACTCACTATTCTGCTGCTGGTGCAGTCACTGTGTACATACATGACATTACTTATCCTGTACTGATCCTGAGTTACATCCTGTATTATACTCCAGAGCTGCACTCACTATTCTGCTGCTGGTGCAGTCACTGTGTACATGACATTACTTATCCTGTACTGATCCTGAGTTACATCCTGTATTATACCCCAGAGCTGCACTCACTATTCTGCTGGTACAGTCACATACAATGCATTACTTATCAGGATATAGGTTCTGCCAGTCAGACTAAGTCATTAGTACATGTAGTCCATGTGATCAAATGTCTATTGAGACTGTACTAATTGATGGTAGACATGGAGACCCGGGTGCATTGTGCTATAGGCTGCTCTGTTTCTATGGAAGCGATCTTAGTTCATATGGATGTGGAATAAATCAGACGTGTGATGCAGCGCGGTCTCTGTGCACGCTCCATACATCACACATGTAACATAAAGCCAGACAGGGGCGACAGCTTCACACGTCATCATCCATGTTCCTGTTCCTTTAAGAGCTAATAAACTCAAAATAACACAGTACTATATCTCCTGCGCCTTTCAGGAGTTTCAGAAAGCTGAGTGATAAGACTAAGGTGGGTATAATCAGAGATCGCATTAACGCCTCTACACGTGACGCATGACCAGGGATATAACAAGCCGCGCACCTGTGTGACATCACATGATCAGGGATATAATGGGCCGTGCACCTGTGTGACATCACATGACCAGGGATATAACGAGCCGTTCACCTGTGTGACATCACATGACCAGGGATATAACGAGCCGCGCACCTGTGTGACATCACATGATCAGGGATATAATGGGCCGTGCACCTGTGTGACATCACATGACCAGGGATATAACGAGCCGCGCACCTGTGTGACATCACATGACCAGGGCTATAACGAGCCGTGCACCTGTGTGACATCACATGACCAGGGCTATAACGAGCCGCGCACCTGTGTGACATCACATGACCAGGGATATAACGGGCCGCGCACCTGTGTGACATCACATGACCAGGGATATAACGAGCCGTGCACCTGTGTGACATCACATGACCAGGGATATAACCAGCCGTGCACCTTTGTGACATCACATGACGAGGTATATAACGAGCCATGCACCTGTGTGACATCACATGACCAGGGATATAACGTGCCGTGCACCTGTGTAATATCACATGACCAGGGATATAACGAGCCGTGCACCTGTGTGACATCACATGACCAGGGAGATAACGAGCCGTGGACCTGTGTGACATCACATGACCAGGGATATAACGGGCCGTGCACCTGTGTGACATCACATGACCAGGGATATAACGAGCCATGCACCTGTGTGACATCACATGACCAGGGATATAACGGGCCGTGCACCTGTGTGATATCACATGACCAGGGATATAACGAGCCGTGCACCTGTGTGCCATCACATGACCAGGGATATAACGGGCCGTGCACCTGTGTGATATCACATGACCAGGGATATAACGAGCCGTGCACCTGTGTGACATCACAAGTTTTTATTACACAAACAATATTGAATATTTGCTGAATGTAACACATGGATATGACATTAGATAATTCCAAATCCACTTGTATATAAATCTATTTGCTCTGGTAATTCATGCAGCTTCTCGTCTTCTGCTCTTATATTCCTGAGTAAATAGATGTAGAAGATATTTTTAGGAGTTTGGGAAAACCTAGTGACATGGGAAAGCACTGTGCTGCTGCCTATACTGACTACCACCCAGCTTTCCCAGAGTTCTGAGCGGCGACCTGCATGGTACAAGGCAATAACATGTCAACAGAGGTGTGAATAGCTGCTGACTGTCTGTGTCGTCACTACATAATGACAGTAATAGAGCGCGGAGCCGGCTCCGTCATCCATCACTACGGAGTGGCCTGGGGCAGGATGAGGAGTCGGTGAGATCACGGAGCAGGTGCCAGGGACACGACATATCCGACTAGTCACCGCATCGTCACGGCCGAGGACACCAAAACAAATGTTCTGATCACGTGACCGGACTTGGGACACAACCTCCCTTAACCAGTTCAGGATCAGAAACAACTTGCCAAATATACGTAATATGGAAAAATACTAAAGAAAGAACTCCAGCTCCAAAATCCCGAGATCAGTGCAGCTTGATGTTGAAGCTGCGGTCACACGTTGCGTTTAACGCAGGCTTTTTCAAACAGCTGAAGAGGAGATTTGCCTAATTACATAGTTTTCAACATTGCGTTTACAAAACACAAGCGTTAATGCATGTGTTAACAAAGCAACAAACGGATGCGTATACAAAACAGTAACACATGCGTTGACATCGCGTTAACGCATGTGGTTTTTTAAATTTTTTTAAACGTGTTTAAAAATCAGTTTTTTACCGTTTACCATGAGTGGTTAGCATTACAGCCTTGCAGCATGGTGGCTCAGTGGTTAGAATTACAGCCTTGCAGCGCTGGGGACCTGGGTTTAAGTCCCAGTGTCAACATCTGCAAAGAGTTTGTATGTTCTCTCTGTGTTTGCGTGGGTTTCCTCCGGGTCCTCCAGTTTCCTCCCACACTCCAGGTTTTTTAGCCCCATTGGGGACAGGGAACAATTTGGCAAACTCTGTGCAGCGCTGTGTAATCTGTGTGCGCTATATAAATAAAGAATTATTATTATTAAGCGTTTGGCAGCTTTGAACCTGTTTATCTATTAAGATAAACAGCCAAACGCATGGAAGAGACAATGAATAAACATGTGTGTTTAAACGGAGTGAAAGTGCATGCGATCCAAGAGCGCAATGTGTGGCATCACCCTAAGGGTGAAGACACGTGGCGTTTTTAGGCCGTTTTTAGTTCGTTAAAAAACGCATGCGTTTTTGACAGGTTTGACCAATTATCTTAATTCAAACTGGTCAAAAACGATGTGAAAACGCACTACCTAAAAACGGCCCAAAAACGGCCTAAAAACGCCACGTGTGTCTTCACCCTAAGGCTGGCGCCACACGTAGCGCTTTGTCTGCGCTTGCAAACGCAAACACAGACGAAGACGCGCCCAGCAGTACGGGCCTCGGCCCGATCGCGTCGGTGTTTCTATAGAAACGCCTGCGATCGAGAACGAGCCGACGGTGTTTTGCTAAATTAACGCAAAACACCGGCGGCTCATTCCCGATCGCAGGCGTTTCCATAGAAACGCCGATGCGACCGGGCGGAGGCCCACCCCGGTGGGCGCGACTTTGTCTGCGTTTGCAAGCGCAGACAAAGTGCTACGTGTGGCGCCGGCCTTAGAAGTTGACTTGAAAAACCAGGGTCATTTTTGAAATGAAGATACCAAAAGTTATACAAAAACAAATGTTCTGTGTCCCCGGTGTAACAGGAGTGACATAGAGGAGGGTCACATGTAACAGATCTCATATCACACTTTCCGTTTCACTTCCTCACAACTGTCTATCTGCTGACTCAGTGTTTACATCCAGAGGACAATAACCTTCTCACAGCTGTTGCTTTGTGACAATGTATCAGGTAACGTCACGATGCATGTGATGTAAACACGTTTTGTAAACTTGCGCATGTAGGGGAACGGTTGCCGGATTTAGGGTGATGCCGCACATGGCGTTCTGAACCCGTTTGTGGTCCGTTTTTGGCAGGTTTTACCAAATATCTTAATTAAAAGGCCGCAGTCACACGTACCGCTAGGCGTCTGTTCATAACGCGACGCTAGCGCACAGGGGGAGGTCCTCGGCCCCAACGCACATGCGTTTCCAGAGAAACGATCGGCTTAAAAATCGCATGCGTTTCCCTGGAAACGCATGTGCGTTCGGGCCGAGGACCTCCCCCTGTGCGCTAGCGTTGCGTTATGACGGAAGCCTAGCGGTACGTGTGACCGCGGCCAAACTGGTCAAAAACGCATTAGTTTTTTTGACGGACTGCTTAAAAACGGACCAAAAACGGGTTCAGAACTACTATTAAAGTCAATGGGGCCATTTTTTAGGCCGCGGTCACACGTACCGCTAGGCGTCCGTTCATAACGCGACGCTCGGGCACAGGGGGCGGTCCTTGGCCTGACAGCACATGCTTTTCCAGAAAAACGCACGCGATCGGCTTATCAATTTCATGCATTTCCCTGGAAACGCATGTGCATTCGGGCCGAGAACCTCCCCCTGTGTGCTAGTGTCGCGTTATGAACGGACGCCTAGAGGTACATGTGACCGAGGCCTAAAAAACTGCCCCATTGACTTTAATAGTAAATACTTCTATGTATCTGATCGCTGTATTTCTCAGGCCGCGTTCACACGATGTGTCGCGTTTTATGCTTTTGACCGTGATCACATGCTGAGGTTACATTGTGTTTTAGCAAATGTCGTGAAAACGCAACGTGACCTCATCATGTGATCAAGGCTGAAGCCTTTGGAAAACGCCAAAAACGCAGCAAAAAACGTGACGCTACGCATCGTGTGAACGCGCCCTGATATAGCACAATACCCTGACAACCTGGCCCTGTTGACACCTGCAGACAGTGACTCCGCCCAATTGACACCCCCCCTACCTTTGACTATAACGGGGTCTGTAAGGGGAGGGGGGTCTATTGGGGATTAGAGAAGAGATAAAATGGTTTTCTAGACAGGGCAAAGCAAGGGTTAAAAGCCCCCCCCAGGTGATTGGTTAATTGACATCTCGTTACAGGTAAGGGAGCTGATTGGTCAGAGGTGAAGCCCCGCCCCTATGCAGGTAGCGGTCTCTGAGGTGCGGTCAGGTGACAGGGGGGTCCCGCTAGTCAGGGCGCAGGCTCCGCTTGGCCGCTGTTCATACCTTGTCCGTCTTGCTCCTGCTCTTGGACCTGCGGGGCCTGAGCGCCTCAGCCATGACAGCGGAGTCCTGCAGCCGGGGACAGATGTGCCGAGCAGCCCGTAAACACGGACATAATCTCCAGCGCTGGGGAGAGGGGGGCGGGGCGAGGCGGCACGGCTCACGTGACGCACGGCCGTGCGCCAATCACAAGCCGCGGGGTGACGTCTTCTGTGAGTACGGGCCGCGGCGAGGGACAGATGTCCTTGATAAGCGCAACTGCAGGGTGTTGTGTACACATGATGCGGGGTGTTGGGTGTCGGTAAAACGGCGGATGCTTTATGAGAGTGTAGAGCCCACTACCTGCATAGCGTGTAAGCATCTAGGGGCAGGAAACGTATCAGTATTCATTGACATGTGAATTATATACTGATCGCAGCTACAGGAAATTTTCGGGTGCATTGAGGATACCTTGACATACCTTAACGTTTTGAAACGCAATACAACAGCGGAAGAGCAGATTTTCCTTATTTAAGGCTAATTGCTGTTACTGCGGGATCCCGGCTACCGTGTACCGCTGGTACCGCCCGGGTGATTGCCATGACGTAAAACGGGCCAAAAAAACGCGTTCAAAACGCCACGTGTGCCATCACCCTCAGTGACACACGTGACGTTTTTGGGCCGTTTTTAGATTGTAAATTACGCATGCGTTTTTGACAGGTTTGAAAAATTATCTTAATTAAAACTGGTCAAAAACGCATGCGTTTTCTACGATCTGAAAACGCACTAACTAGAAACGGCCTAAAAATGCCACGTGTGTCAGGGAGATGCCACACATGGCGTTTTTGGTCAGTTTTTAGTCTGTTTTTCCCAATTATCTTAATAGATAAACAGGTTGTAAGCAGCCAAATGCATGGTAAACGGCCAAAAACTGACTGAAAACGGATGTTTAAAAACGGACCAAAAACGCCACGTATGCCTTCACCCTAACATGTGGCAGAGCTGCTGCTGAATCGCTTGTATGATGATGTTTCTTATGTAAATTTTCTTTAGCCTAGAGTCGACTGTTGTGATCTAATAATATGATATTAATCTAGAACAGAACTTCAGCTCTTTTTTTTCAAGAGACGAAACTTACTATTATTGGATTTCAGACCCAGAGACCGCCACACACTGACAATGGTATGTGTATATATATATAATGTTCTCTCTTTCAGATTGACTGGAGATGAAGATAGTTAAAGGGGTTCTCCCACAAATTCAAGTTAGGGTTGATGATCGGTGGGGGTCTCAGTGATGAGGACCCGTAGTCACTCCTTGAGAGTAATGCAGTAGATGGCTGCATGCGACCGTTCTGCTCCATACCTGACAGAAGTTGCTGAGCACAGCGCTCGCCGATCTCCATCTGCTCCAAAGAGATGTGGGAAAACCCCTTTGAGCTATGGAACCGGAGACCACGACAGTTATAATTGTATTAGAATTGGATCTTTATCTGCAGTTTGCAACAAAGATAAAGATCCAATTGCAGATAAAGATCCAATTCTAATACAATTATAACTGTCATGGTCTCCGGTTCCGTAGCTCACAGAACCACAAGTGATCTGAAAGATGAGATTCTTTAATATGGGGTAAAATCTGATGGCCCGTTACCTTTCAGGGGGAGGTCTATGATTCATGGACCCTGTTTCTTATGTGAGGGATTGCACACATATACCTTATAGCAGAAACTGGGTCCATGATCATAGACCTCCCCGTTTGTGGATCTTTAACCCCTTCTAGCTTATTCAGGAAGCCATATTATGGGTGCAATGCCCATTGTGGCCACAGGACTTGTTACTCTTAGGTTTCCTCTCCATAGATTGTTGGACCCGTGGTCAGGACAGGATATGCAACTATGAAATGGTCCACTATGAGGATCCTATTGCTCAGCTTCCTCATTCCCTGATGTAATCATTCATCATGTGACATACGTGACGGCGTCCTGCGGATGACCGGTCTCCCATGTATGATAATAACCTGTGTACTACTCCTGTGTATATCTATGACACATGCTACATGTCTCCATTCTTATCAATAGTCAAAGCCTAAAATCCTCCCCAGTAAAAATGGCAAATCCCCAGGTAAGAAAAGCAGAACTCGTGCTGTGTTTGTCAATGGCTTAAAATTTCTGGCTGCATGGAGCTTAAAGGGGCTTTATCATGAGAGATGGTATATTACACTGCGCCCCCTGCTGGCCGCTACTATAGAGTCACTGGGAAGATTGTGATTGTAATATCTGAGTGTAGAATTGTCTGTGCAGTTACAGGTTTAGTTGGCAGTGGCAACGTCTTTAGGGTTACAGTGCCCCCTAGTGCACCACATGGGTACTATCTTAAAATTGATTTGTGTGTGTGTATATATATTCCTCAGCTAAAGATTTATTCTCAATCCCCAAATCTTTTGGAGAACAGAAAACCTGGTCCATTAACTGGATTTAGGTTGTTCCAGCTGTAATCACATTGGTGGTTTTGTGCTATAAATCTTCTGTGTAGCTAAATGGGAGATTTGCTGTCTGTTGCTAACCTTTTCCCTGACCTTTTCTACTGCAGGTGCCACTGGGGGTGTCTGTCTCAAACCGAGTTATATATAGCGGACACCTCTAACTGCAAGGGAAAAGTAATCTGCTCTTCTCTACATTTCGTGTGTAATACTGCCCCCTATGTACAAGAATATAACTACTATAATACTCCCCCCTATGTACAAGAATATAACTACTATAATACTGCTCCCTATGTACAAGAATATAACTACTATAATACTCCCCCCTATGTACAAGAATATATCTACTATAATACTGCCTCCTGTGTACAAGAATATAACTACTATAATACTGCCCCCTATGTACAAGAATATAACTACTATAATACTGCCCCCTATGTACAAGAATATAACTACTATAATACTGTCCCCTATGTACAAGAATATAACTACTATAATACTCCCCCCTATGTACAAGAATATAACTACTATAATACTCCCCCCTATGTACAAGAATATAACTACTATAATACTCCCCCCTATGTACAAGAATATAACTACTATAATACTGCCCCCTATGTACAAGAATATAACTACTATAATACTCCCCCCTATGTACAAGAATATAACTACTATAATACTCCCCCCTATGTACAAGAATATAACTACTATAATACTGCCCCCTATGTACAAGAATATAACTACTATAATACTGCCCCCTATGTACAAGAATATAACTACTATAATACTCCCCCCTATGTACAAGAATATAACTACTATAATACTGCTCCCTATGTACAAGAATATAACTACTATAATACTGCCCCCTATGTACAGGAATATAACTACTATAATACTGCCCTCTATGTACAGGAATATAACTACTATAATACTGCTCCCTATGTACAGGAATATAACTACTATAATACTGCCCCCTATGTACAAGAATATAACTACTATAATACTGCCCCCTATGTACAAGAATATAACTACTATAATACTGCCAGGGCCGCATCTGCCATGAGGCGAGATGAAAATCTCGCTTCAGGCGGCAGAATGCGGGTCCCTGTAAAGGGCGGCGAAATTCGCCGCTGTAAAGTGGGCGATTCGGGCGTCCATTAACGCCCGAATCGCCCACCAGCTAAATAAATCGCGCCTGTCTCTTTAAGACACAGGCGCGATTTATATGCGGAGCGACGCAGCGCCTTTCCGGCAGCTGCGTCGCTCCGTTCTAAGCAGTGACACAGGCGCCATGACGTCATGGCGCGGCGCCTGTGTCACTGTGCGGAACCGCGTCTCACAGGAGAGCCGCGCCGAGGGAGCAGCTGCCTGCAGGTGAGTAGGATTTTTATTATTTTTCATGTATTTAATTAATTGTGGCTAATAATTAATACTGCGGGGGGGGGGGGGGGCTATATATATCATATGGGGCCAGAATTATTTTAAACTGGGGGGGGAGGTATCATGGAATGCTATTTTATTTGGGGCTATAATTATTTCTTTATTACTGGGGGGGATGCAATATATATTTATATTATTTGGGGCTATAATTATTTTATACTGGGGGGGGGGATGCAATATATATTTATATTATTTGGGGCTATACCGTAATTATTTTATACTGGGGGGAATGCTATATATATATATTATTTGGGGCTATGATTGTTTAATACTAGGGGGATGCTATAGATATTATATGGGGCCAGAATTATTTTATTCTAGGGGTGGGGGTGGGGGGGTTCTGTATATTTTATTTGGGGATTTGGAGCTATAATTATTTTATACTGGGGGATGCTATAGATATTATTTGGGCCTATAATTATTTTATACTGGGGGGGTGCTATATAAATTATTTGGGGCTATAATTATTTTATACTGGGGGGGATGCTATAGATATTATTTGGGGCTATAATTATTTTATACTGGGGGGGATGCTATAGATATTATTTGGGGCTATAATTATTTTATACTGGGGGGGATGCTATAGATATTATTTGGGGCTATAATTATTTTATACTGGGGGTGATGCTATAGATATTATTTGGGGCTATAATTATTTTATACTGGGGGGGTGCTATATAAATTATTTGGGGCTATAATTATTTTATACTGGGGGGGATGCTATAGCTATTATTTGGGGCTATAATTATTTTATACTGGGGGGGATGCTATAGATATTATTTGGGGCTATAATTATTTTATACTGGGGGGATGCTATAGATATTATTTGGGGCTATAATTATTTTATACTGGGGGGGATGCTATAGATATTATTTGGGGCTATAATTATTTTATACTGGGGGGGGGGCGCTATAGATATTATTTGGGGCTATACTTATTTTATACTGGGGGGGATGCTATAGATATTATTTGGGGCTATAATTATTTTATACTGGGGGGATGCTATAGATATTATTTGGGGCTATAATTATTTTATACTGGGGGGGCTTCAGTATATATTATATGGGGCCAGAATCATTTTATACTGGGGGGTGCTGTATTTATTATATATCACTATATCACTAAGCTGGGGGGATGTATATGGGATACAGTATATTACTAAGCTGGGGAGCTGTATATGGGATACAGTATATTACTAAGCTGGGGGGGCTGTATATCGGGTACAGTACATTACTAAGCTGGGGGGCTGTATATGGGATACAGTATATTACTAAGCTGGGGGGCTGTATATCGGGTACAGTACATTACTAAGCTGGGGGGTTGTATATGGGATACAGTATATTACTAAGCTGGGAGGCGGCTGTATATGGGATACAATATATTACTAAGCTGGGGGGCTGTATATGGTATACAGTATATTACTAAGCTGGGGGGCAGTATATGGGATACAGTATATTACTAAGCTGGGGGGGCTGTATATCGGGTACAGTACATTACTTAGCTGGGGGGCTGTATATGGGATACAGTATATTACTAAGCTGGGGGGCTGTATATCGGGTACAGTACATTACTTAGCTGCAGAGGCTGTATATGGGATACAGTATATTATATGTATATAGATTTTATCCCTATATAATGAAGGGATGTGTTATATGTGGGGTAGCGTGCGGTCAGTTGTGTTGTGAGGGGTATATGTTATTTAGGAGCGCAGTGTTGTTATCCAGGAGACTTTATACTGTAAGTGACTGTGGTATTTTTAGGGACGCCGGGTGGAGATGCTGCACGGAGCTGAAGATATCCGGCCGTGAATTCAGCAGTGATACGTCATGGATTGGAGAACCCGGAATAAAGTCGTCCTGATGGAAGAGATTGTCATCTATAAGGTACTAGATGTCACTAATGCCTCTCAGATCCTGTAGTCAGTCACACAGTGTCAGGGAGCTGTCTGTAGGGTTGTTAATTGTTAGTAAAGTTTTCAGCATTTACTTAACAGGGAGTGGGGGGGGGGGCAGCATTTTAATATTCGCCTCAGGCAGCAAATATGCTAGAATCGGCCCTGAATACTGCCCCCTATGTACAAGAATATAACTACTATAATACTGCCCCCTATGTACAAGAATATAACTACTATAATACTGCCCCCTATGTACAAGAATATAACTACTATAATACTACCCCTATGTACAGGAATATAACTGCTATAATACTGCCCCCTATGTACAAGAATATAACTGCTATAATACTGCCCCCTATGTACAAGAATATAACTACTATAATACCGCCCCCTATGTACAAGAATATAACTGCTATAATACTGCCCCCTATGTACAAGAATATAACTGCTATAATACCGCCCCCTATGTACAAGAATATAACTGCTATAATACCGCCCCCTATGTACAGGAATAAAACTACTATAAAACTGCCCCCTATGTACAGGAATAAAACTACTATAATACTGCCCCCTATGTACAGGAATAAAACTACTATAATACTGCCCCCTATGTACAGGAATAAAACTACCATAATACTGCCCCCTATGTACAGGAATAAAACTACCATAATACTGCCCCCTATGTACAGGAATAAAACTACTATAATACTGCCCCCTATGTACAGGAATAAAACTACTATAATACTGCCCCCTATGTACAGGAATAAAACTACTATAATACTGCCCCCTATGTACAGGAATAAAACTACTATAATACTGCCCCCTATGTACAGGAATAAAACTACTATAATACTGCCCCCTATGTACAGGAATAAAACTACTATAATACTGCCCCCTATGTACAGGAATAAAACTACTATAATACTGCCCCCTATGTACAGGAATAAAACTACTATAATACTGCCCCCTATGTACAGGAATAAAACTACTATAATACTGCCCCCTATGTACAGGAATAAAACTACTATAATACTGCCCCCTATGTACAGGAATAAAACTACTATAATACTGCCCCCTATGTACAGGAATAAAACTACTATAATACTGCCCCCTATGTACAGGAATAAAACTACTATAATACTGCCCCCTATGTACAGGAATAAAACTACTATAATACTGCCCCCTATGTACAGGAATAAAACTACTATAATACTGCCCCCTATGTACAGGAATAAAACTACTATAATACTGACCCCTATGTACAGGAATAAAACTACTATAATACTGACCCCTATGTACAGGAATAAAACTACTATAATACTGACCCCTATGTACAGGAATAAAACTATTATAATACTGACCCCTATGTACAGGAATAAAACTATTATAATACTGACCCCTATGTACAGGAATAAAACTATTATAATACTGACCCTATGTACAAGAATATAACTACTATAATACTGCCCCTATGTACAAGAATATAACTACTATAATACTGCCCCTATGTACAAGAATATAACTACTATAATACTGCCCCCTATGTACAGGAATATAACTACTATAATACTGCCCCCTATGTACAGGAATATAACTACTATAATACTGCCCCCTATGTACAGGAATATAACTACTATAATACTGCCCCCTATGTACAAGAATATAACTACTATAATACTGCCCCCCTATGTACAAGAATATAACTACTATAATACTGCCCCCCTATGTACAAGAATATAACTACTATAATACTGCCCCTATGTACAAGAATATAACTACTATAATACTGCCCCTATGTACAAGAATATAACTACTATAATACTGCCCCCTATGTACAGGAATATAACTACTATAATACTGCCCCCTATGTACAGGAATATAACTACTATAATACTGCCCCCTATGTACAAGAATATAACTACTATAATACTGCCCCCTATGTACAGGAATATAACTACCATAATACTGCCCCCTATGTACAGGAATAAAACTGCTATAACATTTGGGACATGAATATGAATGTGGATAGATAATTTTCATACTTGAATGGAAGGAATGCAGTTTGGGCAGGCAGGTGACCTAGTTTATCCTGAATTTCTGGAATTCTGTAGTATGCAGGACACTATATTATGAAGACACTTGTCAAAATCTAGGAAGTAGCTGTAGTAGTAGTAGCTTCTAGTATAGAGATCTGCAGACGCGGCTTGTGTTAGAACCTGTTCACTTTCATTCTCTCTATTAAATTGATTTTAAAAATTGTTTAAAGTTATTTTGGAAAATGTTATATATAAATGTATAAGGAGGGGGGGGAGGGGTCATACCTACTGTATTACTACCCTATATCTACAGTAATCCTGCCCTGTGCACACTATGGCGCTACCTATGGTGTTGTGTAGTTGGAGCAGTAGTATAGTGGGTAGAATGACCTGAGGGGAGTGGTTCTAAGATTTGGGGAGTGGGACAAACACCCACCTGGGTCTGTCTGTCCTAAGACTAGGGATATACACAGAACTCCTGATGAAAACATAGTAGCAAAGTCATGTTTTGTCTTCTAACAAAATGTTTTCCTTATTCCATCCTGGAAAACATATTTCCCAGAATCCCCCAGTTGTTCTCCACATTCCTGCATCAGGAGAGCACATACTGCCCGACCTTTGTCTCCAAATGTGACGGTGGGTCTGTGAAATGGCGCCAGCACCATCACTTTATGACCTTCTGATCGATCCTAGGTTTGGGAAATTCCAGCTGCTTGACCCTAAGAGGAGGGAAACTAGGACCCTTCCAGGGGCGAGCAGGGGGTGTCCATCCATGGAGTTAAAGGGGTTTGCCCAGGAACGAAAGTTTTTCAATTTTCACCCCCTAGTGTTGTTTACGCAATAAATATAATTTTAACCCCTTACTTTACAATGTTACTCAGTGTTATTGTTGCTTTAGCTCCTATCACTCAGTGATGGTCAGTGTAAGATTCCAGAGTGTGAGCGGGGACTCTCTAAGCAGACACTTCATGATTCCTCTAGTGCTATGAGATGCTGTGTGCTGACAATGTGCTTAGATTATCAGGATACAGGTTTAAAGGAAACCTACTACTTGTAGTGGCAGGTTTCCGATGAAAATACCGGGCACCAGCTCAGGGTGAGCTGGTGCCGGAGCTTATTTTAGTTAGTGTTTTAAACCGCGGTATCGCGGTTTAAAACACTTTTTAAACGTAATAGCCGCCGCAGGCAGGTACGCGCTCGGCGCTTACCGTGCACGCGGCTACATAGGAAGTGAATGAGAGCCGCGCGCACGGTAAGCGCCCAGCGCGTACCTCCCTGCGCCGGCTATAACGTTTAAAAAGTGTTTTAAACCGCGATACCGCGGTTTAAAACACTAACTAAAATAAGCTCCGGCACCAGCTCACCCTGAGCTGGTGCCCGATATTGCCATCGGAAACCTGCCACTACAAGTGGTAGGTTTCCTTTAAATACATTCACTAGTATCTGACGCACAGAAAGAGATGCAACAGATTAGAGATGAGATCCATAAGATATAACGCACAACACTCTCAGCTTTGCTAACTCGACTATAACACACACATTGTCAGCTCTGCTTTACTCCTCCTTCCCCTGCTATAAATATCTTGTCGGCCGGAAGTGTCTGTATGTCAGCTGGTCTTGTAATGGAGGGGCAGAGAGCAGACAGGAGAAGCTATTATTGAGAAGAATATGCCTCCATGGGAATACCCCTTAAATTCTACTGCAGGTCTCAAACATTCTCATCTGGGGGAGATCACCCTGTTACAAGTTATCTGTTTAGTCTCTGGGCAGTATGATGCCTGGTAACTAACTTGTTGTACCACTACCTGTATTTTGCATGTATTATTTGTATTTTGAGTGTTGTGCCACGCTGAAGCTCAGGTGGATCGCTCTCACTTCTTGTGCCCCCTTGATCCTGCCTGTCCAGGCGGTGTCTGTGATGTCCTTTTAGAGGGTCTAGTAAAGTATATGTAGGTCAGATCTATCCCCACCACCAGGCAGGAGGTACAGAGGAGGAAATCCAATCCTTGTTGTTGGGACCATGATTGGCCGAGATTCGAGCACCATGTTTCTATACATGTAATCACCACCTCCAGATGCAGAGAGTATTTGGGTTTATATATGAAAATATCCCTCTTATATGTATAGTATGTGGTATCAGGGGCCAGAAGAAGTAAGCACTGGATTATCTGTTCTACTGTAGTAAGAGGCGGGAGACCACCTTAAATTTATCAGTGGTGTTGGTGCATTTCCTACTATGTGTATGGACGTTGCTATTTCCCTTTCACAAAATTGCTGTGTAGGCAGAAAGAAAAATGGTAAAGGGGTTTCCCACTCTTATATATAAATTACCCATGTGCCTTTACTGCCTGGTGCATAATCTCTGAACGGTTATCAAAGTTAAAATCTGTCCTGTTTCTTATTTTCGTGCAGGCCCTCCATGCTTCTTTGTTTACATGTCTGAGTTCAGCTGAATATAAGGAGCTGTAGCAGGAGAGTTATGACTCCCTCTGTCAGTGAGGATGGACTGCGATAAGAAAGACACAGTGGGAGACGCCATGAGGACGCACTGGAGCAGTGAGAGAGAGGAAGCTGTGTATATATGCGGAGGGAAGCACACAGGTACATATACATGCGGAGACCTGTCTGATGGAAGAGATTTATTGTACACCACGTTTGCACCAAATGTATCCAGATCTTAGTATTAAAATTTATGCTGTGGCAAAGAGGTGTAAGAAATCATTAACTCCTATAGGGATTGACTTTCCCTCAATGAGCGGTTGCCTAAGACTTCACAAGTCTGATCTCCTGTATGTATGTAGATATGCTATCTGGCAGTGAAACAAAGGACAATGGTTTATTAAAGTGGACATCATGTAAAATTAGAAAAGCCTGATCAATACAAGAGAACAATTGACATGCAAATCTTCACACAATATGGCGAATTTGATGTTTTGTGGCTTCCAGTGGAACCGAATCAGTGGAGGTCATCCCGGGTCAGAACCCTTTTGTCCTGCCCTCATCCAGGGGTCATACAGAAGAAGAGAATTGGTCACTGAAGTTTTGTAATTGGACAAAGTTTGGCTCAATGTCCTTGAAATGTCCGGAGGCCTTTACCCACAGTCCAGATACATCATTACATTTGGAGGAAGTTGGTGGCTCACAGTCTCTTGTACAATAACAGTCCACAGCAGTAGATGTGTCCACAAGCTTCTTAGTAGAACTCTTACATCTCCCATATAAATAACTAGCTATCTAACTAAAACTTCATAGTCTTCATCTTCACTTCTGCAACTTCTGTTACCTGGAAAAGAAATGAAATGAGATGGGGCCATACTATGGGGGACATTTATCGTGCACTGGTGTATGATTAAGGTTCTGCCCCTGCAGATGCATCTGGCGGCCAGGCTGTGCAGCATACAATTCGGCACACTGTCACCCATGAAGGTTTGTAGGCTATAGCAAGTGAGCGAGCGGGTGACAGGAACTCCCAGATGCCACCCACTCCACCATCGGCTCAGTCCCCTTGGTTCGGAGGTGGCATGTAGAGGATAATGGATGCAATGGCATGCCTCGCCAGACATTGCGACTATTTCAGGTCCATTGTAGCCCAAAAGAATGGGGTGGTTGGTGGCGCATGCGCGCTGCATCTCCATTCACTGTTTATGGAACTGATGGAGATCGTGACATAGAGATGATTGGAGTAGCAGGGCACATGTGCAACTGGCTGCTCTATTCATGTTGGGTACAACGGACCCCCATTCCTGTGATCCGTGGGGTGATGCCACACATGCCGTTATGATCCTGTTTTTGGTCCGTTTTTAAGCAGTCCGTTAAAAAACGCATGTGTTAAAAACGCATCCGTTTTTGACCAGTTTTAAGATTATTGGTAAAACCTGTCAAAGGGATGTCAAAAACGGACTGCTTAAAAACGGACCAAAAACGGGTTCAAGACGCCATGTGTCATCACCCTTAGCCAACTTGTTGTCACTGGCTTCGCTGGATGTACGGGTAAAGAGGAAACCTTCGCCATCGGTCTTTCTCATCATGTGACCCCGTGATTGTTGGCCACGGCATCTAAGGGGTTATACTTTTGGCACTCGTGGACTTGGGGAACAGCCACTTGTTGTCAATGTACGACACCTGAATGAAATATCTATGGAACAGGTTTAGGTCTGCAGATTTCTAGATGTGAAGTCCATGATACTCACATCCATTGCTATTGATACATGTTGAAGTTGTCTACCGAGGAATAAGTTGGGTCGTCTGTAGGTAAGAAGCAGTAAAGAAGATAAGAACGTATATGCAAGTATTATAGCCACAGTGATTGGGATGGATGAGATCAATGGGGCCTCTGGTTCCGAAGATCTGCTCATTGAAGAGGAGGGATGAGCACTCCTCACCCCTCCCCTCTCCATAGAACAGCGCAGAACCGGTGCCGTAACGCGGCAAAATATAGGACATGTCCTATATTTCTCAGTTCATGGTACGGAGAGACAATGTGTGCTCATCACACTGTGACCGGGCGCCATAGGAGTCAATGGAAACCATATCTGTCCCCACTATGTTCGTGTGAATGAGCCCTTACTGTGTTGTACATCAGTACAATTACATTATAATAGGTAAGAAATAGAATAATGGGGACACTTGGGCACGATACAAATATATGACCTTACAAGCTCTCACCTGGTACTGTGCTCGGTGTCTGCAATGGACCTCGCCTGAAATATATAGCACATAGACATCAGAACATGTGAGGTTATAAATGGTGGTGGAGGATGAGGACATCAGAACATGTGAGGTTATAAATGGTGGTGGAGGATGATGACATCAGAACATGTGAGGTTATAAATGGTGGTGGAGGATGAGGACATCAGAACATGTGAGGTTATAAATGGTGGTGGAGGATGATGACATGAGGACAATTGGGGTACAGAATATCACACATACAATATACACACGAAACAGGGCCCAGCTCTGGTCTCACCTCATCACCGGTGTTATGTTCCTCTGGTTATTATAGAAGTTTTCATAGGGAATGGGAGCTGTAACACAAAGCACATGATGTGATGCTACACGCTGCTTTCTAGGATTTTTTTATTGATCCCCTATCCTTATGATAGGTGATGGATATGAGATGGGGAGCACACATCTAAAGGATTGGCACATTCATATTTTTCAAGTACAGCCCAGCGGTGTAACAAGGAGGGCGCAAAGGCTACTACTATAAACCATACAGTACAGGGCCTGGAACTTCATGTTACCCTTCTGCCTACTAAATAACAACTGTGTAATGCAAGATTTCACCTGTGGTGGCGCTACAGGGGAACTGTACACTTATTACTGGATTCCTTAGCAGATCACAGCTGATTGGTATTGACATGATCAGCCAGGCACCAGATTGTGGGTCCATGAGGGGGTAAGAGAATCAATTGTATGTGTGTTTTTAAGACACACATACAATAGATAATGAAAGCACGGAACGAGAAATGTCTCTGCACATTCTCCATGATGCAGGTGGGACAATGATGGCAAAACACCACCTGCGTTCTAGGAGGTGGGTAATCAGTAGGGATGAGCGGACCAAAACTATTAATGTTTGGGCTCACCACCACCAGTAACGCCCACGATTGGGAGTGTTCACCCTTTAAGGTGCCATGGGCATTGCCAGCACCAATCGTGGGTGTTAGCGGCCAGTTCAGGTGCCAAAACTTTTCTCCAAAATGTTTTTTTCATAATAAGGTCCATTCATCCCTATTTTTTTTTTTTTCACATTTGTTTTTTTTTTTAGGTGCTGTCCTGGGGCTAATGAAGAAGCATTGTGCTATATGTAAATAAATGGGGGGGGGGGGGGGACACTGTATTTTGATTAATAAAGAGAGCTGCTGAACTTTGTATTAATAATGGGAACAACTAAACTCTTTAGTTAATAAGTGGGGTTGGGGGTTCTGAACATTATCAACAATATCAAGTCCAGCAACCAACCCCTTATTAATTATAGAGTGCAGAAGCCCCTTCATTAAATTAATAAGGGGGCTGGTTGCTACATATTAATAGGGAAGGGTTCTATGCTATATATAGGCGGTCCCCTACTTAAAGGGCACCTACCACCACAAATCTACCTATAAAGGTAGATTGGGTGGTAGGTGGATCAATGGGACGTGAGGATAGCCCTTTTAAGGGCTAATCCTCACGTCCCCACACTTTTTTGATAACTTTTATTATCCCTATATTCAAATTTACTTATGCGGATACTGGGGCGTGGAGTAGCCGCATCTGAGGTTACACGAGGTGGCTACTCCACGCCCCGGTAGCCACTTTACCCCTCCTACTCACCCATCTTCGGCGCCCTCGTCCGGCAATCCTGCCATCTGCGCATGCGCAGAAGAGCAGGCCCGCGCCTGTTTCGGTGCAGTGATCGCGCAGGCGCGGGCCTGCTCTTCTGCGCATGCGCAGACGGCAGGATCGCCGGACGAGGGCGCGCAGCTACGCGGAGCTGCGCGCCGAAGATGGGTGAGTAGGAGGGGTAAAGTGGCTACCGGGGCGTGGAGTAGCCACCTCGTGTAACCTCAGATGCGGCTACTCCACGCCCCAGTAGCCGCATAAGTAAATTTGGGATAAAATATACAGTTCCGACTTACATACAAATTCAACTTAAGAACAAACCTACGGACCCTATCTTGTATGTAACCCGGCGACTGCCTGTATTAATAAGAAAAGACATCAATACATAGTTATACTGATATATTTCCTGCTGGTATATATGGTCTCCATCAGCCCGTCCTATAGATTGAGAGCCTCAGGGGCAGGGTCCTCTCTACAGTTGTCAGATCTTTGTAGATGTTGTGTTTTGTTCTTGTCTTAATCTGATATATGTGAACCCCTTACTGAATGTACAGATGTACAGCACCATGGAACTAATGTTGCTCCATAAATAAATAACAATATTTATTGCTGGTATACATTTATGTGTGTGGAGTATTCATTGCTGGTATATTCTGCAGTATTCTAGAAGTATGTGGGTATCCCATTTGGGGTGTGGATATGCCCTGCAGACATATGGTATTAACTTGAGGTTATTGAAATCCTTGGAGTGCTGCTACTCTATTTTCTTTTTAGGGAGAGTATATATATAAATTTATGTGCATATTTATATTTCTGGTTATGGAATGGCCTGCGGCTACACATGCCCCAGCAATCAATATTGCTGTAAAAAAAAAAAAAAAAAAAAACTACAAGCCCCCTGCTCTTAACACAAGCCAGACAAAGGGTAACCAGTCTGGTGGACACTTTAGCTGGAGGGGAGATGTGGACCTCCTCAAGACTTCCCTCAGTCCTGTGTGATGGCTCCTTACAGAAATACCTGGAGGTTTATCTCCCGTTTTGTGGCCATCTGTAAAGTGCTCTATGTCTTTCTCGATGTTACAGCCTTCCAGTGCCCTGCGGACTTCTTCACACATCTAGATGAGGAAAAGGCACATATCAGGCAGAGGATTTAGTTAGTCATCTTTCTTTTTACGGACGGAGCTCCCATGTTACACACAACCTACCTGTGTCATATACTTACCACATCGGTGCTGACGCATTGCTGAGACAACTGGTTGGCGTGCGTCCACACCGCGTTCCTGTAGTAGTTTATCCTATCGCACTCCTGGGTCTCAAAGAACTGTAAACCAAGGTGGAAAAATAAGTGCTAACATATGAAACAAATATCTAACTATCAATGTGCCTTATTGAGCAGCGTTATATCCAGCTTACCATAAAGGCTGAAGTGTATTGTAAGACATCCATGTATGATTATTTTTGAGTGGTCTGGCTTGTTGTATCTGTCTTCCCGTCTATTATTTACATGTATTTCTATACGTCTCCTGGATATCTAGGTCTTTGTTTTTTGTTTATTCTCCCTGTTTGCCCCCAGCGCTCTCTTGCTCTGTCTCTATCACCGTTTCTATATTTGTTTCGTTATATATAGATCACACATAATCTTTGTCACTTTTTTCTTTCAGTCTCGTATCATTAACCCAGTTCTCTATATGACCACTACTTTTTCATTCTCTCTCCCTCTGTCTCTATCACTGTGTGTGTGTGTATATGCATATTTATCTCCTTCTATATCTCTGTTTTGTTTTTCTGTCTCTTTATATCTCTTTATGTACAGATCCCTTTTTCCTCCAGTCTCTTATCAGTATCCCAGGTTCCACTGACACTTTCTCTTTCTTTCTTTTTCTTCCTCTCTATCATTTTGTCATTCTCACTTTGCCTCTATCACTTTTTCCATTCCTCTGTATGACTTTCTCTGTATCTTCTACTTTCTAACTTTTTCCTCTCGCTATCATTTTCTAGCCTTCTCTATAGTATTTATAGCAACTTTCTTATTCTATCAATTTCTCGCCCTCTTTCTCTCGATCCCGCCCCCTTTCTTTCTCTCGATCCCGCCCCCTTTCTTTCTCTCGATCCCGCCCCCTTTCTTTCTCTCGATCCCGCCCCCTTTCTTTCTCTCGAACCCCGCCCCCTTTCTTTCTCTCGAACCCCGCCCTCTCTCTTTCTCTCGAACCCCGCCCTCTCTCTTTCTCTCGAACCCCGCCCTCTCTCTTTCTCTCGAACCCCGCCCTCTCTCTTTCTCTCGAACCCCGCCCTCTCTCTTTCTCTCGAACCCCGCCCTCTCTCTTTCTCTCGAACCCCGCCCTCTCTCTTTCTCTCGAACCCCGCCCTCTCTCTTTCTCTCGAACCCCGCCCTCTCTCTTTCTCTCGAACCCCGCCCTCTCTCTTTCTCTCGAACCCCGCCCTCTCTCTTTCTCTCGAACCCCGCCCTCTCTCTTTCTCTCGAACCCCGCCCTCTCTCTTTCTCTCGAACCCCGCCCTCTCTCTTTCTCTCGAACCCCGCCCTCTCTCTTTCTCTCGAACCCCGCCCTCTCTCTTTCTCTCGAACCCCGCCCTCTCTCTTTCTCTCGAACCCCGCCCTCTCTCTTTCTCTCGAACCCCGCCCTCTCTCTTTCTCTCGAACCCCGCCCTCTCTTTCGGCATTTATAGACATGACAGTCCAAACCATAATTGTGCAACCTCAATGTTTTCACCAGGAGGTAAAAAATGAGAGTGACGATCACAGTCATGGTTTAAGTTCCTGCAGTTTAATGTCTTCACTGGATGGGAAATATTACGACTATGTGTCATCCCTGACCGTGTGTATGGCTGGGCTCGCTCTCTCCCAATGACAGCAGTCTCCAGTCTATGTATATGGCGGTACCTTACCACACAAGCTGAAATGTGCTCCCTCTGCCAGTCTTCACGCACTTTATCCAGTAGATTGATATTTTGCTGGTAGGTTTTATCTGGAATAAATTAGGAAACTGAATCTTAATCATCAATCCTATTATTGGCTCACATGTAGAAGATCTAAATATCAGGTCCTGGATCATGAGCAGGACCCAGGCCTTTGTATTTCGATCTTCTTCATGTGAGCCAATAATAGGATTGAGCTCAATCTCAAGGTTTGTAAAGAAATGTCACAGCCAAAAAGAGCCAAGAGTGGAAGTATACATGGGATAACCTCCCTTCTTCCCTTAGTTTAGGTGTCATAAATAGCCATCTCCCCAAGGTTGTGATTCAAAGGTCCAAATGGATAATAGGATGGCACTAATATCAAAAATGACACATGGTATGGGGGATGTCAAGGGCTTAAAGGAAATCTTCCATCATGAGAACCCAGGGACCCATGCTCATAGATCCCAGCACTGTAACTGTGGGAATATTCTTATATTTGTTATCCATGGCCTCCTTCCTCCTAAAAGTATAATTTTAAAATTACCTTGATGAGCCTGAAGGGCTCTGGGGGTGTTCTGCGCAGTGCTGTAGCTTTATGGGCTGTTACAATGAGCAGAGCAGGTCTTCCTTCCTCCTGCACTTTCTGCTGCTAGAATAGCCCTTCAGAGCCCTTCAGACTCATTAGCGTCATTATAAAATTTGTCCCTGGTTTATCACGATGCATTTTGATGGCAGATGAACTACCACTACCCTACAAATAGCCATTGATAATACGTCTATTGACTTACCAGCATCTTCTGCCGTCACCTTTGAATGCGCCAGTTTTGCATAAATCTGTATCAGAAAACAATAAATAAGATCATAACACAGTTCTTTAGGTAACGAAAAGGGCAAGTATGAAGCAGGTGCTGCTTACCGACGTGCCCAAAATCGCCAGTGAAAAAACGGGCATCATCATTTAGCATGGGTCTGGCATTCATTTTTCACAGATCCTTATTAACTATACCCTACGAGTGATCCGAAAACATCGGTTCTGACAAGGGCAAACTCCTACTTTTTCAGAGACTGGTAACGTGGTCAGTTAAAACAACAATGTGGGCACTGATCCATTAAATTAATTTAAGTTTGTTTAAAAATTTCAATTTAGTGGACGGAGAAAACCAGGTTTAATCACCAGAGGCGACAGGGCTTCTTTACTATGAGAACTGCCAATCTGTGGAATAGCCTGCCTCAGGCGCAGGTCACAGCAGGGACAGCAGAGAGCTTCAAGAAGGGTCTAGATGCCTTTTTACACCTAAATAACATTGATGGTTATGTTATATAGAATTGTTTCCCCTAAATCCCTTCCTCATCCAATCCCTTCCCTTCCTTGGTTGAACTTGATGGACAAGTGTCTTTTTATAAACTATGATATAAGAGGTTATGCTAAGGGTGGATTTTGGCATATATTCTGTAATGGCCCCTTACACACGAGCGAGTATGAAGCGTCAAACTCGCAGCTTGTGCTATCAGGAACGTGCACCCCAAACTTTAGCTACCGGACCTGAACCCTGCACGTGAGTTCGGTTCTACTTGTTATCGCTTGGGTCGTATGTTCCAGCCAGCGCTCGCTACGAGCTGGACACGTGTTTTAGAGGCCTTACTCTTCGTGGAGCTTGTAAACATCTATGTGCATACCTCAAGCTCAACCCCTCCTGATGTAGCATAGAGATATTTAGAATATCCTGCAATGTATTTGTCATGTGTGAACACGCCCTAACAGCTGAATGCTCGTCATTACTACCTTGTCCTGTTGCTTCTGGTTCATGGTGTTTTTGTTGCAGCGGGACACGTTCAGCTCGGCTTCGTCCTTCTCGCGACACCTCTGCTCATACAACTTCTTACTCTGATGGGATCAACAGGAAGGGGGAGCTCAGTTTTCAGCACTGACATAACCGAGGGAGAGGGGGGAGGGTGGACTGAGATTGATAGAAACTGGTGCAAAGCAAAAAAGGTCTTATTGTGGTCGTTCTCTAACTGGCTGCGTGTAGGGTAATGACATTCATTGCATAAATATTCATCCCTTATTATAATATTCCTGCATCAGCTTGATGTACCAATGCTGTAAAATTGAATAGTACAGGCAGTCCCCGGGTTACATACAAGATGGGGTCTGTAGGTTTGTTCTTAAGTTGAATTTGTATGTAAGTCGGAACTGTATATTTATCATTGTAATCCCAGCCAGAACTTTTTTGGTCTCTGTGACAATTGGATTTTAAAAATGTTGTGTTGTCATAAGAATCAGGATTAACACTAAATCTTCATTACAGACGCCTGTGATAACTGTTACAGCTGATTATTGTAGCCTAGGACTAAAGTACAATAAATTACCAACATCCAGAGGTCCGTTTGTAACTAGGGGTTGTATGTAAGTCGAGTGTTCTTAAGTAGGGGACCGCCTGTAGTTAGGGATTTACATATTTAAGTAATGGAGACTTATGGTCGATACCCTTTTAACCGAGATATTAGGGAATTACCATAAGGGGAACTCCTATATTTCCCAATGTAAAGTAATTTTACACACGATTTGTACTTTTTATGATTTTGTATTCATCCATTGGATCAAACAGAAGTCAACGACAGTAGTCAATGACAAATCTAGGGAGGGCTGACATAATGAATAGTATATACCTGTAATACACAGGGCCGGCGCCAGCACTGTACATACCTGGGCAAGTGTCGGGGGCCCAGAACTGCTGGGGTAACTTATGGTTATTTTAAATGAGGGGGTTGTTTGGTATGATAAACTAGAAAATATTTTGGGGAACAGGAGACTGTGTTTTTTTTTTTTTTTTAGTTTCTGAATTTTGGATGCCGCCACATGAGTTGACTGCAAAGGGGCCTATTGAGGCTTTGTCATCCAGGGGCCTACTGAAACCTGGAGCCGACCCTGGTAAATACACCAAATATTACCCAAATTACAGATCCCCAGTAATGCCACAGCTAGAACTCTGGTAAAACACAGAGCACAATCTCCTCAGGTTTGCAACACAATTTACAATTTACCTCTCGGAGGTGAAAGAATGGGCTAATCCCCAATTCTGGCAAAATGCTCCTGCCTAGGGCAGGCTCTTTGTCACTTTATATGTAATGTGGCCACTATATGTGTTGATCACATCCAGAAAAAGAGGCACAACCAACATGTTGAGTGCTCACACCACAAAAATGTTGCCAAAAGAGACACAAGGCTTAAATGGAACCTGTTACCAGGTTTTATCCCACTAAACTCCTCAGAAAACGTATGAAATGTTGAGAATTCCCTCTTTTCTGTGAAATCTCACCCATTTACCTATAAAACAATTCTCCCAAAGTTGGGCAAATATGACTCTTCTCATCACATTTTCACATGACATGAAACAAGTTAATGGTTGTAGGTGGTGTCGATTCAGAAGCCACTATCTTTGGTGCTATAGCGCCAAGCACATGCTACTGGTGTCATATTAAAGATAAGGTTCAGAGCTTATGGCCTTGTGTGCTATAGAACCAGGCATAGCCAGAGAGCTAAATACATTTTAGTGAGAAATGCAAGCTGCAGATAAACCCCTAGTATAAACGGACCTCTGGATATTGGTAATTTCCTGTACTTTAGCCTTAGGCCGGCGCCACGCGTGACGCTTTTGTCTGCGCTTGCAAACGCAGACAAAGTCGCGCCCACCGGGGCGGGCCTCGGCCCGAACGCATCGGCGTTTCTATGGAAACGCCTGCGATCGGGAACGAGCCGCCGGTGTTTTGCGTTAATTTAACACGAAACACCGGCGGCTCGTTCCCGATCGCAGGCGTTTCCATAGAAACGCCAATGCTATCGGGCCGAGGCCCGCCCCGGTGGGCTCGACTTTGTTTGCGTTTGCAAGCGCAGACAAAAGCGCCACGTGTGGCGCCGGCCTTAGGCTACAATGATCAGCTATAACAGTTATCACAGGTGTCTGTAATGAAGATTTATTGTTACTCCTGGTTCAACATTTTTATAATCCAATTGTCACAGAGATCAAAAAAGTTCTGGCTGGGGTTACAATGATAAATTATACAGTTCCGACTTACATACAAATTCAACTTAAGAACAAACCTACAGAACCTATCTTGTATGTAACCTGGGGACTGCCTGTAGTAGGAGCATAGTCACCCCTGCCATGCCAGACTCCTGCATAAGTATAATACAAGGATAGCTGAATCCCACCCAGACTGGAGACTTTTTCTACTATGAGGACAACTGTCCCGGATTTAGGAGGACAGACCCGCATTTTTACATCAGTCCCGCTGCCCTAGGTATGTCCTAGATGGGCAGATTGGTCCATCTGTAACCAGGCCTTGCTGGTAAGTGAGGTCCTTAAGTCGGGGATTGCCTGTTATAACCCTTCCATACTTACATCCATGGTCCTCTTGTACTGATCTCGCCGCTGCTTGTGAATTGCCTCCATTGTAGCTTCTGTCTGCAAAGAAAACCCAATGCTTAATACATGTATCATGTCTTATAGTGAAGTTTCTTCATCTTCTATCATCTTCTCACATGTCAATAAACTCTTTGAAGGGCTATTCCTAAAGATAAGTTTCTTATATGTACTCAGGATAATGAAATAACACATTCTCTAATTCACTGTTATTAACAAAAATCCAGCATTTCACAGATATAAGTGCAACCCGTCTCTATCAGTCCTGCTGTACACAATTTCAGTTGCCCCTAGACACAACCCAGTAACATCTGACTTGGGGGTCAGGCGCCAGATTGGGAGGCTGAGATTTCTGTCTGTCTCTGCTGTGTGGCTGTAGCCCCGCCCCCTGCATGGAGCTCAGAGACTCTCACTGATCACTTCCTGCCAGGAGATAGTGAGCAGAGAGAGAGGCTGCATACTACAAGCTACAAGGAGATAAGTGATCCGGGGGAAGGGGGAGGCAGGCACAGATCTGTAAGATGTAGAAGAGCTCACAGTGTAACAAGCTACAAGGAGATAAGTGACTCTGGGGAAGGGGAGGCAGGCACAGATCTGTAAGATGTAGCAGAGCGCATTGTCTAACCGTGGAAAAGTCTTTCAGCCTATGTGTAATCCCATGCATCTCATTTATCTCTGATCTGTCTCATCTTTCTTTCTATGTGTCAGTGTGTTAGCACAATGTCAGAAGCCAGATGAGAGTGTATAGACTCTGTGCAGGCTCGGCTTTAGGTGTCATTATAAAAAACTTTTATGAAGATTTTTTTTTTGTCTGGATACTGGAGTTTCTTCAGGATTTGCTTTACTTGAATTCAATGAATCAGCTGTGACGGGAGCATTCCTTTAACTTGAGGAAGTATTCTTGTAATTCACTGTTCATGTGCCTCTTATCTGTACTAGTGACAGAACTGTCTAGTTCCTCATTGTCACCTGACTCTATAAATGATGAGACTGTGGACTGGTTGACCTGAGATAAGGTGAAAGAGGAAACGTAGCTTTGTCCCACCACCGTGTCTTGTGGCTTAGACGGCTGAACCAATTTTGAACACCTGAACACTGCACATGTATCTATTATACTCTATATGTAGAGCACTACAACCTCCAACATGACCTGAACACTGCAAATGACCGTTAGACAATCTATTATACTCTATACGTAGAGCACTATAACCCCCAACATGACCTGACACTGGACATGACCAGAATACAATCTATTATACTCTATACGTAGAGCACTATAACCCCCAACATGACCTGACACTGGACATGACCAGAATACAATCTATTATACTCTATACGTAGAGCACTATAACCCCCAACATGACCTGACACTGGACATGACCAGAATACAATCTATTATACTCTATACGTAGAGCACTATAACCCCCAACATGACCTGAACACTGCACATGACCATTATACAATCTATTATACTCTATACATAGAGCACTACAACCCCCAACATGACCTGAACACTGCACATGACTGTTATACAATCTATTATACTCTATACGTAGAGCACTACAGCCCCCAACGTGACCTGATCACTGGATAGGACCATAATACAATTCTATTATACTTTATACATAGAGCACTACAACCCCCAGCATGACCTGATCACCCTCTTTAGTAGGTGTGATGTCTGCTGTGTCCGGGGTGTCACTTACCTTCTTGCGCTCCACTTTCTGCCGCTCCCTGAACTCCTCCATCCTCTTGGCTTCTTCTCGTAGACTCTGGGCCAGCTGAATGTGACTTTGACCGATGTTGTCAATTTCTGCCAAAAATAAACGTCTAATTAAAGGAGACGGAGAACAGAGACGGCCGCATCCCAGCGGTGTCACATCTGCTCATTGCTAAGACAATTATAAGTTTAAGTCGTTCTAAACTGTGCAGGGAAATCTTGGATATGATGGAAGGTGTAAGGCGCCGCTCACATCTGTATTGTGGATTCCTTGTATACCAAGACAAAGATCCATCAGACAACCGATCCGAAAAAGCTGATGGACCCCTCCAACAACCCGACTGTAAGACAACTGGCTGCAGCTGCTCCAATCTGTCCTGTCTGCAGTAGAAGCAAAAGCGGTCATCCTGGTTAAAAGGGAAGCTGTTACTAGATTTGGGGGTCTATGAACCAGTATTAGATACTTATCCTGGGATCTAGGGCCTGTGAGTACAATTTATGGAGTCATGACGCTTCTCTGCAGGTCCTGGTGCAAGCAGAGGAGACAAAACTTGTCAGTTTTAGGCCGCGTTCACACGTACCGCTAAGCGTCCGTCATAACGCGACGCTAGCGCACAGGGGGAGGTCCTCGGCCCGAATGCGGTTGTTAATGCATTGTTAACACATGTGTTAACATCACATTTATGAAGCGTTTTGTAAACGAAAATGTTAACAGTGATGTAATTAGGCAAATCACCCCTCCTCAGCTGTTGTATATGCGTTTCAAACGCAATGAAAACGCAGTTCAAAACGCAACGTGTGAACGCGCCCTAAAAGTTCCTCATCTCAGGTAAAATATGACTCTTCTCTGATTGCCGTCACATGACTTTGGGGGAGTTTTTTCTATAAGTAAACGGGTGAGATCACAAAACAGAGGGAATTCTAGAAAGGGCATTTCATCCCCTACACGGGGGCTTGTAGAGGGGTCAAAGTCCCTTTACGCTCCAGTTAAACCAGAAGAGATTAGGAGGAGATATATCTGTTTTTTTCTTTAGGGTTTCAAGTATGTATTTGTTTTGGGAACATGCAATAAATCCTGGGGCCGGCTGGTTAATGTGACTGATCATTTCTAGGAAAAGGGTTTCCTCTCGTTGTGGAGAACCTTTGTCCTTCGATGGAAGGAGCTGAATATTTATGTAAATATGAAAGTTAATAACACGAACCGTTCACTTCCCTTTTCCCAGAATTTGTTGCTAATTTGTTTTACATAGAAGGTAATTGTAGAACAATGACGACCGTACAAGCGCCACTACTTCATGCTATTATATCCGGACTGAGCAAACTGATCACCTGTGCAAAATATAGGTTTCCAGTGAATTAAAATTTGGAGCAGTAAACTCCTTAATGCCACGTCTGTTTTCTGTTTTTGAATTTTTGGAAAATCCAGATTTTCTTACAGAGCTGTACAAGTCTACAGTACAGACTTTACCAGTGTTTACCCAGGATTTACCGGGTTTTTGCATTTTTGTTTCCTACCGCAGGTCTTATCATTTATTATTTCACTTTTTACAAACTGTTAGGTGTGAGAAAAAAATTTACTTTATGGGGGCACCAATTAATAATAATTCCTTAATTTATATAGCGCACACAGATTACGCAGCGCCGCACAGAACTTGCCAGATTGGTCCCTGTCCCCAATGGGGCTCACAATCTAATCAGCCTACCAGTATGTTTTGGAGTGTGGGAGGAAACCGGAGGACCCGGAGGAAACCCACACAAACACGGAGAGAACATACAAACTCTTTGCGGGATGAGATGCTTTATCCAGTGTTACCATTTTAGGGTTGGTATCCCCTATTCTTGAAAATTAATGACCTTTTTTTTTGAGGGCAGGAGTAGAAAAGCGTCATTTCTGTACTGGATTTATTTTTTTGGTGTTCGCCGTATACAATAATTACGATTACGGGGAGACCATACATGAGTTTTTTTTTGCTTAAGTTTTACTAAAATTGCCAAATAAAAACCTAACTCATTTTTGCATCGCCGTGGCATAACATTGTAACTTTTTTGGTTACGGAGCTGTTTGAGGGCTTGTTTTTTGCGGGACATGTTGTACTTTGAAACAGTATCATTCCGGAGTACATATGTTTTTATTGCATTTTTGTGGGATGAAATAGGTAATAGGTAAAACCTGTCAAAAACGGATGCGTTTTTTAACGGACTGCTTAAAATCGGACCAAAAAACGGGTTCAAAACGCCACATGTAACATCACCCTGAGGCTGGCGACACACGTAGCACTTTGTCTGCGCTTGTTTTTTGCGGGACATGTTGTACTTTGCAACAGTATCATTCTGGAGTACATATGTTTTTATTGCATTTTTGTGGGATGTAATAGGTAAAACCTGTCAAAAACGGATGCGTTTTTTAACGGACTGCTTAAAATCGGACCAAAAACGGGTTCAAAACGCCACATGTAACATCACCCTGAGGCTGGCGACACACGTAGCACTTTGTCTGCGCTTGCAAACGCAGACAAAGTCGCGCCCACCGGGGCGGGCCTCGGCCTGATCACATCGGCGTTTCTATGGAAAGCGTCCGGTGCCGTCAGACAGAAAAGTATAGGCTATGGTGAGTCAGCGAGTGCTCAGGCGGCTGTGGGGACCGATAACCGGTCACAAATTGTGTACAAGGGACCTAAGAGTTTCAAATCTTGGCACAATTATTCTAAAAAGTCACAAAAAAGAGAGAAAAAAAAAAAAAGGTTTGATAAATGACCCTCTCACCCAAGTGTGGGGCCAGTGTTTTGCAGCGTGTAGATAAAACAATGGGAGCTGCAATGCAGATGCTATAGGCCGCATTCACATGTGGCGTTTTTGTATGCTTTTTCTTTTAGATACGTTTTATCCGCTGCCATGTTTTTTACCATGAAACTGCAAGTAAATGTCACATAATAAACAAGGCGACGTCCTTCACGATGGAAAAAGAAGCATCCAAAATCACCACGTGTGAATGCGGGCTGAGGCAGGATTGAACACATTTCTGGTTGGTACATACGGTGCATCTATATAATCAATAATATTACACAAATGTCTACATATACAATACACTTCACCCCATTGACAATAGAGGGACCATAGAAGCACTCATATGTTCTATGGCAGCCATTTTGGACACTGCGCCCCCCTCTGTCTGATAAGTGGTGGCGCCCCAAGCAGCCGCCTAGTCGTTCTCCTCCCGGCCCTAGAGGTAGTGAACTCTGCTTGACCTCTCCTTCCGCGCTTCTACGGGGCTAACTTTTGCGCACTTGTGATTGGCTGAGGCAGTCGCTGTTCTGCGCAGACGCTGAAGTTGGTTGTAGCTTTAGTTTTTCTGCCCGGAGACCTGAGGCGCGCGGCGGCAGGACGGAGTCACGTGATTGGACGAGCAGCGGGAGGGGATTGGCTGGACGCGTTCCTGTCACAGTTCCCGCGCGCTCAGTCAGGCAGTGTTGTCCCGCGGCAGCTGGAGGCTATGTCTGCGCTCTCTCTCCTGACTATGGAGGATGTCGTACAACAACTACTGCTGATGGTGAAGAGAGAAGGTGCTGAGGACTGGCTGCGCTCCTGTCTGTCAGCGCCGCCCATGGCGCCCGGTGATGCGGTCCCGGATGTTTCCCGCGCTTCTGCTGAGGAGAAGCCCAGGCGGGAGCGGCGAGCTGCCCCCGCTTATTCCTCACCGGTGGAGCCCAAGCGGAGGAGAGGCGATACTGCTAGCAGTGCCAGACAGAAGGGCAGGGATCCGGAGTGTAAGCGAGCAGGGCCCACACTCCTGACCCTGTTATCCCCCTGTAATCACTTAGGCCCAGTTCACACTACCCAGTAAGGCCTCGTGCACGTGACCGTTATGGGGGCTAAATTGGAGGCCACATCGCAGCCCCAATAGAGGTCCATGGCACCCAGTCACGGGAGATTTATCAGAGGTGAACTTGTTCTAGTTGCCCATGGCAGCCAATCAGAGCTCTGCTTTCTGTTTCACACAGCTGTTTTTATAATAATAGCTGAGCTCTCATTGGTTGACATGGGCAATTAGAACAGGGTCACCTCAAGACACTTCTGATAAATCTCCCACACGGTATCTAACAGCAATCTTAGGGTGATGCCATACATGTTGTTTTGAACACATTTTTGGCCCGTTTTGAAGCAGTCTGTCAAAATCCGCATGCAGTTTTTTGGAAAACGCATTTGTTTTTGACAGGTTTGACCCATTATCTTAATTCAAACTGGTCAAAAGTGCATGTGGTTTTTGACGGACAGCATAAAAACGGCCCAAAAACGCGTTCAAAACGCCATGTGTGCCATCTTCCTTAGGGCGCGTTCATAACGTTCTGCTAGCGCAAAGGGGGCAAGGCTCAGGCCGATCATATGTGCGTTTCCCGGGAAACGCATATGCGATCGCCCCGAGCCCCACCCCCTGTGCGCTAGCAGAACGTGTGAACTGGCCCTTAGGGTGAAGACACACATGCCGTTTTTGGGCCGTTTTTACGGCCGCATGCGTTTTTAAAAAACGGATGCGTTTTTTAACGCATGCGTTTTTTAACGATCTGAAAACGCACTTAGTAAAAACGGCCCCAAAACGCCATGTGTGACTTCACCCTAAGGGTGGCGTTTTTGGGCCGTTTTTACTAAGTGCGTTTTCAGATCGTTAAAAAACGCATGCGTTTTTGTCAGTTTTTCCAATTGCGCAATGAAAAACGGACAAAAACGCATGCGTTTCCAAAAAACGGATGCGTTTTTTAACGCATGCGGTTTTAACGATCTGAAAACGCACTTAGTAAAAACGGCCCAAAAACGGCATGTGTGTCTTCACCCTTAGGGTGAAGACACACATGCCGTTTTTGGGCCGTTTTCAGATCGTTGAAAACGCGTTTTTAAAAACGCATGCGTTTTTTGAAAACGCACGCGTTTTTGTCCGGTTTTCCGAAATTGCGCAAAGAAAAACGGACAAAAACGCATGCGTTTTCAAAAACCGCATGCGTTTTTAAAAACGGATGCGTTTTTTAACGCATGCGTTTTTAACGATCTGAAAACGCACTTAGTAAAAACGGCCCAAAAACGCCATGTGTGTCTTCACCCTAAGGGTGATGACACACATTTGAAAACGCAGACAAAGCCGTGGCCCGATCACATTGCAGTTTTTAGGGAACCGGCGGGAATGAGCCGCCGGTGTTTTGCGTTGATTTAATGCACTGGTGGCTCGTTCCCGATCGCAGGCGTTTCCATAGAACCGCTGATGCGATTGGGCCCCGGTCCGGTAGGCGCGGCTTTGTTTGCGTTTTCAAACACAGGCAAAGCGCTATGTGTGTCATCACCCTTAGGGTGAAGACACACGTGGCGTTTTTGGTCCGTTTTTAGTTAGTGCGTTTTCAGATCGTTAAAAACGCAACCGTTTTTGACAAGTTTGACCAATTATCTTAATTCAAACTGGTCAAAAACGCATGCGTTTTTAAAAACCGCATGCGTTTTTTAACTATCTGAAAACGCACTAACTAAAAACGGCACGTGTTTTTGGGCCGTTTTTAGTTAGTGCGTTTTCAGATCGTTAAAAACGCATGCGTTTTTGACCAGTTTGGATTAAGATAATTGGTCAAACATGTCAAAAACGCATGCGGTTTCAAAAAACGCATGCGTTTTTTACGATCTGAAAACGCACTAACTAAAAACGGCCTAAAAACGCTAAGTGTGTCTTCACCCTAAGGCCGCGGTCACACGTACCGCTAGACGTCCGTTCATAGCGCGACGCTAGCGCACAGGGGGAGGTCCTCGGCCCCAACGCACATGCGTTTCCAGGATTGTTAAGCCGATCGCATGCGTTTCTCTGGAAACGCATGTGCGTTCGGGCCGAGGACCTCCCCCTGTGCGCTAGCGTCGCGCTATGAACGGACGTCTAGCGGTACGTGTGACCGCGGCCTAAGGGTGCGGTCACATGTTGTGTTTACTGCATGCGTTTAAAAACGCATTGCTACAGCTGAAGGGAGATTTGCCTAATTAAACAGCTGTTAACACCTGCGTTTACAAAACGCAAGTGTTAATGCATTGTTTATGCGTGCGTTAGCATCGCGTATAACACATGCGTTTTGTAAACGCAGGTGGTAACAGCTGTTTAACCCTTTCAGGACCTGGCCCTTTTTTGATTTTTCATTTTCATTTTTTACTCCCCATGATCAAAAATCCATAACTTTTTTATTTTTCCATGTACAGAGCTGTGTGACGGCTTATTTTCTGCGTAACAAATTGCACTTCATAGAGATGGTATTGAATATTCCATGCCGTGTACTAGGAAGCGGGAAAAAAATTCCAAATGCAGTGAAATTGGTAAAAAAACGCATTTGTGCCGTATTCTTGTGGGCTTGGATCTTACGGATTTCACTGTGCGCCCCAAATGACATGTCTACTTTATTCTTTGGGTCGGTACGATTACAGGGATACCAAATTTGTATAGGTTTTATAATGTTTTCATACATTTAAAAAAATTAAAACCTCCTGTACAAAAATTTTTTTGTGGATTTTGCCATCTTCTGGCGCTAATAACTTTTTTATACTTTGGTGTACTGAGCTGTGGGTGGTGTCGTTTTTTGCGGATTTTGATGACGTTTACAATGTTATCAATTTTAGGACTGTACCACCTTGTGATCACTTTTTATAGAATTTTTTAATTTTTTTAAATGACAAAAAAAGTGCCATTTTCGAATTTGGGCGCGATTTTCCGTTACGTAATTAAACGCAGTGAAAAACCGTTATCATATTTTGATAGATCGGACATTTTCGGACGCGGCGATACCTAATGTGTTTATGATTTTGACTGTTTATTTATATTTATATCAGTTCTAGGAAAAGGGGGGTGATTTGAGTTTTTAGGGTTTTTTATTATAATTTTTTTTTTAACTTTTTTTTTATTTTTATTTTTAGTACTTTTCAGACTCCCTAGGGTACTTTAACCCTAGGGGGTCTGCACGATCCTATCATATACTGCCATACTACAGTATGGCAGTATATGGGGATTTTACTCCTCATACATTACAATGTGCTGATAGACGACGATGACGTCACGGGGAGCGGCGATCCTCGAAAAGATGGCGGCGCCCAGGCGCCGCCATGCTTTTGAAGCCGCCGCCAGCACTGCCGGCGGCGATCGAGGTGAAAACACCCGCGATCGGTGCTAGCACCGATCGCGGGTGTTACCGGTAAGCCTTTGCTGCAATATGCAGCAAAGACTTACCGGCTATGGAGAGGGCTCAGCGCGTGCACCCGCGGCCGACCCGTGACGTGCTATTACGTCACGGGTCGTGAAAGGGTTAAACGCGACGTGTGACCGCACCCTCAGGTAGCAGTCATGCGGTGCGTTTTGAAACTCGTTACAACAGCTGAGGAGAGGTAATTGGCCTAATTAAATTACTTTTAACATTTGCAGTGTAAATGTGATATTAACACAGATGTAATTAGACACATCACCTCTTTGCAGCTGTAATACATCAGTATTGCAGAGTATTATAAACAAGCAATCAGATGATTGCTTGTTCATGTCCCATGGTGGAAATAGTAAAAAAAAGCAGAAAAAATGTTATTCAATAATAAATCAATAAAAATGCCCATAAACCCCATAACATATAAAGAGACATATAACTAAAAAAAAAAGTCTAAAGCACAACACAAACCACACATATATAGTATCTCCGCGTCCATAAAACCCTTAGAATAAAAGTAAATCATTATTGAAACCGCATGATGAACGCTGATGAAGTTATAAACCCTCCAAAAATTAAGATTTTTACCTTTTCAATACAAAAAAAAAAAGTGATCAAAAAACATGTACTCCAGAATGATACTGGTACAAAGTACAACATGTCCCGCAAAAAAACAAGCCATCAACCAGCTCCGAAGCCACAAAAGTAACAATTTTATGCCACTTGGAAGACGGCAATGCAAAAATGATAGATTTTTCCCACATTGGGCTTTTATTTGACAAATTTAGTAAAACGTATCCCCATAATCTTATCGACTCATAGAATAAAGATAAGATGATTGTTAGGCTATACGGTGAACACAAGTAAAAAATGCAGTACAGAATTGAAGCTTTTTTTATTCCTGCCCTAAAAAAAAGTTCTTAAATTTTCAACAATAGGTGATACCAACCCCAAAATGGTAACACTGGAAAAAGCATCTCATCCCACAAAAAAAAAATAATATCGTCACATGGCCCCAATAACGAAAAAGCGAACATTTTACAGCCTAAAGGGGCCAATGAGGAAACTAAAATCCTGGCAGCAGCAGGTCCCTCATTCCTTTCTGTGCCTCGCCGTGCCCCCATAAAACAAGTCACAGTACATGTGGGGGGTCTCTGTACTCGGGAGAAATTGTAGAACAAATTGTATGGTGGGTTTTCTCTTTTTATCTTTTGGAAATGCGTAAATTTTAGGGCTAAATGAACGTATAATGGCACAATTTGACCATTCTAAATTTCACCTCCATTTTGATGTAATTACTATGAAGATCTCAAGGGGTTAACAATCTTCCTAAAAGCTGATAGCTTGAGGGGTGCAGATTTCATTCAAAACTGTATTTATCCCCAAAATGGTCAGTTCTGAAAATCCGGAAAAGCGATATTCGATTTGCAAGCCGCGTGACGTCATAATAAATTATCCAGACATTTCAAAAATTTTGGGAAATGTTATTCAGTAACTTATTTAGGTGGTAAATCTATCTGCCTGAATACGCAATGATTTTGAATTTCGAAAATGGCAAATTTTTCAAGTTCACCATTTTTTTTTTTGTAAATAAAGGCAAAACTTATCAGCCAAAATTTACTACTAAAATGAAGTACGTGTAAAAACAAGTTAAAAACAATCTCAGAATCACTTTGATAAGTAACAGAGTTCAAGTTATAACCCTATAAAGCGACGCAAGTCAGAATCCAAAAGATGGGGCTGGGCCTTAAGCTACAAAATGTCTGTCTCCTTAAGGGGTTAACAAACTAATGTGCGTAAACATTGCGTTAACGCATGCATTTTATAAATGCAATGTTGATGACAATGTGATTAGGATAGATAATCCCTTGATCGTGGGAAGGCGCCCTCAGGGTGCGTATTCGTTGGGTTTTAAAACGCAAGTGGGAGCGCTTGGTACCCCTCTTACTATCATTTTGGATGCTTTTAAAAACGCAACATAAACGCCACGTGGGAAGGCGCCCTCAGGCTTCAAGAAGTATAGGTCTTATGAAAGGGATGAAGAGCGCTCCCCTTCTACCCCAGGCCACATGCTTGCCAAGGGTCTGGCCTTGTACAGAACTGTGCCCTTTTTTGTTTTTACATGTTTTTTTTTTTTTTTTCTTTAAATCCATTCCAAAAGTTATAACATTTTGATTTTTTTTTACAATTATGGAGATGTATATGAGCTTGTTATTTGCGGGACAAATTGGCATTGGCAATTTAGTGGCACAAATAAATAATATGCTGTTCTTCCATAAGAAGCTTCTATGTTTACTTCCAATGGACAGAAGTCTGTCCCTGGTCTTGTGCTATTACACAGGTGAACAGTAAGAGCTAGATGACATCGCATGACCAGGCATATAATGAGCAGGGCACCTATGTGATGTCAGGCAAATTTCTGTCCACTGGAAGTAAATAGTTTCCTGTAGAAAACTGATCGGAGATCTTCAAAACCATGAGGAATTAATACAGAATTATTGGAAGATTGTATAACTTTTTAATTACACAAACCATTTGCTGAAAGTGGACAACCCCTTTAAACACTGAGCTAATACTGGACACCAGATCTAGTCGGTTAATAAGCACAAGTGCTGAGAGTAGTGTGAACTGAGGCTTATTTTATTTGTATATTTCCCCTAAGATCTGTAAGTGCTGCAAAAAATGATGGCGGCATAGAAACAAATTTATTGTTGTCTTTCAGATGATACATTGGTGCGGCTGCCGCAAGATACTAGCAGGCAGAGATATGACTCGACAGAGTATACGACAATTCCGACACAGAGTCTGCAGGTCGGAGCAAGGAGTAACGCATCAGGCGCTGTGAGTGCTGCCAGCAAGGTCCAGGCCACAGCTGCTGCCATACCGCAGGTACAGGAAGAAGCTTCCGGAAGCTCTCTGTATTGTGCGCAGAGCAGCGGCGGATCTCAGCAGCGCTCAGCAGCAGGTGAGACCATCTATATAAATCCATCTAAGTTTCCCAATGCTGAAGCTTTAGTTGCAGAATTCATTAAGAATATGTCAGCTGCTTTAGCCAGGAAAGTGCCACCACCTGTGCCAGTTGCCCCTACATTAATACCCCCTGTGCCATCAACGCCAGGGGACATTGTTAGGAGTGTTGGCGTTGCTAAGGTCTGCACTGACGATCCTCTCATTTACAAGATGCCCCCCCTTGGTTATCATCTCTCTTCTTCTGTTAAGGAGAAGATCTGGAGAAGGGAATATGTGGACATACTGTCTTTAATACCTTCATATGAACTATTTTTAAGGCATGATGAAGAAGATGTGCCCCGAACCTTTGATAATTGGCTCCAGGCCTTTTGTATTTATGCTTCCGTTTTGGGGGAACGCTATCCGGAATTGTGTAGTGCACTGTTCCAGCATGTATATATTGTGTTGGAAGCTTATAGAGACTTTGGCGGGATGGCGTGGTTCTACTACGATCAGATGTTCCGCCAGAATCTGGCTGTGTGCCCCACAAAGAAATGGGGTGGCAAGGATATTGCGTTATGGTTGAAATTGATGTTACCCCAAGCAGTTAATGCAGTTTCGTGGCAAATTCCTACCACTGCTAGGAGAAAGGGAGTCTGCTTTGCTTTCAATGACGGCCACTGCAAGTGGCAGAACTGTCGCTTTAAGCACATCTGTAGCTTTTGTAGCGGAGCCCATTCCATGTCCTGCTGCTTTAAAAGAGCCGCACAGGGCAATCTGCTGTAGTCTTTCCCCCAAAGAGTTTGTACAAAAAAGCAGGGGTTACCTGTGAGCTGGTTAATAATGTTTACACTGTTAAGACTCAATCCTGATCAACAGAAGCTGAATCTGAGGGGTTTCCTGAATGACTGGTGGGATTGGGTCACTTGGCCCAACTTCTGTTTCTAAGTACATGTCAGTAAGCTTAATACGTTATCGACGCGTTCAGATTGTTATTATCATCTGATTGATATGTTTCATTTATTGTGTTCTTTGTAATTTGGTTACAATTAATAAAGCCCAGCGGCCATTATATTTCACAAAGTCTTTGTCATGATCTTTATTTCAAATGTCATTGTATTATTTCTGTATAGTCCTATAATCTCATGTAAAGTCTGCATGGTCATTAAAGGGCACCTACCACCACGATTCTACCTATAAAGGTAGATCGGGTGGTAGGTGGATGTAAGGGATGTGAGGAGAGCTCTTTTTAGAGCTAATCCTCACGTCCCCGCTAACTTTTAATAAACTTTATTCCCCTAACATGTAAATTTACTTATGCGGCTACTGGGGCGTGGAGTAGCCGGGCACAAGGCTACACAGCGCGGCTACTCCACGCCCCAGTAGCCACATTACTCCTCCTACCCTGTGTGTTCAGCGCGCGGCATCCGACAAGCCGGAGTTCTGCGCATGCGCAGTAGCTCCGGCCTCGGAGCTGTGGCTGCTCAGCTGCGTTCTGCGCATGCGCAGAACGCCAGCATGTCGGGCGAGGGCGCGCAGCTACGAGGAGCTGCGCGCCGAACACACAGGGTAGGAGGAGTAACGTGGCTACTGGGACGTGGAGTAGCCGCGCTGTGTAGCCTCGTGCCCGGCTACTTCACGCCCCAGTAGCCGCATAAGTAAATTTACATGTTAGGGGAATAAAGTTTATTGAAAGTTAGCGGGGACGTGAGGATTAGCTCTAAAAAGAGCTCTCCTCACGTCCCTTACATCCACCTACCACCCGATCTACCTTTATAGGTAGAATCGTGGTGGTAGGTTCCCTTTAAAGGAAATCTACCTATTGTGGTAGATCTGATGGTAGGTTCTTACAAGCTATTAAACCAAAATCCATCATGGCTAACCCAATAATGCTTTCTATACTAAGTTAAACTTTATCTTTAAAATGTAAATTTTTCCGAAGAGGCTACTGGGGAATGGAGGAGTAGCCTCTGCAATCTCTCCCTACCTACGTGTCCTTGGCACGTTCCTGCTAATGCTCCTGCTGTTGAGCAGTAGCTCTGATGGAACACTCAACAGCAGGAGCATTAGTAGCAGCGTGCTGTGGGCGCACAGGTAGGGAGGTATTGCAAAGGTTATATAGGGTTAGCTAAAGATATATTGGGGTTCAGTAGGTTAATAGGAACCTACCATCAGATTGATCTTAATAGTTCGGTTTAATTTAAGACAATATGGTAGTACATGGAATTGGTGTAGTGTGTTTGACCTTTTCTTCCCTTCACAGGGCTCATTCACACTATCGTCAGGGGGACGTATGTACGGCCACAAGCTTGCAACAAGCACTCCATATTTTCTATGGAGAGGGGCGGGGGTGAGCATCCTCCTCCTCGCCGTGTGCCACGGCAGACACACGTTCGCGTGAATGTAGCCTTATACTGACTTTATATAGTTAATGGCATATATCCCAATTTTTTTTTCTTGGTATTAAAAATTATTTCTAGAACATATATTTACATTTATACAAATTTATTAGATGCTCTATTGTTAAATATTGTTAAAAGTGCTGGTGACACTGGGGGAGATGACCTAACCAGGGCAGCAGTATTCAGTTTGACAAATAATAGCTGGTATAAATGACTACAGTTACATCATCCTGCATGATTGTTTTGATGCAGAGTAAGACTGGAGTCTGGCTCTGCATTGGTCTTTTCACTAGAACTTTTTATACATCTCCCTCAATATCTGGAACCTGCTCTGGCATGTGCCGATCAGTCAACTCTATCATTGCTTTCTGCTAGGGGATTACTGTATACCAGATTAGTGAAGACAATCTGGACTTCCAGCAGCAGTGGGAAACCTGTGACTCCTGACTTCTTTAATTCCCTGAGATGTAGACTTACTTGATGCAGAATGTTTCCCCTGGTGACGCTTACTACTACATTTTATTCCGTGAGGGGTATCTGTTATATGATGGAGAATAAGTTTTCTTGGTCATGTTACTTTTTACTTTACCCAGTGACCCACACAGGTGCAGAACATATAGTCGTAACCCTTTTTTCATTTGTTGCGAGTGTTAACCTCTTCCCGCTGGCATTGAAAGCATCGCGGCGCATTGGCAGCTTCGTCGGACCCGAAGCTGCATGGTTACTGCAGGTTCGTTACCATGAGCCAGTGGCTCGTTGTAATGAATCATAAGCAAAAATGCCATATACTGCAATACATTAGTATTGCAATATATGGTAGGAACGATCTGACTATCTGGGGTCTAAGAAATGGTAAAAAAGAATAAAATGTAAATTAATAAAATATTCAAAAAAATGGTTATTGCCTACAGTGGCCTCCAAAACGGGAAATGACACCTAAATGTCCAAAACGCGAAAAAGTTATTAGCGTCAGAAGATGGAAAAAATGTTTTTTCTTTTTTGTACACATTCGTTCAATTTTTGAAAATGTATTAAAACGCAATAAAACCTGTATAAATTTGCTATCACCGTGATCATACCGAAACAAAGAATAAAGCAGAGGAGTTATTTGGAGCGCAGAGTGAAAGACGTGAAAACTGAGCCCACAAGAAGATGACGCACATGCCTTTTTTTTTTCCACATTTGCATGGAATAATAAATAACATCACGGGAAAGTAAAATTTGTTACAAAATAAGCCTTCACACAGCTCTGTAGACGTAAAAATGAAAAAGTTATGGATTTTTGAAGGTGGAGAGCGAGAAATGAGCAGAAATACCTTGCATCCTTAAGGGGTTAATACATTTTTTTTTTTTTAAAATGAAAACTTTGTGTACAAACGCTGTAAGAATCAAGCTCATCCAACTGGCTTGAAATGTGTTTCTTAACCAAAATTATAAGCAGGGTGTGAATGCAGCCTTAGCTGGTATTGGACAAAATCTGGAATGTAAACCTGCCACCTCTGAATCTATTTGACTCCAGGTTTTATGTTTTTTGGTAGTTTTGAGTGTTTTCTGTGCCAAACTTCTTGGGAAAACGGGAATAAAAATTTTTCCATTACCGTAACTTCCAAAGTAAAGTGGATAAATGTCTCCTCCTCAGCTGTTGTATTGCCAAATTACGTTGCTGTTTCCATTACAATTTTTTTTTTTTCATTTACGTTTCCATTTACAAAACATAATGTTAACTCCTTCCCAATGTGTGCCGTAATAGTACGGCACACACCAGGTCCCGGGACATGGAAGGGGCTCACGCGCTGAGCACTCTTCATAGCCGGTAAGTCTTCACTGCATACTGCAGCAAAGACTCAATGGTAACACCCACAATCGGTGCAAAAAAAATTACACCACCCACAGCTCCGTACACCGAAGTATGAAAAAGTTATTAGCGCCAGAAGATGGCAAAAAAAAAAATTGTACAGGAGGTTTTAATTTTTGTAAATGTATAAAAACGTTATAAAACCTATACAAAGTTGGATTCCCCGTGATCGTACTGACCCAAACAATAAAGTAGACATTTCATTTGTGGTGCATAGGCAAAGCCGTAAAAATTGAAGCCCACGAGAAAATGGCGCAGATGTGTTTATTCACCATTTTCACCACATTTGGAAATTTTTTCCCAGTACACGGCATGGAATATTAAATACCATCACTATGAAGTGCAATTTGTTACGCAGAAAACAAGCCCTCACAGAGCTCTTTATGTGGAAAAATAAAAAAAAGTTATAGATTTTTGAAGGTGGGGAGTGAAAAAACAAAAAAGTGCCAGGTTGTTAAGGGGTTAATGCATGTGTTAAAGGAAACCTACCATCTCGGATGTACCTATTAAGGGAGATCCGGTGCCAGGTTCTTCTAATAAATTCCATTGGAGCCCTTTTTAGATCTAATCTTTCACTGGGTGATATGTTTGTAAATCTTTTATTGTCCTAATATGCAAATTAGTGTAAGAGGCTACTGAGGCATGGTGTATCTGGAGCTGAGGCTAGACAGCACGGTTACTCCATGCCTCAGTAGCCTCTTCTGATCCTCCTACTATATCTTCCTGGTAGCTGCCCACACTCGTCCACGCTGAGCTGGCGGCTGTACGTGCTGGGTGCCGGAACTATAGCGCATGCACAGTAGCTCCGACTTTGGAGCCGAGTACACGCAGCTGCCGTCTCTGCATACATAGTCTATGCAGAGGGCAGATGACCAATAGCTGTGCGCTGAACATCTCTGGGTAGGGGGATCGAAAGAGGCTACTGGGGCATGGAGTAGCTTCAGCTACTCCACGCCCCATTAGCCTCTCACTAATTTGCATATTAGGGCAATAAAAGATTTACAAACTTATCGAGCACTGAAGGATTAGCCCTAAAAAGGGCTCCAATGGCATTTATTAGAGGAACTTGCCACCAGATCTACTTTAATAGGAAGATCCGAGAAGGTAGGATTCATTTAAGGGTGATGCCACACATGGCGTTTTTGCTCCGTTTTTAAGTGTTTTTCAGTCCGTTTTAGAAACGCACAAGTTTTTAACAGTTTACATGCGTTTGGCTGCTTACAACCTGTTTATTAAGATAATTCGGGAAAACCGCATTTTTAAACGGACTAAAAACGCACGCTTAAAAATGGAGCAAAAACGCCATGTATCGCATCACCCTAGTTTTTTTTTTTTTGTTAATGTCAATGTAGGTAATTGGCCAAATATCCCCTTCCTCACCTGTTGTATTGCATTTCTAAAAGCTATGTGTGAATGTCTATGGGGATGTATATGTGGCAGCACATGGCACCGTTCCACATACTCTATCTTTTCCCTTGTGTGCAGCCGCGCGCCGCTGTTTCCTATGGAGGGAGGAGTCACCTCCTCCAGCGCACGGCGGTATGCCCGCCCGACGGGCGTACCGCCGCGTGAATGCACTCTGAGACTTTATCAAAGATTTGACATCATTGCAAAAGTTCTTATAAAAGCTTGCATTCTTTGGAGAAAATTTTCAAGGCAGATTTATGAAATAAAAGCTCAAAGTACAACAGAAACGTCAAGGAAAATCTACACCACAGGTTGGTTTCTATGTGGATTTTACAAGTGTAGATGGTAGCTGATGCATCTTTAATATTCTGAGAATTTTCTGCCTTGTGTCAACAAACCCTAACGAGTTTTGTCATTCCTTAAGATCTTTCTAAGAAAAAGGAACTCTGACCCCCATAATGTCATAGAAGGAAATGATCCAGCACGTATACAGTAACTCGTTCTCTACAAGGAAAAACCGTAAAAAAGTTACTCACGTTGTTTGAAAACGTCCAGAGCCCTCTTCAGGGTGCTGCAGGAGAGAGGCAAGATTGGTTACTATCCAAGATAACCTTCCTTCTGGACCATATTCTCACTATTAAAGGACAATAATGCTCCCAACGCTAAGGCCGGCGGCACACGTGGCGTTTTGAACCCATTTTTGTGCCGTTTTTAAGCAGTCCGTTAAAAGCATGCGGTTTTTTAAAACCCTTCTTTTTTTTGCCCGTTTTAATTAAGATAATTGGTAAAACCGGTCAAAAACTGATGCGTTTTCAAAAAATGCACATGTTTTTTAACGGACTGCTTAAAAACAGGTTCAAAACGCCATGTGTGTCACCGGCCTAAGGGCTCATTTACACGGCCGTTCATGGGGACGTACATACGGCCGCATATACGTCCCCATAGACGGCAATGGCGGTACGGTGCCACGCATTTGGCACCGATACCAGCCGTACACCGAAAAAAGATAGAGCATGCTCTATCTTTTTGCGAGTGTGCGGTTGTGCGCCGCTGTGTCCTATGGAGGGAGGAGTGGTCACCTCCTTCTCCTCTCCAGCACACGGCGGGCATACCGCGTGTGAATGTACCCTAACGGCACTGCCACACGTAGTGTTCTTGGACCGCTTTTAAACGGACGCGTCTTTGTATGCTTACCTTGCGTTTGGCTGGTTTTAATCTGTCACAGCTGCCTACATGTCTAGAAATTAAGATAAACAGGTTCAAAGCAGCCAAATGCAGAGTAAACATACAAAAAACGCATGAGTTTTTTAAATGGACTGAAAACACATGCTTTAAACCGGTCCAAGAACGCGACACGTGGCAGCACCCTGAATACAAGAACTTGACGTGATTTATCTTTAGCACAACATAAGGTGACATCAAGCATTGCATGCGGCCTACTGCGATGACCCAGCGTCTGTGTAATATATATACAGTGTATTGGGTTCTCAAAAAAAAAGTTCTTTGTTTAGTGAACTCATTTTCACTTTGAAAGAACAAACCCCCTGAACGTAGACTTAGATTTGTAGATTGTTATAGATGAGGAAACTGCAGACTTACTTCATCTCTGTTTGACCACAAGGTTTCTTCTTGGTTAAATTAACCAGATCCTTCCCGTATTTCTCCTCTATTGACGCCCTACAGTGGAAAAACGTTGCATTGTTATATGTATAATCAGGGTTGGATTTGCCTATAGATATAACTTGTTGGCTCAGTGATCAGAGAGGCTCCACAGAGGGATAGGGTGCAGATAGTTGGGAAATTGAGGAGGTGGGGGGGCCGACAACCTTTTTGCATCCTTCAACCCCTTAACAACTGTTTCCATTTTTCACTCCCCGCCTTCAAAAATCTATAACTTTTTATTTTTCCATGTACAGAGCTGTGTAAGAGCTCGTTTTCTGCATAACAAATTGCACTTTTTAGTGGTGGTATTTAATATTCCATGTCTTGTACTGATGCAGGATCAGATCTTGGTTGATGCCTGAGCTGAGTGGTTTTGCTGATAAAACAGATATAACATTATGATAACGAAGCTCTGTCCCTTTTATGGCTGCTCCAGCGCTTCTCCTAGCAGGTGAGTTATTCTCTGCAGGAGAGGATGATGTAATCCCTGGGTTGTGCCTGAAGGCAGAATAATCAATTGCTGCACCATCCCCCAGCTGCTGTTTATGAGTGATCCAGCTCAGGTTGATTAGTCATGTCTTGATGACTAACCTAATTTATAATTACAATGTCTAATGTGTTTATCTAGGCCTCCAGCCTGACCCAGCTTTCCCAAGATCCTGAATGTTATAATTGTTTTTTCAGCAAAACCGCTCAACTCAGGGATTACCGTAAGATATGATCCTGCATCGGTGTAGCTACAGCATTCTCAAGGTGTGTTTGCTTCATAATACATCAAATCAAATGGTAGGTTTCCTTTAATGGCAGATGGAGATTTTGCAGGTAAGGCTGAGCTGTAACATTTGTGTCACCTGTTGGTTCTTTTTTTTTTGCTGTGTTGAATATAATGGGAACCTGTCACCTGATTTTGCCCCACTAAACTAGTAGCAACCTCTCACCCATTTGACCTATTAAAAAAAAAAAATCTCAAGTCATGCAGAGAAGAGTCACATTTTACTGCCTTTGCACTCATTTTAGGTAAATTTTGACTCTTCTCTGCTCATTTTCATTTGACTTTGAAAAGCTTTTTTTTATAGATAAACAGGAGAGATTTCACATAGGAGGAATTCTAGATTTCTGGCTTCTAAATACTGATGAAATACTGACAGCAGGAAAGAAGGCTATAAGCGGGACTTTCTCCTGTCGATATTTTCAGCCTTAAACCTAATGCATATGCACTTTCTACATATTTTGGCATTGCTTTTGTGCAATTCTATTACATAGATTCTCACATTGTTCTTCTGGAAAGCTGGAAAAAAATTCCAAGCGTGGTGAAAAAAAAAAACCCATATTCGCTGCATTTTCTTGTGGGCTCCAAATGACACCTCCCCTTTATTCTTTGGGTCGGTACCAGTGCATGGATCCCAAATTTATATAGGTTTTAGTGGATCTAAAAATTTGTAAATCTTTTGTACAAAAACAAGGAATGTTTCATTTTGCCAAATTCTGATGCCAATATTCCCAGAGGTATGATCACACAGAGAGCTAAGAGCACCGCTGTGTATGGACATCTCCTCTTGGGCACTTGGAGAAGCTGATTTTTTTTTTTTTTTGGGGGGGTAAATCCAGATCCTCCCAGGGGGGGAACACACCAGTATGGTCAGTGTACTTGGTTTACAATCCTACATCTTGGTGAATTCTGCCTGTAGTACTGCATAGTCACAGCTGCTGACGGGTTCCCTGTATTCCTATATAATGAATGTATCACACACCTTTCTTTTAGGAAGTCTTCAAACTCCTTGCAGTTCTTTCTCCCATTATTCATGTGCAGCAGGAGGGTGTCATAGCCGAGGGTGCTGGTAATGTCTGTACTCTGCAGGGAACACGGGAGAGAAACCTGGTCACACACTCCTGTATGGGGCATATTTTTCATTTTGGTTGTCTTAAGCAAAGCTATACATTAGTGCACCCTAATACTATAACTAATAATGCTATATAATACTATTAATACTATAATGCTGTATAATACTACTACTACTGCTACATAATACTAATAATACTATAATGCTACATAATACTATAATGCTGCATAATACTACTAATATATGCTATATAGTGCTACTAATACTATAATTCTGTATAATACTACTAATACTATGCTACATAATAATACTACTAATACTATATGCCACATACTACTAATACTATATGCTACATAATACTACTAATACTATATGCTACATAATACTAATAATACTATAATGCTGCATAATACTACTATGTGCTATATAATGCTACTAATACTATAGTGCTATATAATTCTACTAATGCTACATAATACTACTAATAATACTATAATGCTACATAGTATTATGTAGCATAGTATTATAATGCTACATAATACTACTAATAATACTATAATGCTACATAGTATTATGTAGCATAGTATTATAATGCTACATAATACTACTAATAATACTATAATGCTGTATAATACTACGTATAATTCTATAATGCCACATAATACTACTAATAATTCTATAATGCTGCATAATACTACTAATAATGCTATCATGGTGCATAATAATACTATAATAACTCCCTCTTTATATTCAGATTCTGATTCTGCTAGTGCACCCTGGCCTGTTACACCTTCTTTATACTGTGGATGGTGACCTTTATGAGAAACCAGGTATGTCTGTAAAAAAAAAAAAAAAAATACTTGACGAAAACATACATCCCCTTTAATTGCTGCCAGGACGAGTTTAGCTACATAACAAGAGTGTAATCCGGTAGCAGAATCTGATCTGCCAGTGATTTTGGTTGGCAGAAGATGACTCATATTGCAGGGGAGACAAGAGCATGGCCCGGGGATTGCCCTATGGCCCTGGGTGCTCTCCACCCTGTGACTGCTAGTTAGGCAAGTTTTATGTGTGTGCACAGAGATAGTCACTCATTCACCTGTGTAATTCATGTTAACTTTGGCCCCGGAGCTGTACATTAGGATTTAAATGCTAAACACAGGAGGGGGTGTCACGATTCTACATTACTAGTGTTCCTTAAGGGGGTGCACTCACTAGGAAGGATTGGGGATAAGATGTAATCATAAGGGCCCAACTCACCTATTTGAAGAACCTGACCATCAGCCATTCCACAACAAGTATGTGTCTTTTTGTTCCATCTAATACTAAAGCAATGGAAGATGGTTGCCATGCACAGCGCTCAGGTATCTCTGACACTACCAGAGATTTTTCAGCAATTTCCAACTGAATGGAGCTGCAGGAGGCCACCCATCAGTGAGAACATGACCCCGTTTTTGTGATAAGGTGAAAGATGGGCCCCTCACTTATCTCCTATTGTGTTATAGGGTATAACTTCATAAAAGGGGTTGTCCGAAGTATGATTGTCTATCCTTTATCCACAGGAGAGAGAATAACAATCTGATCGGTGAGGGTTCAAACTGAGAAAGGGACCCCCATCGATCATGAGAATGGGGCTTCCGTTCTCACCAACTGATGGAGCAGCAGGTCAAGCATGTGTCCTGACGATCCATTTAATACTGGAGCGTCAGAAATTGCTGAGCATAGCGCTCCACTATTTCCAGCCGCTAAGAGAAATAGCCAGAGAGTGATTGAAAACTTGGGACAACCCCTTTAAGGCTCAGACATAATGGAAAGATTACTAAGTTTTAAGAATATGGAATACGATAAAACCTTTCCCAGTTTTCTGCAATCTGCACAGCATCAACCGCGTGTTATAGTGTCCAGCACGTCAGGTCGGCTCCCATGCTACACCAAAAGCGCTCATTTACATATCATTATAATTTTGAGACCCATCACTTTTCTATGTTTTTGCTGAAGGACATCCTCAAAGTTGCCAGAAGCAACAGAAATCAGTAATATTAACACTAAACTTATTCTGTTACATTCACAATATTTTCAAACCTCTCCCCATTGCTGTAATATGTAACCAGAAGCCTGCTATTGCACATACTCAGAGCGGCGAGGAGCAGCTGAGCTGTGTTTAATAAAGAGATCTCGCAGAGTAATACACCAATTGCTCTAGGTCCAGCTACAATCCTGGATCTATGTCACAGCCTTGCTGCTACTAACATACACAAAAGTCTGATTACACATCTCTCCAGGGACAACACCTAAGGCCCCTTCTCCACTGGCGTTTTTCACGCGCGAGTTCTGCGCGTGCATTTGACGCTCAGAACTCGCATTGCACTCTGTCCCATTGTATTCAATGGGTCTTTCTCCATTAGCGTTGTTTTTGACGCGCGTGCTTGCGTTCGTTTGCACGCGCGTCAAAATCGCAGCATGCTCTATTTTTGCGAGTCACGCGCAATTTTCACGCCCCATTCAAGTCTATGGAGATGCATCAAGAACGCATTGCACTCGCAATCATTGCAAGTGCAATGCGAGTGCAATGCGTTTTAAACGTAAGGGTTGCTAGGTGACCAGAATAACATTATTTCCCCTGCTCGCGAACGATCATTTAATTAAAAAAACACAGTGAAGAACAGTGAAGAATAGAATAAAAACAGTGAACACAGGATCATTTAAGATAAAAACACAGTGCAGAACACAGTGAAGAATAGATTACAGATGTTCGGCACATCTGCTTACTTGTCGGGAGATACGCGCGGAACGGCGCGAACAAAATAGCATGTGAAGAACAATATATATGTGTGAAGAACACATTGCAGATGTATTTAAACATCTGCAATGTGTTCTTGACACACATATATATTTTTCTTCACATGCTATTTTGGGCGCAACGTTCCGCGCGTATCTCCCGACAAGTAAGCAGATGTGCCGAACATCTGTAATCTATTCTTCACTGTGTTCTGCACTGTGTTTTTATCTTAAATGATCCTGTGTTCACTGTGTTCACTGTTTTTATTCTATTCTTCACTGTTCTTCACATCTGCTAAATTGTCGGGAGATAATATACGCGCGGAACAGTGAAGAATAGATCGCAGATGTTTGCAAATTATCAGAAGACATTATTTTTCAATTAAATAACACATTTTAATCCCAAACCATGGTCCCTTTGAAAAATGCTCGAGTCTCCCATTGAATCGCGCGTCAAAAATGCGCCGAAAACGCAAAAAAAACGCAAATTACTCCAAGGAAAAATGGAACAAAAACGCAGCCAAAACGTCAGTTTTTCACGCATTGCACCCTGACGTGAAACGCAACGCTAGTGTGCAAGAGGCCTAACGCTGGCTGCAGCTTAGTATGGGAGAAACTGATGATCAATCCCTTTAAGTCTCTGCAGGTGAGCCCTCGCTCCTCTATGAAGTCCCTATAAATACAGGGATTAATCTGAATATTCTGTATTTTAATGTTTTGATACAGTCCATGACCTTCATGTTTCACCCGCACCATTGTCGCCTTTGAATTTTTTAGTGTTTTTCCTGGTTACTCAGCAGAAATATTTTCTAGTTTAGCTTCCTTGTGCTTTACAGGAAGGACTGACCTTTCAAGAATAGAAAATAATCCATTTATATCTGTTTGGAATACAGTGTGATGTGAGTAGAAAATAATTTACTCCACAGAGGCACAAATCTTGATGGTTATCTCACCAGAGCCAGTGCCACTGTCTTTGGGATGGCCTATCTATGGCTTAGGCTTTTTCTTCTTTCGTTCTAGCTTTTACTTATGCTGAGTCAGCAGGACCATTAAAAGGGGGTAGTCCTGCACTATTTCTGCTTTACAGTCTCCCTAAATGGTTCTGTTCAGTCAGAGGCGAGACTGCAATTCCAACAGTCTTTCTGCCAGACGTCCTAATTGCACATACCCCATGGAGATAGCATGTGTATAGACGTCATGACAGTGGCCCACTATAAACAGCTTTTGAGCCATGACACCTAGAAACACAGTTCTGGTGTCATTTTAAAGACTTTCCATTTCAGTATCACATCAGAGACATCAGTTATTTACTGTTGCAAGTTGCAGTTAGAGATGTTGTTATTATGTACATTTCCTGCTCCCACTGTAACTTTTTGGCTACATGCACACACATGTATGGGGACATATATACGGCCGACGTGCGGCACTGTACCGTTCCGTAACCCGGGAAAAGATAGGATATGTCCTATCTTTTCCCGTGTTCCTATGGAGAGGGGCGGGGGTGAGCAGCGCTCATCTCCTACTCTCCCCGCGCGCTGCCGTGTGCCCGCCGTGCTACGGTGTGGCGGGCAACGGCAGTGTGCATGTAGCCTTAGAGTGGTAAAACATTCCTGATGCAACAATAAGGGAATATTCTCCTCTTTACGATGACACCAGAACTTTGTTTCTCGGTGCCTCAGTTCAGAAGATAAAGCTATTTGAAGTGAAGGCAGAATGGAGAACATAGCTGACAGTCTGTAGAAGTACTTGCACCCTCTGCATCTGTAGCAGATCTTGGAGAAGGGTGATGGATTGACCCCGTACGTATTCTTCACATATTTTGATTTACTACTGTAAAGGAAATTTACAGTTAACCAAGCATTAAGCTATTTGCACGCTGATGCAGAAACTTCTCTTCCTTATCCATCTGTTGTCATTTCTGCAGAAATCATCTTTTGAGTTCATGCAAATTAGCACCAGCCGCACAGGGCTCTCCTCTTCCAATAATTTATTCATGCCTCCTGCTCCTCTTCTATCCCGCCTCCCCCCATGGATTTTGGGAGAGAGGGCATAGAGGGAGCCGACTGCGCATGCGCAAGCGTTTCATAGAACAGGGTGACGTCACTGACTCTCAGATCTGCTGAATCCTTTTCTAATTGGTAGATTTCCTTTAACTCCTTAAAGGGGTATTCTCGTCTGGGCACTCACATTCAGTTTCATTAATCTGCCATATATAAACATTTCTTCAATTGGATGTTATTAAAAAAAATGTTCCTGTGTGAAGATAATTTCTCATAAATGTAGCCATGTTGTCCCTTAGAAACGAGATAGCTTCCTCGGATACGGCCACTTTTACTGAAGGGATTGCACAAAGAAACAAAAGGTTATTGTATATAAAATGTCCGGGAGTTACTACATGTCCCACAGCCGTCCTGTGGTAATGATTGCTGAATCCTGGTGGTCCGGCAGGACTCTATAGCGCAAGTCTGGCCACTGCTGCCAGAGTGTGATGTGGTCGTATCCGAGGAAGCTATCTCGTTTCTAAGGGACAACATGGCTACATTTATGAGAAATTATCTTCACACAGGAACATTTTTTTATTAACATCCAATTGAAGAAATGTTTACATATGGCAAATGAATTTAATTAAATGTAAATGCCCTGATGAGAATACCCCTTTAAGGATGCAGGTTTTTTCACTTATTTCTCGCTCTCCACCTTCAAAAAAAATCCATAACTTTTTTATTTTTCCGTGTACAGAGCTGTGTGAGGGCTTATTTTGTGTATAACAAATTTTACTTCTGCGTCACATTATTTTATTATTATTATACAGGCGGTCCCCTACTTAAGGACACCCGACTTACAGACAACCCATAGTTACAGACGGACCCCTCTGCCCCCTGTGACCTCTGGTGACCTCTCTGGACGTTACTATAGTCCCAGACTGCAATGATCAGCTGTAAGGAGTCTGTAATGAAGCTTTATTGATAATCCTTGGTCCCATTACAGCAAAAAAATTGAAACTCCAATTGTCACTGGGGCAAAAGAAAAAAATTGTATAGAACTACAATTATAAAATATACAGTTTCCACTTACATACAAATTCAACTTAAGAACAAGCCTATGGACCCCATCTTGTACGTAACCCGGGGACTGCCTGCACTGGAAAGCTGGAAAAAAATTGCAAATGTGGAAAAATTGTAAAAAAAACACGTTCGCGTCACGTTCTTGTGGGCTCAGTTTTTAAGACTTTCACCGTGCGCTCCCAATAACACCTCTGCTTTGCTCTTTGGTTTGATATGATCACAGTGATACCAAATTTATACAGGTTTTATTGCGTTTTGATACATTTTCAAAAATTAAACGATTGTGTACGAAAAAGGGAAAAAAAATTTCGACACCTTCTGACGCTAATAACTTTTTCATACTTGTATGGTGTATGGAGCTGTGTGATGTGTCGTGTCTTGCGAAATGAGACGACGTTTTCATTGCTACCATTTTGAGGTCTGTGCGACCTCTTGGTCACTTTTGACATTTTTTTATGTGATGTAAAATGGTGTAAACGTTTCGGATCATTTAGGCGCTATTTTCCGTTTTGTGGTTCACCGCCGGCAATAACCGTTTTTATATTTCAGTAGATTGAGGCGATTTGGGACGCGGCGATCCCTATTGTGTCTGTGATTTTTTTTTTTTTTTTTTATAGACCTTCTGGGGTACATTAACACTAGATGGTCTGATCGTTCCTACCATATGCTGCAATACTACTGTATGGCATTGTTGCACAGTATTATAGGCGGTCCCCTACTTAAGAACACCCGACTTACAGATGACCCCTAGCTACAAACGGACCTCTGGATGTTATAACAGTTATCACAGGCGTCTGTAATGAAGCTTTATTGTTAATTCCGTTTCTTATGACAACCCAACATTTTTAAATTCAATTGTCACAGAGACCAAAAAATTTTTGGCAGAGGTTACAATGATAAAATATACAGTTCCAACTTACATACAAATTCAACTTAAGAACAAACCTACAGAACCTATCTTGTACGTAACCCAGAGGCATGGTTTTCTTTATCCCAACCTAGAAAACTTATTTGCATATTTTCCCCTAGTGAAGGGTCGATACAGGAGATCCCCAGGTTATAGCGGCTGTACATATATCATTATATACAGGAGATCCCCAGGTTATACCGGCTGTACATATATCATTATATACAGGAGATCCCCAGGTTATACCGGCTGTACATATATCATTATATACAGGAGAGCCCCAGGTTATACCAGCTGTACATATATCACTATATACAGGAGATCCCCAGGTTATACCAGCTGTACATATATCATTATATACAGGAGATCCCCAGGTTATACCGGCTGTACATATATCATTATATACAGGAGATCTCCAGGTTATACCGGCTGTACATATATCATTATATACAGGAGATCCCCAGGTTATACCGGCTGTACATATATCATTATATACAGGAGATCCCCAGGTTATACCGGCTGTACATATATCATTATATACAGGAGAGCCCCAGGTTATACCAGCTGTACATATATCACTATATACAGGAGATCCCCAGGTTATACCAGCTGTACATATATCATTATATACAGGAGATCCCCAGGTTATACCGGCTGTACATATATTATTATATACAGGAGATCCCCAGGTTATACCAGCTGTACATATATCATTATATACAGGAGATCCCCAGGTTATACCGGCTGTACATATATCATTATATACAGGAGATCCCCAGGTTATACCGGCTGTACATATATCATTATATACAGGAGATCCCCAGGTTATACCGGCTGTACATATATCATTATATACAGGAGATCCCCAGGTTATACCAGCATTTTCCATATCACTAGATACTCAAGATACTTCGGGGTCAAGAAAAAAATATAAGAGCTCTGTACAGATAACAGATTAATAACTAACCACAGCCCATTATTTACCTAATCTCCTATTGTCACTGGTCCAGGAGGAAGTATCAGGATCCCCGTGTTATACCATAAACTGGTGCCAATATTTCAATAAGTAAATATTGGCTCCTGTTACATGGTGTTTTTATTGGTTAATAATTTTCCTTCCTCTTTACTCTATTTGAGATAATGAAACAATTAAGGAACTAATTACAGCGGATTCGGAAAGTATTCAGACCCCTTTTAAATTTTTCACTTTTTGTTCATTACTGTACAATCTGCGCCCAACTGAAATATCACATGGCTAGAATATTCAGACTCTTTGCTGTGAAACTCCATTTCCTTCTGATCCTCCTTGAGATGGTTCTGCTCCTTCATTGCAGTGCAGCTGTTTAATTACACTTACTGGCCATGATTAGTAGAGGCACACATCTGTCTATATAAGAGCTCACAGAACATGTCAGAGCACATGAGAATCATGAGGTCTAAGGAACTGCCCAAGGAGCTCAGAGACAGAATTGTGACAAGGCACAGATCTGGTCAAGGTTACAAAATAATTTTTGCAGCACTCAAGATCTAAGAGCACAGAGGCCTCCATAATACTTAAATGGAAGAAGTTTGGGAAGAACACAACTCTTCCTTGAACTGGCTGTCCAACCAAACTAAGCAGAGTCTGCAGAAGGAAGCTTCTCCTCCGTGCAAGGCATATGAAAGCTGCATACAGTGTGCAAAACACATGGAGGATCCATACTATGAGAAATAAGATTCTCTGCTCTGATGAGACAAAGATGGAACTTTTTGGTGTTAATTCTAAGCGGTGGAGAAAACCAGGCGCTGCTCATCACCTGCCAAATACATTCCCAGCAGTGACACATGGGGGGCAGCATCAGGCTATGGGGGGGACAGGACCAATGGGTGTCATGGAAGGACAGATGAATGCGGCCAAGTACAGAGAGAACCTCTTCCAGATGCTCTGGACCTCAGACAGGGCCGAACCTTCCAACAAGACAATGACCCTGAGCACAAGCTAAAATACCACAGCAGAGGCTTCAGAACATCTCTGTGACCATTCCGGACCGGCCCAGCCAGAGCCCGGACCTAAACCCAATGGAGCATCTCTGGAGAGACTGGAAAATGTCTCCACCAACTTTCACCATCCAACCTGAGGGAACTGGAGAGGAAGGAAGAGGCAGAGGATCCCCCAATCCAGGGGCCAGAAACTTGTAGCATCTTCCCAAGAAGACTCCGGGCTGCACCAGCTCCAAAGCCTCTACTCATCACTGAGCAAAGGGATGGAGTACTCATCACTGGGGGGCCGAGTACTCATCACCAGGGGGGGGCCCGAGTACTCATCACTGAGCAAAGGGACGGAGTACTCATCACTGGGGGGCCGAGTACTCATCACTGAGCAAAGGGGCTGACTACTCATCACCGGGGGGCCGAGTACTCATCACTGAGCAAAGGGACGGAGTACTCATCACCGGGGGGCCGAGTACTCATTACCGGGGGGGCCGAGTACTCATCACCGGGGGGCCGAGTACTCATCACCGGGGGGCCGAGTACTCATCACCGGGGGGCCGAGTACTCATCACCGGGGGGCCGAGTACTCATCACCGGGGGGCCGAGTACTCATCACCGGGGGGCCGAGTACTCATCACCGGGGGGGCCGAGTACTCATCACCGGGGGGCCGAGTACTCATCACCGGGGGGCCGAGTACTCATCACCGGGGGGCCGAGTACTCATCACCGGGGGGCCGAGTACTCATCACCGGGGGGCCGAGTACTCATCACCGGGGGGCCGAGTACTCATCACCGGGGGGGCCGAGTACTCATCACCGGGGGGGCCGAGTACCCCTCCCCGGTGGCGGGCTGCAACATTTTTACATTTTTCTTTTTTTTTTTTGAAAATTTTAAATTTGATTTTAGATATTAGAAAAGGATATTTCTTTAGTATCTCCATAATCCTACTAACCCAAAAATAAAGTTGATGCATCATTTGGACCGGCTTCCCAGAGCACTGAATAGGATACTAAATGGTACCATAAGGAAGTACGGTTTATCCGATGGAAGACAAGCCCCCGTGCAGCTCTGCACAGAAGAATAAAATAGATCCAGTTTCCAGTAATGCAGAATGAAGGGTCACGTGGGCCTTACACGGTGCCCATTGCTGTGCTCCCCATTATATACAGACGAAAGATGAATGTTACCCCCGTTATCGAGCCCTATTACCACACTTACTACTTTGATGTCAGGGCCAGCGCCACCGTGAGGGGGCACAGGCAGACCTGGTGCTGACCTTACCTGTAGGGGTCATCAGGGTAACCATGGCTCTCTTGTTTTTGTAAAAAATAGATCAAAGTCACATCACAGGCAACAACGAAGGGGCAAAGGTTATGTTGTATGCAACCCCATTAGTTACAGTGTTTTCAGTATTCTACAGAACAATTTTTTTATTTTACCACCTCCAATCTTTGTATCCCTTAATAGGTGCCGCTCCATAGATTCTGGGACAGTACAAATCTTCTCTGTAGCCTTCATCGACTAATCAATGACATTATTTTCAACTCGCCACAGTCAGATGGGTGGAGCCAGGCTGTCTGCTGCTGCCCAGGTCCGCCCACCTGACAGGTGAGAGCATAATTAGCATAGTTTCAGTACCTGATAAATAGATACTGTTAAATGAGTGGGATGAAGCAGACAGACGGCTCCATGCAGATCCAGATCTGATGGAACGTTTATACATACATTGTTACAAGAAGAGAACCAAGTGACAAACACCGGACTATGGAACCAGAGACATTATCAGTCCTAATCCCTGGTCCACGGCACAAACAATGAACCTCTCAGTGTAACGGGAACAGAATAAAATCCATTATCAGACGCACATACAGATTTGAATATTTGATAGAAATCCTTATCACAACAGAAAGAACCATTAACCAAAAGCTGCAAATATAAGCAAAGTATCAGATGATGACATAGCAGGCAGTATTATAGTAGTTATATTCTTGTACATAGGGGGCAGTAATATAGTAGTTATATTCTTGTACATAGGGGGCAGTATTATAGTAGTTATATTCTTGTACATAGGGGGCAGTAATATAGTAGTTATATTCTTGTACATAGGGGGCAGTATTATAGTAGTTATATTCCTGTACATAGGGGGCAGTATTATAGTAGTTATATTCCTGTACATAGGGGGCAGTATTATAGTAGTTATATTCTTGTACATAGGGGGCAGTATTATATTAGTTACATTCCTGTACATAGGGGGCAGTATTATAGTAGTTATATTCTTGTACATAGGGGGCAGTAATATAGTAGTTACATTCCTGTACATAGGGGGCAGTATTATAGTAGTTATATTCTTGTACATAGGGGACAGTATTATAGTAGGTATATTCTTGTACATAGGGGGCAGTATTATAGTAGTTATATTCCTGTACATAGCAGGCAGTATTATAGTAGTTATATTCTTGTACATAGGGGGCAGTAATATAGTAGTTATATTCTTGTACATAGGGGGCAGTATTATAGTAGTTATATTCCTGTACATAGGGGGCAGTATTATAGTAGTTATATTCTTGTACATAGGGGGCAGTATTATAGTAGTTATATTCTTGTACATAGGGGGCAGTAATATAGTAGTTATATTCTTGTACATAGGGGGCAGTATTATAGTAGTTATATTCCTGTACATAGGGGGCAGTATTATAGTAGTTATATTCCTGTACATAGGGGGCAGTATTATAGTAGTTATATTCTTGTACATAGGGGGCAGTATTATATTAGTTACATTCCTGTACATAGGGGGCAGTATTATAGTAGTTATATTCTTGTACATAGGGGGCAGTAATATAGTAGTTACATTCCTGTACATAGGGGGCAGTATTATAGTAGTTATATTCTTGTACATAGGGGACAGTATTATAGTAGGTATATTCTTGTACATAGGGGGCAGTATTATAGTAGTTATATTCCTGTACATAGCAGGCAGTATTATAGTAGTTATATTCTTGTACATAGGGGGCAGTAATATAGTAGTTATATTCTTGTACATAGGGGGCAGTATTATAGTAGTTATATTCCTGTACATAGGGGGCAGTATTATAGTAGTTATATTCTTGTACATAGGGGGCAGTATTATAGTAGTTATATTCTTGTACATAGGGGGCAGTAATATAGTAGTTATATTCTTGTACATAGGGGGCAGTATTATAGTAGTTATATTCCTGTACATAGGGGGCAGTATTATAGTAGTTATATTCCTGTACATAGGGGGCAGTATTATAGTAGTTATATTCTTGTACATAGGGGGCAGTATTATATTAGTTACATTCCTGTACATAGGGGGCAGTATTATAGTAGTTATATTCTTGTACATAGGGGGCAGTAATATAGTAGTTACATTCCTGTACATAGGGGGCAGTATTATAGTAGTTATATTCTTGTACATAGGGGACAGTATTATAGTAGGTATATTCTTGTACATAGGGGGCAGTATTATAGTAGTTATATTCCTGTACATAGCAGGCAGTATTATAGTAGTTATATTCTTGTACATAGGGGGCAGTAATATAGTAGTTATATTCTTGTACATAGGGGGCAGTATTATAGTAGTTATATTCCTGTACATAGGGGGCAGTATTATAGTAGTTATATTCCTGTACATAGGGGGCAGTATTATAGTAGTTATATTCTTGTACATAGGGGGCAGTATTATATTAGTTACATTCCTGTACATAGGGGGCAGTATTATAGTAGTTATATTCTTGTACATAGGGGGCAGTAATATAGTAGTTACATTCCTGTACATAGGGGGCAGTATTATAGTAGTTATATTCTTGTACATAGGGGACAGTATTATAGTAGGTATATTCTTGTACATAGGGGGCAGTATTATAGTAGTTATATTCCTGTACATAGGGGGCAGTGTTATAGTAGTTATATTCTTGTACATAGGGGGCAGTATTATAGTAGTTATATTCTTGTACATAGGGGGTAGTATTATAGTTATATTCCTGTACATAGGGGGCAGTATTATAGTAGTTATATTCTTGTACATAGGGGCAGTATTATAGGAGTTATATTCTTGTACATAGGGGGTAGTATTATAGTAGTTATATTCCTGTACATAGGGGACAGTATTATAGTAGTTATATTCTTGTACATAGGGGGTAGTATTATAGTAGTTATATTCTTGTACATAGGGGGTAGTATTATAGTAGTTATATTCCTGTACATAGGGAGCAGTATTATAGTAGTTATATTCTTGTACATAGGGGGCAATATTATAGTAGTTATATTCCTGTACATAGGGGGCAGTATTATAGTAGTTATATTCCTGTACATAGGGGGAAGTATTATAGTAGTTATATTCCTGTACATAGGGGGAAGTATTATAGTAGTTATATTCCTGTACATAGGGGGCAGTATTATAGTAGTTATATTCCTGTACATAGGGGGCAGTATTATAGTAGTTATATTCTTGTACATAGGGGGCAGTATTATAGTAGTTATATTCTTGTACATAGGCGGCAGTATTATAGTAGTTATATTCTTGTACATAGAGGGCAGTATTATAGTAGTTATATTCTTGTACATAGGGGGCAGTATTATAGTAGTTATATTCTTGTACATAGGGGGCAGTATTATAGTAGTTATATTCTTGTACATAGGGGGCAGTATTATAGTAGTTATATTCCTGTACATAGGGGGCAGTATTATAGTAGTTATATTCCTGTACATAGGGGGAAGTATTATAGTAGTTATATTCCTGTACATAGGGGGAAGTATTATAGTAGTTATATTCCTGTACATAGGGGGCAGTATTATAGTAGTTATATTCCTGTACATAGGGGGCAGTATTATAGTAGTTATATTCTTGTACATAGGGGGCAGTATTATAGTAGTTATATTCCTGTACATAGGGGGAAGTATTATAGTAGTTATATTCCTGTACATAGGGGGAAGTATTATAGTAGTTATATTCCTGTACATAGGGGCAGTATTATAGTAGTTATATTCTTGTACATATGGGGCAGTATTATAGTAGTTATATTCCTGTACATAGGGGGCAGTATTATAGTAGTTATATTCCTGTACATAGGGGGCAGTATTATAGTAGTTATATTCCTGTACATAGGGGGCAGTATTATAGTAGTTATATTCTTGTACATAGGGGGCAGTATTATAGTATAACTTTGTATACTGTAACACACTGCCTGCAGATAGGATACTGTGTACAATCTGCAGTTTCTCCTGCTCTATAACATGCTGATTACACTGTATTTTTGTGGTGTGAAAATGAAACTGGTGTAAGTAGTTTCTTAGAAACAGAAGTCACACAACGGGGAGGATGTGTGAGGCCGTTTATACTGGACAGGAAGAGTGATATTTCACAGTATTCTTCTTCTAGGTTTGTTTCTTTTAGCTGTCTCTCACTATTCCTGAGACTGGTCGAGTGAAAACACTTTGTATCTCACTTTTCTAAATAACAATTATGGAGCATTTATTTTTATAACTCAGCATTGTGCTATTTCTCTATTATTCCTCCCACAAATTAATGAATAAAATGACAAGTGGGTATTACCCCTCCCTCTTCTCAAAGGGGTTTGTTATTTCAAAGTCAAATAACATGCACCAGGATGTGTGGGGACTCCCCCCCCAAGTTGTTATGGCATTTATTAATTGCAAGGAGGAATAACTGAGGAAAACCTAGAATTGTGGATGTCACTTTGAATAGTTTGTTTCTCCTGCTGCAGAAGTTATCAACATATAAGTAACAACAAAAGAACAATGTATCGTTTTAGCGCCTCTCATCTGATCTGTGGTTTGGTGTAAGCTAGATGGTAGGTAGCATGTGATATAGCAAAGGGGGCGGCGCTGCTCTGGAATGTCTACTGTTTATAATTTGCTTTTATTGGTAACAGGAACACAGGTAAAAGTCAGGAACGCAGTCCTTGTCACACTAACAGTGTACATGAAGGAACAATAACAATGTGACGATAGGTGATATATGAATGGGGAATGACAGTATTCGTCACATATGATCAATTCAGGTACTACTCGTACACGTCCACCGCCCTCCAGCCACTTTTATCATTTTAGGACGATGTCTACTGTAAAATGGTTTTCTAAATCAAACCAAAACCAATCTTGGAGCTCAGGATCCATCTTTGTAGGATGATGGTACATGGTCAGTTTTTCAGATGCAGTTTTTTGAAGCCAAAAGCAGGTGTGGATCATAATGGGTGAGACAAATAATTGAAAGGTGCTGCTCCTCCTCCTACTTTTACTCCATTCCTGGTTTGGGCATCAAAAACTGCATCTGAAAAACTGAACGTGTGACATCACCCTTAAGGTGAAGAGAATCTACAATGACCACCAGAAAGCTTTATTACTGTGTAATACTTCATTTCTCCTGCGGGGGCGCTGCACACTGCTTGGCAGGTCCACTGATGGATGCACCTAGAACCTGTTCTCTACATTGGACCACCACCCAATTAGTTTTAAAAGGAATCTTAAAGGGATTTTGCAGGAGTCTAGGAAAATCACCAGGGGCTTTGGGGAATAGTAGCCAAAAAAATAAAGTTAACTTACCCTGTACTGGCTCCTGGTTCTCCAGTTCTGCTGGCTGGGCCAAGGATGTCAGGTGTTCTACATCAAAAGTCATGTCTCCCGGCAGGTCTCTGTCCAATATGGGCTCCAGGAACCCTTGCATTGCCCTCAGGGCCGCAACTCTGTAAGTTAGGAGGTGGTGCACACCACCAGGGAGTTTTCAAGGATTCCTGGAAAACATCTTTAAAAGAGATTTTTTTTTTTTTTGTAGATTCCATCATGATAAACCAGACTCTTCTATATCCAGGCACCGGGACTGTGGTATCTTCTTATATTTGTTATCCATGGCCTCCTTCCTTCTAAAATCAACTTTAACCGGTTAAGGACCGGGCCCTTTCCTGTTTTTTCATGTCCATTTTTCACTCCCCACCTTCAAAAATCTATAACTTTTTTATTTTTACACGTAAAGAGCTGTGTGATGGCTTGTTTTCTGCGTAACAAATTGCACTTCATAATGATGGTATTAAATATTCCATGCCATGTACTCGGAAGCGGGAAAAAAATTCCAAATGCAATGAAAATGGTGAAAAAACGCATTTGCGCCATTTTCTTGTGGGCTTGGATATTACGTCTTTCACTGAGCGCCCCAAATGACATGTCTACTTTATTCTTTGGGTCGGTACGATTAAGGGGATACCAAATTTGTATAGGTTTTATAATGTTTTCATACATTTACAAAAATTAAAACCTCCTGTACAAAAATAATTTTTTTAATTTTGCCAACTTCTGGCGCTAATAACTTTTTTATACTTCGGTGTACGGAGCAGTGGGTGGTGTCATTTTTTGCGAAATTTGACAATATTTTCAATGATATCATTTTTAGGACTGTACGACCTTTTGATCACTTTTTATACATTTTTTTAGATTTTTCAAAATGGCAAAAAAGTGCCATTTTCGACTTTGGGCGCTATTTTCCGTTACGGGGTTAAACGCAATGAAAAACCGTTATCATATTTTGATAGATCGGGCATTTTCGGACGCGTTGATACCTGATGTGTTTATGATTTTTACTGTTTATTTATATTTATGTCAGTTCTAGGGAAAGGGGGTGATTTGAAATTTTAGGTTTTTTTATTATAATTTTTTTTTTTTAAACTTTTTTTTATTTTTATTTATACTATTTTTCAGACTCCCTAGGGTACTTTAACCCTAGGTTGTCTGATTGATCCTATCATATACTGCCATACTACAGTATGGCAGTATATAGGGATTTTCTTCCTCATTCATTACAATGTGCTATCAGCACATTGTAATGAAGGGGTTAAAACGAAATAGCCTCGGGTCTTCGGAAGACCCGAGGCTACCATGGAGACGGATCGCCTCCCCCCGATGACGTCACGGGGAGCGGCGATCCCAGGTAAGATGGCGGCGCCCATGCGCCGCTATCTGTTTGAGGCTGCCGGCAGCTTTGCCGGCAGCCCACGCTGCAAAAACACCCGCGATCGGTGCTAGCACCGATCGCGGATGTTACCGGTAAGCCTTTGCTGCAATATGCAGCAAAGACTTACCGGCTATGGAGAGGGCTCAGCCCGTGAGCCCTCTCCATGCAGCGCGACGCGACCGCCGCCGTGAATACACGGCGGGCGGTCGCGAACCGGTTAAAATTACTAGAGACCCTCCGTGCTGTAGCTTCACAGGCTATGCGGGGCTCGGGCCGATCGCATATGCGTTTCCCGGGAAACGCATGCGATTAATAACCCGATCGCATGCGTTTCTCTGGAAACGCATATGCGATCGCTCCCAAACTCCGCCCCCTGTGCGCTAGCGTCGCGTTATGAGCGCGGCGCAAGCGGAACGTGTGAACGCGCCCTGAATGCAATTCAACACTGCTGCAATCTGGTATCAGCTTCATTCACTTAAGGGCAGATTCACACTGTCTTATTAGTCCTGTGACATCACTGCTGGAGACGAAACTCCTTACATGACCGGGATCTACGAGTTAAGGAGTTCCTGCTTCTTCACTAAACGGCAGCGCTGCAGGTCTCTGCGCTGCTGATCAGTAAAAAGGTCGGGACTTCTTATACTATAGATCACTATAAGAATTCGTTCACACGTGGCGTTTACATTGCACTTTAAGAGAGGAGATTTGCCTTTGGTATTTACTATGTTTGAATAATTGTGTTTACAAAACGTAATGTGAACGCATACAATAACATCACACGAACGTTTGTGTTTTGTTAAGTCACCGTTAACGCCAAATGTTAACAGCAATGTAATTCGGCAATGTAAATCTCCTCAGCTGTTGTATTGCGCTTAAAATGCAATGTAAAGGTCACGTGTGTGAACGCAACCGGAGGCTCGGGTGCTTTATAACAGCTGTAAATTGTGATATGTGGATGGGTCATCCATAAAAATAAAAAGCACGAGGGTCCAGAAACCCCCTTTAAAAACTGTAAGTTCGGTGAATTGGCGCGGAGTTTGTCATTGTGCAATAGTAATAACTTATTTACATAACCTGTATGACCCCCCCACCCCATATATGTAACAGAAAGTAAAAAGTCAATGTCATCCGAGTGTCACTGGAGTCCATGAACCCTCTGCTGGTACCTGAGCTCCATAAACATGGCCCATAAAATAACACAAGCTCCTGCCTACAGCTCCTTCAGCTTTGCCCCAATTTCCTCAAACTAGAATCTCCGGTTGAGTGGAATTTTTGGCCCTCGGCTGCGACGTGAACGTGGAAAGAGGAAGCTGTGAGACACATACAGGGTTTCTTCATCTTGATTTCTGCATTTGTCAATACGATTACGGCCCCATGAGAGAAGTCACTTATAACTGGCGGCCATTGTTACGTCCGGGGTCACGTGATCGGTGATTACGACTACTTACTACATTTATCTCCCATTAGAATCCATCAAGTTAAACCAGGGGCACTTACTCATAGATCCAGGCACCTTCGTCCTCCTAAAATCAACTTTTATAGTTATTCTAATGAGCTAGGGCTCTGGGGGTGTTACCAGAGCCCCTCTGTTTTATAGCTTAAATGGAAATACATTTTCTAGTGGTAATTATTCCTATGATAAGTCAGGGTTTGTGGGAACAGGTCCAGGGTCTCTGGTTGGGTCTAGTATCACAGCTGTTCCTGTAAATGGGTCTGAGCTGCAATTCTACACTACACCTCAAAGAAAGTGTGGAGCTGTTTTATGCAAAGGTAACCGAGTTATTATCCAAATAACAATTAGGACGTTTTATTATATGGCATGTGATGGTAGACTCCAGACTTCTCCGTTATTGTGGATTTGGAAGAATACGCTGCACTTGCTTTATTATCTATAATCAGGAAACGACTGCCCCTCCTGATGTGTTGTAACCTGGTGCACTGCTGCCCAGTAACAACCCATTCAGGGATCCAAATCTGTAATTCCCCATCTAGTGGTCATGGAATCTTGGGAACAGGAATTGAACCTAAACTCCTTGCTGCCTGAGGCAAGCTACCCTCTCCGCCCCATCCAATAGTAATGTATCGGGTTCTCCATGAAGTGACTTGCACTTATGCTGATATCAGGTGTGAAGAGACACTATTTTGAAGCTGCAGGCCCTGCTTGGTGCCCCCCGATGCTGCCCCCCTGCCATCTAGCTGCAGGTTGTGCTGCCCAAGGCAAGAGGCTCAACTTGCCTCATGGCTGTTGACACTGATTGCCGTGACACTGATTGCAACAATGTTTTATCCCAGGATAAGATCAATGAGGTCTAACTGTCGCCTTATGCACCAACACTCCATACGTAAGGAGAACTTACCTCCCCTATTACTGAGCCCAATGAGGGTCTCCCATTTTAAGATCCCCCACAATCAAACAATTAAAAAATTTCTTTCTCTATTGAGTAACTCCATCTCTCCCAAAAGAGGCATTGTGACATACATACAATCATTTACAGGCATCCGAACTACAACTCCCAGCGTTCTCCATTCACTTCTGTGTGCATGCTGGGGGTAGTAGTTAGACAGCAGCTGGAGCTCTTCATATAGAATATTGTGTATACAATCTATAAGGAACAGGTTTTCAATGCACACAGTCACGTCCCGACTAACAATACGTGACCCCAAGAGCTCAAGTCACTCACCCAGAAGTTTTCCTTGAAGAAGCCGCCTCTCATTGTGAATTTGGTGAAATGGAAAAACTTCAGCAAATATCTGCAAAGGGAAGTGTCTTTTCATTCCACGGTTACTGTAGAATAGACTGCACACGGATAATGTAATAATTAGTTCCTCAAATGTCCTTCCCTGTCTGTCATGCCCTGCCCCTGCCAGGTCCAAAAACCTCAGCCAGTTCAAAGTACTGCAAATAGCTCTGGAGATACAGGAGGCTACACAGCGCCCCCTGCTGCTCCACACTGGGTATAACCAGGACAACTCTGGCAGACTTGGTTTTATAGCAAACTTTTAAAAAATGATTAAATGTTTTTAACGAGACAAATAGAGGCAGGAAAATTCACATAGACAAAGTCACTAGTTGTGATCATACAAAGCTTCAGGCAGTGTTAGGTGATGTCCCTAGAGATGTGCCTTTTGTTAGTAGTAGCAGCAGGACCAGTAGTAGATAATAATATAGGCAGTTTGGGCGGTAGTCCTGCCCCAAGTCTTCTAGGGGGGTCCATGGCTACCCAAACCACAAAACCAAATTGTATACTGAGAAGGACCTTCACCCATGAAATCCTCCTACATCTGTTCCCATTAAGCGACTGCGACCCTAACATGCCTTTGGGGGGTCTTTCGCCCACAATGCAACAAATATTCATTCAAAATATTCATGTCTGGTCTCCCCGTAATCGTATCGACCCATAGAATAAAGATAACAGGATTATTAGGCTATACGGTGAACACGAAAAAAAAAACAGTAAAAAATCCAGTACAGAATTGATGCTTTTCTACTCCTGCCCTCAAAAAAGAGTTCCTAAATTTTCAACAATAGGTGATACCAACCCCAAAATGGTAACACTGGAAAAAGCATCTCATCCCGCAAAAGAAATGGCATCACATGGCCCCAATAACGAAAAAGCGAAAATTTTATAGCCTTCAAAAGGGGGCAACGAGAAAACTAAAATCCTGGCAGTTGCAGGGCGCTCCTTCCCTTCTGTTCATAAAACAAGTAATGTCCACATGTGGGGGGGTCTCTGCACTCAGCAGAAACTGCAGAACAAATTATATGATGGGTTTTCTCTTTTTATCTTTTGGAAATGTCTAAATGAACGTATAAGCGGCACAATTTGACCATTCTAAATTTCACCTTCATTTTGATTCAATTAATATGAAGATCTCAAGGGGTTAACAATCTTCCTAAAAGATGTGTCTGATAGTTTGAGGGGGGCAGATTTGAAAATGGGTTGATTATATAGGGGGTTTTGATGCTAAATATGTAAAATTTCATTCAAAACAGTAATTACCCGTATATACTTGAGTATAAGCCGAGACCCCTAATTTTACCAACAAAAACTGGCAAAAACTACTGACTTGAGTATAAGCCGAGGGTGGGAAATGCATTGGTCAACCCCCCCCCCAATAGTATACAGCCTGCCAGCCCCCAGTAGTATACAGCCTGCCAGCCTCCAGTAGTATACAGCCTGCCAGCCTCCAGTAGTATACAGCCTGCCAGCACCCAGTAGTATACAGCCTGCCAGCCTCCAGTAGTATACAGCCTGCCAGCACCCAGTAGTATACAGCCTGCCAGCCCCCAGTAGTATACAGCCTGCCAGCCCCCAGTAGTATACAGCCTGCCAGCCCCCAGTAGTATACAGCCTGCCAGCCTCCAGTAGTATACAGCCTGCCAGCACCCAGTAGTATACAGCCTGCCAGCCCCCAGTAGTATACAGCCTGCCAGCCTCCAGTAGTATACAGCCTGTCAGCCCCCATGTAGTATTTAGCAGCCCCTAGTAGTATACAGCAGCACCTAGTAGTATACAGAAAGCCCCTAGTAGTATGCAGCAGCCCCTAGTAGTATACAGCCTGCCCCCAGTAGTATACGGCAGTCCCTGGTAGTATACAGCACAGCCCCCAGTAGTATACAGCTTGCCCCCAGTAGTATACAGCAAGCCCCTAGTAGTATACAGCAAGCCCCTAGTAGTATACAGCTTGTCCCCAGTAGTATACAGCAGCCCCTAGTAGTATACAGCAGCCCCTAGTAGTATACAGCAGCCCCTAGTAGTATACAGCAGCCCCTAGTAGTATACAGCCTGCCCCCAGTAGTATACAGCAGCCCCTAGTAGTATACAGCTTGCCCCTAGTAGTATACAGCTTGCCCCTAGTAGTATACAGCAGCCCCTAGTAGTATACAGCCTGCCCCTAGTAGTATACAGCTTGCCCCTAGTAGTATACAGCCTGCCCCTAGTAGTATAGAGCAAGCCCCTAGTAGTATACAGCAGCCCCTAGTAGTATACAGCAGCCCCTAGTAGTATACAGCAAGCCCCTAGTAGTATAGAGCAAGCCCCTAGTAGTATACAGCAGCCCCTAGTAGTATACAGCAGCCCCTAGTAGTATACAGCAAGCCCCTAGTAGTATAGAGCAGCCCCTAGTAGTATACAGCAAGCCCCTAGTAGTATAGAGCAAGCCCCTAGTAGTATAGAGCAAGCCCCTAGTAGTATACAGCAGCCCCTAGTAGTTTACAGCAGCCCCTAGTAGTATACAGCAGCCCCCTAGTAGTATACAGCATCCCCCTAGAAGTATACAGCAGCCCCTAGAAGTATACAGCAGCCCCTAGTAGTATACAGCAGCCTGCCCCCATGAACCTTAAAAAAAATAAACTTATATACTCACCCTCCGATGTCAGTGCGGCTTACCGATGTCCCCGATGTCAGCGTGTTCTGTCTTCTTTCTTCTCCGCGGCTCCTCTTCTCTCTTCTTTCTTCTGGCATGGACGCGGCCCTGTTTGCTTCTAGCAGGCGCATACTAAGACGCGGCGGCTGCTGACGTCATAGTATGCGCGGCCATGAAGAAAACATGGCCGCGTCCATGCCGGAAGAGAGAAGAAGAGCCGCGGAGAAGAAAGAAGACAGAACACGCTGACATCGGTAAGCCGTTACAACATCGGGGAGCCGTGCTGACGTCGGAGGGTGAGTATTTAAGTTTATTTTTTTTAACTGGGTAATTTTTTTTATAATAGACTCGTGTATAAGCCGAGGGGACGTTTTTCAGCACATTTTTTGTGCTGAAAAACTCGGCTTATACACGAGTATATATGGTATCCCCAAAATAGTAAATTCTGAAAATCTGGAAAAGCGATATTCGATTTGTAAGCCGCGCGACATCATAATAAATTATCCCGACATTTCAAAATGATGAAAATGTAAAGTAGACAAATGGGAAATGTTATTCAGCAACTTATTTAGGTGGTAAATCTATCTGCCTGAAAACGCAATGATTTCGAATTTTGAAATTTTTTTATAAATAAACACAAAAATGTATCAGCCAAAATTTACCACTAAAATGAAGTACAACATGTGGGGAAAAACTATCTCAGAATCACTTTGATAAGTAACAGAGTTCAAAAGTTATAACCATATAAAGAGACGCAAGTCAGAATACAAAAAATGGGGCTGAGCCTTAAGCTACAAAATGGCTGCGTCCTTAAGGGGTTAAAAGGAGGCTGCTGCTTGGTATCATTGTTTCTCTTCTGATAACCATGGTTATCTCTAAAGAAACACGTGCAGTCATCATTGCACTGCACAAAACTGGCCTAACAGGGAAGAGTATCACAGCCAGAAAGATTGCACCTCAGTCACCAATCTATCCCATCATTCAAGGAGAGAGGTTCCATTGTTGCCAAAAAGGCTCCAGGGCGCCCAAAAAGGACCAGCAAGCGCCAGGACCGTCTCTTACAAGTGTTTCAGCTTCAGGACCGGGCTACCAGCAGTGCAGAGCTCAGGAATGGCAGCAGCAGGTGTGAGGCATCTGCACGCACTGTGAGACTGCAGAGACTCTTGGAGCAAGGCCTGGTGTCCAGGGGGGCAGCAAAGAAGCCACTTCTCTCCAGAAAACCATCAGGGACAGACGGATATTCTGCACAAGGTACAGGGAGTGGACGGCTGAGGACTGGGGGAAAGTCATTTTCTCTGATGAATTCCCTTTCTGATTGTTCAGAACATCTGGAAAACAGCTTGTTGGGAGAAGACAAGGTGAGTGATGCCACCAGTCTTGTCTCATGCCACCTGTACAGCCTCCTGCAACCATTCATGTGTGGGGCGGCTTCTCAGCCAAGGGAATCGGCTTTCTCACAGTCTGGCCTAAAAACACCTCCATGAATAAAGAATGGGACCAGAATGTCCTCCAAGAGCAACTTCTCCCAACCATCCAAGAGCAGTTTGGTGATGAGCAATGTCTTCTCCAGCATGATGGAGCACCTGCCATAAAGCAAAGGTGATAACTAAATGGCTCAGGGAACAAAATAGAGATTTTGGGTCCATGGCCTGGAAACTCCCAGATCTTAATCCCATTGAGAACTTGTGCTCAATCATCAAGAGACGGGTAGACAAACAAAAACCAACAAATTGCGACACGATGCAGCAGTGATTGTGCAGGAATGGACGGCGATCAGTCAGGATTAGGTCCAGAAGGTGATTGAGAGCTGCCAGGGAGAATTGCAGAGGTCCTGAAGAAGAAGGAGAGGTCCTGCAGATACTGACTCGCTGCAGTAACTCCTTCTCACTGACAATAAAAGCTTCTGTTACTCATAATATAATTGCACTTGTATCTCTGTATGTGATAAAAACATCTGACCAACCAGAGGGCAGCACATCATGGGAAAATATAATATTTGTGTCATTCTCAAAACTTATGGCCATGACTGTACATACAGCGCCAGATCCAAGCTCAGTACATACATACAGAATCCGATTCAAGCTCAGTACATACATACGGCGCAAGATCCAAGCTCAGTACATACATACAGCGCCAGAGCCAAGCTCAGTACATAGATACAGCGCCAGATCCAAGCTCAGTACATACATACAGCACCAGATCTAAGCTCAGAACATACATACAGCGCCAGATCAAAGCTCAGTACATACCTACAGCGCCAGATCCAAGCTCAGTACATACATACAGCGCCAGATCTAAGCTCAGTACATACATACAGCGCCAGAGCCAAGCTCAGTACATACATACAGCGCCAGAGCCAAGCTCAGTACATACATGTAGCGCCAGAGCCAAGCTCAGTACATACATACAGCGCCAGATCTAAGCTCAGTACATACTTACAGTGCTAGATCCAAGCTCAGTACATACATACAGCGCCAGATCTAAGCTCAGTACATACATACAGCGCCAGAGACAAACTCAGTGCATACATACAGCGTCAGAGCCAAGCTCAGTACATACATACAGCGCCAGAGCCAAGCTCAGCACATACATACAGAGCCAAGCTCAGTACATAGATACAGCGCCAGATCCAAGCTCACTACATACATACAGCACCAGATCTAAGCTCAGTACATACATACAGCACCAGATCCAAGCTCACTACATACATACAGCACCAGATCTAAGCTCAGTACATACATACAGAGCCAAGCTCAGTACATACATATAGCTCCAGAGCCAAGCTCAGTACATGCATACAGCACCAGATCCAAGCTCAGTACATACATACAGCACCAGATCTAAGCTCAGTACATACATACAGCACCAGATCCAAGCTCAGTACATACATACAGCGCCAGATCCAAGCTCAGTACATACATACAGCGCCAGATCCAAGCTCAGTACATGCACACAGCGCCAAAGCCAAACTCAGTACATACATACAGCACCAGAGCTAAGTTCAGTACAAACATACAGTACCAAAGCCAAGCTCAGTACATACATACAGTGCCAGAGCCAAGCTCAATACAAACATACAGTACCAGAGCCAAGCTCAGTACATACATACAGCGCCAGAGCCAAGCTCAGTACATACATACAGCACCAGATGAAAGCTCAGTACATACATACAGCACCAGATCCAAGCTCAGTACATACATACAGCGGCAGAGCCAAGCTCAGTACATACATACAGCACCAGAGCCAAGCTCAGTACATTCATACAGCACCAGAGCCAAGCTCAGTACATTCATACAGCACCAGAGCCAAGCTCAGTACATTCATACAGCACCAGATCCAAGCTCAGTACATACATACAGCACCAGAGCCAAGTTCAGTACATACATACAGCACCAGATCCAAGCTCAGTACATACATACAGCGCCAGAGCCAAGTTCAGTACATACATACAGAGCCAAGCTCAGTACATACATACAGCGCCAGAGCCAAGCTCAGTACATACATATAGCACCAGAGCCAAGTTCCCTATTGAAATAGAGCATCAGAACCAAACTCCATACAGAAAGTAGTAAACAGAAACACAAGCTTAGTCAGAACATCACAGTGACATTGCTGCTGTCCCCAGGCAGGGAACATGAGGTTTATTGTATCCACTAACCTGGTAAAATGAGAGGTGGATCTAAGAACACAGGGCAGAGTATTGTCACCCTGCACAGTATTCGGGAGGACACAGCCCTGATCAGACGTAGTCCCAGAACAAGGACACAGATCTGATGTCACTCCTGAGAAGCGTCTGTTCTGTAACTACTTGAGACAATTGTAACCTCTGCACAAATCCTTCAGATCAAGAACATTGAAACATTTTAAGTCAGTTTTGACAATGCAGTGACGCAGGCAGTATTGTCCCTGGAGAGATGTGTGACCATGCATTTGTGTGCTGTTGGTAGCAGCAGGACTGTGAAACATGGATTTATATTTAATGGTTTGTAGCTTCTTAGGATGTATCCTAACACTGCTGTGCTCTTGGCTCCCTGCAGTCAGTGTTAGATATGAAATGCTTGTTTTTAATCTTACTTGTGTGTGTTATTAACAGCAGAAATGTGAAATCTGGATTTCTAGTCCAGGATCACAGCTTCTCTGAGTGCACTGGGGTTGTATCCTAACACTGCTGTGCACCCGGCTCTCTGTATTGAGCTGCCCAGCTTTAGGCTCCCCATAATGTGTGGGGTGCTATAGATAACACATTATAGCTGGGGGTCTGGTAAAGATTTTTGCATTGGGGTCCCACAGCTTTAAAGGGGTTGGCCACCTTCTTGTCTTCTTCTTCTTGTCCCTGTTGCGTCCTCCAGCTTTCTGCATGGTTCTGGGTCAGGACAGACAGCAAGGAGCGGAGGAAAGAAGATGGAGAAGAGACTGACAGATCCCCAACCAAGAACAGAACAACGCTGGAGAATACCCAATAAAGGTTAGGTAGAAAAATGTTGATAATCCTTACTAGCCAGGCTTAGTTTTTATATTAAAGTGGCCAACCCCTTTAAGTTACACTACTGGTCCGTAAACTCTGAAAAATGAAGTAAATAAATAACAATGCTGTGCTCTTAGCTCTCTGCATCAGGCGGCCCGGCTGTAGGATCCCACAAGGTGTGGAGTTCTATAGATAATACATTATAGCTAAGGGTCTGGTAAAGATTTTGCATTGGGGTCCTGTAGCTTTAAGTTCAAACCCTCCAAAAAATAAGGAAACACACAGAATGTTATAATTACATTTATATTTATTATTCTTGTAAATAAGTTCATAAGGAATGGTCTGTGATAGAAATACACATTCAGGATAAATAAGACTCAGTTTAACATATCCACATATCCAGCACAAATTCATAGACATATTTCATACAGTATATTAGTTGGAATGGCGGCGTCTGACCAGAGAGAACTTATATTTTGAAGGTAGTTTTAAAGCAAGGTCCATGTACAGGGAATATACTGATAATTATAATGGATGGACATCAGGGAACCCTCCGCTTATGTCACCATGACAAGGTATCTGCCACCTTCATCAAAGACATCATGGGACGTGGACCCCCTTACTGCACTGGTGAATCCCCTCCGAGGTCACAGACCCCCAGACCTGAGGAGCTCAGAGACTATTACATGTGACTTGTCCCATCTCCAGCCTTGTGAATGGACCACCATGTAGTACAAGACTCCGGCACAGGAGGAGAGAAGAGGAAGTGAAAGACTCAACTCATATTCTGATCGGGAGACAAGTCACAGAACCAAAACATCTGACCTGGGCCCAACACTTACTGATACCAAGATGTGTCACCACCGATGGTGGGAGAGACTGGGAAGGGGAAGAAATGGCTTCTCTATGTCCATATTGTCACTTTCAGTAATTGCAGTGGAGACTGAAGGAGGAGGAAGAGGTGGAAAAACCTACAGGATGGTTCATCATGTGACTGGGCTCAATAGAGAATACTAAGAAATGGATAGAAAGTCCTAGACCACAGCTCACCCTGTACACAAGTATACACCTACATCTCCATGGACATATACAATATACAGCGCAGGAGGGGAAGGAGGGATTAAGGTGGAGGGGGGGGGGGTGATAAATGGTTGTAACAGCAGCAGATTGTTAGAATCTTATTAATCCAAATTGTCCTTTCATGAAAAACATTGTTCATTGTTACAGTTCACGTATCAGATGGGGAGGGGAATGTAAACTTCTTCAAAGTCTCCACGAATGGAGAACTAAACGGCCCTCACCAAGTCAATGGCGGCACAAGGCTGTCCGATGGGCGACCTATGAAAGGAGCCGTGACATTGGTCATTTTTGTATTGAATATAAGCAGCAAAGGCTTCAGGGCTTCATAGACGGCGTCTCCATGTAGAGCTCCGCTTGGGTCTTCCTACAGTGAGGTTTAAAGACCGCGGGACCCGTGTGATGGATCCACCAGATTACACGTCACCCTGGTGGGAAGAACAAATAACAGTCAGTGATTGGCTAATAGTCTGGGCCTTGGGGCATCGTGTAATCACATTTCTTAGTGGGGCCCTTGGAGGAAGCTACAATGGGGTCTTACCGTTTCCAGCTCTTGACTTCTCAGACATCTCTACATTTTCAAAGAAACATTCCCAACCGAGAGTTATTCAACTTTCATGTAAATCCTTCAGACAGAAAGTGACTCTACAAATTAAAAGTGTATAAAGAGGTTCATTGTAAATCAGGAGGAACATTCCCCTTACAATGAAAGGAGCCGTGACATTTGTCATTTTTGTATTATACATAAGCAGCAAAGGCTTCAGGGCTTCATAGACGGCGTCTCCATGTAGAGCTCCGCTTGGGTATTGAGGGCGTGAAGCAATGTCCACTCTAGTTGGGTCTAGTTTAGTCTCCTAAAGTGTCCATACAAAGTAGATTAAATATGGCTGAACCTGAGGCCCATCTGATGTGAGGAATAAGGCCCCATACAAGGTGTTTGGCGGTGGCCTCCACCCCTCAACATTAACAAGGATCACCCACCATCCATCCAAGTCTCCTCCATAGGGAAGTGGATTGAGAGAGATTCATCTACTGCCGACCCAAGGCCCAATTATAGCAAAGAAGGAACCACCATGTAAAATACCGTAGAGGACAGTGGATGTCCAGCAATGTATAGTACACCCAGACTACTGTACGGGAGGAGCCAAACCAATAAACTGGACAGGACCAATGGGAAATATGCAGCACATCCATTGTCATGCAAACCGTAACAAGTAGCTTGGGGGTGTAGGTTGTACCTGGACTGGACTAGTGGAGTCCAAGGGACAAATAACTCTTGTTCTACCCATCACCGCACATCACCAGGACACTCACTTATGTTGAGTTTCTCCAGACTTCACCCGGATACGACGGATGTGCAGCTCTTTAGCAGCGCCACTTGGACACCAAACCAATAAATGGAGCTCCAAAAATTGTACCAGGGCTGTTTAGTCCCTTCCCATTTCAGCTTAATGGACATGAGATCCCCGACATCTTCCTCATTGTACACCAGGAAAGTGTCGGTGAAATTGTATCCGATCTGCTCGGGGCTAAAAAACAGATGAGGTTTTAGCTACAGATCAGACATAAGATGGAGCTCGGATATGGCGGCACATATCTACATGTATATATACATGTAGATATGTGCATGTACCCCAAGTCATTGATACCCTCCCCCACCCCCTGTATCACAGGTACGGTATATATACATGTAGATATGTGCATGTACCCCAAGTCATTGATACCCTCCCCACCCCCTGTATCACAGGTACGGTATATATACATGTAGATAGGTGCATGTACCCCAAGTCATTGATACCCTCCCCCACCCCTGTATCACAGGTACGGTATATATACATGTAGATAGGTGCATGTACCCCAAGTCATTGATACCCTCCCCCACCCCCTGTATCACAGGTACGGTATATATACATGTAGATATGTGCATGTACCCCAAGTCATTGATACCCTCCCCCGCCCCCTGTATCACAGGTACGGTATATATACATGTAGATATGTGCATGTACCCAAAGTCATTGATACCCTCCCCACCCCCTGTATCACAGGTACGGTATATATACATGTAGATATGTGCATGTACCCCAGTCATTGATACCCTCCCCCACCCCCTGTATCACAGGTACGGTATATATACATGTAGATATGTGCATGTACCCCAAGTCATTGATACCCTCCCCCACCCCCTGTATCACAGGTACGGTATATATACATGTAGATATGTGCATGTACCCCAAGTCATTGATACCCTCCCCCGCCCCCTGTATCACAGGTACGGTATATATACATGTAGATATGTGCATGTACCCCAAGTCATTGATACCTCTCCCCACCCCCTGTATCACAGGTACGGTATATATACATGTAGATATGTGCATGTACCCAAGTCATTGATACCCTCCCCCACCCCCTGTATCACAGGTACATACCCCCCACCCCCTGCATCACAAGTATATACCCCCCCCCCCCCTGTATCACAGTACATTACCCCCCCCACCCCCTGTATCACAGGTACGGTATATATACATGTAGATATGTGCATGTACCCAAAGTCATTGATACCCTCCCCCACCCCTGTATCACAGGTACGGTATATATACATGTAGATATGTGCATGTACCCCAAGTCATTGATACCCCCCACCCCTGTATCTCATGTACATACCCCCCCACCCCCGGTATCACAGGTACATACCCCCCACCTCTATATCACAGGTACATACCCCCACCTCTATATCACAGGTACATACCCCCCACCCCCGGTATCACAGGTACATACCCCCCCCCACCCCATGTATCACAGGTACATACCCCCCCCCACCCCATGTATCACAGGTACATACCCCCCCACCCCATGTATCACAGGTACATACCCCCCCACCCCATGTATCACAGGTACATACCCCCCCCACCCCATGTATCACAGGTACATACCCCCCCCACCCCATGTATCACAGGTACATACCCCCCCACCCCATGTATCACAGGTACATACCCCCCCACCCCCGGTATCACAGGTACATACCCCCCCACCCCATGTATCACAGGTACATACCCCCCCACCCCATGTATCACAGGTACATACCCCCCCCACCCCATGTATCACAGGTACATACTCCCCCCCACCCCATGTATCACAGGTACATACCCCCCACCCCGGTATCACAGGTACATACCCCCCCCCACCCCATGTATCACAGGTACATACCCCCACCCCACCCCATGTATCACAGGTACATACCCCCCCCCACCCCATGTATCACAGGTACATACCCCCCCCCACCCCATGTATCACAGGTACATACCCCCCCCACCCCATGTATCACAGGTACATACCCCCCCACCCCATGTATCACAGGTACATACCCCCCCCACCCCATGTATCACAGGTACATACCCCCCCCACCCCATGTATCACAGGTACATACCCCCCCCCACCCCATGTATCACAGGTACATACCCCCCCCCCACCCCATGTATCACAGGTACATACCCCCCACCCCTGTATCACAGGTACATACCCCCCACCCCTGTATCACAGGTACATACTCCCCACCCCTGTATCACAGGTACATACTCCCCCCCACCCCCGGTATCACAGGTACATACCCCCCCCCGTGTATCACAGGTACATACCCCCCCACCCCCGGTATCACAGGTACATACCCCCCACCTCTATATCACAGGTACATACCCCCCCACCCCATGTATCACAGGTACATACCCCCCACCCTGTATCACAGGTACATACCCCCCACCCCTGTATCACAGGTACATACCCCCCCACCCCATGTATCAACAGGTACATACCCCCCCCCACCCCATGTATCACAGGTACATACCCCCCCACCCCTGTATCACAGGTACATACCCCCCACCCCTGTATCACAGGTACATACTCCCCACCCCTGTATCACAGGTACATACTCCCCCCCACCCCCGGTATCACAGGTACATACCCCCCCCCCGTGTATCACAGGTACATACCCCCCCCCACCCCCGGTATCACAGGTACATACCCCCCACCTCTATATCACAGGTACATACCCCCCACCCCATGTATCACAGGTACATACCCCCCACCCCTGTATCACAGGTACATACCCCCCACCCCTGTATCACAGGTACATACTCCCCCCCACCCCCGGTATCACAGGTACATACCCCCCCCACCCCATGTATCACAGGTACATACCCCCCCCACCCCATGTATCACAGGTACATACCCCCCCACCCCATGTATCACAGGTACATACCCCCCCCACCCCATGTATCACAGGTACATACCCCCCCCCACCCCATGTATCACAGGTACATACCCCCCCCACCCCATGTATCACAGGTACATACCCCCCACCCCATGTATCACAGGTACATACTCCCCCCACCCCATGTATCACAGGTACATACCCCCCACCCCCGGTATCACAGGTACATACCCCCCCCACCCCATGTATCACAGGTACATACCCCCCCCACCCCATGTATCACAGGTACATACTCCCCCCCACCCCATGTATCACAGGTACATACCCCCCACCCCCGGTATCACAGGTACATACCCCCCCCCACCCCATGTATCACAGGTACATACCCCCCCCCACCCATGTATCACAGGTACATACCCCCCCCACCCCATGTATCACAGGTACATACCCCCCCCACCCCATGTATCACAGGTACATACCCCCCCCCCCCATGTATCACAGGTACAAAAACCCCCCCACCCCCGGTATCACAGGTACATACCCCCCCCACCCCATGTATCACAGGTACATACCCCCCCCCCCACCCCATGTATCACAGGTACATACTCCCCCCCACCCCATGTATCACAGGTACATACCCCCCCACCCCCGGTATCACAGGTACATACCCCCCCCCCCACCCCATGTATCACAGGTACATACCCCCCCCCCCCCACCCCCCATGTATCACAGGTACATACCCCCCCCCCACCCCATGTATCACAGGTACATACCCCCCCCACCCCATGTATCACAGGTACATACCCCCCCACCCCATGTATCACAGGTACATACCCCCCACCCCATGTATCACAGGTACATACTCCCCCCCACCCCATGTATCACAGGTACATACCCCCCCCACCCCATGTATCACAGGTACATACTCCCCCCCACCCCCGGTATCACAGGTACATACCCCCCCCCCCCGTGTATCACAGGTACATACCCCCCCACCCCCGGTATCACAGGTACATACCCCCCACCTCTATATCACAGGTACATACCCCCCCACCCCATGTATCACAGGTACATACCCCCCACCCCTGTATCACAGGTACATACCCCCCACCCCTGTATCACAGGTACATACTCCCCCCCACCCCCGGTATCACAGGTACATACCCCCCCCCACCCCCGGTATCACAGGTACATACCCCCCCACCCCCGGTATCACAGGTACATACCCCCCCCCCACCCCCGGTATCACAGGTACATACCCCCCCACCCCCGGTATCACAGGTACATACCCCCCCACCCCCGGTATCACAGGTACATACCCCCCCCACCCCATGTATCACAGGTACATACCCCCCCCACCCCCGGTATCACAGGTACATACCCCCCCACCCCCGGTATCACAGGTACATACCCCCCCACCCCCGGTATCACAGGTACATACCCCCCCACCCCCGGTATCACAGGTACATACCCCCCACCTCTATATCACAGGTACATACCCCCCCACCCCCTGTATCACAGGTACATACCCCCCCACCCCCTGTATCACAGGTACATACCCCCCACCTCTATATCACAGGTACATACCCCCCCACCCCCTGTATCATGGGTACTTACCTTTGTATGTCGTGTACCCGGGTCTCCAGGTTCTTTTTTTGGTTTCTTTTACTGCTGCTCTTTTTGACATTATAACCAATGGCGTTACATCGGTTCTTGACAGTCGCCACCATTGGGATAAATGTCGATGTGGTCAATGAGCTTCTACATCTTCAAACATTGGACCTGCTGGATCCAAGCCTGAAACATAAATGGTGAAGAAGAGTTCTAGTAAATGATGATTGATATCCACTGGTACAAACACCTGACAATCGCCATTCCTGAGATTCCCCACTAGTCGCGTCACGGTATATATACATGTAGATAGGTGCATGTACCCCAAGTCATTGATACCCTCCCCCACCCCCTGTATCACAGGTACATACCCCCCACCCCCTGCATCACAAGTATATACCCCCCCCCTGTATCACAGGTACGGTATATATACATGTAGATATGTGCATGTACCCAAAGTCATTGATACCCTCCCCCACCCCCTGTATCACAGGTACGGTATATATACATGTAGTTATGTGCATGTACCCAAAGTCATTGATACCCTCCCCCACCCCCTGTATCACAGGTACATACCCCCCACCCCCTGCATCACAAGTATATACCCCCCCCTGTATCACAGGTACGGTATATATACATGTAGATATGTGCATGTACCCCAAGTCATTGATACCCTCCCCCACCCCCTGTATCACAGGTACGGTATATATACATGTAGATATGTGCATGTACCCCAAGTCATTGATACCCTCCCCCGCCCCCTGTATCATAGGTACGGTATATATACATGTAGATATGTGCATGTACCCCAAGTCATTGATACCCTCCCCCACCCCCTGTATCACAGGTACGGTATATATACATGTAGATATGTGCATGTACCCCAAGTCATTGATACCCTCCCCCACCCCCTGTATCACAGGTACGGTATATATACATGTAGATATGTGCATGTACCCCAAGTCATTGATACCCTCCCCCGCCCCCTGTATCATAGGTACGGTATATATACATGTAGATATGTGCATGTACCCCAAGTCATTGATACCCTCCCCCACCCCCTGTATCACAGGTACGGTATATATACATGTAGATATGTGCATGTACCCAAAGTCATTGATACCCTCCCCCACCCCCTGTATCTCAGGTACGGTATATATACATGTAGATAGGTGCATGTACCCAAAGTCATTGATACCCCCCACCCCTGTATCTCAGGTACGGTATATATACATGTAGATATGTGCATGTACCCCAAGTCATTGATACCCTCCCCCGCCCCCTGTATCATAGGTACGGTATATATACATGTAGATATGTGCATGTACCCCAAGTCATTGATACCCCCCACCCCTGTATCTCAGGTACGGTATATATACATGTAGATAGGTGCATGTACCCAAAGTCATTGATAGGTTAAAGACAAGAAGCGACATATTAGTGACTATACTGAATGGTAAACTCGCAGATGTAATAATTATTATTGTTATCCCCATGATTAGTAAGGGTCTGACTGATTTCGGGACCCCCACCGATCCTGAGAACGGGGGTCTATCCCTCACTAATCAATATGAATCAGTTCTCACTCCATCCGTTACTATGGGATCCAGAAATTACCAGGATCAGGGCTCAGGATCCGGACGTCCTCTGTCCCTCTAGTCTCTGGGGTCGGCACCGCAGCAGCACAGGAAGAATCTGAAGAACCTGCAGGAGACAAGACCAGGGGATTGTGGGGACATTAGTGACCGGTGAGTCCTGATATGGAGACCCCCAACCATCAAAGAGGATTGTACAGAGTCATGTACTTACCTGGAAGCTCTCAGCCCTCCGCTGCTGCTTCTGCTGCAGAAAGAGAGAGAATAAATATCAGTAACATCAGTGCATGGAGGAAGATAAGGGAGGAATTTAGAGCCCAGGACAACTATCTTACAGTGCATTAAAACACAATATCTGCCTCCACTAGGGGGAGCTCATGGCAGATACTGTATAAGAGCAGTGATACACACCCCTATGCAGTGAGCGCCCCCTAGTGTCCTCTACAGGTAGAGAGATAATCAGCTGTTACTCACGTCTTCTTCCTGCTGCCTCTGCTCAGACACTTCGGGGACCACCACCTGCGTCTTGGCCTAAAGGAAGAATAAAGAAGATAAATCATCTGTATGTGACGAGTGACCAGTCTATAAGATTGTCCTGGGTCATGGGTCAATGCACGAAGTATGTGCCCCCCATGTGAGCTACAAAAAGCAACATCTGGCCCTCTCTATAGCCCAAACTTACTGGGTAGACGGGTCACTGGGCTCGGCCTCCTCCTCCTCCTCGGGTTCATCTTCCTCTTCGCTATAAGACAAAGGACATAAATGAAGTCTCTATTAATACATCAGTATAAATCTAGTCCCATAGTCTCCTCTCTAACTGAATGGGATAAAGGTAATGAAGTTTGTGACCCCCTGTCGCTGTGTCCTCGCCGGGTTATAGACTTACATGGTATCCAGGACAAAAGCTGGAACATACTTCATCCTGCTCATCCTAAAATAGAAAACAATCACTGGTTACTGGTGGCCCCCGAGCCATGAACCCCAAAACAGCCTCATATACCTCCCCCCCCCCCCCTTGCCCTCATATATCTCCAATAAGAATTTACCTAAAAAAAATGTCCCCCCAGTATGTGTCATGTAATTACCGTATTGGGACCTCAGATTCCAGGACTCGCCACCACCACCTGTTTGGGGAATGTGATAAGATACATGATATATATATATATACAGGTCAGGAGATTCTCATTCATAGACACGATACAATGTATAACAGCAGGTATTTCCATAGACACAACCAATCACATCCCTTATGTACCAGGACCAGATTCTGTGATTTTCTGCTGAATGAGACCAAATTTGTCCTATTCCAGGTCCATCAATCACATCAATGAGGGGATTCATCACGGCTTGTATAGCAGTATTTATAATGCGCGCCATATTGGCCCTGGACTTAAAGGAGACCTGTCACCAGAATTTCACTACCCTGACTAACAATGCCTGCTGATAAAGGGTTACAAATCCTCCCCATATCACCTAGAATTATCAGCCAGTGAGGTCCTGTATTTTAATTACAGCCGTTTTTCTGCTATGCAAATTTTTAGCTTTTCTGACTCATGTCTTCTGGCTTTGACTCTTCTCTCCCCTGGGCTGCCAGTAAACCACACCCCCTTATTTTGAATGACAGCTCTGTCTTGTGTTACATTTATGTCATGACCAGAGTGACATCATCTCAGGTCCTTTAGCCTTCCAACATTAGCAAACTGTACCCGTCATGTACTGTACTTATCTGATGACATGAAATCACAGCCTTCATGGAGGATGGAGCGGAGTAGAAATCCATTGAGGCTGCTGTGATTTCATGTCATCAGATACATACATGGAAACGTTTGCAAATGCAAAGGGTATCGGTCCTTTGATGACATCACCCTGGTCACATGACATGAACTGTGACCAGAGTCATAAGGCATGAGGGGGAGTAGATGGGAGGGGCCCGCCAAGCAAGACACGCCCCCTCTGATTCTGATAAGATAAAATTGATTAATGAAGATATAAGGGAAACAATTTTAAGCTAAAAGAAGGGGGTCAGTCAGTTAATCGGACTCTATAGTAGAATTACTCCACACAATAGTGCATCAGATATACTAAAAGCTGGACCCTCTTACTATATCCAATACAACATCCGGGGAGTATTGGGATTGATATCACGATAAATCCCCCCCAATGATAAAGATCAGTGATCTACTCACTGCAATGTCTCCGCATCCTCGTCCTCCTCCTCTTCATCCTCACTCTCATCCCAGATCTTTCCCTTCTCCACCTTCACCTCCGCACTCTCCTCCTTGATGTTTCCATTCTCCGCCATCTTCATCGCCTCCTCCTCCATCTCCTCCAACTCCTCGATGTTAAAGGCCTCCACCACCGTCTCCTCCACCTCCTCTCTGATCTTATTCCTCTCCTCCATCCTCCTCAACTCCTCCTCCATCTCCTCTATCACACTGTTGTTATATTCCTCCTCCTCTATGTCCTCCTCCTCCTCCTCGCTGATCGTCCTCTCCTCTATCCTCCACCACTTGTCCTCCAACTCCTCCAACCCTCTGCTGTTAAAATCCTCCACCAACGTCTCCTCCATCACCTCCTCGTCGTCCTCCATTCTATAGATAAATAAGGCAGTAAGTCTGGTGGACATACACTATGATCTCTACAGACAAAGATGTGACAGATATCAGATATTATCGGACAAGGGAATAACATTTTTTTTACCTCTAATTGTACTCAGACGCTACAACCTATATTTCCTATTTCACTAGTAAGTTAATAATACAGAAGACGCCTGGCAGCCACTAGAGGGCACTCACTGTATATGGATTCATTTACATCTACAGTATTACTCAATGGCAGCTGTATACAGTGAGCTCCCCCTAGTGGTGACTACGGGAAATCACTGACATTATGTAAGGAAACAGACCAGGGCCAGGCCCCCTCTCCCCATGGGCCCCATAGCAGTGGCATCACCTGCCTCTACAATAGATATACCACCCCCTGCTTTATACTTCTATATACTGCCATATATCTATAGAGCTTGTTTATAATGAGAGTTATCGCACATTGTACATTTATAGGAAAGTTAGACTTACCGCACAAATCACTCAATAAACTCCAACCAGCACCAACTCTATAAAAGATGGAAAGTAAATAAGTGGCCATTACTGAAGAGGAGGATTAAGGGGGATCTGTATAAGTAATTAAAGGGGTGTGCACTCATCCTGCTCCAGTTCTAGCATTGCAGCTTTTTTTTGATCACCGCACTAAGGGCTCATTCAGACTGGAGTTTTTTACATCATTATGCTATCCTTTTTTTTTCCAGATTATAAAGTGACCCATTGATTTCTATAGGACTGTTCACAAGTCTGTTTTTTTCCACAGATGTGAGGAAAAAATTGCATTTGTTTCTCACGTATGGACCGCAGACCTCCATAGACATCAATGTGTTAAGGTAAACCTGCTGATAGATCAAATCCTGTCATTTCTACTTGTTCTATTTTCCTAAAATCATTGTAACAGAGACTTCATTATAAGATGGCGCCGACATCGTGATCATAACGAAAACAATTAAGGCTAAAGAATGTCAACAAGACCTCAAACCTGACGTCAATAAGTAACAGCAAGGAAGTTCTCCAATCAAGAGACTACATGAGCTGGGAATTCTCCGCCCCCTTCTGCTTCTTCCATAATTTCTATATAGTTTTGTGAAACCAAATAAAGTTCTAGCAGTGCAGATTTGCCATGGCCATGATCGCATGAGTGAGATTTAAATCAGCAAATGTGTCTGAATTAATTTCTTACGATGTGCACGCATGCTTATTGATTAGAAACACGCAGCCAACGCACACTAAAAGAGGATGTCTTGAATCCTACCCTAACAAATGGATCCGCAAAAAGAATGGAGGGCACAGGGACGACTTCCGTTTTACTCAAATGTTGCTAGGAAAACCAACCGGACAGGTCAGAAAATAGAGGAAACCCATCAGTTTTCTTTTTTTTACGGATGTGAAAACACACAGAAGTCATATGGATGTGATACAGACGCGGATACAATACGGATTATATACGGATAATACGCGTCCACATTTTTTGCGGACAGATAGTGGACACATAGTGGACACGCTCATCTGAAAGAGCGGCTGAGACAGAAGAGTTGGGGGTCACGGGATCTACTTTGTCATCAGTGGACCCCAGTGATGTAGAACAAGTGGGGGTCACCGGGGGCTTATCAAACCCTCTGATTGGATGAAATATTTCCTGTCAACCCTGATACTTCCACCCCAGTCAGACCTGGAGTACAAAAATCTACCACAACGCTGGAACCGGAACCATAGATACTGCTGCTCTAGTAGGTGCGCGGCTATAGACGCGGCATCACTGCCACCCACAGCCAAATAAAAAACAATATCAGCCCAGAAATCCCCTTTAAGGCCTCTTGCAGATGAAGGATTGTGGGCGCCAGTGATACGGCAGCCGCATCACTTCCCCCAAAGACAACAATGGCTCCCGGTCACAACACGGTGATCACACCCGTCTCACCGAACTGTGACCGATCCGGGGAGTTGGACGGAAAATTATAGGACATGCTCACCCCCCAGGCTACGGTTATCTGCATGGGGCCTTAGAAAAGTGACCAAATGATACAGTTTGTAGTGAAAAATTACAGCGGACTTACCTCAAACTCCTACAATAACCCTCAGAGGGGTGAAAGTTCCGCAGCTACTTATATAGCCGAGTGATGTCATAATGTAGGGGGAGGAGCCGACGGAACATTCCATGACATCACAAGCAGCAGCAGATTGCTGGGTCCTGATTGGTGGATGCAGGCAATTAATATGCGTTATGTCATATTGTGTGGGGGAGGAGCCAACAACACTACAGCCAATCCAATCCCTTGTAGATGAAATTGATACAATCAGATGAATCTATGTACAGTGTCAGTGCAGTGTTATCATTCTCAGGGTCTGGGGGCTTTTACTGTAGGACCCTCCTAGTAATCATCATCAGTTCACATCTTACTGAACCCAATGAAACCATTACCCCTCCAATAGTGCTCCTTGTGTAACCAGACTAGAATACATCACCCAGTCTTAAAGGGGTTGGCCAGAAATTGCTATAAATAGGCCATAAGTAATTGATCAGTTCAGCCTTCATGCAATTTTGATTCAAACTGTAACATTTTATAAAAAATACCGTAGTACGGCAGCACGCGGCGGCGCGGGGAGAGGAGGAGGAGGGGGTGAGAGCATGTCCTATCTTTCTACGGGCTACAGAGCGGTATGGTGCCGCAGGTGTGTTCTGCACCGTACCGCTCCCGTACGGCACCGTGAGGACATTGCGATGTATGGGGGAGGTGTATATGTCCCCCATACATTCGTATATATATTCGTGTATAATATAACCTTAAAGGGATTTTTATATGTAAAAAATTTCACCAAAAATCCTCATTTTAACCCCTTAAGGACCAGGCCCTTTTTTCGATTTTGCATTTTTCACTCAAAAATCTATAACAAATTGCACTTCATAGTGACGGTATTCAATATTCCATGTCGTGTACTGGGAAGTGGGAAAAAATTCTGAATGCAGCGAAAATGATAAAAAAAATAAAAAAAAAAAGATCTCCTCTACGGCAATGATGTTTTGGGGCTGTCGCTGGCAACAGACTTTCATCTCCCTCCACAGGTTTTCTATGGGGCTGAGATCCGGAGACTTGCGAGGCCTCACTGGACCTCGAAATCCTTCTTATGAAGTGGCTCCTTGGTTTTCCTGGTGCAGCGCTTGGCATCATTGTCCTGCTGAGACCCAATGAGGTTTCATCTTTAGTTTCCTTGCTGATGGAAGGAGGTTTGCACTTAAAATCTTCATTCTTTCATGTACATGGATCAGTGGTCCTGGTCCCTTTGTAGATAAACAGCACATCATCATGATGTTCCCCGCCCCCCCCATGATGCACAGCAGGTAGGTGATCTCTGGATGCAGCTCAGCAGTCACTCTCCTCCAAACACCACAAGTTGTGTTTCTACTTTGGTTTCATCCGACCATATGACATTCTCCCAATATTCTTCTGGAATATCCAAACGCTCTCTAGCGAACCACAGACTAGCCGAATATGTACTGGGATAAGCCGGAGTCCCTGGTGGTGTAGTGTATTACTATGGGAGCCTTTGTTATGTTGGACCCATATTTCTGCACGTCACAAGGACCCCCCCCATTTGGTTTACATGGGTCACTAGGAGCCCTCCGTGTGGTTGTGGGGTTTCCGCTCACTGTTATTGTAATTTAACTTCATATTAGCTTTTTAATATTCATTTAAATCAAATAAATTTAAAAAAATGGGATTTTCTGGATTTAGGTTCCAGCTATGATGTAATTAGTAATTAACAGCATCATCTATTTATGGAGAATTTGCCCAAGTGGTGACCAAACCTTACTAGGATGGAGACACAAGAGTGTAAAAAGATTGTTATCTAAAGCAGTGATTTTCAACCTTTTTTGAGCCGCGGCACACTTTTTATACTTAGAAAATCCTGGGGCACACCACCAACCAAAATAGCACAAAATGACACTAAAACAGTCATAAAAGGCCCCCCTTTACTAATTAAAAAAACCCTAGAGGCCCCCCTTTACTAATTAAAAGCCGCAGCCTACCTTTACTAATAAAAAAAAAGACCCTATCTGCCTTCCCTATACAAATAATAACCTTATATACTTACCCTTGATGTCTTCTTCCGCGTAACTTCTCTCCTAATGGCGATCCGCCCACCTTCTGTAGCTCCTGCACCGCGCGCCTCTGGTCACGTGACTTACGTGACCTGACATCAGGTTGCGTCAGTCACGTGACATGGGCTGCGCGGTACAGGAGCTACAGAAGATGGGCGGATCGCCGACGCGGGGCTTGGAGGCAAGTATGGGCGCAGAAACACGGGGGCGCGGCGGCAGCTCGACACCGGGGCAGCTTAGTTCGGGGAACTTTCCCCCGCGGCACACAGGTTGAAAATCACTGATCTAAAGGGACACTTACTCTGGTAATGTTATCCAAGATCTATTCAAAATCAACTGTTAAAATTATGCTAAAGTGCCTGGCAGGTTACCCTAGCCCCTCTGCTCACCCTCCCACCTGCTCCCTCAGCACTTGTATAGTAAGAGCAATAGCCTTTAAATCACAGAGACTAAAGAAGTCATTTGCATAATGTTAAAAGTTGATTGAGGCAATGGATAGTAGATAAGATTAACAGTGCCAGGGCCAATGAGTTTAAGCCATGATTAAGAGCGGTCTGCCCGCTTGAAACATGTTGGCCATGTAACACTCTGGAATTTTAACAATTATGCCCTAATAAAAGTGTGGATTATCTTGGATGAAGCTGGACACGGAATCCTTTTTTCCTACGTCTGTTAACCTGTTGCAGCCCGTGCTTCATTGGATTCTCCTGTTTGGCGTGAGGTGAGCTGGACTCTTTCAACTTTTCCCAATGAGTTTATGCCCCTGATGGATGCTGGTTACCACAAATTACCAGAGTCTAAGTCCTCATGTAGGTAACTGGACTATGGTTTTCTGCTAAAGAAAAAGAGAATTATTCTCACCGTTAATTCGGTTTCCATTAGTCCACCATGACGGCCCCAACTGGAGGATGACCCTTGACCTCTGTAGGGACAGGAAGCAGAGAGGTTAAATACCCTACCCCGGCATCCGTACACCAGTGGCTACCAAATAACTACACCGGCCTTGGATGCAACCCATTTATTGTATGTTATCAATTCACACATAACAAATAGGCAATTTAACTTAATCAAAATACAGGGTGGGAAATATATATGGGCCGTCATGGTGGACTAATGGAAACCGAATTAACGGTGAGAATAATTCTCTTTTTCCATAGCGTCCCCCATGACGGCCCCAACTGGAGATGTACCAGATTAAATAATTAGGGGGGGACAACAGCTTGTAAGACCATCCTTCCGAAGGTTTGGTCTCTAGCACTTTGGACATCTAGCCTATAGTGTTTAGCAAAAGTCAGGTGAGTAGACCAGGTAGCTGCTCTACATATGTCCTCTAGTGAGGCCCCACGTTTCTCCGCCCAGGAGGCTGCCACCCCTCTGGTCGAGTGGGCCCTAATAGTCCCTGAGATGTCCAGGTTGTTGGCGTCATAAGCTTCTTTGATGACCGTTCTGATCCATCTGGCGATGGATGCTTTTGAAGCTTTTCTGCCTTTGTTTTTTCCTCTAAATTGTAGGAGAATGTTGTCGTCCTTTCTCCAGGATTTGGTCTCTTCGAGATAATGTAGCAGGTATCTTCTGACATCCAGTGTATGCCACTCCTGCTCTTTGGCATGCTTTGGGTTCTGGCAGAAGGAAGGTAGAACAATCTCTTGATTACGATGAAAAGAAGATACTACTTTAGGTGTGAAGGTTTTATCTAACATTAGCACAATTTTATCCTCACATAGTCTAAGATATGGTTCTTTAATTGATAAGTTCTGGATTTCCCCTACACGCCTAGCTGTTGTTATGGCTATGAGAAAGGAAATTTTCAGCGTCAATTCTCTGAGTTTAACCGTCTCGAGAGGTTCAAACGGCCTTTTTGTGAGGTAGTCTAGCACTAATGAAAGATCCCAATTTGGGATATTTTGCTTAATATGTGGCCTTAGCCTAGCAGTAGCTTTGACAAACCTTTGGATCCATCTGTTTTCTGCTAATGAGGTGTCAAAAAAGGCGCTGAGGGCTGAAATCTGGACCTTTAAGGAACTCGTCTTAAGGCCCTTGTCGAATCCTGCCTGCAGGAAGTCTAGCACCTGTGAAATATTAGGGGATAGTTGGTTAGGAGGAGTCCTGCCACAAAAGGATACAAATTTTCCCCATATCCTTGCATAGATTTTGTGGGTGACTGGTTTGCGGCTTGCTTTAAGTGTAGAAATTACCTTGTTTGACAGTCCTTTGGCAATCAGCAACTTCCTTTCAGGATCCACGCCGAGAGCTGGAGAGCCTGTGGGTTTGGATGGTAAACTGGACCCTGGAATAACAGATTGTTTACTGGTTCCAGCATGACAGGTTCTTCTAATGCCATCTTCCCTAGCCACGGAAACCAGTTCCTCTTTGGCCACCAGGGAACCACGAGAATAACCTTCGCTTGGTCTTCTCTGATCTTTTGAACCACTCTCGCTATGAGAGGTATAGGAGGAAAAGCGTACATTAGAGGACCGCTCCAAGTCTGACTGAAGGCATCCCTCTGGCAAGACGGAGTATTTGGTTCCAGAGAGAAGAAATGGGGAACCTTTGTATTCTTGCTGGAGGCAAAGAGATCTGTCACTGGTTGTCCCCATTTTTGTGTGAGATGTAGAAAGATGTCTTCGTTCAAGCACCACTCGTTGTGGTCTATAGTCTGACGACTTAGATAGTCTGCTATTAAGTTCTTTTCCCCCTTTAGATGGGTGGCCGAGAGAGAGCAGATGTTGGCTTCTGCCCAAGCAAATATTCTGTCTGAGAGACTGAGGAGATCTGGATTCCTGGTACCCCCTTGATGACGGAGATATGCCACTGTGGTGGTGTTGTCTGAGTAAATTCTTATATGTCTGTCCTTCAGGCTCTGAGCGCTGGCTCTCAAGGTCTCCAGGACAGCTCTTAATTCTCGAAAGTTCGAGGAACGGGATCTGACTGACGATGGCCATAGCCCCTGAATGGGTCGCCCTGCTATGTCTGCTCCCCAACCTGACTGACTTGCGTCCGTCTGGATGTTTATCACTGGCCAGGGATGCCATGACACTCCTCTTCCCAGGTTTGAAGTATTTGTCCACCACTCCAGGGATTGCTTGACTGCACTCGATATCCGAACTTTCTGATTCAAGTGTTGGGGATTTTTGTCCCAGGAGGTCAAAACCCAGTTTTGAAGGGCTCTGGTGTGACTTTGACTCCACTGTACGCTTTGAATGGAGGATGTCATAAGTCCTAGTATCCTCATGGCCTCCCTTATTGTACAATGATTTCTTTTTTGAAACGTCATAATCTGTTGTTTCAGTCTTGCTACTTTTTCTGGTGGCAAAAAGGACATCTGCTGGATCGAATCCAACAAAGTTCCTAGAAACACGACTTTTGTATTTGGGACTAGTCTGGATTTCTCCCAATTTATCATCCATCCTAACTGTTGTAGGATTGTCCTTGTAACATCTCGGTGGTGTATTAGCTCCTTTTCTGAACTGGCCACCACTAGCAGATCGTCCAGGTAGGGGATGACTAGTATCCCTTTCTGCCTCAGGTAAGCTATTACCTCGACCATGATCTTTGTGAATGTCCTTGGGGCTGAAGAAATCCCAAAGGGCAGTGCCTTGTACTGGTAGTGGACTTCTTCTCCCCAAGGCGATCGAACTGCAAATCTGAGGAACTTCTGAGATTTTGGATGTATCGGCACATGGTAATATGCATCTCTCAGGTCTATTGTACACATAAACGCTCCTTGTTGTATCAGAACGACTGCCGAGCTCACGGTCTCCATCTTGAATTTTCGATAGAGTATATAGCTGTTTAATTTTTTCAGATTGCAAATCATTCTGAAGGCACCGTTCGGTTTTTTTATTAAGAAGAGGGGAGAGTAGTGTCCCTCTCTTAACTGTTTTTGAGCTACAGGGATGATGACGTCCAGTCGAATTAGTTTTTGTATCTCCAACCATAATGAGTTTGAGAGATTTTCCGAGGGCTGCTCGGTCAGAACAAATTTTCTGGGAGGAAGAGAGGTTAATTCCAAATGGTAACCTTCCCGAAGAATACTTAGTATCCAGGGGTTTGATGTTATCTGAGTCCATTGAGAGTGGAATTTTAATAGTCTTCCCCCCACCCTGGCGTCATTGCTTTCTATAAGCCGTGGTAGAGTTGCTGGCACTGAGTAGGAAGCCTCTTCCTTTCCCTCCTTTAGGGTAGCTCCATCTTCCTTGCTTGCCTTTCCCTCTAAAGGGCTGTTTCCTGTCCTTAGAGTCCCGAAAGGGCTGTTTCCTGGGGTTACTTCTGGACTCCGGGAACCCCTTCTTTCTGTCCGCCGCCTTCTCCAAAAGCGTGTCGAGTTCTGAACCAAAAAGATATTCCCCCTCGAATGGAATTCCACATAACTTTGATTTTGACCTGAAATCACCGGACCATTGGCGAAGCCAGAGTGATCTCCTAACTGAATTTGACAGTGCCCCTTCCTTGGCACTTATTCTTACTCCTTCCGCTGAGGCATCTGCAATGAAGGCTGTAGCTGCTTTTAAAGTGGAGAATGTGCCCAATAACATTTCTCTTGGAGTGCCGTCTCTAACGTGACCTTCCAATTCTGTAATCCAATGGAACAGAGTGCGCGCCATAGATGTCGTAGTAATATTAGATTTTAGATTCAACATGGCACACTCCCATGTCTTTTTTAGAAGGCTGTCCGCCTTCCTATCCAGAGGATCTCTTAGCTGAATTGCATCCTCGAATGGAAGATCCGTCTTTTTAGTCATTTTGGTGACTTGAATATCAACTTTGGGGGTAGAGTTCCAAATTTTTGCTTCTGTCTCATCAAAAGAGAGACGGTTCTTAAACTCTCTAGAAATGGAGATTCTACTTTCCGGTTCTCTCCATTCTTCAAGAATCAGCTCCTTAAGAGTTATTTATAGGAAACACTCGCCTCTTCTTAACTTTAAGGAGTCCAAACAACTCATCTTGAATGGATTTAGTTTCCTCTATCTCCTCAATCTTGAGGGTATCCCTCATAGCCTTTAGAAGCGGTTCCAGATCTTCTGAAGCTAGTAGATATCTAGATTCCATTTTACATGCTGAATTGGATGGTCCTGGCTCCATGTCCATAGATTCCTTGGTCCCTTCCGAGTCCGATGCGGAGTCTGACATGGATTCTATAACTCGTTGCCTTTTATGCGGAGGCTCTTGAGGTATAAGGGCTGTCATAGATGAAGCTATAGATGTTTTAACTTCATCCCTGATAAAACTACGCATCTCATCCACGAAAGAAGACCTCTCTTCCCTGAGTAGGTTATCCACGCAAGTTTTACAGACTGGTTTTTTGTAGTCTGCAGGGAGCTTTTCTGAGCACATATTGCACTTCCTTGAAGCGACTCTCTTGGCGCTCGACTGATCCTTAGCTCTCCCTTTATCCTTCTCCTTTTCCCTGGGTTCCTACCAAGGAGAGGGAGAAGTAATTAGTCCTAACCGGACCCTATGTGAAAATACAGGGATATGTGGGTGACCCACCACCCTATCCCTAATTAACCCTACTTACAGGGTTCAAGGATAAGAGATCCAGACTCGAAGCCTCCATGCCATGCGTCTCCATATTCCCAATTGTGGGACCACTGGTATGAATAAGCCTAAACATTTTAACAGAAGGTGAGATAAATTCTGCTTTTAACCAAGTGGAATACAAAATGAAGAAGTACCTGAGGTATCTTCAAATGAGGGATATACTGCACAGGTCCCTAAGAAAAATACACACATGTATATAGACCTGGATTTTGACTAGACACATATGAGGCAACCATACAGCATGTAACCGACCTTAATGGCTGGAAATGCCTAGAATAGCGTCCGATCTCAGCGATGCTTGAGTAGGGCTATACGAGCAACTGTTAGACCTCAGATCAACATGACTATCTCGCTTTTGAATCTTACCGCTCCACGCTCCTGCTTCCGGGTCGCGCCATCGTGACGTCACATCCGGTCCCGTCATTTCCGGCGGAAGTCGTCACCAGAGTCGGACGGCGGCCGGTCCACGTGACTTCCGCGATGGACACGCTCCGGGTGTCCTTAGCTGCGCAGAGCTGCGGGCAGAGCCGGAGAAAATGGCGTCTCTGCTTGTGGCAGAGGAAAGGACCGAAGTCCGATCGAGGCCGAGACCGCCTTAGGGTAAGGGACGATTCCCTGCGCCACTTTGGTCCCCCCTCACCGTCCCAACTACTGGGGATGAGGAGAGACTTCTCTCTACTACCTGCCCTGTGTAGGGACAGGAAGCCACTGGTGTACGGATGCCGGGGTAGGGTATTTAACCTCTCTGCTTCCTGTCCCTACAGAGGTCAAGGGTCATCCTCCAGTTGGGGCCGTCATGGGGGACGCTATGGAAATCAGGAGTTTTTTTCTTAAGGGTCTAGCAAGCCCAATGCACTAAAGTGTGGGGGGGGGGGGGGGGTGTCAAACAAAGAAACCACCTGTATTATTATCCACTACTTCCCTCTCCGCATAAATGGAAGCAGGATGTGGTTTATTTTAGCAGAACTATGGGTGTGCTGGGTCATAGACCAGGTATGGGGTGTGAATGCTCATCGTGCTGGATTTACATTAGAGTCTACTGGAAAAACAGTAGTCTATAATAGAACACACCAGTTTGGTTCTGGTCTTGATTCACTAGGCCGGAGCCTCTTCATTTTTTTTTTAGACTGGCAGTTTATACGCCAGTCATAAATTGCGTTTAGTGCAGCTGGCCAACACAAGACTGTTTGGCAAGGGTGATGTCGCACATTGTGCTTTAAAACAGTTAAAAAAATGCATTTCTTTCAATATGTTTTAAGACATTTTTGATTGTTTTTCATGCATTTGGCTGCTTTGAACCCGATTATCTTCATTTCTATAAGTGTAGGGAGCTGTGAAACAGATTAAAACCAGCCAGACACAAGGTAAAAACATTGAAAAAAGCATGATTTAGTATGTTCCAAAAAAATGCAATGTGGCGCTGCCCTAATGCTCTAGCGCTGTAGGGGGACTCATGATAGTAAAGTCCTTTACACCAAGACACTTGCACAACTTCTGATCACAAGTGAATTCTATACATATGGTCCTTGTTCACAAGCACCTCAGCACTTTTGGACTCAACAGTCACATGTCAGCTGGGTTTGCAGGTCCAACAGCATCATACACCCTGCATTCAATTAGGGCCATAAGCCATTTCCTCAAATTTAAATGTCTGCACATTGAATTAGCATCATTAATCTGGGATAACCTGATCAGCGTTAGGCTCATACATGGGGCCCAATGGTAATAAGACGGGTGCTACCTGCAGAAAATTTTACTAGCACATCCCAAATCCCTAGCCACGTGCATGGAGGAGAGGGCCACAGACCTACTACAAGGGGCCCGTCCTCCATCAGTGGAGCAGAAGGTAGTAAAATAAAACCCAAGTCTCCAGTAAAGTTTTCATGGAACATTTTACTCTCCAATTGAGAAATTTCTGTACATTAAAAGCACAAGTGCTTCAATAAGTTTAGTGAAAATGGAACCAGGAACGAGCATCAGACACATCCACAGACGAACTGGAAACTGGGAGTTTACTCAAATGTAGACAGGAAATTTATTACGATTTCTTTCAGCTTGGCATCTGACTGCTCAGAGATCTTTCCATCAGCCCTGCAAGGAGACACAAAGTGGTGTTAAAGTTGGTGCCACAAGCAGTAACACAGGATGGCCTCCCTGGTCGGCTGTATTACAGCCCTGGATGTGACAGCCCAACAGAACAGATTACAGGTACCTGATGGCGGCGAGGAGGTCCTGGTGTTGGCTCTTAACATGAGCCAGGAAAGCATTCTCGAATTTGGTGATCTTGCTTGGTTCCATTTTGTCCAGATGACCCCTGACACCAGCATAGATAACAGCTACCTGCTCTTCAATGGCCATGGGTACTGGAAGGCAACACAGGATTTAGTCCATGAGATCTATCCTTATCACGGAGGAAAATTGGTCATTTACTCATCGCTTACCGTACTGTCCCTGCTTCAGCAGCTCGGTCAGACGGACACCACGGTTCAGCAGTTGTTGGGTTGCAGCATCCAAATCAGAACCGAACTGAGCGAAAGCTGCTACTTCACGGTACTGAGCCAACTCCAGCTTCATGGTACCGGCCACCTAGGAAGGGAAATGTGAACACTTAATAACTGCAAGCAGCCGACTTGCTGTATCATCCATTACAATAAACTCCATACAAAACATAGCTACATCTTCTGGGTCAGTCTTATAACCCAAACCACACACACCTGCTTCATGGCTCTGGTCTGAGCAGCAGAACCGACACGGGACACAGACAGACCGACGTTGATGGCAGGTCGGATACCTTTGTAGAACAATTCAGTCTCCAAGAAGATCTAACAAAGAAGTACAAGGAGTAAGTGTGCATTCTGCCTTATCATTCGATGCTACATAACTAAAGTATACACTCACCTGGCCATCAGTAATGGAAATCACATTGGTTGGGATGTAAGCAGACACATCACCGGCCTGGGTTTCAATGACGGGAAGAGCAGTCAGAGATCCTCCACCAAACTGGTCGTTCATTTTGGCAGCTCTCTCCAGCAGACGTGAGTGCAGGTAGAACACATCACCGGGATAGGCCTCACGACCGGGGGGACGACGCAGCAGCAGAGACATCTGACGGTAGGCCACAGCCTGCGGACAGGATGCAAAAACAGTGATCATGTCAGACCAGGATTTATGCACTCATACAACACCAAGTATTAGTCTAGAGGTGACTGAAGTCCATATGTGGGGGCAGTTTACCTGCTTGGACAAGTCATCATAGATGATCAGAGCGTGTTTTCCATTGTCTCTGAAGTATTCTCCCATGGAGCAACCGGAGTATGGAGCAAGGTACTGCAGGGGGGCAGCGTCAGAGGCGGTGGCAGACACTACAATTGTGTACTTCATGGCATCTAATGGAAGATCATATGGAGTTAATGAACTTAAAGCAGAGTATTAGTAGCAGACAATTGCAAGAATTCTCTCATCTTTCATTGCTTCACATCACTGGCTGCTAAACATCAAAGTTGGAGCTCACACATTGCAAGATTTAGGGAGAGATTTTGTAATGCATAACAGTCTGGCACTTTAGCATCTACGATTTCATGCAACATGGCTGAGCCTTTTCAATAACTTGTGCTAAATCTGATTTGTAAACCTCTGAGATGTACTTGGTATTTCTGCAAGACCCATTCATACAAGGCAACAGCTACACTGCAATATACCCAAAAGCACAAGACCTGCTATAGAGAATGAGGCAGCTGCAGGCATTGGTCGTACCTGCGTCAGTCAGCCTCTTCACCAGCTGAGCCACGGTGGATCTCTTCTGGCCGATAGCCACATAGATACAGTACAGTTTCTTCTTCTCTTCAGTTCCATCGTTGAACCTCTTCTGGTTGATAATGGTATCGATGGCGATGGAGGTTTTACTGTAAAAAGGTCAAAGTCATTTATCTGAACAAACCTTTAAGAGTAAAGTTCTTACACAGAACTAGCACATTTTGTTTTGCCAAATTCAGAACAGGAGGAAGGGATGAGGAAACATTGCGTATAATACTGCAAGAGCGGTGCATCTGCAACCAGGCCGTCTAGAGCCACTATGACTTGAAATGTCCCCAGTGGATCCTTCTCTGCAGAATAGCATTTACCCCCGAACTCCAGTAAAAGCCTCAGTTAACCCTATAAAAAGCAAAGCTCCTTACCCAGTCTGTCTGTCACCAATGATCAGCTCACGCTGTCCACGACCGATGGGCACCAGACTGTCTACGGCCTTGATTCCAGTCTGCATGGGCTCCCGCACAGAGATACGTGGAATGATACCCGGGGCCTTCAGTCCAACTCTTCTGCGGATTTTTGATTGAAGTGGACCCTATAACGATGGGAACATATTAGCTAGCAGTCACATGACAGGCACCAGTTCCTACACTAGAAGTACACTTGGAAGTTATTTCTGCTACTGCAAGATAATGCATGCAGTAGAAGCAGCTTCCTAGCCTCCAGGGGCACAATAATGTTTCAGTAATATGAACACCATTTATATTGCTATAATATAAGACAGCACCACCTCATGAAGCTTAAGACTCTGCTCTGATTATTGCAACACATCAGACTAGGGAGGGGATTGTAGGCCCTTACCTTTCCATCAATAGCATTTCCCAGGGCATCCACAACACGTCCAAGCAGCTCTTCACCGACAGGTACATCCACGATGGCTCCGGTTCTCTTCACAATGTCTCCCTCCTTGATGAGTTTGTCATTACCAAACACGACAACACCAACGTTGTCGGGCTCCAAATTCAAGGACATGCCCTAAACACAAAAGAGCACATAGTGATCATTAAATTATTCCTTATCATACAAGTGCAGGCAACAGCCTTACACCTTGTCACTTCAGAGACATGTCCACATTTCAATGGGGGAGAAGCCATTAGACAAGGCTTTGGGCCATGGAGATCTCACAAGTGACTGTCCATTCACCTCCACAGAGGAGCCATGATGGCTTATCAAGCAGAACCCAGACAGAACACAATATTGCTTTAAATGTCCAATTAACCGACAGGTCAGCTTCAGTGACTACAACATACACAACTGTTGGCCAACCTATGCTAGGAAGAGGGTGCATCAGACACAGGATGCCATCTCTGCAATATATCATATCTAGGTGTGATCTAGCAAAGTTAAGCCAAGTCAGAGACTGGACCATAAATAACCTACCTTAAGACCAGATGAGAATTCCACCATCTCCTCGGCTTGGACATTCCTGAGGCCATAGACACGGGCGATACCGTCACCGATGGAGAGGACACGGCCGGTTTCTTCTAGGTCGGCACCGGTGTCTGCGCCCAGGATGCGTTCCTCAAGGATGGAGGACACTTCAGCTGTGCCTGCAGAGAACCATAAGTTGTCAAAAACAACATCTTAGGAATATTACATCCCCAACACATGATCCTTTCAATGCATCCACCCCTGACAGCAAAGTCTCGTTGGCCACTAACTCCCAAATATACCCACCACAGTATGGAGCCGAGTAACAGTTCATTGATAAGAGAAGGGATGTCAAAGTCAGGAGAAAGTCACATCCTAGGAGGACGCCCTTGACACTTCAGAATGAAGACTTCTACAAGGGACACTCACCGGTCTTCTGGAGCCAGGATCCGGAGGCATGGATGTTACGGGTGGCCACAAATGCGGCACCGAGGGCCTTCTTGGAGACCTGAGAAGAAGATGAACAAAAAAACATTAAGCATTGTGTATGTTACTAAAGATAACTGCACTTACTATACAGAGGGCAGTGCTGAAGGACAAAGTGCAGGAGAAGGGCACAACACTGCATGTGCAGCCGCAGGTCACAGCCGCATGAGCCTCCTCTACAGGACAAGTATCCTGCCACGATCACCCTTAGTTTCTTGGTCTTGTCACCTGTCTGACCTAACAAAAAGTGGCTTGCAAACTCAGATGTGAAGAAAAGTAAATACACATTGCTACATATTGGAGAAATAAATAGATATATCCCTATGCAGTGCACAGAACAGACCGGGTCTTGTGTAGGAAAGGAATACAAATCCAAGGGCCTAAATGCTAGGGGCATGTATAAGGACCTGCAGGACAGAATGCATTACCCCAAATATAAGTGATTACCGTGCATGCAGGCCAAACCTCCCAATACCAATGATATTAATCCATGTGTGTCATCTAATACAGAAAGACCTCAAAGTCACCAATATCAATGAAAGAAACACAGGGACCTGCAGAAGGTCCACAATCCCACTGTGTGAATAACCTTGCAGGGAACATGCACAATCCATGCAGCTTATGTCCAGGAATAGATTTTGGGAAGGAGAATGGTGCCATTTCAAAGCAGACGCCTCATCAAGCTTATGTCCATCCAACTCATCAGACAAGGACATCGGCCTATAACATGCTGCAATGCACAATCTTGCATATAATCTATATTCCATGGCAGTGTGTGAGATGGGGACAGCGCCCCCCAACACCTCAGGCGGCAGGACATGCACTCGGGGTCAGGAGTCGGCTGTCACCTATAATCCATGGCAGTGTATGAGATGGGGACAGCGCCCCCCAACACCTCAGACGGCGGCAGGTCATGCACTGTCAGCTATAACCCATGTCTGTATGAGCACTGGGGGCACTCGGGGTCAGGACGCGGCTGTCCGGGATGACAATGACAGGCGGCGCCATTGACCTTCACAGGACACTGAGGCCTAGGCGTCTCCTGAAACCACGGACTATCCTGGAGCTCAGCGCCCGCCAGGCCATGCAGTGACCTCGGCAGGAGAGTGCGGTAGTTGCAGGCCCGGGGCCCAGGGTGACGAGGAGCGGCGCAGGGTTAGGCCCAGACCGGCCATGCTGGAGCACAGCGCGGAGAGAATGGAGGCGGAGGCCCCGGTACCTACCAGACCGGCCTGCCGGGGCAGGGAGCGGGCGAGGGTGGCGGCTACACGGACTGAGAGCATGGTGGCAGCGGCCGGTGAGGCTCGGGGTCGTCAGAAGAATGAAGTCCTCCCTGTCCGCCTGTCCGCGCAGACTGAGAAGATGGCCGACCGGCAGCGGGCTAGTGAAGGGAAGGTCAGCCCCGCCCACCGCACGCTCCACCCACTCAGGGAACTGCTATTTTTTTTTATTGCACTAACTTTATTTATCCAAGGGCAATAGGACACAGCAAGAACAACCTGAGCTGTCACAGGCCGCGACGTCACGTAATGATCTCTCTTTAAACAACTTTATGTGCACGGGGACAATAAGGACAAAGTCTCATCTGTCACTGCTGACGCTATCCCATAATCAATAATTATTCACACATGCGGTTTTTTTCAGTATGCAAATAGGAACCTTTCTGTTTTAAGTGTTTTTTCATATGTTAGTTTTTTTTAAAAAATCAATAATTTTTTTAACGTTTGCATATAATAGATGACAATATGATAGCGGATTCACACTGGGGTTTACACTGCTCGTCCATTGTGTTTTGTTTCAATTTTTTTCACTTACAATATGCTTAGGTTTTTTTTTCAGATCCACAAGAAAAAAAGCTTAAAAGGGGTATTCCAGGAATAAGCATATTTCATATTAAAATAGGTCATTAAAATATAAGCTAATGTGTATTAATTTTTATTTTGCTCCCCTTATCAGAAAAATGCTGCTGACATAGACTGTAATGAAGAATTAAAATGCCCTTTAATCAGTCCGTTAATTTCCTCCGCGCTGAGAAGACACAAGACAGAAGAAACCGCTGGTCACATGTCCAAATCACATGTCCTGCACCTGCCTGGGCAGGTCATGTGATCAGCACTATGTTTGTCTGTAGTTGGTTGGTTGCAGTACATCCAGTATGGCCGATGTTTGGGAAGTGAGGTGAGGTGCAGTGATGGCAGTTACAGACATCATTACAGAGCAGGACACTAGATCATCACTAGAATCAGAGCATAAGAGGGTGGAGGAGTTACAGAGAACTGAGGGATCATGGGATTTGTAGTTATAGATAGTGACCATTTTGGAGATAACTGACTACTTTTGAAAGGCTATAAAATTTTGTAAATCATAAAAGCAAACTATTTAACCTCCGTTTTGTGATTAATGACATTGTATCATAGTTTCTATCGTTGAAAAAACACACATGTCCATCAAGTGCAATCAAGGAAGGGAAGGGATTGAATAAGGAAAGGATTTAGGGGAAACAATTCTCCACAAAGTTGTATACCCAATTTCTGCAGAGTTGGCCAATACCACATATATGTTGGTAAACTGCTGTATGGGCGCACAGCCCGGCATAGAAGAGAAGGAGGCGCCATTCACAGGGGATTTGCATTGTTACATTTTAAAGGCTATAAAAATGTATATTTTTTTTGTAATGTCGACATATGGGGGGGGGTGAGATTCAATTTTCAGTTACATCATTTAGTAGGATTCAATAGCTAATTGATGATTTTATTCAGGGTGCGGTCACACGTCGCGTTTAACGCATGTGTTCAAAGACTCTGTGCAACAGCTGAGATGAGATGTGCCTAATTAAACAGCTTTTAACACTTGTATTTACAAAACGCAAATGTTCACTTCACATTAACCCCTTAAGGACGCAGCCATTTTGTAGCTTAAGGCTCAGCCCCATTTTTTGGATTCTGACTTGCGTCTCTTTATATGGTTATAACTTTTGAACGCTGTTACTTATCAAAGCGATTCTGAGATTGTGTCACAGGTGACCCCGCGATCCATGTTGCGGATCGCGGGTGCACCCGTGCTCTGCTGCCGCTGCCCCGTTCACCTCGGGTCAGTACTTACCTGTCCCGGCTCCTGTTGGCTCCATCACAGTCCCGTCCAGGCTGCAGGTCTGTCTCCTGTGTAGGCTGCGCGCTCCCGCTGCTAGGGCGCACGCACACCTACTCTCTAAGAATTTAAAGGGCCAGCGTCCTCCTTATTGGCGCTGGCATTCCTGGCTCTGCTATATAGCCAGGCTACTCCCAGCATCCCCTGCCCGATCTTCAGCTCATTCTTCTGAGGAGAAAGCCTTCTTGAGCGTTTCCAGATGCCTCTGAGTTCCCGTGTTCCTGTGTTTCGTGGTGTTCCCTTGCTCCGTGGTGTCCTGTGGCGGTCCTGGTGTCCTGTGGCGGTCCTGCCAGCCATCCGAGGTCCTGCCAGCCTTCCGAGGTCCTGCCAGCCTTCCGAGGTCCTGCCAGCCATCCGTGGTCCTGCCAGCCATCCGTGGTCCTGCCTGCCATCCGTGGTCCTGCCTGCTATCTGTGGTCCTGCCTTCCCGTGGTCCCCGTGTCCCTACCTTGGCTGCTGCCGCGGGCCTAGTCGCACCCGCAGAGCGACCTGGTGACTCCCCGCCCCAGCAAGACCATCCCGCTTTGCAGCGGGCTATGGCTTAGTCCAGGAGTTCACTTAGACTCCGCTCCTGGGTTGCGGCTAAGGTTTTTATCCCCCACGGTGGTCCAGGGAGTCCACTGACTCACAGATTGTTTTTTCCCCACATGTTGTACTTCATTTTAGTGGTAAATTTTGGCTGATAAGTTTTGCGTTTATTTACAAAAAATAAAATTATCAATCTTTTGAAAAATTTGCCATTTTCAAAAATTCGAAATCATTGCGTTTTCAGGCAGATAGATTTACCACCTAAATAAGTTGCTGAATATCATTTCCCAAATGTCTACTTTACATTTTCATCATTTTTTAAATGACTGGATAATTTATTTTGATGTCACGCGGCTTACAAATCGAATATAGATTTTCCGTATTTTCAGAACTGACTATTTTGGGGATAAATACTGTTTTGAATAAAGTTTTACATATTTAGCATTCGGCCGCCCCCCACCCCCCCTATACAACCAACCCATTTTCACATCTGCCCCCCTCAAACTATCAGACACAGCTTTTAGGAAGATTGTTAACCCCTTGAGATCTTCATAGTAATTGAATCAAAATGGAGGTGAAATTTAGATTGGTCAAATTGTGTCGGTTATACGTTCATTTAGACATTTCAAAAAGATAAAAAGAGAAAACCCACCATACAATTTGTTCTACAATTTCTCCTGAATACAGAGCGCACAGCGAGGCGCAGGAGGGAATGAGGGACCTGCAGCTGCCAGGATATTAATTTCCTCATTGACCCCTTTTGCAGGCTATAAAATTTTAGCTTTTGCAATATTTTTTTTTTGTGTTTTTTTTTTTTTGCGGGATGAGATGCTTTTTCCATTGTTACCATTTTGGGGTTGATATCCCCTATTGTTGAAAATTTAGGAACTTTTTTTGAGGCCAGGAGTAGAAAAAGCATAAATTTTTTTTTATGTTCACCGTATAGCCTAACAATCATGTTATCTTTATTCTATGGGTCGATACGATTACGGGGATACCAGACATGAATATTTTTTCTTACGTTTTACTAAATTTGTCAAATAAAACCCTAATGTGGGAACAATCTATCATTTTTGCATCATCATCTTCCAAGTTGTTACTTTTTTTGGCTACGGAGCTGGTATATGGCTTGTTTTTTTACGGGACATTTTGTACTTTGCATCAGTATCATTCTGAAATACATATGGTTTTTGATCACTTTTTATAGCATTTTTTGTGGGGTTGAATAGGTAAAAATCATAATTTTTGGAGGGTTTATAACAGTTTTTTTTTTACGGCGATCATCGTGCGGGTTCAATTCTATTCTAAGGGTTTTATGGACGCGGAGATACTATATATGTGGGGTTTGTGTTATGATTTAGACTTTTTTTTAGCGTTATATGTCTCTTTATATGTTATGGGGCTTATGGGCATTTTTATTGATTTACTTTATTTCCTATTGAATAACCTTTTTTTATTAACTTTTTTTATATTTTCCACCATGGGACATGAACAAGCAATCATCTGATTGCTTGTTCATGATAATACTCTGGGCAGAACCCTCCCCCCATTGTGTCCCGATGCCGGTTTGGCTCACATCTTGAGCTGAACCAGCATCGGCTCTGCGGTCGATATATCGGACACTGAACGCTAAGTCACTGAGTCGCAGAACGGGAAGGGATTAACAAACATATGTGATAAGACAAATGTTAACTCATGCATTACATTGTGTTAAGAGTTGGGTTTTGTAAATGGCAGGGAAAAAAAATTTTCTTTTAATTTTTCTTTTGTTTGCCGTTTGGTGAGAAATTTGCTGGTTTGTGCATTTTCATGTTCCAAGAGACATAACATTTTTATTTATTTCTTTTGTTTATATGGCAGTTTTAGGGTTTTTTTGTGATACTTTTTGCTGTACTTTTTAATGGCATCATGTCGGTGTAAATGTTACTTTTTGATCATTTTTTCTCCTGTTTGTATGAGGTTGGATGTGAAAATATTGTAATTTTTGAGTGTTTTTGTTTTTTACGATGTATCGGGTTCAGTAAGTTTTATTTTATGGGCTGTAAAGAAATTGCAATACCAAAAATGTAGCGTTTTTGTGGTGATTTCCCCTTGTTTTTTTAATGTTAAATGTGTTACATTATACAGTATTGGGGAATTTTTGTAATTTTTTTAACTGTTATTTTGTCTCAGTGTGGGGCTTGTTATTAAATTGCACATTTACCCCAAAATGTACACAACTGACACCCTGTCAGAATCTTCTGAATGGACCCTGGCTGCTGATTTCAGAGTTTGTGAGAGACACCCAGGTCTACCTTGCTCCCAGCTCCCTTGCAATATCTGATAATATCTGATCTTAAAAGTTGGGTGGTTTCATTCTGAAGCTTTGGGTTAGACTCAATTGTGGGTTGAGTAATGCTAGGCTAAGCCACTCAGCTGTGGGGGGGGGGGGGGGGGCCTCTAGGGGCTTGATAAGCTTCCAGGGGCCAGTTCACTCAGGGCTGGTTATTGTTTCTTGTGAGATTTAAGGGGAACCTATCACCACATTTGCACATATACAGCCAGTGACAGGTTTCTATAGAGCTCTATTAACTAACAGCCTTCTTTTATATAAAAATTATTTTGCTTACATACATCATAAATCACCCTTTATCTCATATTACCTGGCATCAGAGGGGTGTGTGTCCTACCCGGCCGGCCCCTCCCATCTAATCCTCCCCATGCCTTATGTCTTCTTAACTGGTCACAGCCTCTTAACAATAGCAAATTGTACCCCATGTATGTATCTGACCACATGAAGTCACAGCAACCTCCATGGACGTCTATTCCTCCTCATCCTCCATGGAGGCTGCTGTGATTTCATGTAATCACACACATGGTGTACAACTTGTTATTGTCAGAAGGCTGAAAGACCTGCGAGGATGTCACTGGTCACATGTCATAAATGAAACACAAGGCACCGGGTACATAGAGCTTTATATGTCTGTAGTTGAATATTAGCAGACAGTCCCTAAGTACAAGGAGGCAGAGCAGGGATTTTAAAGAAACAGAGGTGTCAGTCAGAGACACCAGACATGAGTCACAAAAACTAATTTGCATATCAGAAAAATGTCTGTAATTCAGGTGCAGGGCCTCACTGGCAGCTAATTTTAGGTGATATGGGGAGGACTTTTAACACTTTATAAGCAAGCATTGTTAGTCAGGGGGGTCAAAATCTGGTGACAGGTCCTCTTTAACTCTATGCAACTCAGCCTGATCCGGTACTTGGTGACCTATGGCATTCCTTCCAGCAGCTCTGTAACTCTCATCCTGTATCCTGACCTAATCCAGCACTCTGATCCTGTATCCTGACCCGATGCAGCACTCTGATCCTGTATCTTCACCTGATCCAGCACTCTGATCCTGCATCCTGACCTGAACCCTGACCTGATTCAGACCCTGTATCCTGAATCTGTATCTGGAACCCTCAACCTGCCAAAGTTGTACCTAGTATTTTGCTTGCTAAGGAAATTTAAACTCCGACCCATGTTTAAGAACCTGCACCCTGTTCCTGAGCTTTTGCCCTGCTCCCGTTTCTGTCCCTAATACTCATATGTCTGCATATTTCTCTGCCTTGACAGAAAAAATATTTGTCCGAGACCCTGACACTCCCACAATAAATGAAAAAATGCGGATAGAAAAGCATAGAAGAAAATGGCTCTTCTGCAAATTTTTTTAGGCAACAGTTAATTTTGCATTTAATTAAAAATCTTTACAAATATTGAGTCCATAATAAACATGATTACATGGGGAAAGAAGGTCCATCGTAAGCTAAACCCCTTTAACTGCTTTTTGGCCCCTCAAATTGTTTATTGGAAAAGAAACGGAGTCAAGCACGGTGAGAGACTTGTTAAAATATAAGGAAATATATTTATTAGTCACATGTATAGAGCTACACTGCAGATCAAAATGAAAGAACGCTGTATGATACTAGATGTATTCAGTAATCTCCATTTGGTGGATTTTTTGTAATGGGTCACCATGTAGCTAGTGTTTTATAAAATGACCAAAGAATCGACATAAAACTTTTGTTTTGCAAAAACATGATGATAACAATTAGAGAACAGCAATTACTGTCGGACAGGAGAAAGATTCCAGTTACATTTTCTGAAGGTAACAACAGTCACCTATCAGTAGGGAGTGCTCAGGCCTTTGCTGTGAATGACTTCAGCACCGGCCACAGGACATCACTAGTCTCTCACACGGCTCTGCTGGGATCTGCTCCACTCTTCTTCCACAGATCTGTGACTGTTGTGGTGTTTAGTGGTCATAACTTTGTTACCAAGAAGTTTCCAGAGGTTTTTCTATTAGGTTTAGATCAGGACTCTGGGCTGTTGCCATTTCATAGTTTCAATGTTTTCTATGACAAGGAACTGCTTTACACGTTGTGTCGTGTGAGCATCGTCCTGTATGAAAATGACTGATTGAGTGAAGAACACAAGGAGGCCACGTGTTGTTGAAGAAGGTTCTGATACACACTTGCATTCACTCTGCCTTGTAGCTGTATGAGAAGTCCAACTCCTGCTGCAGAAAACATTCCCCAAACCGTGACACTTCCTCCACCAGCTTTTACTTTGGGTTCAGTCTTTTCCAGTTTGTGTCACGATAATTGGTTAGAACTTCAGAACATATCGAAGTGATTTTCTCGTGACACATTGGGGCACATTTACTTATCCGGTCCTTGGGCGATCTCCGCTGTGCTTTGTCTGCCGGAATGCCCATCTGCCGTGATTCATGAAGATCATGCGCCCGATTTCCTGCATGTGTCGCTTCCCCACTCAGGTCCGCCGTAGTTCACCTTTTTCCTCCCGGTGCACGTTCGTGCATGGCTTGCGACACAAATTGAAAAGTTAAACCCTGCACGTAAGTCTGAATCCCGCCCCCCGATTTGTGTTGTGTGAAAGCCGGCGCGATTGCGACACAAAACGATTGCTGCGACACAATCCCAGAAAAATCAACAAACCCGACGGAAATGCGGCCCCGGGACCCTTAGTAAATAAGCCCCATTGTACTTCATGTTAGTTGTAAAATTTAAGTGATATACGTTTTGCGCTTCTTTCTGAAAGAAAAATAAAATTGTGCAAAAGTTTCGAAAAATTCGTCATTTTCAAAGTTAGAAATGTTCTGCTTTCCAGGAAGATAGTTACACTCCCCAAGAAGCTTGACAGCTTACATTTCTGGAATGTCTGATTTGTGATGACATGTTTTTTTTTATGCGTCTCATTTTTCTAGGATGTTCTGAGGCTTAGAACTTTAGGTACAATTTCTCTAATTTTTATGAAAAAATCGCCAGGACTCAATTAACCCCTCTATAGAAACTACACAGCTCTACGTATGCAAATCAACGTAAGTCTGTTAACCCTTTAAGTGTTTCACAGGAGTAAAAACAAAATGGAAATGCGATTTAGAAACTTTAGAATTTTGTGGGTAAAAATACATTCATTTCGGCCAAAAATGACTCTTTCACAATAAATTAAACGCTCTGCAAATTTTGATACCCATTTTCTCCCTGTAGCGATACCCCATATGTTATGGTAAACGGACGTATGGGCACACGGCCAGGCACTGAATAAAAAGCAGCTACAAAATGTTTACTTTTCTTTTGTAATGCGAACTGTAACGTAAAAATCATTTTTTATCTTTTCGAGATACTCCAGATCCTTATCTTGTTCAGTGTTGAAATGACAAGCAATTACCGCTGCGGTGATGAAACGATTACCCTTGAAGACTCTCTGCATTATCCTGTCCTCTCTTGTATTTGGGGTGCTTAGCCTTCTTGAGGGGCTTCATTGAGTTGTTGATGTTGTAAAGATGCAATATTCTAGAAATCACCGACTTGGAACGACCAACTTTTCATAGTTTATATGGTTGAAAATAGACACTTGTCGATCAAGTTCAACCAAGGAAGGGAAGGGATTGGATGAGGAAGGGATTTAGGGGAAACAATTCTATATAACATAACCATCAATGTTATTTAGGTGTAAAAAGGCATCTAGACCCTTCTTGAAGCTCTCTGCTGTCCCTGCTGTGACCAGTGCCTGAGCTCTCTGCTGTCCCTGCTGTGACCAGCGCCTGAGCTCTCTGCTGTCCCTGCTGTGACCAGCGCCTGAGCTCTCTGCTGTTCCTGCTGTGACCAGCGCCTGAGCTCTCTGCTGTCCCTGCTGTGACCAGCGCCTGAGCTCTCTGCTGTCCCTGCTGTGAGCAGCGCCTGAGCTCTCTGCTGTCCCTGTGACCAGCGCCTGAGCTCTCTGCTGTCCCTGCTGTGACCAGCGCCTGAGCTCTCTGCTGTCCCTGCTGTGACCAGCGCCTGAGCTCTCTGCTGTCCCTGCTGTGACCAGCGCCTGAGCTCTCTGCTGTCCCTGTGACCAGCGCCTGAGCTCTCTGCTGTCCCTGCTGTGACCAGCGCCTGAGCTCTCTGCTGTCCCTGCTGTGACCAGCGCCTGAGCTCTCTGCTGTCCCTGCTGTGGCCAGCGCCTGAGCTCTCTGCTGTCCCTGCTGTGACCAGCGCCTGAGCTCTCTGCTGTCCCTGCTGTGACCAGCGCCTGAGCTCTCTGCTGTCCCTGCTGTGACCAGCGCCTGAGCTCTCTGCTGTCCCTGCTGTGACCAGCGCCTGAGCTCTCTGCTGTCCCTGCTGTGACCAGCGCCTGAGCTCTCTGCTGTCCCTGCTGTGACCAGCGCCTGAGCTCTCTGCTGTCCCTGCTGTGACCAGCGCCTGAGCTCTCTGCTGTCCCTGCTGTGACCAGCGCCTGAGCTCTCTGCTGTCCCTGCTGTGACCAGCGCCTGAGCTCTCTGCTGTCCCTGCTGTGACCAGCGCCTGAGCTCTCTGCTGTCCCTGCTGTGACCAGCGCCTGAGGCAGGCTATTCCACAGATTGACAATTCTCATAGTAAAGAAGCCCTTTCGTCCCCGGTGATTAAACCTTGATTTCTCCAAACGGAGACAGTGCCCCCTCGTCTTTTGATTTGATCTAATCTGAAACAACTAACCACCATATTTTATGTATGGACCATTCATATATTTAAATAAATTAATCATGTCCCCTCGTAGTCGTCTCTTTTCCACTAGTTGTTTTAATCTTTCCTCATAACCAAGACCCTCCATACCCCAAGCGTCGCCGCTTTGGCCTTCATCTTTACAACCTGAATCCGGATGGTGGAACTGGAAGGTTAGGTGCCAGTTAAATAGTTTGTCAGATAACTAAGGAAATTGGCTCCAGATATTGGAAAGTTTTCTCTCATTTGGATCAGTGTCTTGTACAATGATCTACTATACTAATACTACATACAATTAAGGATTGTTATTTTACTCATGTTAGAATATATTTACACAGGACGACACAACGACCTGGATATAAGGGAATGACACGTTGATTCTAATTTTGATGTCCAGTGTATATAAAGAATGACCTACGGTGAAAGTAGTTCACACAAATTGTACCATAGAATTCACAAAACATTGTGGGAGCACCCTGGTGCGCACAGCCAGCGTCCTGCGCATGCGCACCCGAGATCACGCACCCGGCAGCTAAAAAGACACAAACTGCGAAGTCTCACAAAAAAAAGAAAGAAAAAGGAAGCTACAGGAGCGATCCATGCCCCCCTAATAGTATTATTTGGGATTGGTATGGTGGTATTAGGGGGTATAGCGCTATATAACCCGTTATTTGGGCTCTGAAGGCCGGACTTGTAGCATTTGGCTCTATAGGACGCTATTATTTCGGTTCTGTATATTGTGTTATTACATCTGCTTCTATTTTTGTGGTATTTTGATGTTCTCTGGTCTTCTCTCCCTGTTACCTCACACCCTCCTCCTGTGATCTTTCTGTGTGTGATTCTTCCAGCATCATCTTCCTCGCTTATCCTCCTCTAATCTGAGGAGATTTTCCGTTATTTTCTGTCATACACCCGGTCCCGGTGTCCCCGGTGATCGGTCCTGTCACACACAGCCGCCTCCTCTCGTCAGTCACGAGACGGGGGAGGGGGGGCGCAGCGCGCGGTCACGCGGCCGGGTTTTTTTGGGCGGGAAGCTGTCAGTGCGCGGCTCCGCCCACCCCTCCCCCACTGTCAGATTCCCTGTCACGTGACCCTCCCCGCGCCACCGGGCGCAGGATGGTGCCGGGAGAAAATGGCGGATCCCGAGGAGCTCCGGGTGAGAGGAAACGGCTGCGTGTGACAGGAAAACGGAGGGGGAGAGGCCGGGAGGTGTCGGGGGACAGCTGGTCTATGGCGCACAGTTGTTATCACACTGGTCTGGGCTGTACACAGCTTTCCGTGAGGTGACAGGCCGCGACGACAACCTGTGACGGAGGGGGAGGGGAAATCCTGACGGAGGGGGATGGGCACTGACTTGTCAGATGGTTGTCAGGTGGGTTTCAGGGTAAAACATGTGAAGGAAGTCTCTGTGTAACGATGAGGGGACGCAACAACGCCGTTACGTAATTTTGATCGATTTCGATGCAATTTGTCAGGTCTATAACGCTGCTGGATGTTTGTGACTGGACGTGACCTGTGATGGATGACGAGCCGCCCCGTGACGCTGGTTCCGTCCATTCACGTTACGATGTGAGGTCATGTGACGTTGGTTCCATCCCATATTTCTACCCTACGGAGGACACGACAGGAATAAAATTACGAAAAAGGAGAATAGGTGTCAGGGAACATAAAACCGCACCTCCCCAAATTGACAGATAGTAGATATTCTTATTGTATGGTCACCAGGTTTCCCTCTATCCATTCAGCATAAAAATGGGGGGCTGTTGTACCCCATATGAATGGTGCGGTACATGCGCACTGCAGATCCATTCATTGTCTATGGCGCCGGTGGAGGTGCTGTCCTGGACCATCTCCATAACTTTAACTTAAGACGAATACAGAGGAAAGTGCACGTGCGTCCAGCTTCTCGAATTGTACAATGGATCCCCAAGCATCACGAGAAAGGGGATCCATTGTACAAATCGAGAAGCTGGACGCACGTGCACTTTCCTCTGTGTTGATCTTACAGGGCATTTACTACCAGGATGAAGGTCACCTATGGAGTCTGGTGGAAGATGCTCTTTAAGATCAAAACAGAGGAAGGTCCATGTGCGACCGGCTTCTTGATTTATACAATGGATCGCCAAGCATCACGAGAAAGGGGATCCATTGTAGGAATCGAAAAGCTGGTCGCACATGCACCTTCCTCTGTATTGATCTTAAAGGGTATCTTCCACCAGGATGAAGGACGGTATGCAAATGAGCCTGAGGGCTCCATAGGCGTCCTTCATCCTGGTGGTAGATGCCCTTTACGATCAATACAGAGGAAGGTACATGTGTGAACAGCTTCTCGATTCCTACAATGGAGCCCCTTTCTCGTGATGCTTGGGGAACCCACTGATCTCCTATCCCGTGGCATCTTAATAGCAGCTCCCTGGCTGCGCAGGGACCTAAAGTGGCCTGAGAATAGTCTTGTTACCCTCGCTGGGAATGAAGAACTGGGATCTTTTACATGCAGGATCGCTGGGTATTATTAAAACAGTTGTCTAAGGCTATGTCTACACAAACTTATCCCCCCCGGCGGGAATATATCCGGCACCTTGGGGAGGAGGAGGACTGGTGACCCCTCCCCTCTCCATAGAAATGCGTGGCGTACGGGCCACAACACAGGGAAAGATATGACATGTCCTCCGCTTTCCCATCTCCACCCACCTGTTTTTGTACACGCTAGGGTGCATGATGTATACAGTTTAGGGGCTTAGTGTAGGTGAGTAATTGGAGATCACATATGGTTCACATACCTCTGCCCCCAGTGCTTAGCTGTGATATTTATAGTGTAGGGAGGCAGGATTAGATGCAGCTGTATACTGTATAGTGGCTCTATTGTGCTATTACAGCTCAAATGAATTATAGATGACTAATAGTGCAGCAAGACCAATGTCAGCTAATTGGTTTAGTTTGGGTTTGGGAGTCCTTCCTTCTAAAATCGGCTTTTAAAATGATGTTAATGAGCCTGAAGGGCTTTGGGGGTGTTATCGGAGCCCCTCTGTGCTGCAGCATGTAACTGCCTGAGAGCCCCTCTTCAGCACAGAGGGGCTCTCATAATAAAAATTGCATTGATGCCAATGGGATTTTTTAACTGATATGTTTTTTTTTAATCATGCTTAATTTTCATGGTTCATTATTTTGGTAGCCTGAATTTTTGTGCATTGTCGGTACTGATGGACCCCACACACAGAACATGGACGTACTGCGCATTTGTATCCATGTCATGGTGTGGATACGTGAGATTTTAGGATGGAGATTCATTTAGTAGAAAGGGTTGGTGCCGGCAACTGATGAAAGTTGTGCACATCCCAGAGGCACCAAGGTACTAATTTACACACCGTAAAGTTTCATTTTTGCAACATAGAGGGCAGTAGTAATAATTAGTAGGTTCTTTATCGCTGTTATGGACTCTTGATGCCAAACGTGGCGTTTTGAACACGTTTTTGGCCCGTTTTTAAGCAGTTTTGACCAATTATTTTAATTCAAACTGGTCAAAAACGTATGCGGTTTTTAAAGGACTGCTTAAAAAACGTGCCAAAAACATGTTCAAAACGCCACGTGTGACCGCAGCCTTAGGGTGAAGACACACATGGCGTTTTTGGGCCGTTTTTACTAATTGCGTTTTCAGATCGTTAAAAACGCATGCGTTAAAAAACGCATCCGTTTTTTAAAAACGCATGCGTTTTTTGAAAATGCATGCGTTTTTGTCTGTTTTTCCGAAATTGCGCAATGAAAAATGGACAAAAACGCATGCGTTTTCAAAAAACGCATGCGTTTTTAAAAAACGGATGCGTTTTTTAAAAAACGGATGCATTTTTTAACGCATGCGTTTTTAACAATCTGAAAACGCAATTAGTAAAAACGGCCCAAAAACGCCATGTGTGTCTTCACCCTTAGTGTAACACTCTGGGTCTCCAAAAATGTCTAAGGGAAGTGGAAGATCCCTTCTTGGGTTGCTAAGCATCTACTGGGAACAGGAAGGAGGTTCGTTATAGGATGCCAAGTAGACAAAGGGAAAGGCTTTGAGGTCAGGAGTAATCCTAAAAGAAAGTTATGATTCGCGATTGCTACGACCCCTTCCAAAAGCTAAATGTCGAGGCTCCCTCCACGTTTTTCTCATTATTGACAGAAGGCCACAACTCGGACACATTTTTTACTTGTGCAGGTTGTTCAGTCAGTTTACATAAGAGATATAAATCACGGCTTTTGTCTGAGTGTAAACCTGACACAGCGGCTGCTGGAGCTTTGGTGGAACATTTCTGGAGTCAGCTGACAACCTGCGGCACGTGGCGGCCAGCAATGTGCTGCTATGTGACAGATCTGTCACTGTACAGATCCTACAGATGGAGCGCTGATCAGACTTCAGTCCAGTCCTGGATGTGTCCCACTGCTGTGAATCATTATTACCTTGCATGCGGCAGCTGTAGACTTTAAACAATCCTGGACATGTCATTTTACAGATAAAATCTCATTTTACTCTTTTATCAAGACTACAATAAGCTACACAAACTCTAGCTTAAAGGGGTATTCTCGTCTGGGCATTCACATCCAGATTCATTTATCCGCCATATATAAACATTTCTTCAATTAGATGTTATTAAAAAAAAAATGTTCCTGGGTGAAGATAATTTCTCATAAATGTAGTCATATGGTCCCTTAGAAATAAGACAGCTTCCTTGGATACGACCACCTCTGCTGGAGGGATTGCACAAAGAAACAAAAAGTTTTTGTACCGTATAAGGCGCACTGGCGTATAAGGCGCACCTCTAATAAATGCCTGCTAAGACATCTAGGTTCATATATAAGGCACACTGGAGTATAAGGCGCAGGATCAAATGCAGTACCTAAAAATGACCAGCAGGTGGCAGACCTGTGCACACTTCAAGCCAGCTACACTTCCTGGGAAACTTGTCTTCAGCGCGTCAGAGAGCTCCGATCTCAGAGGTATGGGCTGCTGGGGGTTAATGCAGGGTGATGCAGCAGGGGTTAAGCCCCTTCCCTCCTCAGCCAGGGTGTTATTCCTGTGGGGTTCCCTGTGGCTCCTTCTCTTTCCCCTGTTACAGGGCTGGCAGGTATGGGGGATTGTATGGGGGAACTGATGATGATGATTGCCTCGTGGTTGGCACTATGGCGGCTCCGGTCTCTCCGTGCTAGGGGAGGGCAGGATGGGCACAATGTTAGTTGTGCCAGGGCACTTCAGGAGCCAGGGACCCTGTGTACAGTGAGGGAAGGTGCAGGAAATTTCTGGGGATGGTAAATGTACAGTACATCTTGTCTGTAGCACATTTCTGTATAAGTTTATATATAAGGCGCACCTTTGATTTCTGAGAAAATTAAAGGATTTTTGGTGCGCCTTATAGGTCGAAAAATACGGTATATGAAATGTCCGGGAGTTACTGTATGTCCCACAGCCGTCCTGTGGTAATGATCGCTGAATCCTGGAGGTCAGGCAGGACTCAATAGCCCATGTCTGGCCACCGCTGCCAAATTGTGAGGTGGTCGTATCCGAGGAAGCTATCTTGTTTCTAAGGGACAGCATGACTACATTTATGAGAAATTATCTTCACACAGGAACATTTTTTTTAAATAACATCCAATTGAAGAAATGTTTATATGTGGCAGATGAATTCAATTAAATTTAAACGCCCAGATGGGAAAACCCCTTTAACCCATCATGGTGATGAGCTTTGATTATATTACTATAGATTAATGGGGTCCTGCCTGGATACTCCCTTCAAGTAGGGTATGATATGTTCTTTCTAGAATTCATACCTATCATACCCTACTTGAAGGGAGTAGTAGTTTCATGGGGTAAAATCTTGTGACAGAGTATCTACCATACCATGTAGAGTATCCCTTGTTTTTCGGTACTATAGAACTGAAGATGGGGGCAACTGAAGTGACATTGACTCATCTCAGGCAAAATATGACTCTGCTAATTTGGAGAATATTTTTTATAGATTAACCACTCAGAATTTACATCCTTTTAACCCCTTAACGCCGCAGCCCTTTTTGTTTTTTCATTTCCATTTTTCACTTGTCACCTTGAAAAATCTATATCTTTTTTTTATTTTTACACGTACGGGGTTGTATGATGGCTTGTTTGCTAAGCAACAAATTGCACTTCATAGTGATGGTATTGAATATTCCATGCCATGTACTGGGAAGCGGGAAAAAAAATTCCCAATGTAGGGAAATTGGTGAAAAAAAAACACAGTTTTGTTGTGGGCTTGGATTTTACGGCTTTTACTGTGTGCCCTAAATGACACGTCTACTTTATTCTTTGGGTCGGTACGATCACAGGAATAACACAATTGTAAAGGGTTTATAATATTTTGGAGCTGTGGGTGGAGTCATTTTTTGCATCTTTTGAGGACGTTTTCAATGCTGCCATTTTTAGGAATTTATGACGTTTTGATCTTTTTTTATTGAATTTTTTATGTTTTTCAAAATGGCAAAAGGTGTGCTATTCGGGCGCTATTTTCTGTTAGATTAAACGCAGTGAAAAACCGTTATTATATTTTGAGTTCGGGCGCGGCGATACCTGATGTGTTTATGATTTTTTACCGTTTATTTATATGGCTTCTTGGGAGAGGGGGGTGATTTGAATTTTTAGGTTTTTACAGTATAATTTTTCTTTTACTATTTTTCAGACCCCCTCGGGCAGTGGTGGCGAACCTATGGCACGGGTGCCAGAGGCGGCAATCAGAGCCCTTTCTGTGGGCACCCAGGCCATCGCCCCAGCACATCAGACAGGACACAAAGAATCTTCCTGCAGTTCCAAGCAACTTAAAAGTTGCTGCTTTCAGTTGTATATTTAAGTGATACTTACTTGGATACTTGGGACTGTAGGAAGAGGGAGAATTAGACAGGGTCGAATTGTTTTTGGAGGACCTCCTGCTGGCCCCACAATTCTCTGTGTACTGAGGGAAACTGGAAAGAAGCTAAAATGATGCAAATTTTCCATCTTTCTACTGTGTTGCTGTCCTCAGGAGGCCAATATGATTGAAAGTTGTTGAACAGGGAGCAATAAGTTACTGCTTTAATTTTTGGTTGGCACCTCGCGATAGAGAGGGGTTTTGGGTTGCAGTTTGGGCACTCGGCCTCTAAAAGGTTCGCCATCACTGCTCTAGGGTATTTTAACACTAGGTTATCTGATTGAATCTACCATATACTGCCATACTACAGTGAGTGAGTGAGCTCCGATCGCTGGTGTTTAACACGTTAATTGCTGCGGTCAGTGAGACAGTGGCATTTGTGACGGGATCTTAAAGGCACAGTGTCAGCCTATGCATGTGAGAAAAAAGAAACTTCATCAATTATAAAATGAATAAAAATTCCCCAAATCCCCATTAAATCATACAATGACATATATGGTAATATGAAAAAGGTCAAAATCATAACAGAATCCCCACACATATAGGGGGTCATTTACTAAGGGCCGATTCGCGTTTTCCCGACGTGTTACCCGAATATTTCCGATTTGCGCCGATTGTACCTGAATTGCCCCGGGATTTTGGCGCACGCGATCGGATTGTGGCGCATCGGCGCTGGCATGCACACGACGGAAATCGGAGGGCGTGGCCGAACGGAAACCCGACGGATTCGGAAAAACCGCCCCATTTAAGAAAAAAATGTGTCGCGAAAGTTACACTTACCTTCACCAGGTATACGCCGGTAAATTTCAGGGCATTCCAGCGCGCCTCCGGGGAACTTCAGCGCAGCAGCGCCACCTGGTGGATGGCGGAGGAACTACCTTAGTGAATCCTGGCCGGACCCGAATCCACCGCAGAGAACGCGCCGCTGGATCGCGAACGGACCGGGTAAGTAAATCTGCCCCATAGTATCAACGCATCCGTAACGACACGTAAAATAAAAATGATTACTGTATATACGTGAGAATAAGCCGAGTTTTTTTAGCACAAAAATTGTGCTGAAAAATCCAAACTTGGCTAATACTTGAGTAAAAAATAAAATAAAAATATATATATAGCACTGGCTGCTATATACTGGGGGGGGGGGGGGCAGGCAGGCAGGCACTGGCTGCTATATCCTGGGGGGAGGGCGGGGCAGGCAGGCACTGGCTGCTATATCCTGGGGGGAGGGCGGGGCAGGCAGGCACTGTCTGCTATATCCTGGAGGGGGGCAGGCAGGCAGTGGCTGCTATATCCTGGGGGGAGGGCGGGGCAGGCAGGCACTGGCTGCTATATCCTGGGGGGAGGGCGGGGCAGGCAGGCACTGGCTGCTATATCCTGGGGGGAGGGCAGGGCAGGCAGGCACTGTCTGCTATATCCTGGAGGGGGGCAGGCAGGCAGTGGCTGCTATATCCTGGGGGCAGCCCCCCAGTTCAGAGATATCCCTCTGCCATATTGTGAAACTCTCTCAGGGTGACCGCTGCGTGTCTAGTAACTGTTGTAGAAGGTGGGAGGGGGTTTTGCATGATCTCCAAAGGACTATGCTCGATTTTTAGGTTCTCCTTTTCTAAATTGCGCCTCCAGTGTTTGACGCAGTTGAAAATATCAGCTGTTTATTACTTTTATACCCCCAGCAGCATATGGCAAAAGTTTTCTGAGCCCAGACAACCCCTTTAAATAAGTACTTTATCCTAACGACCCATTTTCTCCTTTTAGAACATGGTATCCAGTTTTCGAGTATCGGAACTCCAAGTTTTATTAGGCTTCGCTGGGCGCAACAAAAGTGGTCGCAAACACGACCTCCTGATGAGAGCCCTCCACTTACTGAAGAACGGATGCAGTCCTGCAGTTCAGATTAAGATTAAAGAGCTGTACAGGAGAAGGTTTCCCCGAACATTAGAAGCCGTTCCGGGCCTCTCATCCATCAGATCTAATGTCTTCAACTTGGATAGTAACTCATCGGTAGATTCAGACCTCGCTGTGGCTGGAATTCACTCTTTACCTTCCACTTCTGTAGCTCCGCACTCCCCTGCATCCCCTCTTGGGACAGTACTTCTACAAGACACTAAGCCTCACTTTGACCTACAGCAGCTTTCTCCACCAATCCCCCCTGTTCATCCAGACGTCCATCTCCGAAGTCTTCCTTTCTATGACGTGCTTGATGTTCTCATCAAGCCAACAAGTCTGGGTAAGTGTGCGACTATAAGGGGGCTATCAGATGTCACTTGTATCCTGTATAAGTTATCAAAGGAGTTTATATTGTAATACTTCATAATGACACTTCTATTCACAAAATAGATGAAATGTATCATTGCCAGGTATTTCACTGTTACTGCCCCCCACACTGATCACTAGAGAGGTCACCAGATCCCCTATTTCTGCTTGTTGCACAACCTCAGGGCTGACAGCTTTGAGTTCCCCAGACTTGACTACAGTACAGCTTTGACAGGGGTAGGACACATTGTAACTTTTCCAATATCCAAGCAATCTGTAATTTTATTCTATACATATACACTCACCGGCCACTTTATTAGGTACACCATGCTAGTAACGGGTTGGACCCCCTTTTGCCTTCAGAACTGCCTCAATTCTTCGTGGCATAGATACAACAAGGTGCTGGAAGCTCCTCAGAGATTTTGGTCCATATTGACATGATGGCATCACACAGTTGCCGCAGATTTGTCGGCTGCACATCCATGATGCGAATCTCCCGTTCCACCACATCCCAAAGATGCTCTATTGGATTGAGATCTGGTGACTGTGGAGGCCATTTGTGTCCAGTGACCTCATTGTCATGTTCAAGAAACCAGTCTGAGATGATTCCAGCTTTATGACATGGCGCATTATCCTGCTGAAAGTAGCCATCAGATGTTACAGGGTACATTGTGGTCATAAAGGGATGGACATGGGCAGCAACAATACTCAGGTAGGCTGTGGCGTTGTACCAAGGGGCCCAAAGACACCATGACACCACCACCACCAGCCTGACCCGCTGATACAAGGCAGGATGGATCCATGACACCACCACCACCAGCCTGACCCGCTGATACAAGGCAGGATGGATCCATGCTTTCATGTTGTTGACGCCAAATTCTGACCCTACCATCCGAATGTCGCAGCAGAAATCGAGACTCATCAGACCAGGCAACGTTTTTCCAATCTTCTACTGTCCAATTTCGATGAGCTTGTGCAAATTGTAGCCTCAGTTTCCTGTTCTTAGCTGAAAGGAGTGGCACCCGGTGTGGTCTTCTGCTGCTGTAGCCCATCTGCCTCAAAGTTGGACGTACTGTGCGTTCAGAGATGCTCTTCTGCCTACCTTGGTTGTAACGGGTGGCGATTTGAGTCACTGTTGCCTTTCTATCAGCTCGAACCAGTCTGCCCATTCTCCTCTGACCTCTGGACATCAACAAGGCATTTCCGCCCACAGAACTGCCGCTCACTGGATGTTTTTTCTTTTTCGGACCATTCTCTGTAAACACTAGAGATGGTTGTGCGTGAAAATCCCAGTAAATCAGCAGTTTCTGAAATACTCAGACCAGCCCTTCTGGCACCAACAACCATGCCACGTTCAAAGGCCACAAATCACCTTTCTTCCCTTACTGATGCTCGGTTTGAACTGCAGGAGATTGTCTTGACCATGTCTACATGCCTAAATGCACTGAGTTGCCGCCATGTGATTGGCTGATTAGAAATTAAGTGTTAACGAGCAGTTGGACAGGTGTACCTAATAAAGTGGCCGTTGAGTGTATATAGTTATGCAGTGAGCTCCCCCCAGTGGTGGCTGCGGTTAGACAGGATTTCATGATTTCACTATGTCTATACAGTGGATTTTATATCGGATAAAAGATATCCATCAAGTAACTGCTGTAAATATATTAAGTAATTTATATATGCAGAATTTGGACTTATTCAGTGAACATATTTTATTTAGTATAAGTAATCATTGGCATATTAAAATAAATATATTGGTTTAATTCCAGTTCAGAACACTATGCAACGGTTTCAAGAGAAATTCTTTATCTTTGCGTTGACTCCTCAGCAAGTGCGTGAGATTTGCATCTCCAGGTAATAAATATTTGATATTTTCTTTAATTTTCTAAGTTTGTCTCCTTAGTAACAATCAGCTCATATGCTGTGTAATTTGAGTACAAGTATGAAGGTGAATTCTGTGGTTTATACTTTGCAAGGAGGGAACATAGGCCTTGTTAGACTCCACTCTGAATGTAACCTTTCATTGGCCTTAGCTGAGATATAAACTAGCCAATGGATCTCTCATCTGTGATAAATGTTGGCATTGCTGTGAGGCAAGGAAGCAGGGACTCCTCATATATCAATAAGATGCAATCAATATGTGTGATCCCAGTCTGAGTATGCTAGGTGTGAAACCGCCCTTAGGCTACATTCACACTCCGTTGCCTGCCGTACCGTAGCACATGTCCTATCTTGTTCCGGGGTGGAGTACGGATCGGTGCCGCACATGTGCCGTGTCGTGCGCCCATTGCCGTCTATGCGGGACGTATATCAGCCGTATATACGTCCCCCATACGGCAGTGTGAATGTAGCCTTAATCTGATATTAATGACCTAGCCACATGAGTGTCTATCTGTATTCTTTTTCTGCCTTTAACTCTTTGTCTGTTGTAAGTAAAGCAGGGAGGTCAAAAACTAAAAAAACTGAGCTACTTCGCCTATAAAGATCTATTGTGTGACTGTTCAGTGCAAGGTGTTTGACTTTTAGCTACTGTAAGGCCTCATGTGCACAACCGTGTACAGAGGCCTCACAAACTGGGACTAGCTCACTACCCCCATGTCCTTCTATTGTGCACCTCAATGGTGAGGCACAGCGCATGCACCTCACCTCACTACCAGGTACCTGCCAGATGGCTGTGCCACGGAATATGGGGAAGGTCCTATTCCTGCCTATTTCAAGGCCTATTTTGGACACATGTTGGCATGCACGAGGCCTTATGGAAAGGGTTCAAGAGCAGCTGCACATACATTGTGTCATATCTGATCATCCTGTAGAATCTCATTCTTTATTCTTTTTACAGGGATTATATGCCAGGAGGCCGGAGAGATTATTCAGTGCAAGTTCAGCTAAGGTACAGATGATTTTTTGATTGTCATTTGACGATGGTGTTTTATGTGGTTAGTTAAATGGATGAATATTTTCTTTCTGTCCAGGTTGTGCTTAGCAGAGACCAGCTGCCCTCAGGAGGATAACTATCCCAGCAGCCTCTGCATTAAAGTCAATGGGAAGCTTTTTCCATTGCCGGTGGGTTATTAAAATGGATTTTTGGTTGTGCACTTTATCACGGTTTTCTTCCATAGGGTCTGTGAGAAACCTCTTTTCCTATACATTTCCTCAGGTAACATGTGCATTTATTTCTTTTTGTATAATACATTGTTATATAATTTTTGTCCCTTATCACATGATCTTGGCTGTAGGGTCATTCAATAGTTTCATTGATTAATTCTAGTGCCAAATCTGTCTCCTGGGGTTGTGTAATCTGGCCTGTCTACCTGCCCTCAGGTGAGCAGCATTGGAGCAGGGTACTCAGATACTAACCTTTCCCTGGTCCTACAAAGCAGAAGCTGTCATCTTTTCTTCTCCTCTGTTTGGCCACTGTACACAGTGACTGAAAAAGCTGCATGCATCAACCAACCAGAGGAGAAGAGAAGATGGCTGTGACTGTATAGGAAGGGTGGGAAAGGGTAAGTAAATGTGTTTTCTCCCCTACTGTGGGGGGCACTGTGATTGTAGGCTACTGTGGGGCTACAGCATAGAGGAGCTCTGGAAAGCCTCCCCAGAGCCCTTTAGGTTCATTAGCAAAGTTTTAAAAGTAGATTTTAGAAGGGTGAAGGCTATGGATAACAAATATAAGCAGATACCACAGTCCTGGTGCCTGGATCTATGAGTAATGTCCCTGGTTTATCAGGATGGAATTTGATCGTAGATTTTCTTAACCACCTTCCTGACCCGTTCCTTTTTTTTTTTATAACTCCGGAATGCTTTAACATATATCCAGGTGTTTTTGAGATTGTTTTCTCGTGACACATTGCACTTCATGGGTTATATGTTTTGAGTTTATTTATGGGAAAAAAACTGATGTGTGGCAAAAATTCAGAAAAATTCTCGATTCTGCACCACAAAAACCTGCTCTACATAAAATCTGCAGCGTGTTATTTTACCAGAAAAGTCTTAGGCAATTTTCTCTACCATAGAAACTGTGTTGTCGTGGGGGTTTTAAATCTGTAGCATGATCAATAATGCAGTGGAAACGCAGCCGATTTTATACTAGAGAAATTTTGTATTGTTTTTGTCACATGTTCTTAGTTTCAGAATGTATGTGAATGTATGCAGTGGAATGGGTTAAATACCGAAATCTTTTTGAGGTTCAGATTAGTTTTTATGAGTGTTTAATTTACTGTATGTTTTTCCTTTTATTCTTCCAGGGTTGTGCCCCACCACCAAAAAACGGTGTTGAACAGAAGCGTCCAGGGCGCCCACTGAACATCACATCTCTAGTTCGCCTTTCGTCTGCTGTTCCTAACCAAGTCTCCATCTCCTGGGCTTCAGAGATTGGAAAGGTGGGTGAGTTTCTAGCACCATTACTTACGGCTTAAGTAGTCCGTGCGTAAACCATTAGGATTTCCCAATTATTAAAGTGGTTAATCGGGTGTTAACAATTACTGAGGGCCGGGCTGGGGTGGGCTAGTTAAACATAATAAACATGTACTTACCTCCTCCGGCGCTGCCGATGTTCCTCGCCGCGGTCCGTCTCCTCTGTGCACCGGTTTTTATACAGGGGCGCACAGGGAGCTCCCATCTGACACCATCTCCCAGCGCTTACAAAAGCTGAGAGGGGACGGATGGGAGGAGCCGGCCACATCCCGGACTGTAAGCTCCCTGTGCGTGGCTTCTGTACCCCTGTATACAAATGGGCACGGATCAAACGGACCACGGGACATCGGCGCCGCCGGAGGAGGTAAGTACATGTTTATTATGTTAGCCCACCCCAGCCCAATAACCCCTTTAAAACCAAAGTGAAAATTGTTTGAAACTTTTTTTATTTTAACCGAATGTGTTTTTGCTTTAGAATTACTCCATGTCTGTGTACCTGGTGCGGCAGCTGACGTCTGCGGTGTTACTACAAAAGCTGAAGATTAAAGGCATCAGGAATCCAGACCATTCCAGGGCACTGAGTAAGTGTACTCTGCAAAGATCCAGGCCTCGACTTCCTGTCCCATCTCCGCTCCTGCATTGTCCGTTGATTGATCCAATATAAAATCCTAATTGGATGGATTGATGTTTAATGACTTCTAAGATCAGAACAAAAATTTTCTTTGCTAAAATGGAAAACAAATGGCAGAATGAAATGTCTCTTCTGCTGAGCGATGACCGGATAAGAACTGAAATAATGATTAACAATGGACCACCCAGTCGAGAAGGGGGGTGGGGGGGAGCGGCAGCGGAGTACCCCACGCCTGCCGGCTCACTACACCCATGTACTTTCTTGTGTGAAAGTTCACAGGATGCGGAGCTATTCTAGTCCATGTCCCCAAACAGGTACATGACGCATGTAAACCACCTGAAAATCAACATGAAAAAGTGTATAAAATATGCAGGGTCAAACACACAAACTCCACTGCAGAAAATGCGCTATGGATCAGAAATTCTGCACCACTTGGCAGTTATGATGTGTAATAGAAATCTATTCCATTTATATTATATTTTGTAAAGGATTTTACCGCAGGGAAAGTACACATTTTGTGTACACTGTGTAAAGCTAGCCTAAAAGGATTCATAGATTGTAAGCTCTTGCGAGCAGGACCATCACTCCGATTGTTTCATACGACTATGTTTTTATTCTGTAATGTCTTGTTTTATTTGTAAATAATCTCCACTGCTCTGCTCCCTCACCTCGTGCTCTGCTCCCTCACCTCGTATCTACCCTCCCATACAGATTCTGACCTCATTTTGTGTCTCCATCCACCGTCCCATATAGATTGGGACCTCACCTTGTGTCTCCATTTACTGTTCCATATAGATTGTGAGCCCTCACCTTGTGTCTCCATTTACTGTTCCATATAGATTGTGAGCCCTCACCTCGTGTCTCCACCTACCCCCCATATAGATTGTGAGCCCTCACCTTGTGTCTCCATCGTCCCTCCATATAGACTGTGACCTCACCTCGTGTCTCCATCTACCCCCCATATAGATTGTGAGCCCTCACCTCGTGTCTCCATCTACCCTCCCTTATAGATTGTGTCCTCACCTTGTGTCTCCATCTACCCCCCATATAGATTGTGACCTCACCTCGTGTCTCCATCTACCCCCCATATAGATTGTGAGCCCTCACCTCGTGTCTCCATCTACCCTCTCATATAGATTGTGACCTCACCTTGTGTCTCCATCTACCCTCCCATATAGATTGTGACCTCACCTCCTGTCTCCATCTACCCTCCCATATAGATTGTGTCCTCACCTCGTGTCTCCATCCACCCTCCCATATAGATTGTGAGCCCTCACCTCGTGTCTCCATCTTCCCTCCCATATAGATTGTGTCCTCACCTCCTGTCTCCATCTTCCCTCCCATATAGATTGTGACCTCACCTCGTGTCTCCATCTACCCTCCCATATAGATTGTGACCTCACCTCGTGTCTCCATCTACCCTCCCATATAGATTGTGACCTCACCTCGTGTCTCCATCTACCCCCCATATAGATTGTGACCTCACCTCGTGTCTCCATCTACCCTCCCATATAGATTGTGACCTCACCTCGTGTCTCCATCTTCCCTCCCATATAGATTGTGTCCTCACCTCCTGTCTCCATCTACCCTCCCATATAGATTGTGAGCCCTCACCTCGTGCCTCCATCTACCCTCCCATATAGATTGTGACCTCACCTCCTGTCTCCATCTACCCTCCCATATAGATTGTGACCCCTCACCTTGTGTCTCCATCTACCCTCCCATATAGATTGTGAGCCCTCACCTTGTGTCTCCATCTACCCCCCATATAGATTGTGTCCTCACCTCGTGTCTCCATCTACCCTCCCATATAGATTGTGTCCTCACTTTGTGTCTCCATCTACCCTCCCATATAGATTGTGACCTCACCTCGTGTCTCCATCTACCCTCCCATATAGATTGTGACCCCTCACCTTGTGTCTCCATCTACCCCCCATATAGATTGTGTCCTCACCTCGTGTCTCCATCTACCCTCCCATATAGATTGTGTCCTCACCTCGTGTCTCCATCTACCCTCCCATATAGATTGTGCCCTCACCTCCTGTCTCCATCTATCCTCCCATATAGATTGTGACCCCTCACCTTGTGTCTCCATCTACCCTCCCATATAGATTGTGAGCCCTCACCTCGTGTCTCCATCTACCCTCCCATATAGATTGTGACCCCTCACCTTGTGTCTCCATCTACCCTCCCATATAGATTGTGACCTCACCTCGTGTCTCCATCTACCCTCCATATAGAAAATTCTTCATTTTCCAAGTTTGAAATGTTCTGCTTTCCAGACAGGAAGTAAAACTACCCAAAAAGGTTGATAATTAACATTTACAGAATGTCTGCTTTATGTTGGGATGATATTTTATGCTTCCGGTCACTTTTCTTGTATGTTATGAGGCGCAGAACTTTAGGTGCGATTTTTCTCATTTTCATGAAAATTGCCAAAACTCACATTTTGAGGGACAACTCAGCTTTCAAGTGACTTTGAGAGGCCTAAATAATAGTAACACCCCATAAATGACCCCACTATAGAAACTTCACCACTCAACGTATGTAAAACAACTTCTATTAAGTCCATTAACCCTTTAAGTGTTTCACATGGGTTAAAACAATATGGACCTGCGAATTAGAAACTATGTTTTTTTTTGTTGGAAAATACATTCATTTAGGCCAAAACTGACAGTTTCAGAATAAATTAAATGATGAAACACACTGCAACGTTTGATGCCCAATTCCTCCTCAGTACTGATACCCCATATGTGGTGGTAAACTTCTGTACGGGCGCACGGCCGAGTATAGAATGAATGGAGGCGCCATTCACAGCAGATTTGTATTGTCACATTGTACGACCTATACATTTTTATTTTTTTTGGTAATGCGAACATATGAGGCTTATTATGTACGGGATGAGATACAATGTATAGATAATTCATTTTGGGAGTCTAAAGCTTATTCATGAGATTTTATTAACTATTTCAAGGGGGACACAAACAAAATCATCAATTTTTATTTTGGATTTTTAGCATTTTTTTCCGCCGCTCACCGTAACATAAAAATAATATTTTATCTTTATTCTCTGGTCACTACGACTCCGGTGATACCTCATTTATATAGTTTTTCTTATCTTTGCTCAATTTTCCTGAGCAAAACCAATATTGGAGAAAATCGCATTGTTTTTACTATTGACAATTTTTTCAGGGCCATAACTTCTGTATTTTTCTGTTGTCAGATCTGGTTGAGGGCTTATTTTTTGCGAAAACAGTTGTTCTTTTCAGTCGTATCATATTAGGGACCGTAACTTTTTTTGATCACTTTTTAGATCATTTTTAGTGATGGTGTTTGATGAAAAATTGTATATTACGGGAAGTTTTTCGAGTTTTTTTTTTACGTAGTTCACCGAGCGGGTTCAATATTGATTTAGATTTATTGTACAGATTAATACGGACGCGGTGATACCAAATATGTACGTGTTTTTGTGTTTTATATACTTTATTTGCATTTCATGTGTAACTGGGGAGATTATGGGAATTTTATTTTATTTATTTAATTATATAATAAAATTATTCTTTTTTTTTAACTTTTTTACATTGTTCAAGCCTTTACACTGCAATACACTTGTATTGCAGTGTATAGTGTAAGTAACTGAGCATGCCGCGCATGCTCAGTTACTTACAGCCGGTTACTTACAGCCAGTTACTTACTCACTCGCCGGACCCGGGGGCAGCAGCAGGACCGATCGGATCCCCCGGTAAGCACACCGGGGGGTCCGATCCACGGGGGACACACTTGCACGCCGGGTGTTAGTGCCGGGTCTGGGCTGTAAGATCACAGCCCGACACCGGCACTTGCAGGACCCAGATCTGCTGGTAGGTTGCTATTAATGTTCTACACCTGAATCTATATTTACATAAACCTAGAATACTTTCTAAACTAAGATATACACTCACCGGCCACTTTATTAGTTACACCATGCTAGTAACGGGTTGGACCCCCTTTTGCCTTCAAAACTGCCTCAATTCTTCGTGGCATAGATACAACAAGGTGCTGGAAGCTCCTCAGAGATTTTGCTCCATATTGACATGATGGCATCACACAGTTGCCGCAGATTTGTCGGCTGCACATCCATGATGCGAATCTCCCGTTCCACCACATCCCAAAGATGCTCTATTGGATTGAGATCTGGTGACTGTGGAGGCCATTTGTGTCCAGTGACCTCATTGTCATGTTCAAGAAACCAGTCTGAGATGATTCCAGCTTTATGACATGGCGCATTATCCTGCTGAAAGTAGCCATCGGATGTTACAGGGTACATTGTGCTCATAAAGGGATGGACATGGGCAGCAACAATACTCAGGTAGGCTGAGGCGTTGTACCAAGGGGCCCAAAGACACCATGACACCACCAGCACCAGCCTGAGCCGCTGATACAAGGCAGGATGGATCCATGACACCACCACCAGCCTGAGCCGCTGATACAAGGCAGGATGGATCCATGCTTTCATGTTGTTGACGCCAAATTCTGACCCTACCATCCGAATGTCGCAGCAGAAATCGAGACTCATCAGACCAGGCAACGTTTTCCCAATCTTCTACTGTCCAATTTCGATGAGCTTGTGAAAATTGTAGCCTCAGTTTCCTGTTCTTAGCTGAAAGGAGTGGCACCCGGTGTGGTCTTCTGCTGCTGTAGCCCATCTGCCTCAAAGTTGGACGTACTGTGCGTTCAGAGATGCTCTTCTGCCTACCTTGGTTGTAACGGGTGGCGATTTGAGTCACTGTTGCCTTTCTATCAGCTCGAACCAGTCTGCCCATTCTCCTCTGACCTCTGGCATCAACAAGGCATTTCCGCCCACAGAACTGCCGCTCACTGGATGTTTTTTCTTTTTCGGACCATTCTCTGTAAACCCTAGAGATGGTTGTGCGTGAAAATCCCGGTAGATCAGCAGTTTCTGAAATACTCAGACCAGCCCTTCTGCCACCAACAACCATGCCACGTTCACAGGCCACAAATCACCTTTCTTCCCCATACTGATGCTCGGTTTGAACTGCAGGAGATTGTCTTGACCATGTCTACATGCCTAAATGCACTGAGTGGCCGCCATGTGATTGGCTGATTAGAAATTAAGTGTTAACGAGCAGTTGGACAGGTGTACCCAATAAAGTGGCCGGTGAATGTACTTTATCTAGCTAATATGCTTATTCAGATTAAGTGAATTTAGCTGTATCCTCTGTCTTGATGACTTCATAGCAGTCTTTTGGCCCCCCATCTACAGATTCCAGCATAAATATTGGATAACTTTCTAGGTATGATGTTTTCAGTGTAGTTTTTTTTCTACCTTTTCAATATTTGGAACTTATTACCTTTCAGTTAAGGAGAAGTTGACAGCAGATCCCGACAGTGAGATTGCCACCACTAGCCTGCGTGTTTCATTGATGTGCCCTGTAAGTACTGACTTATTGTAAGTATACATTTTTTTTTTTCTTATCCATCAGTCGGAATTTACTTTAGTTGTGTGTCCAGTGAGCAGGGGTAATTCTTTCCTTGCAGCGACCTTTCCTTATTTCACACCCAGGAATCAATTTCACTAGCATTGCTCTAGTTTCAACTTAAAATTTATTTTTAAAATCTTGTTCTCCCCAGCTTGGAAAAATGAGACTTACGTTCCCGTGTCGGGCCGTCACCTGCACTCATTTACAATGTTTTGACGCTGCACTTTACCTGCAAATGAATGAAAAGAAACCCACCTGGATCTGTCCTGTGTGTGACAAGAAGGCCAGCTACGAGAGCCTCATATTGGATGGGTACGTACATGTGTGGCCTTTACTAAATGGCTGGTAATGTCATTGGGGGACATAGCACTGAGGATGACATTGGATATCAACCAATGTTTGCCCCAGCCTATGTCCACAGACACAGAGCTAGTTTTTTTTAATTGCAGGTGAGGATGGAAGTTCTTAATTTTTATAAACTACTGGGGGGTCAGCACGATTGGCTGCCGTACTAGGTGCCCTCCCATTCCCTTACAAACCTGTGAGAGTTTTTCCTTGCAACATCTCCATGGAGCAATAGTGATACAAATATCCTTATTGATAATATGGTCCTTTTTTTCCATTATGTTGTGATTCCCGAGAGCAGCAATATTCCTAGGTGGATCTGATCTGCACATCTAAAAATAAGGGGCCCCTTTCTCTGCAGTGCTTAAAGGGGTATTTCTGTTTTGGGTAACATGGCAAGTATTGAAATTTTTATTTTTGTATGTAGTTGGCAAGATTCCAGTTTGTGCCTAATCCTGAATGTAATTGTATTCTCTTGATGTAGACTCTTCATGGAGATCCTCAATCAGTGCTCAGATGTAGATGAGATTCAGTTCCAGGAAGACGGGTCCTGGTGTCCAATGAGACCAAAGAAAGAGCCATTGACTGCGCCGAGCTCTCAGTTTCCACACAATGAGGGTATGGAATAATGTGGGTTTTTTTTAGTTATATTTTTTTGTGTGTTTTGTAAAGTGGAAAGCTCAGATACTGGAAAGATCTAGATAATATTTATCAGTTTTCAATGTAGGTAATATTCAGGTAAATACATGCGAACACCATGATGTTGCATTTCCACTCAGTCAGCTTTTAGGAGGGACAGGGAACCCAAGTATTTCAATGGGAAAGATGACATACATTTTACATTTATTGCCATTAGGACCACCACTCCCTATAAATACTGTTACAGCAGAGAACCTATAAATCATATTCCTTGCATTAATCTTATGTGACCCTGATCTGTGTTTTCCCTACATCTCCCAGGGTCTGGTGTGATCAGTAAGATCTACTCCACTAAAGAGCCCCCAGAGATCAGCACTAAGAAGAAGGCAGACGTCATTGACCTGACTGCTGACAGCTCCTCTGAAGACGAAGATGAGCCGGCACGTAAAAGGAAATGTCTGTATATGGCGGACACACAGGGGTCGCCGATGAAAGGGTGAGGAAATTTACTTATACGACATCTCCTGCATAGGATAAGTTGTATCCACTTTTTGTCATCCATTGATTGTCTGTGATAGGTGCAATTGTGGTTGTGAGTTTTGTTCTGAAACATATCTTTACCTAAGTGCCACTTCCCGGGCATTCATGTCCCACCATTGGTCACATGAACTGTTTGTATTTCGGTCTTCTTCAAGTGAAGGGGACTGAGCTGCAATACCTGGTACAGCGACTACATTGTTTAATTGCAGCGATTATTTAATTACTGCAATGTTGCTGATCAGTATGGGGGCTGGATGTCAAACTCAAGTCAGTTTGATATTAAATGGTAAAATCCCCAAATACCCCTTTAAAGCTTAGATACGAGAAAAGCTAGCTGGCCCTAAACTTGTTGAATTTTGTCGTGCCCGATGGCTGTGAGATAAGCCATGATCAAGCATGCATGTGTGTTGTGGAGTTGGAAGGAATAGTTCCAAATTCCTGTTCAGGTAAAAGCTTTTTTTTTTTTTTTTTTTAAACAATTTTTATTGAGTTTTAACAATAATTGACAACAGTATATGCCCTTTGGGCACCAGTTACATCATACATAGAGGCATATGAACAGAAATGTGAGAATAAGCGTGGCATTTCCCGACAACATATCTCTTGCTTGTAGTTCTGCTCATATTTTTGTAACAGCTGTTCTCTCTTGAATCGCTTATACGAGGTTGGTGTGCGACGGGGAGTCGCTATTGTAAACATTTACTGCTGTCTCAGGTAAAAGCTTTTGATGCACGTGCACCTTTTTACATGTAGAACCAATTGCCGATTTTTACTTTTCTTTTGAAGTGTGTTATCTTATCAACCATCAACAATACGACTGGGGAAGATGGGGAGCATGGAGCCCGACTCCATACACCAGTCCATGCTGGAATACCAAGATCACTTCCACCATTCAGCCATCACTGGTCTCCCTGCAGATTTACCAGGTAGATTTTATGTATTCTGATATTTCAGGTGAGAACTTGTACATTCTCGGTATTTGGGCACAAGGATAACCCCTACCCCCACAGTGCATGATGGGAAGCTACTCTGCTCATTATGTAGGAGATACCTTGTAAATACACTTTTATGTTTTGGGGAATTACTAGTGCAAATTGAAATTTTATCGTCTCTGCTTATCTCCCTGGGTGTAGGTTTCTAGAATATTCATTTTGGTCTTTTTTTTTTTTTTTTTTTTTTTTTTTTTTAAGGTTTGGATTTTCTGTCCTTGGTTCCGGTGGATTCTCAGGTAAACAACTTCCGTAGATTGGATTAGTTACCTGTCAGTCTGAATATAATATGAGAATATAATATGAGGGCCAAACTGAGCTGCTATGTGAAGTAGAATAAAGTTAACAAAATTAAAAGTTCCTAAAGCTCCTGTATAGAGGTGGCCGCAACATCGAGATGGCTCATGTTTTTTTGTTTTTTTTTTAATGACTGTAAATTTTTATTAAAGTTTTTCCATTTTTACAGAGCAGAAAAGCATATAATACAACAGATAGTGTACAAATCAGATTATTTTATTATACACCCTATCCCTGTGTCAGCTCCCTCTAGTAGTCATCGGGCTTGCTGAGGGGCAGTCATGTCACTACAGGGTAGCATCAAGAAAAGTGGATGTCCATGATTATTACATTGATGACCTGTAGTTACAATCTTCGATATCAGAACAGCCGGTGTCTTACGAGAACGAGACCTGAGTGTAACGAGCCATGCAAAGCCACTGCACAATGTACAGAGCGGACTGCATTTGGCTTTTTACACCTTGCTGTTCTGGTAACTGGGTATAGATATGATGCCCTGATGGATTATGTATCATACAAGCAGGTCATCACTATCCTAATTCTGGACAAACCCTTTAAAGGCAATCTACCATCAAAATCCATTATGATGAACTAGGGACGCTTCATAGATCCTGGCACCGTGACTCTGATAATCATGCTACACATTCTACACATTCACAGGCTGTCACACTGTCTCCCTGTGCTTCATAAACAATTCTCTCTCTCCCTCTCTCTGATGTAGTTTAACACAGTGAGAGTGGGGTGAAGTTATCCTGTGCAGTGTAAGCTACAGCATGGTAACACCCCCAGGAGCCCTTTTGGCTAATTAGAATAATTATACAAGTTGAATTAAGAAGGAAGAAGACTATGGATAACAAATATAAGAAGATACCACAGTCCTGGTGCCTGGATCTATGGGTAAGTGTCCCTGGTTTATCATGGTGGATTTTGAGGGTAGATTTCCTGTATTTTACACCTGTTCTCGTACAGTTCCATGCAAGTGCCGATGGCCGGTACCAAGATTGGAAGTTGCATTGGTTGCTCCCTGTAATGCGACACAAACTGCAACAAAAACAGAAACTTTTTACACCCCAAAAATTTTAATAAATTGTCCACCAACTCCCTTCTAAGGGACTTCTCACTAAAGATATCAATGATATACTTAAAAATCCAGAAGGGACTTGCAGCAATCTTAGCGATGCTGCCATACAATTATTCTGGTGCTGTCAATTAAGTATTGGTGGTGGTTTATATCCTAATGTGTCCTTTATTCAAAGGAACAATTGTATTAGCTGGATTTGCTACATCCCACATAACATGAGACCTCGGCCTCTCGCACATGTACACATACACTTAGGCTGGATGTAGTAATGCGGAAATAAGCATGAATTAAATGGATCTTAAAAACAGAACCACCACTGTTTCAGATCTGCAATCTTTCTTTTTTGATCTGCTTTTGGATTCCAGCCCATTACACATCCCACCATTCACACTGTGAGCGGCCCCATAGCTTCCTGCCCCGTCATATTACTTCCCAGCGCTGCAGTGTGAATTGCCGGAGCATAAGATTTCCACCATGATTCATATTTTGTGCTTATGAGTACCATTTATTTCAAGCAGTACTATCCCCCTATGTTTTTGGATAGTCTCAACTCGGCTCTCCCAGCCATGCGCACTCATGGCAAGCCCAAAACCTCGAACAGCCACCTTGAAAGCTGTGACGGCAGCCACCCAGGAGAGAGGAAGGTCACCCGGAAGCCGTTCTGAGGAACCCCGGGATCTCCAGTCTCCAGAACACATCTATTATTTATTGATTTTTGTTTACAAAGAAAAAAAAAATAAGACTTTACAGACGCTCAAGGTCCTCGATGATGTTTCTTTTTCTTGATTATTGGCGTTTGGAGCGAGTTCTGGACCCGAGCGATCGTCCTGCTGCAGTTTTTGTTTGTTGATCTGCGAGTTGCACATGTTACGTTGATGTAAATAGAAAGCACTAAACAAAGTTATTGTAAATAAGTATTTTTATAAATAAACCGAGCGTAAAATCCCCGGCATTATGTGCGTGGCGTCCACAATTCTGCAAACTCGACAAAACTGATGCGAGGGATAACCAGTGTCCATCACTTGTATAATATCCATATACACCTGGAATACAGTGTTGCACATCTAATAGAACGACTAATGAGTATGTCACAATGTCAGGTTCCCTTTGCTGGTGCCGCTCCGCAGACTACAGCGATTGTGGTCTGGCATTGCTGTAGTAAGGGCGCAGAGTATTTCAGCTCTACAGGGGGGATCATGTATACCGTAGCTCTGGTCGCAGGTGTGAACCCATTGATCAAAGGAGAGACTACTCTTAGGTTTGTGTCACTAGGGGTCCAGGTTACCCGTTTGGAGACTGTGAATCCATCTGCCGTCAGTAATCCTTTCTTAGGCTATATTCACACTGCCGTATGGAGGACGTATATGCGGCCAACATATATGCGGCCCATATACGTCCCCCATAGACGGCAATGGGCGCTCGGCGCCCTATGGGAGCGGAACGGTGTAGCACACGTGTGGCACTGTACCGCTCCGTACCCCATGAAAAGATTGGACATGTCCCATCTTTTCTCAGCACACGGCGCCTTGCGCCATATTCCTCTATGGAGAGGGGCGGTGGTGAGCACCCCCTCCTCCTCCTCCTCTCCCCGGCGCCTTGAATGCGCCCTTAGTTGGGTTAAAAAAAAAAAATCTGCTAAAAAGCGTAACCTGTGATTTTTGGATAAAGTATATTGTGCATACATGTTTGTATAAAACTAGTATTTCCATTTAAGTTATGAAAAAAATGTAACGTAAAAAGAAGTTTTTCTTGCAAAAAAAAAAAAAAAAAAAACCTCAAGATTTAATACAGCAACGACATGGAGAAAATAGTTATGGCTTCCCGATATGGTGAGGCACATAAATGAAAATGACTGAAGTGGATGTCCAAACTTATCACAAAGGGGTGTTCCTCCCACGAAGACAAGTTTCTTATATGTACCCAGGATAACAAAATATCACATTCTCTAATTCACTGTTATTAACAAAAATGCAGCTTTTCACAGATATAATTCCAACCCGTCTCTATCAGTCCTGCTGTACACTATTTCAGTTTCCCCTAGACACGACCCTGTAACTTTTGGACATAGGGTCAGGCGCCAAATTGGATTTCTGTGTGAGATTGTGCTGATGAGATTTCTGTCTCTGCTGTGTGTCTGTAGCCCCGCCCCCTGCACGGAGCTCAGAGACCATCACTGATCACATTCTGCCAGCACATGGTGAGCAGAGAGAGAGGCTGCAAACTACAAGGAGATAAGTGATCCGGGGGAAGGGGGAGGCAGGCACATGTCTGTGAGATGTAGCAGAGCTCACAGTGTAACAGTGTAATGGTCTATCAGCCTCTGTGTAATCATCTCATCACATCTGATCTGTCTCATCTCTCTCTATGTGTCAGTACGATGTCAGTAGCCAGATGAAACTGTATATACACCTGTACCCTGATAATGTAACCACATTGTAACCCCACAAAACTAGATGAATCATACATTGTGTCTGCTTAGAGAGGCCCCGCCCACACCCTGGGATTTTACACTGAGCAGCCGAGGGAGTGATAGGAGCTAAAACAGCAATAGCACTGAGTGTTGTAAAGTAAGGGGTTAAAATGATCTTCATTGTGTAAACCTCACTAAGGGATTGAGATGTGAGAATTTTCTTTTGTGGGAAAACCATTTTAAAGGAGATGTCTACTTTCAGTAAATGATTGATTCTTTGTGGGTTTTCTACATCTCTGCTTGCTGTCTTTCTATGGGAAGCAATCATTGTTTTCTTCCTGTGGATAAAAATGGTCCCTGGTCATGTGATGTCACACAGATGCATGGCTCCTTATATCACAATGAGCCGTGCACCTGTGTGACATCACATGACCAGGGATATAATGAGCCGTGCACCTGTGTGACATGACATGACCAGGGATATAACGAGCCGTGCACCTGTGTGACATCACATGACCAGGGATATAACGAGCCGTGCACCTGTGTGACATCACATGACCAGGGATATAACGAGCCGCTCACCTGTGTGACATCACATGACCAGGGATATAACGAGCCGCTCACCTGTGTGACATCACATGGCCAGGGATATAACGAGCCGTGCACCTGTGTGACATCACATGACCAGGGATATAACGAGCCGTGCACCTGTGTGACATCACATGACCGGAGATATAACAAGCTGTGCACCTGTGTGACATCACATGACCAGGGATATATAACGAGCCGTGCACCTGTGTGACATCACATGACCAGGGATATAATGAGCCGTGCACCTGTGTGACATCACATGACCAGGGATATAATGAGCCGTGCACCTGTGTGACATCACATGACCAGGGATATAATGAGCCGTGCACCTGTGTGACATCACATGACCAGGGATATAAGGAGCCATGCACCTGTGTGACATCACATGACCAGGGATGTAACGAGCCGTGCACCTGTGTGACATCACATGACCAGGGATATAACAGGCCGTGCACCTGTGTGACATCACATGACCAGGGATATAACGAGCTGTGCACCTGTGTGACATCACATGACCAGAGATATAACGAGCCGTGCACCTGTGTGACATCGCTGTGTGGGGCTGTAGGATGGGGCCTGGGGAAGGAGAAGGGTTTATGTATTGGATACTGCACAGGTCAGAACCGCATGGAGGCTGGAAGAAGTCGCCATGTGGACTCATCATATGGACTGCGCAGAGAAGAGAAGGAATTGGAGAAGACGTCTCTTGTGAGTCACAACTTTCCCGTTATTGTCATCACTTTATAATGTGACTGTAGATCAGCAGTGTCCAGGGATGGAGGGGATTGGACTTTTTTTACGTTGTGGTCCGACACCGGCAGCGCAGGACTACAAGGTGCAGAAGGTTCTTTCTGGTCTCTGCACATGATGATAATGGTCTGCACCTGGGAACGGCCCTGTCTGCTAGAGGCACAAAGCAACAGCGGCAGGACGGAAGGATAATACACAAAGGCAAAATGACAAAAACTAAGTGAGAAATAATTACCCCCAAGCAACTAGTTACTGCTCTGCAGAGCATCCCGCATACAGCGCTCATTTTATCATCTCCTCGCAGAACATCTCACATACAGCGCTCATTTTATCATCTCCTCGCAGAGCATTTCACATGCAGCGCTCATTTTATCATCTCCTCGCAGAGCATCTCACATACAGCGCTCATTTTATCATCTCCTCGCAGAGCATCTCACATGCAGCGCTCATTTTATCATCTCCTCGCAGAGCATCTCACATACAGCGCTCATTTTATCATCTCCTCGCAGAGCATCTCACATGCAGCGCTCATTTTATCATCTCCTCGCAGAGCATCTCACATACAGCGCTCATTTTATCATCTCCTCGCAGAGCATCTCACATGCAGCGCTCATTTTATTATCTCCTCGCAGAGCATCTCACATGCAGCGCTCATTTTATCATCTCCTCGCAGAGCATCTCACATGCAGCGCTCATTTTATCATCTCCTCGCAGAGCATCTCACATGCAGCGCTCATTTTATCATCTCCTCGCAGAGCATCTCACATGCAGCGCTCATTTTATCATCTCCTCGCAGAGCATCTCACATGCAGCGCTCATTTTATCATCTCCTCGCAGAGCATCTCACATGCAGCGCTCATTTTATCATCTCCTCGCAGAGCATCTCACATGCAGCGCTCATTTTATCATCTCCTCGCAGAGCATCTCATGTGGCTTCTTCATTACTCTCTGCAGGATACAATAGTATAAAGCTGCATGTGCGATGCTGTAGGGGGCAGCACTTGTACACAAGTTCATGTGATATATCCTGCATATCTGCTGCTTGTAAGGGAAAGTCCACTTCGCCGGCCCCTTCGCGATCCAGCGGCACGTTCACTGCGGTGGATTCGGGTCCGGCCGGGATTCACTAAGGTAGTTCCTCCAACGTCCACCAGGTGGCGCTGCTGCGCTGAAGTTCCCCGGAATGCACTGATCTTCAAGTCGGACCAAGTGAAGGTAAGTGCGAGTCCCGCAACACTTTTTTTTTTTTTTATAATGCAGCGGTTTTCCCGAATCCGTCGGGTTTTCGTTCGGCCACGCCCCCGGATATCCGTAGGGTGCATGCCAGGGCCGATGCGCCACAATTGAATGCGGCAAAATTCCGGGGCAATTCAGGGAAAATCGGTGCAAATTGGAAATATTTGGGTAACACGTCAGGAAAACGTGAATCGGGCCCTTAGTAAATGACCCCCAATCTCTGCAGATTTGACCAGACTTGTGCATAAGAATTACCAAATGTCCCCCGGATACTGGGAATATCCATGCACAGGACTCCACCTGCTGAGCTGCAGATGTTACACTGGTAACAGTTCATATTAGAAGTTAATTTGTAGCAAACATTTCCAAATTATTCTGTGCGATTCCTGCATCTTGTTTTGTCAGCACAAATTTCTCTGCAGAAGTTCAGGTTCTTGTGATTTCGCCACTTGTGCGATGGGTGATGTGTTGATTTTCTTCTGCAGATTTATGGTTTTTATGGCTTTTTTTTGTTTGTTTTTTCATTTTGTTGTAAGAAATTGGCAGCGTAATCCATCTACATTAGTGTGTGATGCAGAAGATAAATGACGGATTTCACTTTTTCCTTCACGGCTGCTTTTTTTTTTTTTCTCCCTTACATAAGTCTAGGGCAGTGGTGGCAAACCTATGGCACGTGTGCCAGAGGTGGCACTCAGAGCCCTCTCTATGGGCACCCTCGCCATCACCCCAGGGCAGTGTACGCCAGACAGGACTCAAGGCCTCATGCAGTCCCAGGCAGCCCTGTACCCTAGAAGGAAGATAATATGATAATTCAAACTTCTTCTCCTTTCTACTGTATTGGTGTCCTCAGCTGCCTATACAATTCAAACCTGCGAAAGAGCAGGGAGTTATACTGCTTAAATTGTAGCTTTGGCACTTTGCGAAAAACACATGGGTTTTGGTTGTAGTTTGGGCACTCGGGGCCACATTTATCACTTTTGTGCACCTAAGTTTAGTAGTTGCGCCTAAATTCGGGCGCACTGTTTTGCCAGAATTATCACAAGCTACAACCATCTGTGATAAGTATATTTTCTGCCTCTTATTAATCACTTTACTTTAACACAGTTTAGGCGCAGTTTAGGCACAATTTTAGATTCAGGCACTTACATGTGATCCTGCTACAAGCTCCTCTCTGCTTCTCCCACAGCCCAGAATGAAGATAACACTCACAGCAGCACCCAGGTGTGTGACACCCAGCACCCAGTGACCTCCTCAGCAGGGGCTTCTCCTGGAGGGGATCCCCCAGTGCTGGTCTCCTGCTGCATCCCTGTAATTCTGCACAATATCCCCCTCAGACACTGTGCAGAATTACATGGGGGACACTTGTTTATAGTATCTGCAAGCTTCTGCAAACTTGTGCAAACTTCTCTTGCTCTTGCTTTGAGCTCAGGTTTTGCAGAATATTTTGTAAATAGAAGGTGATGAACTGTAAATAGAGTCTGCAGCTCCTGTCTGCAATGTATCTAATTGTATCTATTATATGTTCCAGTGTCTGCAGTGTATGTAATGTATCTATTATATGTACTAGTGTCTGGCTGAGCTCTGCTGCTAGAAATGAGCTCTTCTGCACAGGGGCTCAGTGCTTTCTTCTCAGATAACGCCACCTTCGGGCTGGAGTGTTTTTGCGCCCGTTTTTGCGCCTAAATGCAAAAGTCGCACGTGATGAATATCATTAGGCGCAGCAAAACATCTGGAATTGAACGATAGATGAGGGAAAGGTGGTTATTTTTGCTGCGCGGCTAATTTGACGTTTAATCGCAAAAATGGCGCAAAAACGGTGCGCCTAAATGAAAAGGCGCATAAACAACAGAAAAAACAAGTGATAAATGTGGCCCTCGGTGTCTAAAAGGTTTCGCCATCACTGCTCTATGGGCTTGTAAAAATCAGCATCAACTCTTTATCATGATGCAGATATGGTGCAGATTTTTACTTCACATTTTTTTTTTTTCACTTTTTTTCACATTGTGAATTCTGAATGAATATTGCACTACTTTTTATTTATTTATTTTTAAATATCCAAAAAAAAAAACGGAACTAAAATACCACAAATACAACATCTAAGGACACTTATATCAACAACATCAAAGAGAAAAAAAACATCAAGAAAGAATAAGAGAAAGCAAGAAAAAAAAATGCGCTGCTAATTACAGGCAGTCCCCGGGTTACGTACAGGATAGGTTCTTTAGGTTTGTTCTTAAGTTGAATTTGTATGTAAGTCGGAACGATATCGTTTATCATTGTAATCCCAGACAATTCTTTTTTTTGGTCTCTGTGACAATTGGATTTTAAAAATGTTGGGTTGTCATAAGAGCCAGGAGTAACTCTAAAGCTTCATTACAGACACCTGTGATAACTGTTATAGCTGATTATTGTAGCCTAGGCCTAAAGTACAGGAAATTACCAATATCCAGAGGTCTGTTTGTAACTAGGGATCGTCTGTAAGTCGGGTGTTCTTAAGTAGGGGACAGCCTGTTCATGTAAAACAACCGAAAACTTTGATTCAGACCTTCTAGCAATCCACAACATCTGCAGGTAGCCTTAGGTTTTAAAAAAAATAAAGTCAAAGGTTCACACGTAAAATCTACACTATGATCTTCATTAAAACCACAATAGAGTTTACAGACCTGTGCACTAAATATTATTCATTTAAAAGCAGATTTTCTCTGACAATGCCATATAGAAGTAATGTGTAAGCTATATGTAGCTCTCCAAAACCTATAAAAAGCATCTACAGCCTGATAAATTCTGACAACAATATTAACAATTAACTACCGGATCACTAACACTCCGTGACTGCGAAGGCTGACGCTGTCTCACACACTAGTAGTCAGTGAAACAGACACTACCGTAGTACCTTAAAGATCTGCTTCATCAGGAAAATGACTTTATTATGACTTCTCGAGGACGTGACTTATCACTGCTGAATTCACCACCAGAAATCCCCCACACTGTGCACCTAAAAATATCACAGTCACTTACAGGATATTGTCACCTCGATAATAGTGCTCCTAAATAATGTATACCTCTAACAACAACACTGTTACATAAAAAATCCTGTATGTAGTCCACAGAATAAATTAGCGCAGGTGCGAAAAGCCGGAACCAGCTTAATTAATATATGGATATTCTATACAGCTAGAGCCCCCATCTATAGTACATACAGGCAGGAGACCCCATAGATAGTATATATTGTTACCTAGCAGGTGGACGGTAGTGGATGGGACTCAGGAGCAGCCTGGTAAAGCAACGGGAAAGACAGCAGTTGGACCGACAGATGGATGTGGTCTTGCGTGCGCACGCCCGTTGACACCCAGCTCCCGCTCATCTGCCTCGCCTGCCAGCTTGTCTGTCTGATGGATGGACGGATGAGTAGGTGGGTGGATGGGCAGATGAGTGGGCAGACAGATTAGTGGGATGGGGGTTGCTGGGAGTTGAGATGTTACTGCGCTTACTTCCGCAGCCGGCAGAAAGTGTGGAGGGGTTGCACCGTTGGGTTTGATGCTTGTGGGAGAATGCATTCTCTGGTAGTTCGCTGTAATTACCATGGCGCGGTAAGGAGAACAGTGATTTGCCTGTTTGCCGCCCTCCTCAGGGCTCTGACAGCTGCCGCCTGAGGCTCGCCTCATCGCAGATGTGGCCCTGATTTAGTGAAGTTGCAAGCTGTCAAGAAAAATGAAGGCACATCCAATCTTCGCAGTCGTGTCCACTTGCCCTTATAGCTGGCAGGTATCCGTGTATTTGTTTGCTTCCGAGGAGCTAAACCTTTCTTCCCATTGCAGATTCCCATTCCTGCCGTTCCTGGGAAAAGGAAAAATAAATCCAAGCACCGTACACGCTGTGGCCATCGCCAGGGACAGCGGCATAGATGCTCCTTGCGTTCACCTTCTAGACATTCGCCTCCGCAGGGAGAGGGCAGGCGATTCCTGCCGTGGTTGAAGAGGCAGATCGCTGATATTCTGGATGAAGTGAAGTCTGTTTATACATCCAGAAAGCATTAGGGCGACCGGAGGGCAACACCCACATCCTGTCCAATCCTCGGCTGCTCATATTGTGGGTCTTTTGAGGATTCAGATGATGACTACAATGTATCACATGATGACAAAGTGTCACAATGAATAAAGGCAGATAAAATACCATAAAGACCGATAAGATTTATATCCCACATCCCGAAAAAGATTGGAATGTCCCTGACCAGACCCCGGTGAATAAACCTGAGGACTGAATTTTGTTGAAAAATTCTGATAATAATCTTTATTTATATAGCGCCATCAAATTCCGTACAAATCAACTGATATTCAATAGATCTGAAGTCCTCAGCGAGTTTTGGACGTCCTCCAAAAATTGGTTGTCCGGTTCTGTGTGTTCTGAGGAATCCTGACACTATGGATCGGAAGGTGGATTCTGTGGTGGGAAAGTTGTTTACATCCTTAGAGGCTGCTTACCAAATTACCAATATAACCCAACCCCTGCACTTACCTCTGCATCTCAGTTCACCCAAAATCTCAAGGAGATCCCATTTATCTGGATGCAGTAAGAGAAATTGCTGGATATTTAGAAATTCCCGTTAAGTAACCAATAGGGTTCTTTGATTTTTAGCTGTTGCATCATTTAAAGGGAACCTACCATCAGGAATACAGTAATTGGGGTAGATACCGTTCAACTTACTAAGCCGTACACTGCAAACTATTTACCCGTAACTAAAAACATTATTTATGCTAATGAACTTCAGAGCCTATTTGGAGGGCGTGGAGTCCACCGGCCGGGTCGTGGGGGTTAAGGCTACACCGCACATCTGTAGCCTCTGTGTGCGACCCCCCGCAGCGCTCTTGGGCCATTCCGCCTATCTCCACACATGCGCAGTAACGCTGCTCACTGCTGAAAAGAGGAAAAGGTTACTGCGCATGCGCGGGCACAGGCTGAATGGTGCTGAAGGGCCCCACATAGAGGTGAGACTTGAAAGGCTACAGGGGTGCGGTGAAGTCTCAGCCCCGACACTCTGCCAGGCTACGCCACGCCCCAGTAGCCCCTGATGTTCTTGCTCTGGTTTGTGGCCTTGTGTTCTGCTGCTGCCAATTGGTTTATTTTATATTTAGGGCATGACCCGGGGGGGGATGGTTTATTTATAGATTTGCTAAATCACTGTGGGCATAGCCCTTGTGAAGTGCTCTAAAGCGAAACACGGGGATCGGCTCCCGCGGTCTGTGTGCGCTGCTTTTATTGTCCCCTTGGTGTTTGGATTGTACCATTTGTAGTATTTGATGATATCACATGATGTTTGTGTTTGGGAGATGTTACACTGCAGCGTTCTGTGAGGTTGTAGCTTTGTCTTCATTACTTTATTATACTTCTGTATACAATGACCTTAGGGGGAGCCTCCGGGTGTGAGAGGGGAGGACAAAGGTCGTGCACCTCCGCTTCACCATAACGACCACAGAGAGAGACAAACAACACGGACACAGCGATACATTTACATGGTTTATTTTTTATTACTTTTTTTAGTTTTCTTTTAAATCCGTTTTTGTTGGAGGGAGAGAACAATGAGCTCGGATTAGCTGAGGGACAGTGCGGCTTTGTCATGTAGGGATTTTGGTTTCATGAGAACTTGGGCTCGGATAAAGCGGAAACTGCTGTTACAGCTGGATTTGGGGATAAACGATATTAGGGCTTATTTACTAAAGGTCCATGAACCGCACTTTTGTCGGATATTCCGACGCTTTCGGGTTTCGCATGGCTGTGACAGGTATTAAAGTTGCAATCGTGCCGGCTTTCATGCGACACAAATCGGGGCACGATCCGACGGATTCGGACTAAGCTCTGGGATTTAACTTTCAAATTGTGTTGCAAGACGAGCACTTACAAGCACCGGGAAGAAGATGAACTCTGGGGACCTGAGTGGGGAAGTGACACATGCAGGATATCGGGCGCAGGATCTTACTGACTCCCCGCACAGCACATTATACACGGACAATGCACTTACATGCACCAGGAAGAAGAAGGTGAACTCCAGGGACCTGAGCGGGGAAGCGACACATGCAGGATATCGGGCGCAGGATCTTACTGACTCCCCGCACAGCACATTATACACGGACAATGCACTTACATGCACCAGGAAGAAGAAGGTGAACTCCGGGGACCTGAGCGGGGAAGCGACACATGCAGGATATCGGGCGCACGATCTTAGTGACTCCCCGCACAGCACATTATACACGGACAATGCACTTACATGCACCAGGAAGAAGAAGGTGAACTCCGGGGACCTGAGCGGGGAAGTGACACATGCAGGATATCGGGCGCACGATCTTAGTGACTCCCCGCACAGCGCATTATACACGGACAATGCACTTACATGCACCAGGAAGAAGGTGAACTCCTGCGGACCTGAGTGGGGAAGTGACACATGCAGGATATCGGGTGCACGATCTTAGGACATTCCGGATCGGGGATCTAAAATCTACTGTATTTTTCTATATGTAAAAGTCTATATGAACCTACAAATAACATAATAATACGTTTTTCCTGCGAAGATAAAAATAAAAATCAGTTTTATACAGCGACACTATGTAGAAAATGGTTATGGTTTTTAAAATGTGGGGAGGCAAAAATGAAGAGAATGACCTCGTTGTCATTAAGGGCTTAAAGGGGATGTCTACTTTCAGAAAAGAATTGATAGTTTGTGCTATGAAAAGTTATACAATATTCCAATATACTTTCTGTATCGATTTCTTACACTTATCTAGATCTCTGCTTGCGGTCATTATATAGGAAGCTTCACCACATAACAATCATGTGATGTTACATAGGTGCATGATTCTTTATATCCTTGGTCATGTGATGTCACACAGGTGCATGGCTATAACGCCGCTATAACAAGCTGTGCACCTGTGTGACATCACATGACCAGGGATATAACGAGCCGTGCACCTGTGTGACATCACATGACCAGAGATATAAAGAGTCGTGCACCTGTGTGACATCACATGACCAGGGATATCATGAGCCGTGCACCTGTGTGACATCACATGACCAGGGATATAACGAGCCGTGCACCTGTGACACATCACATGACCAGGGATATAACGAGCCGTGCACCAGTGACACATCACATGACCAGGGATATAACGAGCCGTGCACCTGTGTGACATCACATGACCAGGGATATAACGAGCCGTGCACCAGTGACACATCACATGACCAGGGATATAACGAGCCGTGCACCTGTGTGACATCACATGACCAGGGATATAACGAGCCGTGCACCAGTGACACATCACATGACCAGGGACTGGTGTTTATACACAGGAAGTAAACATTGAAGCTTCCGATAGAATGACATTAAGCAGAGATCTAGAAAACTGTGAGTAATTGATGCAAAAAGGATATTTGGAAAATTGTAACACTTTTCATTACACAAACAATATCAGCAAAGTGGACGACCCCTTTAATGCTATGTGTTTGCTGTAAGGTCCATATAACTTGAGTCTGTATAGATAGAACTGGTATAATATAAGGGACAATATGTAAGTGACACTAATAATAATTTGTGAAATGCAGGATTTGGGGCACTTTGTAATAGCGGATGATGTAATCAGTAAGAAGCTGAGCTCTACGGGGGCAGGAGGATGGGGCCTGGGTAAGGAGTAGGGTTTATGTATTGGATACTGCACAGGTCAGAACCGCATTGAGACTGGAAGAAGGAGCTGGAAAAAGTCGTCATGTGGACTCATCATATGGACACCTGAGTGAAGTTGGCCCCCCCACCTTGTTCAAATCAAACAAAATTTGTGTCAAACGTTTGTGCTAAGTTTGTGCAGCAGAAATTTTTGTTTGTGCCGCTATAGTTTTTAAGATAAGAATGAAAGTTTCCAGAGGTCATCAGAGGTCAGAGGTCAACCAGCCCCCCCACATTGCCCAAATCAAACAAAACTGGTGCCGAACAATTCTGCTACGTTTGTGCTGCTCAAATTTTTGTTTGTGCTGATTTTGTTTTGAATAAATGAACAAAAAATTAAAGGTCAAAAGTTCAAGCAGTGCCTCCACATTAACCAAATCCAACAAAACTGGTGTCAAACGTTTGTGCTGGTTGGTGAAATTTTAATTTGTGCTGCTATCATTTTTAAGGTATGTTCAGGTGTTTAGGATGAACTGGTAAAAAACAAACCTAGTGACACTTCCCTAGTTTGATCACCAGGGGGAGCTAGCAAACACATTGTACTTTGGAAGAAATGAACTCTGATGTCCTCTGTAAAAAAAATAGTATGAATATATTAAAAATGATAGCAGCACAAACCAGCACAAATGTAGCACTAACGTTTGACACCAGTTTTGTTTTGTTCGGTTAATGTGAGGGGACTGCTTGAACTTTTGACCTTAAATTTTTTTGTTCATATATTCGAAACAAAATCAGCAGAAGCAAAAATTTGAGCAGCACAAACATAGCAGAATTGTTTGGCACCAGTTTTGTTTGATTTGGGCAATGTGGGGGGGCTGGTTGACCTTTGATGACCTCTTGAAACTTTCATTAATATCTTAAAAACTATTGCGGCACAAACGATAATTTCTGCTGCACAAACATTTGACACCAATTTTGTTTGATTTGCACAAGGTGGGGGGGGGGGGGGGGGCAACTTCACTCATATGGTCATATGGACTGCGCTGAGAAGAGAAGGGAATGACGGAGAAGGAATTGGAGAAAACGTCTCCTGTGAGTCACAACTTTCCCGTTATTGTCCATGAAACAATTTTATAATGTGACTGTAGATCAGCAGTGTCCAGGGGTGGAGGGGGATTGGACCTTTGCATCAGACTTTCCAACGTGTTAAAACAGCGTCTGGGATGTTTGGATCGGATTCTGGCACCGGGAGCGCACGACTTCAAGGTGCAGGAGGTTCAGATTCTTTCTGGTCATGGTGATGGTCAGCACCTCATTGACTGACAGTGACACAACGGAAGTACAATGCACCAGACCGGGCAATCGCTGAGTAGATACATCGCTCGGCCGGACCCGGTGATGTCACTGTCCATATAAGAGACAGGGAAACAAAGTAACCAGGTCCAAAATAAAAAAAATAACAAAACCTTAACCGCAAACTATAGATACCTTACTGGATTCTGGAGTAATGAGACACTTCCATTATGCCTGGAGAGTAGGGGGTGCACAACCCTGCAGACCCCTCATTGGTGCAGGCAGCCAGGGGGCTATGAGTCTGCATGTACTCACAGCTCCCAGGTCCTTTCTGGTTCTGATGTAGGTTCTATGTGCTGGTGTCAGTACCCGGGGTAGTGCGGCGCCAGGAGCAGAGTACCCAAGTACATGTCTGCTGTGCTGTACTCACCACCCCTAGGGATCTCACGTCTGTGTGCGCTGCTTGTATTGTGCCCTTTGGTGTTTGGATTCTACCATTGCAGTGTTTGATATTCGCGTACAAGGTTTGTGTTTAGGAGATGTTATACTACAGGATTACATAACATAGTTGTATAATGTTGACAATTATTACTACTCTGTTCAAGGACCTTAGGGTGAGCTTTGTGCTATGAGATGCTGTGTGCTGACAATGTGCTTAAGATTATCAGGGTCCAGGGTTTATCTACACTAAAAAGATGAGACAGATCAGAGATGAGATCCATGAGATGGATATAACACACTATTATGACATTCTCAGCTCTTTCTCTCCTATAACACAGTCGGCTCTGCTATATGCCTCCCCCCTGGATGAAGGCCGTATCTGTCTGTAGCTTGTAAAGAAAGTCTCTGTACACTGCTGCTTGCCAGCAGGAAGTGTCTGTGTCCGAGCTGGTCTTGTAATGCAGGAGGGGCAGGAGGTAGAGAGCACTGTAGTGTGTAGTCAGGAGAAGCTATTCATGAGAATAATCTGTCCTTCCCGATCAGTCAGAAGATTTAAGGTCTTATCCAGGGACAACCAAAATTGTAAACTCCAGGACTGATGGAGACAGGCAAATAGATTTTAGAATCTTGTCTTCGTGGGAGGAATACCCAGGGATGTACCAAGCCCATCTGCTGCCTGAGGCAAGCCATAGAGAGACAGGTCCCCCCCCCCAATATATGTAAGATATCAGGGAGTGTCAGAACATGAGACATCACGAGGTGAGCCCCTAGGAATACCCCTTTAAATTGTTTTGGATAATTTTTTTTCCGTATCATACCTTGGGATTCAGTATAGTGTAGTGCCTGGATTAGGTACACGGGTCTCTATTAGAGATAATACAATTGCAGTGTTTGGTTTCCTTCCAGGGTGGCACTTCCTGTTTGGCGGGTGCTTGTTACTAGTGCAGCCCCTTCTGACGACGCAGCCCTCAGACCGATGGGGATTGTGCACCTCTGCTTTAGAGTACGGACCATAGAGAGGAAACAAATGACACAACCAATGGACACGTTTTACATATTTAATTTAAATTTTCCTTTTTTTAGTTTTCTTTTCGATTATTTTTGTTGGGGGGAGGGGACAATCAATGTGCGCGGATTAGCTCAGAGAAAACTGCGGCTTTGCCATGTAGTGATTTTGGATAAAGCTGAAGCTGCTGGTTACAATTTGTCCAGGAAGTTATCCAGGGCTGGGACTCCTTCCTTCAAACCTTTACGTTTTCGGGTTTCTGCCACTACTTGACACGGGCGAGAGGTGGCATCAAATGGATCTCCGGGAAGGATCTGCCAGTGGTCAAACACGCACTGCGGGAAGGCCTGACCCCCGGTGTTGGACCTGAGATCCGCGGTGAAACCTGATGGAAGAGGCAGGAGGTTAGTAAGGCCGATGCTACACAACAACTCGTGGGGTGACTGGAGGTCAGGTCTGACAAACAACTACAATCATGTGGGGGTTACATCACATCCTCAGGTACAATCAGTGATATCCAAACCCATCATAAAGGATGTGAATGAGGACTCTGTGGTGGTCTAACACTAAGCGCCCCTCCCCTTCCACCACGACTACCAGTCCAGTCATGAGGGTTTATGCACGACCCCTCCCTTAGATGGCAGGAGCTGACCGTACATGAATGGTTGGTGGATGTCGGTAGATGGGAGGAACATCCTAAGGGACCCAATGGCTTTGTGGATTTGGCATGGACACCCACACGGCTTTTGAAGAGCAAACAATCTCGGGCCAGTTTCTTGTGGGCTCGGTTTTTACGGCTTGCACCGCGTCTCCAAATGACACCTGTCCTTTAGTCTCTGGGTCAGCCTCCTAGCATGGACCAACAATCGTTTCAAGCTTTATTGTTAAAATTCCACATCCTTAACCCCTTAGTGACGCGGCCTGAAAAGGCTCTAGTGAGCAGAGCATTTTTAACGAATTTTCGTAAGCGACGGTTTAATGGCCATAACATTTTTTTTTTTTTTGTGTGCTACCTTAACACACAGAGCTAGTTAAAACGTAAAAAAAAAAAAAAAAAAAAAAGTTTAAAAACTCCCCCCCCCCATTTTTTGGGATTAAAAGAGGAAACAGTCTTTTTATAATACTTTTTTTAAAATTTTCAAATCAACTCAAAATGAACGTTAGAGAATTCCGTATTTTGTTTCGGTCGTTTTGATATATAATATGTATAGTCTCGGGAAAAAGGGGCGACTTTGGTGATGTTTTTTGTAGTGTAGGGGGGGGGGGGATATTTTCTTTATTACAAGGGGAAATGTGAATGTATTTTTATGAATATTTGTTCATATTTTGTGTGTGTGGGATATGGGAACGGGTGGGCATGGCCGGCGCAGCTTCCCTGGCCCATTAAACGGGCACGGACCAGAGAGCGACAAGGGGGAGGGGCCGCAGAGGTAGTTACAGGTTAATTTTTTTAAGTAGCCACCTCCCAGCCAAAAAGACGTTTTTGAAAAGTCTCAGACAACCCCTTTGACACTTAGATTTTAGTCTCTGGGTTGTTATGATCACAGGGATAACAAGTTTATGTAGGTTTTATTACATTTATATCAGCTCTAGCCAATGCCCAGCACATTGGAAGAGCCCATGAGCCCTCCCCAGGATGTAATTACTTACCAAAGGATTCGTTGACAGGTAGATAAGCTTTCACCACAAACATGGGCGTTCCGGCTACTTGAGCCTCCTCAAAGACGTGTCCTCGTTTCCGGTTCAGGACGCCATAGATGCCACCAACCACCTGCTCGGGGCACTGCACAAACAAAGGAAAAGGTCAAACACTCGGGTCCAGTGAACAATCTATGAAGAGATCAGGGAGAATTACATCATCTTCCCAAGGCTTGGACCCATCTCCATGACCTACCTGAATCTCCACCAGGTAGATGGGCTCCATGAGCCTGGGCTGGGCTGTGAGGGCGGCCGCATACAGAACTCTTCTAGCAGTTGGGATAATCTGTCCCCCACCGCGATGTATGGCGTCAGCATGGAGCGTCACGTCATGGATGTCAAACCTGGCGCCTCTCATGTTCTCTTCAGACAGAGGCCCCTGCAGAGAAATGTGCAAAACCATCACATTCAGGGGAGCGGGAGGACCCCCGGGGCCAAGGGAGAGAGAGAGAGGAAGACTGCGCCCCCCCCTGGTGCCAAAGGGAGAGGGAAAACCCATACTTAATTCCTTCTCTACAGCAGAAAGGTAATGAAGGTAGTGAATGGTGACCATGACAGATTTGGGCCCTACCTCCTTGGTAGCCCACTGGAAGCCGGCCACAACACTGTCCTTGATCTCATTGAGGTACTGGACTCCTTTTGTAACGTCTACCAAGACGTTGGGCCCAGTTCCATCAGGACCGAAGCACCAGATCTTCCTGGCCTCGGCCACGTCCCACTCGTACTTCTCTGCCAGGTAGCGGGCACGCTGCTTCAACTCCTGCCGGGAACTGACGTCCCCCTTGTCGATGTCCTCAGCCAGTCCGTCAGGGAAGGGCCGGGCCTTCATGTACAGGCGGTTGTGCTTGTTGGGGGATTTGGACAAGCAGAGCTGATCCGATTCCTCGCTGACTGTCTCCCTGTAGGACACAACGGGGTCCGATTTCTGTAACACAAAGAAGAATATACAGTTCATCGATAGGACGGCCACAAACTACGGTGATACATTAGTGTACACATTTCTATATCCCTTAATAAGGAATTGTATTAGATGGAGAGGAAGGACACGTTATCCCGTACAAGTCGCCTTCCTCACACTTAGGACCATTGATTTTAATGAGGTGCCGAATACTTAAACAGAACAGCGCTGCTCCCCACCAGAGGGCCCTCATTATTGGCCACCAAATCTGTCTTTTACAATGACATCACAGGCAGCCTGAGGTCCTTCGGGGGATCCCCTGGGCTACCTGTAGCATCTTTCCATTAGGAAACGGACAAATAGATGCCGCTAGCTGGCAGGATAAGGCACTGCACTACATTAGGTGGTATAGTCCATTATACAAGAGATCCCCTGTAAGTTACCCCTTGTTGGGAAAATTAATGGGGGAGGAAAAAAAAAAAAAAAAGTCTTACACAAAAAAAATAATAATCCCTCATTGACCAAAAAAAATAAAAATAAATTCTTAATTGAAACCAAAAACTGATTAAAAAACTACATTTATTCCTAAGAAAAACAAGACAGCGACGGTGAAGGGAAAAAAAAAAATGGAAATAAAATTTTTAGCCTTTAGAAAACATTAATGAACAAAAGCTGGAAATCCAGCCCGAGCATCAACGTGGAAAATGGGCGCGGAGATAAAGGGTCAAACAAAGAGCCAAATCGCCAGGGGGTCCTGAAGTAAGATGTGCATCAGGGGAATATAGTGCAGAGGCCTCACTACCCACAGTCCTTAGACCAGGTCCTTAGTACAGGACTTTCCCATGATGCAATGCTCACTTGTAAGGTAGACCGGTACTAAGGCACAGACCTCCCCTCCCCCCATGTCAGACACGTTACCTTGATGGGGATGCACGCGTGATCTTCTTCAAGGTCTTTGAGGCAGATCTCTAGATGTAACTCTCCAGCACCGGCAATGATGTGCTCTCCCGATTCCTCAATGATGCACTAAAATAAGAAAAACTTCCATAAAAAAAACTGTCATCTGCTCATTGCTAGAAGTTCCCAGAATCCTAAGTTTTTCTAGATATAAGATAACAGAAGGCGAAATGTGAACCTGCTCCTTAGGTTTTTATGGGCCAAGGGATATTGTCATCTTATAAAGCGGCCGCTATGGCTGGGACGTGTAACGATCAGTGGGGTCTCCTCTCAATGTATGGGGCACGAGTCCTCTAGGAGTCCCCACTTGTCTGATCACCAGGTTCCTTGTACAAATTGTAAACCTCTGGGTCCGTACAGAGCAGTAGATCAGAACCAATGCAGAACATCTGATCCCCACGTTACCTGCACCATGGGATCAGACTTGGCCAGACGTTTCAAGCCTTCCACCAGTTTCGGGAGGTCCGCGGGATTCTTCGCCTCCACAGCGACTCGGACGACAGGACTGACGCTGAACTTCATCACTCGCATGTTGTGGGCATGCTCAAAGGTGGTGATGGTTCCCGTCTTCACCAGGAACTGGTCAACTCCAACAAGACCGACTATGTTACCGCAAGGCACATCCTCGATGGGCTCCACGTAACGTCCCATCATAAGGATTGTCCTACAAGGTGCAAGAGAAGACATGAGCGGGGGAACTCCGCTGGAATGTAGGGCGGGGCGACACGGGCGGGAAGGAAGGGCGGGGCGACACGGGCAGGAAGTAGGGCGGGGCGACACGGGCAGGAAGGAGGAAAGACGAGAAGGGCAGTAAGGCGAGAGGAGGAGCGCTCACCTCTGAATAGGCTTTAGGTAGAGGTCCTCCTTCTTCCCTGGGGTGTAGTTAGGACCCATAATCCGCACTTTCTGTCCGGTTGATACAATTCCAGAAAATACACGACCAAAGGCGTAGAATCGCCCTTTATCGGATGTGGGCACCATTTTGGAGATGTACATCATCAGGGGGCCTTTGGGGTCACAGTTTTTCACACCTATGTAGAGGAGAAATACAACGATCAATGCCTCGTAACAGATTTCAGGTAACACGCGCCGTGGTTTGTGGTGTAAGTTATAGAAATAATATTTGTAGGCCTGAAATTATCCCAACTCTCATCTTTATGACGTAATTAACCAGTTTTGACCATATAAAGATGAAGCTTGTTTTACATATCATCCCTGGAGAGTTGTGTAGTTGTATCTTTGTGCATGTTAGGAGCAGCAGGACTGTGAAAATGGAAGTTGTAATCCTGCTCTGGGTGGCTCTTTCAGCCTGAAGAGCTTTCTGCTCTGCGTACGGTGCTTCTCCAGAGCCCATCCCCCTCTTCTAGCAGTCTGAGCTGGTTGGATACTTGCAGCAACCACTCAGAGCAGAGGGGAGGGGCTGCAAAACAGGCCATTGTAAAGAGTGAAAAGCTCTTCAGGCTGAAATACTCTTTACAACTCAATTTTCACAGTCCTGCTGCTCCTAACAATTGTGTGTGTATTATCTTTTTGCACGCATTGTATAGTGGTTTGCAAGACATGAATAATTGCCACCCCGTGCAGTGTCCTGCTGTGACCCCTACCCATAGCAGCCTCGTCGTCAGGCGGCCCCTCGTACAGCAGCTCGCAGCGGTATTTCTGAGCCGTAACGGGAGAAGGCAGGTGGATGGTGATCATCTGCAGCAGGGCGTCTCCTGCGGGGAGCCAGCGCCTCATCACTGCCTGCAGGATAACAAGACATCACATCAGCGCCGGGAGCAGAGGACATTGTCCAGAGCCGGACGCAACGCAAAAAAATATCAGGGATTCAAGAAAAGAGGGAAAGAAAGTGTTAGTGATCCCCGAGCAGAAGGCGTTTGTGTAACAGATGTATATTACAAAACGCCTTGGATTCTCCAGTCACTGGGGGAGAAATAGGAGCTTCCCTCGAAGCCTGACAACAGCTCCATACAATAATCTCAGTAATGGAGGTTGTCACCCAACTTCATGGTGTCCCTAGAGGCCGTATCCTCACCGCTACTCACAACACGTCATGGAGATCACCAAAGCTTCACCCGAATGGTCATTGTAGGAAAAGACTAATGGAGCCCGCTATATATTGGAGCCATTATATTTCATTGAAATGTGGAAGTCACCAGCAGGGGACAGTACCAGACTTTGTTCGGTATTGTCCCCAGAGATCTGTGTAGACCTTGTTGTTAGTAGTGAAGGGACTGAGAAAAGTTATAAAAAAAATTGTTATAATCCAGCACTGCAGCTCTTCAAGGGCTCTGGGCGGGTCTATCAGCCTGAAGAGCTTTCTGCTGCTCCACAGCCCCTCCCCTCTGCTCGAAATAGGAGCTGCATCAGGATTTTGGTTGGGTACTTGCAGCAGTCACTCAGAACAGAGGGGGAGGGGCTGTGAACGGTTTAATCTTGAAGAGCTTTCTGCTCTTTGTAATAAAGACCCATCCAGAGAAACTGCAGGAGCTGCAAACCTGGATCATAAATTCACTTTTTACAGTCCTGCTGCTACTAACTACTTACACACAGGTAGGGTTACACATCCAGGGTGTGGGGGGAGCCCAAGGTGAGAACTAGTAGAGGTTCCTAACGTGTTTAGTGAGTAACAAGGTGAGAATACGACCTCCCATATTACGGCTGTAACCCCACTAGTTGAATATGGTCACACCTGTGATGCTGAATACGAGGGCGACGTCTGCTTACTTTTCCCATCTGCGGAGACTCAGGGGGTAAGAGCCTGAAATAAAAGGGCTTCCTGCCTATCACTAAGACTTATTACTGTGGTCTTCCTAAACGAGGGGAGAAAAAGATAAAAAAAACAGATGAAATACTCCGACAAGTAGGATCTGAATGATTGATCGTCCACAGAAAACAAATGGCTGAAACAGTGAACAAGGAGGATTATTAAAGGGGTTGTCCTAGATACTTGCCCTCCGACTGATCAGCTGACACAACCCCGGGCAAGGAGCCAATAGTCTGCAGTTATGGCTTCGGGCCACTACATGGGGGATCCCCGGCTCTGTGCATGTGTTTTTTCGGACTGGACCAGCTGATCGGTGCGGGGGGTCCCTTACCCATACAATATATTAGGCCTATGCTAAGAAAAGGCCATCATTAAACTGTGTAGACAACAGGTTCAGATCAATGAGCACAATTATGTAGACGTGATTCCATGGTTACAGACTACAAACAAAGCTTGAGCGTAGTCAGATGCTGCTCCCGACCCCCCATCTTCTGGAGGCAACACGGGATTGTCAGGAGTCTGCAACCACGGACATGCACTAGAGCGATGACACAGACCAAGCTGAAGGACCTTTTGCAGCTATTGCCAAGGTCACATATGGTCAGATCCAGCTAGAAAGAGACAAAACGGGTTAGAACAGGAAGTTCATTTTCTGCGCTATTCAGACTAGAGCCGCTGGGTCTACAGCAGGAGACAGCTGCCCCCATGAGTATCAACGTTCAGTGGAGATCACATGACTTATAGAAGGCTTTGCCCAGAGCCCCTCACACTCCAGTACATGAGGTCATTACCTTGAGCAGAGGTTTCCCTTCCTTATCCCTGTCTTCTGCGTCCAGCTTGATGTCCAGTTTCTCGATCAACTTGGCCGTCTCCTCTTTTTTGAAGTTCATGATGGCGTCAAACATCTACAGTATAAAAGGGGCAGACGGTGATCAGGAGGTACAAAAGACAGCACACGGAATCGCAAAGGAGGCATCAAGCCGAAACCTATCCAGCACCTTGAAGATGGGGTCCAGTATCAGCTGGCTGAACGTCCGCGGCAGCTTCTTGCCTTCACTGTTGGTGGCAGTTTTGCTGAATTTGCCATTGGAGGGATCGTGAAACCTAAAACACACAAAATAAACAAGACTCAGCACTGGCTACAGAAGGGTCACCCCCCTCGCCCCATCTCATCATGGCGTTACATACTTGTCTCCCCATAATTTCTTCATCATGTCTTCCACTTTAGTCGCTCGCTCGGCTGGAGCAAGTGTCGCCTTCTCGCCTTTGGCGGCAAACTTGGCGACGTACATTTCCGCAAACTGCTTGAGGGTGAAGGCCCAACCGTGAAGACCCGACCCAAAGCCGACTGTTCCGGCCACTGGGTCAATCTATGGATATAAAATGGGGAGGGGGAATTCAACCACAACATTGAATAATCCACTGTTTATATTACAAGAGAAACTTATCCCCCTGGAAGAGGAGCTCTCCATTTTTTCTATGATCACGTCCGGGCAGCCCCATAAGGCGGCAGCGTTTAGGTCTCTGGTCTTATCAAAAGTTGGGTATCCCAACCGTTATGCCCCACAATCCCAAATCCTAAAATCGGTGATGTAAGTTTGAGGAGAGTCTGGACATTTGGGACATCTATACTCCTGCCCCCTAGTGGTGGGGTACAGACTGTGTAATAGAAAGCGGCAGCTTGCTGCAGGTTCTCTCACCATCATTTTGCCCATGGGGCCGCTCTCCCCCTCCCCGTACGTGGAGATGATGACGTTGACGTTCTCCACGATCCTCTGGAAGGTCTGGTATAGCTCCTCGGGGCTCAGCTGAAGCTCCAGCAGCGCTCGGTCCATCTTGTTCATCATGAGGACGGGTTTGATCCGTTCGGCAATCGCCTGTCGCAAAACGGTCTCGGTCTGAACGCAAACACCTAAATGCAAAATGTTGTAAAATACAGAAGAAGGTTCAGTGCCAGGAGCAGAAGCGATGGTTGTGTTCAGACATATTGCCGGATGGGCGGCCAAACAGCTACTAGTCATGGCCAGTGGGGAGTCTGGCCAACCATAGCCATGGCTAGTTGCGTCAATATGTCCGGGTTAGGCATCCAAACCAGACCATCAAAACCACTCATCTCTACTCCTCACCAGCCTGTGGGGAAGCCTGGACTAACAGGGGGTGGCACATCTCCTTACCCGACACACAGTCCACCACCACAAGGGCGCCATCTGTAACACGGAGGGCGGCCGTCACTTCTGATGAAAAGTCTACGTGCCCGGGGGAATCGATCAGATTGATCAGGAAACCAGAACCGTCCTTGGACTGCTTGATGAAAGCCATGTCGGTGTCCAAGAGCTCGTAGTACAAGGAGATAGCTCTGCAATGCAAACACACAAGTGCGGTAAGAAGGGGGTCAGGCCAGCAAGAACAGGGGTGCAGAAGACCAACTACAGAGAAGCCCTCAATACAGGCAGCGTCCCTGTATATAGAGATCACTACTTCAAAGGATCCAGGGAATAGAGCTGGACTCCCGGCTCTTCTTTTCATTACCAGGAGGAATCAGAACCCACCAATGGGATTTTTTGTGGTAAAAGTATGAAACATAGCCACGTTTTACTAACTGCAGCTCTACAGGCTAATTACATTTAGAACCTGGACAGAGACAAGATGTCTGTAATCCAGCATAGCCGGGAAGCCTGCCCAGCAGGGGAGATCCACATAAAGACGTGGATCAAAGAATAGTAGGGTCAGGGAATCCGAAAAGTTCACACCTCACATTTAGTATCCGTATATGTAACATACAGGTACGGATACAGAGCGAGGCCAGGCCATGGCACTCCAGGAACCCCACTAAATAACTAACACCCGTATTCCTGGACAGACACCTCTTGTCTAGAATGGGGTGAAAGGCAATGAGGTGTCCAGTAGATTGGAGGCAATGGCACAATTGTTCCACCCTCCTATCCAGAGCTATGGGATTTAAGGACGACTCAATGAGAAATGTCTCGCCGAGGGGGCGGGGTGTATCCTATTAGCATATGAACATCCCTCAGTAGCCCACCATCTATAAATTAGGGGCTATGCTAATGCCCATGGTCAGTCGTTAGGGGCGCCAATGACTGGTCAGACTGGAAGAAAGTTCTGCCAAAAACACCCGGCTGCACGAGTCTGCCATCTCCGTAGTAAGCTTATTCGTTTTATTCCCTTTTTATTTTGCAACAGGTTATGTGTGTATCATATGTATATCGTTTTGTAACCTTTTTAATCGGACAATTGTAGGTTTTTGTATGTATGCACTGCTATAGTGTATTATAGTTTTAAAACTTAATAAGTCTCTGCTTGTAGCCTTAAAGAGCCTCTGGTTCTGAAGTGGTAGCGTTATCAAGATCCACTTTTAGTAATCGTATAGATAACTGCTCGATTTTTAATCTGTTCTAAATTGTTGAGGGATTTAGACAGGTATCCATTTGTCTTTTTATAATTGAGTAACAGAAATATAGATGGTGGCAGTGATGATTGAAGCGAGTGCCAGGGCGGAGAGAGTATAAAATTTAGAGTAAGGGCATTGGTGGGCGGGGCTTTATGTACAAAATTGTGAGGCTCTCTAGCGTAGATGCATCCTGTCATGTGACTTGAGGGGGGGGGGGGTGGTCACAATTTTCATTTATTGGGGGATATCTTAAAATAAAATATTATTTTCTATTTTATTTGTTCCCATTTCTCACTCCCCACTGCACCACATTTGGATTCTTGAGGAAAATTGTTTGTTTTAACGACTTCTACTGTTCCCCTAGGCTACTTATACTTGTCTCGTAGACTCCTGGGTATCATGGAGATGGATAGTCGCTCCCCGATGGCACAGGACTCCAATGCTGCCGGCGGCTGAAAATGTTGACACCCGTGATTAGCGGCAGCACCGACGGTGTACCTAACCACTGGGCATTTGCTGCACAATACAGCAAACACTTGGTATATATGAAGAGAAGTCAGCTGTGAGTCCTTAAGGGAAATCTACATGAAAATCCAGGGACATTACTCATAGCTCCGTGACTGTGGGAATCTTCTTATATTTGTCACCCATGACCTACCTCCTTCTAAAATCAACTTTTATAATTATACTTTGAGCCAGAAGGGCTCTGGGGGGTGTGAACAGAGCCCCTCCCTATTGTTGGTGTGCTCACGGCTTCTGAAATAAAAGAAAGTGCTGGGGGAGGGTGAGACTGAGATGTGCTGCAGCAGTTTGTAAAGGCGGAGTATAGGGTAGGCTAGGGTAGCCCCTCAAACTCATTAACATAATTTTAAAAGTTGATATTAGAAGGAAGGAGACCATGAATAACAGATATAAGAAGATACCACAGTCCCGGTGCCTGGAGCTATGAGTAATGTCCCTGGTTTATCAGGATGGATTGCGATGGGAGATTTTCTTAAAGGCCCCATTTTTGTCATGGAACGTGTTACATCAGTGCAGACAGGGGGGTGGGGGAGGATTAAATGGCACGAGGTTTGTTTTGGTTCTTCTTGTTTGCCAGTTATTGCACCACACTCCCAAGCAATGCCTTTAAAATACCCATACAGTAAAATCCCTTTAATCGGTGTACACAGGGCCCATCTCCATACTGGTAGAGCAGGTAGATCAGGCCGGGCAGGGAAGGACTGAGACACACGAGCGCCGGTTATGAAATTGTTCGGTAAGTGAAGGCATCGGCTAAAAATAGCTGCGGGTCACCGCCGCAGACTCTGCTGCCAGGAGGAGCCACGTAAATAAAGTCACAAGCGTGAAATGTGCCTGGAGACGGAGACACTCGATCCGGGAGCAGATGGGAGGGCGAGGGAACCCTGACTCAGCACTGCGGCCCCCACCCTCATCCATCTCCCTCTACTAGGCCGGCACAAGGGGGGACTTGATCTTGAACCTGGAGCTTCTCCACAAGACTGTATTCTGCAATAGATTTAAGGCGCAGACCACGGCCAGGGGGGGGCGGCAGAGGGCCTAGGGGCAGCCCAAGGCCAAGGCATTTCATCATTAAGGGGGGCTTAAGGACTTCCATTATTGGGGGGTGGGGTCTCCATGAAGCATTTCATTACTGGGGGAGGCTGTGACCAATGCATTTCCCTCCCTAGGCTAATACTTGAGTCAATAAGTTTTGTGGCACACTTTGGGGGCCTCGGCTTATACTCGAGTATGTATGCTATTCCATTATGTAGGACCGTGTTCCCTTACCTCTCCTTTCCTGAACTTGATGGGCCTTGGTTTTATTTCCACCAAACCACGTAGTAACTCCACACACATCAGCCACTTCAATGAAAGAGTCAATGTTCCTCCTGTCATCTGGAGACCAACCTGATGACCCCCAAAGCCTCCCTGCAGCCCACCACCTGAGCAGCCGATGGAAACACTCCTGTAGTTTAACTGAAAGCCGGAAGTGGATCCAGGAAGAAGAAGTTGTCCTTTTATTTTAGGTCTCCGTCCATTACCGGCTTCAGCTCAGTTGGAGGAGCTCCTCATGCAGAAACATAACTCAAAGGGGTTGTCCTAAGTCTTATTGTTCCCCCCTATCCGGTGGAGCCCCAACCCCTGGTGACCCCAACCATCACAAGAAGGTCTCATTCCCACTAATTGATGGAGCCAGGATCAGCTTTTGTTACTATGGGATAGCCACAGATGGTGAGTGCAGAACCTGCACCGAGGAGAGGAGCAATAAATCCTGAACATCCCGTTAGACTTACGTGGACTTGATGGTGATGCAGCGCTCCTGCTCATCCTTGCGGGTGTCCGTGAAACGTGTTTCTCCGGCTCTGGCCGACGCGATGATTCCGGCTTTGCACACCAAGGAATCGGTCAGGGTGGATTTTCCATGGTCAACGTGAGCAATCACAGACATGTTTCTGATGTTGGACTTTTTGTCCATGATCGCTCGGATCTGATCTACCGTGAAGTTCACCTACGACAGAAACAAGTCATGTCATGTATGTACAGTGACTGCACCAGCAGAATAGTGAGTGCAGCTCTGCGGTATAATACAGGATGTAACTCAGGATCAGTACAGGATAAGTAATGTCATGTATGTACACAGCGACTGCACCAGCAGCAGAATAGTGAGTGCAGCTCTGGAGTATAATACAGGATGTAACTCAGGATCAGTACAGGATAAGTAATGTCATGTATGTACACAGTGACTGCACCAGCAGCAGAATAGTGAGTGCAGCTCTGGGGTATAATACAGTATGTAACTCAGGATCAGTACAGGATAAGTAATGTCATGTATGTACAGTGACTGCACCAGCAGCAGAATAGTGAGTGCAGCTCTGGAGTATAATACAGGATGTAACTCAGGATCAGTACAGGATAAGTAATGTCATGTATGTACACAGTGACTGCACTAGCAGCAGAATAGTGAGTGCAGCTCTGGAGTATAATACAGGATGTAACTCAGGATCAGTACAGGATAAGTAATGTCATGTATGTACACAGTGACTGCACCAGCAGCAGAATAGTGAGTGCAGCTCTGGGGTATAATACAGGATGTAACTTAGGATCAGTACAGGATAAGTAATGTCATGTATGTACAGTGACTGCACCAGCAGCAGAATAGTGAGTGCAGCTCTGGGGTATAATACAGGATGTAACTCAGGATCAGTACAGGATAAGTAATGTCATGTATGTACACGGTGACTGCACCAGCAGCAGAATAGTGAGTGTATCTCTGGGGTATAATACAGGATGTAACTCAGGATCAGTACAGGATAAGTAATGTCATGTATGTACACAGTGACTGCACCAGCAGCAGAATAGTGAGTGCAGCTCTGGAGTATAATACAGGATGTAACTCAGGATCAGTACAGGATAAGTAATGTCATGTATGTATACAGTGACTGCACCAGCATAATAGTGAGTGCAGCTCTGGGGTATAATACAGGATGTAACTCAGGATCAGTACAGGATAAGTAATGTCATGTATGTACACAGTGACTGCACCAGCAGAATAGTGAGTGCAGCTCTGGGGTATAATACAGGATGTAACTCAGGATCAGTACAGGATAAGTAATGTCATGTATGTACACAGTGACTGCACCAGCAGCAGAATAGTGAGTGCAACTCTGGGGTATAATACTGGATGTAACTCAGGATCAGTACAGGATAAGTAATGTCATGTATGTACACAGTGACTGCACCAGCAGCAGAATAGTGAGTGCAGCTCTGGAGTATAATACAGGATGTAACTCAGGATCAGTACAGGATAAGTAATGTCATGTATGTACACAGTGACTGCACCAGCAGCAGAATAGTGAGTGCAGCTCTGGAGTATAATACAGGATTTAACTCAGGATCAGTACAGGATAAGTAATGTCATGTATGTACACAGTGCCTGCACCAGCAGCAGAATAGTGAGCGCAGCTCTGGGGTATAATACAGGATGTAACTCAGGATCAGTACAGGATAAGTAATGTCATGTATGTACACAGTGACTGCACCAGCAGAATAGTGAGTGCAGCTCTGGGGTATAATACAGGATGTAACTCAGGATCGGTACAGGATAAGTAATGTCATGTATGTACACAGTGACTGCACCAGCAGCAGAATAGTGAGTGCAGCTCTGGAGTATAATACAGGATGTAACTCAGGATCGGTACAGGATAAGTAATGTCATGTATGTACACAGTGACTGCACCAGCAGCAGAATAGTGAGTGCAGCTCTGGGGTATAATACAGGATGTAACTCAGGATCAGTACAGGATAAGTAATGTCATGTATGTACACAGTGACTGCACCAGCAGCAGAATAGTGAGTGCAGCTCTGGAGTATAATACAGGATGTAACTCAGGATCGGTACAGGATAAGTAATGTCATGTATGTACACAGTGACTGCACCAGCAGCAGAATAGTGAGTGCAGCTCTGGAGTATAATACAGGATGTAACTCAGGATCAGTACAGGATAAGTAATGTCATGTATGTACACAGTGACTGCACCAGCAGCAGAATAGTGAGTGCAGCTCTGGAGTATAATACAGGATGTAACTCAGGATCGGTACAGGATAAGTAATGTCATGTATGTACACAGTGACTGCACCAGCAGCAGATAGTGAGTGCATCTCTGGTGTTGCTCGTCAGCTCGTTAACTCTCTGTTGCTGTGAGAGGCTGTGTGCTGCTGCTGCTCCTGAGCTCCAGGGAAAACCACCTCCACCTGGGGCCTGCTCTCTCCTCTCCCAGGGAGGGAGTGGGTTTTCAGGCATGAGCCAGGGCAGCAAGTCCCAGGCTCCTGCTTCCCGGTCCAGGCCGGCGGGAGGCAGGGGTAGCCAGGAACCGGCCAGCGCTGCGGAAGCCTTGGGGGTAAGAAGATCTGCGAGGAACAGCAGCAATGCTGCTCCAAGTACCCCCAGGCCAGCTAAGGCTTCAAAAAGCACCAAAACCCCAGGAAAGCTGGATACCTCGGGAAAGCTGGGTACCAAGGAAAAGCTGGATACTGCGGGAAAGCTGAGTGCTCAGGGAGGTGAGGCTGACCTCAGTGAAGAGGGCTGGGGAATGCTGAGGACCCGGGAGTCTATTTCCAGCTATGCCTCCCGGGCTCTGGGCCACCTCTCTGAGTACGAAGAAGCCAGCAAGACGGTGAGGAGACTGCGGGAGGAGCTCAGGTGCGCCCATGCCAGGGCAAGCTCTGCCCCAAAGAGGAAGAAGGAGCAGATTCTGGCAGAGATTTCCAGGCTCCAGACTGACATCCAGGCCTTGGAGGAGAGGAAGGCTTACCTGCTGGAGAGGAGTGGACCATTTAAAGAAAAGATCCTGAATGATGAGAGATTCCGGGAGATGGAGGAGGAAAAGCAGAGGCGGCTGATGGGGCTTCAGCCAGAGAGTCAGACGGAGGAGGAAAGTCCGGTACCGTACAGTGGGCCCCCTGCAGGACAAGCGGCCTTGTCATCTGGCTGCGGTTCTGCCGGCCCGGGTGAGGATAGTGACAGCCACCAGGGAGGGGCGCTGATGGAGGAGATCAGACGGCTCGAGTCCCCTGTGCACCTCCAGGACTTTACTTTTGGAGACGATCTGCCGGAGGATGCACCGGGGGGCAGCAAACCACGAAAGAAGAAGACCAAATCCGTGGAAGTGGCGAGTCTAGTTTACAGCCCCCTCCCCGTAAAACCCGAGTCGGCCGCAGGGTCAGCTCACTGTGCGAGCCCCGTTACCCAGCCCAGCACGGGTCCTGCAGTGGACTCAGTGCCAGGGAGCGGGGAGATTACAGGTGTGACATCTGATGTGGCGATGGGCTCCGTCTCTGTTTGTGGTAACAGTGGGGGAGCAGGGGAGGCATCGGCCGCAAGGCCGGACAGTAAGGGCGGCTCGGCAGTGGCGATACCATCGAAATCCGGTGCTGTGGTGCGTCCCCCAGTGGGAGGGGGGGATAGCCCGGCACTGGTGGCAGCTTCCGGTGCCTCGGCGCCTCTTCATGCTGTTGCCGCTGATCACTTGGTTATGGGGCGGCGGCAGCGTGGAGGGGTTGCTGAGGCTGAGGGCTCCGAACCTCCCAAACCTAAAGTCCTGTTTTGCGTAGGAGTTGGAGACAGTCTGCAGAGGAGTGCTGAGGAAGGTGGGGATCAGCGGCGCCTCACACCGGCCAAAGATCAGCGGCGACTCTTACCTTCCCCTAAGAAAAGTAAAATAACATCTGCTACCGATGATGCGGAGGGCACAAGTGTGACACAAGTTGGGGTCCCCTCTGGGCGATGCGCTGTGGGGGGACCCCCGTCCCTTGTGCCTGAAGATGCGGAGGTGGTCATGTCCCCTGATGTTGGTGCTGGTCCAGCCAGTGTGAATGGTGTCAGTAATGTTGTGGTGGATAATGTGAATGGTGTGAGTGGTGCTGAATCTTTTCCAGCTTTGGGGGTGAGTGATGGAGTGACTGGTGGTGTGGGTGGCGCGGCTGAGGTGGGTAGTGTTAATGTGGTGGGTGCAGGGGTTGGTCCGGTTGCTCCCCCAGTGGCGGCCCCTATTAAGAGCTATGCCAGTGTCGCTGCTGGGGGACGTAGGGTTCCATCATCCTCGTCTCTGGGCTCTGGGGACGGCTTTTTGCAACGGCGCCTCCTGCAGGCCTTACAGAAGGGTGAAAGGACGATCAATGTAGCGGGGCAGGAGGTTGATTTGTCGTTTTGGATAGAGAGGCACGGCCTGTCTGCCTTCCGAGAGCAAAGAGGCAGGGAGACATCATGGTCGCTCCCGACAACCGGGCCGGGTGCTAACCGTAGGAATGTGGTCCGTCTTCGGTGGCGTGGCAGTGATGTGTGTCCCCCTCGGGCACGGGTAGTTGAGCTGCTGCTGAAGATGGACTTCAAGGCGGCTGACATCTTTGCCTTGATCCATCCCTATGGTACATCTGAGTTTGATGTCAGCTTTGTTCGGCCGGAGGGGCTTGAGCTCTTCTGGTCCAACTATGAGCTGAGATACAACGAGCCCGAGTGGCGGGACTTTGCTGTGCAAGCAGTGTCCCGCCAGAGCGAACTCAAGAAAGTGACCGTTCTTACCCGTAATGAATCACTATCTTGCTTTGACATCATGACCTGGATGAATCGTTATGGAGAGGTACTGGGAGTACCAGAGAAAAATCGAGACGAGTTTGGTATCTGGTCAGGGGCCTGGACCTTCATGGTGAAGTTGAGGCGTTCAGGTAACTCAGTCGCCCACATCCCTTCATCAGCCTTCCTAGGGAGGGATCGGATCCTGATCTTCTACCGGGGGCAGCCTAAGCTGTGTCACAGGTGCGGTGACCCCACACATTTCAGCGCAAACTGCACCGTGCAGAAGTGTGCGTTGTGTGGGGGTGTCGGCCATCTCGCTGCATCCTGTACAGGGCAGATTAGGTGTAACCTGTGTGGTGATCTCGGTCACCCGTACAGTCGTTGTCCTCTTTCCTTCGCTAATGCGGGCTCAACCTCAGCGGATGAAAGCCATGAGGCTGAATCTGCTGGGGAGGGGACTAGCAGAGGCAGAGGAATGGAGGGGCCAGGGAAGAAAGACAGGAAAAAGACGCCTGCCCAGCTAAGGCGTCTAGAGAAGCGTCAACAGGAGAGAGAGCGGGGGGAGTCTCGGGCTGCTGGGACAACCTCTGGCGCTCTCCTGGAGACCTCACCTGTCGCTGAGGCCCCAGGGGATGATGTACTGGATGAGGAGGTCAGGAGGATCGAGAGAGAGGAAGGTGCCACGTCCTCAGACTCCTCCCATTATGAGAGTATGGACGAGGATAATAGGGCGTGGCTAGAGGAAAAGCGTAAGCGTGGCGCCAAAAAGAAGAAAAAGGGTAAAAAGAAGGGAGGTGTAAGATCTTCTCCCTCCCTGACTAAGGTACCCAAGGAAGGTGCAACCGACCCCCCGCTGGTCGAACTTTCAAATCGATTCCTGGCCCTGGATGGAGCCTCTCCTGCCGATGGAGGGGCTGAGGGTGAAGGGCCAGAGGTGGCGGAGCCTGCAGGGGGTGCCGAGTCTCCCCCTGGGGAGTCAGGGTCCTCAGGAGGGGAGACTGGCCCAGAGTCTGGAGACGAGGATGAGGGGGCAGGTCCTGGATCTGCCCCTGAAGCATCAGAGGTGCGGGAGATGGACACCACAATATGTCTAAAAAAGAGAATTATTCTCACCGTTAATTCGGTTTCCATTAGTCCACCATGACGGCCCCAACTGGAGGATGACCCTTGACCTCTGTAGGGACAGGAAGCAGAGAGGTTAAATACCCCACCCCGGCATCCGTACACCAGTGGCTACCAAATAACTACACCGGCCTTGGATGCAACCCATTTATTGTATGTTATCAATTCACACATAACAAATAGGCAATATTAACTTAATCAAAAATACAGGGTGGGAAATATATATGGGCCGTCATGGTGGACTAATGGAAACCGAATTAACGGTGAGAATAATTCTCTTTTTCCATAGCGTCCCCCATGACGGCCCCAACTGGAGATGTACCAGATTATAAAGTTAGGGGGGGACAACAGCTTGTAAGACCTTCCTTCCGAAGGTTAGATCTCTAGCACTTTGGACATCTAGCCTATAGTGTTTAGCAAAAGTCAGGTGAGTAGACCAGGTAGCTGCTCTACATATGTCCTCTAATGAGGCCCCACGTTTCTCCGCCCAAGAGGCTGCCACCCCTCTGGTCGAGTGGGCCCTAATAGTCCCTGAAATGTCCAGGTTGTTGGCATCATAAGCTTCTTTGATGACCGTTCTGATCCACCTGGCGATGGATGCTTTTGAAGCTTTCCTGCCTTTGTTTTTTCCCCTAAATTGTAGGAGAATGTTGTCGTCCTTTCTCCAGGATTTGGTCTCTTCGAGATAATGTAACAGGTATCTTCTGACATCCAGTGTATGCCACTCCCGTTCTTTGGCATGCTTTGGGTTCTGGCAGAAGGAAGGTAGAACAATCTCTTGATTACGATGAAAAGATGATGCAACTTTTGGTGTGAAGGTTTTATCTAACATTAGCACAATTTTATCCTCACACAGTCTAAGATATGGTTCTTTAATTGATAAGTTCTGGATTTCCCCTACACGCCTAGCTGTTGTTATGGCTATGAGAAAGGAAATTTTCAGTGTTAATTCTCTGAGTTTAACCGTCTCGAGAGGTTCAAACGGTATCTTTGTGAGGTAGTCTAGCACTAGTGAAAGATCCCAGTTTGGGATATTTTGCTTTATATGTGGCCTTAGCCTGACAGTAGCTTTGACAAACCTTTGAATCCATCTGTTCTCTGCTAATGAGGTGTCGAAAAAGGCACTGAGGGCTGAAATCTGGACTTTTAAGGAGCTCGTCTTCAGGCCCTTGTCGAATCCTGCCTGCAGGAAGTCTAGCACCTGTGAAATATTAGGGGATAGTTGGTTAGGAGGAGTCCTGCCACAAAAGGATACAAACTTTCCCCATATCCTTGCGTAGATTTTGTGGGTGACTGGTTTGCGGCTGGCTTTAAGTGTAGAAATTACCTTGTTTGATAGTCCTTTGGCAATCAACAACATCCTTTCAGGATCCACGCCGAGAGCTGGAGAGCCTGTGGATTTGGATGGTAAATGGGGCCCTGAAATAGGAGATTGTTTACTGGTTCCAGCATGATGGGTTCTTCTAATGCCATTTTCCCTAGCCACGGAAACCAGTTCCTCTTTGGCCACCAGGGAACAACGAGAATAACTTTCGCTTGGTCTTCTCTGATCTTTTGAACAACTCTCGCTATGAGAGGTATAGGAGGAAAAGCGTACATTAGAGGCCCACTCCAAGTCTGACTGAATGCATCCCTTCGGCAAAACGGAGTATTTGGCTCCAGAGAGAAGAAATGGGGAACCTTTGTATTTTTGCTGGAGGCAAAGAGATCTGTCACTGGTTGTCCCCATTTTTGTGTGAGATATAGAAAGATGTTCTCGTTCAGGCACCACTCGTTGTGGTCTATAGTCTGACGACTTAGATAGTCTGCTATTAAATTCTTTTCTCCCTTTAGATGGGTGGCTGAGAGAGAGCGGATGTTGGCTTCTGCCCAAGTGAATATTTTGTCTGAGAGACTGAGGAGATCTGGGTTCCTGGTACCCCCTTGATGACGGAGATACGCCACTGTGGTGGTGTTGTCTGAGTAAATTCTTATATGACTCCCCTTCAGGCTTTGAGTGCTGGCTCTTAAAGTCTCTAGGACAGCTCTTAGTTCCCGAAAGTTTGAGGAACGGGATCTGATTGTCGATGGCCATAGCCCCTGAATGGGTCGCCCTGCTATGTCTGCTCCCCAACCTGACTGACTTGCGTCCGTCTGGATGTTTATCACTGGCCAGGGATGCCATGACACTCCTCTTCCCAGATTTGAAGTCTCTGTCCACCACTCCAAGGATTGCTTGACCGCTATCGATATCTGAACCTTCTGATTCAAGTGTTGGGGATTTTTGTCCCAGGAGGTCAAAACCCAGTTTTGAAGGGTTCTGGTGTGACTCTGACTCCACTGTACGCTTTGAATGGAGGATGTCATAAGCCCCAGTATCCTCATGGCTTCTCTTATTGTGCAATGATTCCTTTTTTGAAACGTCGTGATCTGTTGTCTCAGTCTCGCTGCCTTTTCTGGTGGTAAAAAGGACATCTGCTGGATCGAATCCAATAGTGTTCCTAGAAATACAACTTTTGTGTTTGGGACTAGTCTGGATTTCTCCAAATTTATCATCCATCCTAACTGCTGTAGGATTGTCCTTGTAATATCTCGGTGGTGTATTAGCTCCTGTTCTGAACTGGCCACCACTAGCAGATCGTCCAGGTAGGGGATGACTAGTATCCCTTTCTGCCTCAGATAAGCTATCACCTCGACCATGATCTTTGTAAATGTCCTTGGGGCTGAAGAAATCCCAAAGGGTAGTGCCTTGTACTGGTAGTGGACCTCTTCTCCCCAAGGTGATCGAACTGCAAACCTGAGGAACTTCTGGGATTTTGGATGTATCGGCACATGGTAATATGCGTCTCTCAGGTCTATTGTACACATAACCGCTCCTTGTTGTATCAGGACGACTGCCGAACTCACGGTTTCCATCTTGAATTTTCGATAGAGTATATGGCTGTTTAGTTTTTTCAGATTGCAAATCATTCTGAATGCACCGTTTGGTTTTTTTATTAAGAAGAGGGGAGAGTAGTGTCCCTCTTTTAACTGTTTTTGAGCTACAGGGATGATGACGTCCAGTTGAACTAGTTTCTGTATCTCCAACCATAATGAGCTTGAGAGATTTTCCGAGGGCTGCTCGGTCAGAACAAATTTTCTGGGAGGAAGAGAGGTTAATTCTAACAGGTAACCTTCCCGAAGAATACTTAGTATCCAGGGGTTTGATGTTATCTGAGTCCATTGAGAGTGGAACTTCAATAGTCTTCCCCCCACCCTGGCGTCATTGTTTTTTATAAGCCGGGGCAGAGTTGCTGGCACTGAGTAGGAAGCCTCTTCCTTTTCCTCCTTTAGGGTAGCTCCATCTACCTTGCTTGCCTTTCCCTCTAAAGGGCTGTCTCCTGTCCTTAGCGTCCCGAAAGGGCTGTTTCCTGGGGTTACCCCTGGACTCCGGAAACCCCTTCTTTCTATCTGCCGCCTTCTCCAAAAGCGTGTCGAGTTCCGAACCGAAAAGATATTCCCCCTCGAATGGAATTCCACATAATTTCGATTTTGACCTGAAATCACCGGTCCATTGGCGAAGCCAGAGAGACCTCCTAACCGAATTTGACAGTGCCCCTTCCTTGGCACTTATTCTAACTCCCTCCGCTGAGGCATCTGCAATGAAGGCGGCCGCTGCTTTTAAGGTGGAGAATGTGCCCAATAACATTTCTCTTGGAGTGCCGTCTCTAACATGACCTTCCAATTCTGTAATCCAATGAAACAGAGTGCGTGCCATGGATGTCGTAGTAATATTAGATTTTAGGTTCAACATGGCACACTCCCATGTCTTCTTTAGAAGGCTGTCCGCCTTCCTATCCAGAGGATCCCTCAGCTGAATTGCATCCTCGAATGGAAGATCCGTCTTTTTGGTCATCTTGGTGACCTGAATATCGACTTTGGGGGTAGAATTCCAAATTTTTGCTTCTGTTTCATCAAAGGAGAGACGGCTTTTAAACTCTCTAGAAATGGAGATTCTACTCTCCGGTTCTCTCCATTCTTCAAGTATCAGCTCCTTAAGAGTGTTATTTATGGGAAACACTCGCCTCTTCTTAACCTTAAGGAGTCCAAATAACTCATCTTGAATGGATTTAGTTTCTTCTATCTCCTCAATCTTGAGGGTATCTCTCATAGCCTTTAGAAGCGGTTCCAGATCTTCTGAAGCTAGTAAATATCTAGATTCCATTTTACATGCTGAATTGGATGGTCCTGGCTCCATATCCATAGATTCCTTGGTCCCTTCCGAGTCCGATGCGGAGTCTGACATGGATTCCATAACTCGTTGTCTTTTATGCAGAGGCTCTTGAGGTATAAGAGTTGTTATAGATGAGGCTATAGATGTTTTAACCTCATCCCTAATAAAACTGCGCATCTCATCCACGAAAGAAGACCTCTCTTCCCTGAGTAGGTTATCCACGCAGGTTTTACAGACTGTTTTTTTGTAATCTGCAGGGAGCTTTTCTGAGCACATGTTGCACTTCCTTGAAGTGGCTCTCTTCGAGCTCGACTGATCTTTAGCTCTCACTTTATCCTTCTCCTTTTCCCTGGGCTCCTACCAAGGAGAAGGAGAAGTAATTAGTCCTTAACCGGACCCTATGTGACAACACGGGGATATGTGGGTGACCCACCACCCTATCCCTAATTAACCCTACTTACAGGGTTCAAGGATAAGAGATCCAGACCTGAAGCCTCCATGCCTTGCGTCTCCATATTCCCAATTGTGGGACCACCGGTATCAGTAAACCTAAACATTTTAACAGAAGTGAGATAAATTCTGCTTTTAACCAAGTGGAATATGAATAAAGGAGTACCTGAGGTATCTTGAAATGAGGGATACGCTGCACAGGTCCCTAAGATAGATACATACATGTATATAGACCTGGGTTGGAAAGACACATATGAGGCAATCATACAGCATGTAACCGACCTTAATGGCTGGAAATGCCTAGAATAGCGTCCGATCTCAGAAATGCTTGAATCAGGGCCAAAAGAGCGTTTGTTAGACCTCAGATCAACATGACTATCTCGCTTTTTGAATCTTACCGCTCCACGTTCCTGCTTCCGGGTCGCGCCATCGTGACGTCACATCCGGTCCCGTCATTTCCGGCGGAAGTCGTCACCGGAGTCGGACGGCAGCCGGTCCACGTGACCTCCGCGATGGACACGCTCCGGGTGTCCTTAGCTGCGCAGAGCTGCGGGCAGAGCCGGAGAAAAATGGCGTCTCTGCTTGTGGCAGAGGAAAGGACCGAAGTCCGATCGAGGCCGAGACCGCCTTAGGGTAAGGGACAATTCCCTGCGCCACTTAGGTCCCCCCTCACCGTCCCAACTACTGGGGATGAGGAGAGACTTCTCTCTACTACCTGCCCTGTGTAGGGACAGGAAGCCACTGGTGTACGGATGCCGGGGTGGGGTATTTAACCTCTCTGCTTCCTGTCCCTACAGAGGTCAAGGGTCATCCTCCAGTTGGGGCCGTCATGGGGGACGCTATGGAAAAGGGGGTGTTCATTTCCCGAGGGTGGTGGTAAGATGGGTAAAAAGAAAGCCGTCCAACTCAATCACTCATGATGGCGGCACCTACTCCGTTGACGCTGGCGTCCATTAATGTCGCCAGCATTAAGTCTGATGCGGCTAGATTTGCGGCCTTTGATTTTCTCGGCCGCGTTGAAGCCGACATTTTATTTTTGCAGGAGACCAGGCTGCCAGATTTGGCGGCCGTGTTTAAAGCTAAGAGGGAATGGAGACACGGGCCTTCCTATTGGTCTCTTGCGGCCGAGCCGTATAGCGGAGTGGCGGTCCTTTTTACCGCACCGGTAGAATGCCGACGAGTTATTGAGTTAGAAATGGGGAGGTGCCTGATCCTGGATGTCCTCATGAAGGGACAAGAACTTCGCCTAATTAACATCTATGGTCCCCAGTCCAAGTGGGACAGGAAGTGTCTCTTTATGAGGATCAAGCCCTACCTTTTTACAAGTCGGCAGGTGGTCTTTGGAGGGGACTTCAATGCTGTCACGAGGTCCCAGGATAGGGGAGGTTCCAGAGACAAGCTGACTTATGATAGCGTCGCTCTTAATAGCATAGCCAGTGAGGCTCGCCTGGTGGATGTCCACATCCGGCACACCCCAGGCCACGCGGGGTTCACCTATTATAGGGGTAGCTGTAGGTCTAGAATAGACAGGTTTTATTTAAAGGAGGAAGCCATTTCTTCAGCAGTGTCCGTTGTTGAGGTGGAATTCTCCGACCACTGTTTAATTTTGTTTTCTCTGAATGTTACAGAGACCCCCCGGATGGGAAGAGGCTACTGGAAGCTCAATTCGTCTCTCCTGGAAGAAGCGGAGATCAGACAATCCTTTGAGGACTTTCTTCAGAGCCAGGTACCATTGCTGGGCCTTTGTAGCAGTAAGTCAGAGTGGTGGGAGATGCTCAAGAAAAGGGTGGCGAGATTCTTCCGCCAGCTCTCGAGCCTCAGGAGCCTGGACAGGTACCGCCTGTATCAGGGCCTGAGGAGGAAACTCGAGCATCTCGTCTCGACTGGAGGTAGTCGTGAGGACATCTCCAGAGTGAAATCCTTGCTGAAGAGGTGTCAGTACGATAGACACGCATCTTTGGTTTTTGAGAGGGATTACGGGAAATACCGCTCGCCCGACCCTTACAGAAACTGCAAGATGTCAGTGAATGGTAAAGTTGTCACAGGACTGGTTGACAGTACGGGATCCCTGAAAAGGTCCAGATCAGGGATCCTGGAGGTCGTCAGATCCTTCTACTCGCACCTCTTGGGCAGGAAGGATCTAGATCGGGATGTGATGTCGGCTTTCCTGGCTGAAACTGTCCCTGAGCCAGGAGTAGACCCCTCTCTTGATGTTTTGACAGAGATGATCAGGGAAGAGGAAGTCAGCCGGGCGATTGAAGGGCTCGCCCTCAAGAAATCGCCAGGCCCGGATGGCTTAACATCTGAGTTTTATAAGACCTTTAAGGACGCCTTGGTTCCCCTCTTGACTGAGGTATTCAATGAGTGTCTTTCCTTGGGCATTCTGCCGAAGTCAATGAGGAGGTCAGCCCTGATCATCCTGTCAAAGGGTAAGGACCGATCTCGTATTGAGAACTGGCGTCCCATAGCGCTTCTCAATGCGGACAGAAAGGTTTTGGCAAAGGTGCTGTTTAATCGGCTGGTGCAGTTTGCGCCCCTGCTCCTTTCGGGGACCCAGCACTGCTCTGTTCCAGGCCGCAGTACATTTAGTGCTGTGCTTTGTGTCCGGGAGGCAGTGGAGCAGGGCAGGGCTGGTAACTGGAAGGGGTACTTGCTGTCCTTGGATCAGGCAAAAGCGTTTGATCGGGTTAACCACGAGTACCTCTGGTCTGTCCTTCTGAGGTATGGCCTGCCGGGTGGGTTTGTCAATTGGCTGAAAGTTTTGTACGCAGGGGCAGAGAGTTTCCCGCTTGTGAACGGTTGGATTGGCCGCTCTTTTGAGGTCGGGTCTGGTGTTCGCCAGGGTTGTCCTCTGAGCCCACTTTTATACGTGTTCGCGATTGACCCATTCCTTAGGAGGGTTGATCGTGGGCCGTTGGTGGGAGTCGGGATGGATCGGGCAGCACCGGAAGCCACTCTAAGGGTGGTAGCGTATGCTGATGATGTCACCGTTTTCGTGTCCTCGGGAGGGGAGGCGCAGTGGGTGATGTCAGAGGTTGACCGCTACTCAGAGGTTTCTGGGTCCAAGATCAACCGGGATAAGTGTGAGAGTCTCTGGCTGGGAGAGGGGGATCCAGGCTTTGATCTCCCGGACACTCTTCCAGGGCCCCAGGACTCTGCCAAAGTTCTAGGCATCGAATTTGGCCAGGGGGATTACCCCATGCAAAACTGGGACGGCAGGCTTAAGATCGCCGCTCAGAAGGTGGACCAGTGGAAGGGTTGGTCTTTGACCCTCAGAGAAAGGGTTAACCTGATTAAAACTTACCTGCTCCCATTACTGATATATCTGGGCAGTGTGTGCATGTTGCCAGAACCCCTCTGGACTCGGGTTTACAGTCTGTTCTTCCAGCTGTTATGGGGGAATAGGCTGAACCTTATCAAGAGGGAGGTTACTTACCGCACGAGGAGACAAGGAGGGTTGTGTATGGTCAACCCTGTGGTGTTCCTAGTGAATACCTTTCTTAAGATCAATGTAGCAAACCTCTGGAAAGAGAGGGCTCCTCCGTGGGTATACTCCTGCAGGGGATGGTTTCGGCCTTTCTTCCAGGAATGGGAGACAGGAGGGAGAGTGAAGGATCTCCGTACACCGCATGGGCATCTTCCGGCTTACGCTACCCCGGTTCTGAAGGTGATTCGCCGGTGGGGTCTGGGAATGTGGGAGATCAGGACCATGTCGAGGAAAGTCCTTGACAAGAGGGTTCTGTTGACCCATTTCCAGAAGCCTCTGGCCCTCAGGGATTGCCCAAGTCGGGATCTTGGGGTGGGTTTGAGTTTATTGAATTCCATCAGGATCCCCTTGAAGTTTTGGGACGTGACTTGGCGCTGCTTCCATGGAAAGCTGTGTGTGAGGGACAATCTGAAGTGTAGGAGCTCTGAGGAAAGGGGTTGTCCCCGGGAGGAGTGCGGTGGTCTGCTGGAGAGCATGGACCACTTCCTGCTTCAGTGCCCCTTTAACACAGAGGTGTACAACCGGGTGGGCGCTTCCATCCATTGGCCCGGGTTGGCCGGTCTCTCCTATGCGGAGTGGGCCTATGGAGCATTCAGAGGCCTGGGTGGCCGGGACCGCTGCACGTTATTCCTAGTTAGTCTAGTGGTCAGGTACCACACGTGGAACGCACGGTGTTTAGTATCGACGCAGCGTAAAATCCTCCCGGTGGATGAGGTGGTTAGGAACATTCTGGGTGACCTGGTGAAGGTGCGCTCTCTGGAGTATGAGAGGCTGGGCACGGGGAGGGCCTCTCTCCTTTGGAGGGGGTTCTCCTTTAGTGTCCCTTAGTCTGTCATCTCCGCTCCTGGTGTTGGGCTGAAGCTGACACTGTAGATTTTTGTTTTGTGTTCTGAGGTTATAGTGATGTAGCGGCTTGCAGGCGCCGAACCTGGGCTTTATGTGGTTTTGATTAATGTTGTTCAGGTTTAATTCGTATTCTGTTTTCTTTGTTATGTTGTAATTAGTGTATATATTGTATATATTGTATATAGTGGGGTTTGGGACATAGTGTTAGGTTGGGAGGGGGGTGATAGTGGTGGACTTATGAACTGACCCTGGGCACTGGTCTGGACTACTTAACGCAAACTTTGGACGTTAGACCAGTGTCTGGGGGGAAGGGGAGGGTGCGGGCGAGGGATTTAGTTTAGTGTAGTGTTGTGTGTATTTGTTATTATATATTTAAAAAAAAAAAAAAGGGTGTGGGATGTGGTCTGTGTGGGGTGGTTTGTTATTAGAGGGTGTGGGGTGGGTTTATGTATATTTATAGTCATTTATGTTTATTTGTGGGTGTGGCTTGTCTTTGTTTATTGGTTTGGTTTAGGTTGTGATAATCGGTTGGGTGGGGGTTGTGGTATTTGGTGTTTAATCATTTCGGTGTATTGTAAGTTATTGTTTTTGCTAGGTATGAATGGGGCTGGACCAGCAGGTAAGATATTGTAAATATTTTGTATATTATGTTTTGTTTGTATTGTTATGTTTTTTACTTTTATATAAAATAAAAGATCTACAGGATGTAACTCAGGATCGGTACAGGATAAGTAATGTCATGTATGTACACAGTGACTGCACCAGCAGCAGAATAGTGAGTACAGCTCTGGGGTATAATACACGATGTAACTCAGGATCAGTACAGGATAAGTAATGTCATGTATGTACACAGTGACTGCACCAGCAGCAGAATAGTGAGTGCAGCTCTGGGGTATAATACAGGATGTAACTCAGGATCAGTACAGGATAAGTAATGTCATGTATGTATACAGTGACTGCACCAGCAGAATAGTGAGTGCAGCTCTGGGGTATAATACAGGATGTAACTCAGGATCAGTACAGGATAAGTAATGTCATGTATGTACACAGTGACTGCACCAGCAGCAGAATAGTGAGTGCAGCTCTGGAGTATAATACAGGATGTAACTCAGGATCGGTACAGGATAAGTAATGTCAAGTATGTACACAGTGACTACACCAGCAGCAGAATAGTGAGTTCAGCTCTGGGGTATAATACAGGATGTAACTCAGGATCGGTACAGGATAAGTAATGTCATGTATGTACTCCAGTACTGGGGGGATTACATCCCCTGCTCCCCTATACTCCAGTACTGGGGGGATTACATCCCCTGCTCCCCTATACTCCAGTACTGGGGGGGGAATCACATCCCCTGCTCCCCTATACTCCAGTACTGGGGGGGGGGGGGGGGAATCACATCCCCTGCTCCCCTATACTCCAGTACTGGGGGGGGGGGGGGGAAATCACATCCCCTGCTCCCCTATACTCCAGTACTGGGGGGGGGGGGGGGAATCACATCCCCTGCTCCCCTATACTCCAGTACTGGGGGGGGGGGGGGATCACATCCCCTGCTCCCCTATACACCAGTACTGGGGGGGGGGGATCACATCCCCTGCTCCCCTATACACCAGTACTGGGGGGGGGGGATCACATCCCCTGCTCCCCTATACACCAGTACTGGAGGGGGGATCACATCCCCTGCTCCCCTATACTCCAGTACTGGGGGGGGGGGATCACATCCCCTGCTCCCCTATACTCCAGTACTGGGGGGGGGGGATCACATCCCCTGCTCCCCTATACTCCAGTACTGGAGGGGGGATCACATCCCCTGCTCCCCTATACTCCAGTACAGGGGGGGGATCACATCCCCTGCTCCCCTATACTCCAGTACTGGGGGGGGGGATCACATCCCCTGCTCCCCTATACTCCAGTACTGGGGGGGGGGGGGGATCACATCCCCTGCTCCCCTATACTCCAGTACTGGGGGGGGGGATCACATCCCCTGCTCCCCTATACACCAGTACTGGGGGGGGGGATCACATCCCCTGCTCCCCTATACACCAGTACTGGAGGGGGGATCACATCCCCTGCTCCCCTATACTCCAGTACTGGAGGGGGGATCACATCCCCTGCTCCCCTATACTCCAGTACTGGGGGGATCACATCCCCTGCTCCCCTATACTCCAGTACTGGGGGGATCACATCCCCTGCTCCCCTATACTCCAGTACTGGGGGGATCACATCCCCTGCTCCCCTATACTACAGTACTGGGGGGATCACATCCCCTGCTCCCCTATACTACAGTACTGGAGGGGGGGATCACATCCCCTGCTCCCCTATACTCCAGTACTGGAGGGGGGGATCACATCCCCTGCTCCCCTATACTCCAGTACTGGAGGGGGGGATCACATCCCCTGCTCCCCTATACTCCAGTACTGGAGGGGGGATCACATCCCCTGCTCCCCTATACTCCAGTACTGGAGGGGGGATCACATCCCCTGCTCCCCTATACTCCAGTACTGGAGGGGGGATCACATCCCCTGCTCCCCTATACTCCAGTACTGGAGGGGGGATCACATCCCCTGCTCCCCTATACTCCAGTACTGGAGGGGGGATCACATCCCCTGCTCCCCTATACTCCAGTACTGGAGGGGGGATCACATCCCCTGCTCCCCTATACTCCAGTACTGGAGGGGGGATCACATCCCCTGCTCCCCTATACTCCAGTACTGGAGGGGGGATCACATCCCCTGCTCCCCTATACTCCAGTACTGGAGGGGGGATCACATCCCCTGCTCCCCTATACTCCAGTACTGGAGGGGGGATCACATCCCCTGCTCCCCTATACTCCAGTACTGGAGGGGGGATCACATCCCCTGCTCCCCTATACTCCAGTACTGGAGGGGGGATCACATCCCCTGCTCCCCTATACTCCAGTACTAGGGGGGGGGGGATCACATCCCCTGCTCCCCTATACTCCAGTACTAGGGGGGGGGGGGATCACATCCCCTGCTCCCCTATACTCCAGTGCTGGGGGGATCACATCCCCTGCTCCCCTATACACCAGTACTGGAGGGGGGATCACATCCCCTGCTCCCCTATACTCCAGTACTGGAGGGGGGATCACATCCCCTGCTCCCCTATACTCCAGTACTGGGGGGGGGGATCACATCCCCTGCTCCCCTATACTCCAGTACTGGGGGGGGGGGATCACATCCCCTGCTCCCCTATACTCCAGTACTGGGGGGGGGGGGATCACATCCCCTGCTCCCCTATACTCCAGTACTGGAGGGGGGATCACATCCCCTGCTCCCCTATACTCCAGTACTGGAGGGGGGATCACATCCCCTGCTCCCCTATACTCCAGTACTGGAGGGGGGATCACATCCCCTGCTCCCCTATACTCCAGTACTGGAGGGGGGATCACATCCCCTGCTCCCCTATACTCCAGTACTGGGGGGGGGGGGGGGAATCACATCCCCTGCTCCCCTATACTCCAGTACTGGGGGGGGGGGGGGATCACATCCCCTGCTCCCCTATACTCCAGTACTGGGGGGGGGGGGGGAATCACATCCCCTGCTCCCCTATACTCCAGTACTGGGGGGGGGGGGGGGAATCACATCCCCTGCTCCCCTATACTCCAGTGCTGGGGGGATCACATCCCCTGCTCCCCTATACTCCAGTACTGGAGGGGGGTTCACATCCCCTGCTCCCCTATACTCCAGTACTGGAGGGGGGATCACATCCCCTGCTCCCCTATACACCAGTACTGGGGGGGGGGGGATCACATCCCCTGCTCCCCTATACTCCAGTACTGGGGGGGGGGGGGGATCACATCCCCTGCTCCCCTATACTCCAGTACTGGGGGGGGGGGGGATCACATCCCCTGCTCCCCTATACTCCAGTACTGGGGGGGGGGGGATCACATCCCCTGCTCCCCTATACTCCAGTACTGGGGGGGGGATCACATCCCCTGCTCCCCTATACTCCAGTACTGGGGGGGGGGTCACATCCCCTGCTCCCCTATACTCCAGTACTGGGGAGGGATCACATCCCCTGCTCCCCTATACTCCAGTACTGGGGGGGGGATCACATCCCCTGCTCCCCTATACTCCAGTACTAGGGGGGGGGGGGGATCACATCCCCTGCTCCCCTATACTCCAGTGCTGGGGGGATCACATCCCCTGCTCCCCTATACTCCAGTACTGGGGGGGGGGGGGATCACATCCCCTGCTCCCCTATACTCCAGTACTGGGGGGGGGGGATCACATCCCCTGCTCCCCTATACTCCAGTACTGGGGGGGGGGAATCACATCCCCTGCTCCCCTATACTCCAGTACTGGGGGGGGGGGATCACATCCCATGCTCCCCTATACTCCAGTATTGGGGTTACCACTTCCCTCCCCTCTCCCGGCTCCGCTGTTGCGGTGTCAGACATGACAGGTGCCCCCGGTATAAGATGGCCGCCTCTCTCCCCTCCTGCGCGGCTCCTGTGTAGCCCCGGTGTCTCCCTGCACTCACCATGGCGGCGGCGGGCGAGGTCTCCGGGTGCCCGGGCAGAGGATGCAGCAGCCGCCTCACAGCGGGAGGACGCGGTACGAAAGAGCAGAGGGCGGGGAGATGACGTCATATGTAGAACTGCGGCGCCGGGGCTGCTGGGAGAAAGGGGCGGAGCCGAGCTTGTTGCTATAGCCACGTGACGCAGCTTCCACTGCAGAGAGAGAGAGCGGGGGGAGATGGGAGCGCAGTGTGAACTGGGGACAAGCCCTGTACTGTACCGCATGTCATGTCATGTCATGTGACCCAGGACTCCACCAACCCAGACCTGAGCCCAATACCTGGATCATGCATCAGAGATAGAATAAATACTATAAATACAGTAAAATTATAATTATTAATAATAATAGAGAACACAAGACATAACTGTTACTGGTGAATAGGAATGATGCACAATTATTGTAAGAACCGACACACAGACTCCTCAGCCCCTCCATCACATAAAATCCTGATCTGAGATCCCACAATGTCATGGAATACAAAACCGCTCAGTGTGACGGCAGCTGAAGAGGGACAAGAAGCTCAGCCGCTCACATCTGCATCACAGACACAGGCCCCACATTTATCAAAAACAGCGCAGTGTGTACTATGTGCGGTGTGTACTATGTGCGGTGTGTACTATGTGCAGTGTCCTGTGTACTATGTGCAGTGTTCTGTGTACTATGTGCAGGGTGTACTATGTGCAGGGTGTACTATGTGCAGGGTGTACTATGTGCAGGGTGTACTATGTGCGGTGTGTACTATGTGCAGTGTCCTGTGTACAATGTGCAGTGTTCTGTGTACTATGTGCAGTGTGTACTATGTGCAGGGTGTACTATGTGCAGTGTGTACTATGTGCAGGGTGTACTATGTGTAGTGTGTACTATGTGTAGTGTGTACTATGTGCAGGGTGTACTATGTGCAGTGTGTACTATGTGCAGGGTGTACTATGTGCAGTGTGTACTATGTGCAGGGTGTACTATGTGCAGGGTGTACTATGTGCAGGGTGTACTATGTGCAGTGTGTGTACTATGTGCAGTGTCCTGTGTACTATGTGCAGTGTTCTGTGTACTATGTGCAGGGTGTACTATGTGCAGTGTGTACTATGTGCAGTGTGTACTATGTGCAGGGTGTACTATGTGCAGGGTGTACTATGTGCAGTGTGTACTATGTGCAGGGTGTACTATGTGCAGTGTGTGTACTATGTGCAGTGTCCTGTGTACTATGTGCAGTGTTCTGTGTACTATGTGCAGTGTGTACTATGTGCAGTGTGTACTATGTGCAGGGTGTACTATGTGCAGGGTGTACTATGTGCAGGGTCTGTACTATGTGCAGGGTCTGTACTATGTGCAGTGTGTGTAGTATGTGCAGTGTGTACTATGTGCAGTGTGTAAAATGTGCAGTGTGTACTATGTGCAGGGTGTACTATGTGCAGTGTGTACTATGTGCAGGGTGTACTATGTGCAGTGTGTACTATGTGCAGGGTGTACTATGTGCAGTGTGTGTACTATGTGCAGTGTGTACTATGTGCAGTGTTCTGTGTATTATGTGCAGTGTGTACTATGTGCAGTGTTCTGTGTATTATGTGCAGTGTGTACTATGTGCAGGGTGTACTATGTGCAGTGTGTACTATGTGCAGTGTGTACTATGTGCAGGGTGTACTATGTGCAGGGTGTAGTATGTGCAGTGTGTACTATGTGCAGGGTGTACTATGTGCAGGGTGTACTATGTGCAGGGTGTACTATGTGCAGTGTGTGTACTATGTGCAGTGTCCTGTGTATTATGTGCAGTGTTCTGTGCACTATGTGCAGTGTGTACTATGTGCAGTGTGTACTATGTGCAGGGTGTACTATGTGCAGTGTGTACTATGTGCAGGGTGTACTATGTGCAGGGTGTACTATGTGCAGGGTGTACTATGTGCAGTGTGTTCTAAGTGCAGTGTGTACTATGTGCAGGGTCTGTACTATGTGCAGTGTGTGTACTATGTGCAGGGTGTACTATGTGCAGTGTGTACTATGTGCAGGGTGTACTATGTGCAGTGTGTACTATGTGCAGGGTGTGTATTATGTGCAGGGGGTGTACTATGTGCAGGGTGTGTACTATGTGCAGGGTGTACTATGTGCAGGGTGTACTATGTGCAGGGTGTACTATGTGCAGGGTGTACTATGAGCAGGGTCTGTACTATGTGCAGGGTGTACTATGTGCAGGGTGTACTATGTGCAGGGTGTACTATGAGCAGGGTCTGTACTATGTGCAGGGTGTACTATGTGCAGGGTCTGTACTATGTGCAGGGTCTGTACTATGTGCGGTGTGTACTATGTGCAGTGTGTACTATGTGCAGGGTGTACTATGTGCAGGGTGTAGTATGTGCGGTGTGTACTATGTGCAGGGTGTACTATGTGCAGGGTGTACTATGTGCAGGGTGTAGTATGTGCGGTGTGTACTATGTGCAGGGTGTACTATGTGCAGTGTGTACTATGTGCAGGGTCTGTACTATGTGCAGGGTCTGTACTATGTGCAGGGTCTGTACTATGTGCGGTGTGTACTATGTGCGATGTGTACTATGTGCGGTGTGTACTATGTGCAGGGTGTACTATGTGCGGGGTGTACTATGTGCGGGGTGTACTATGTGCGGTGTGTACTATGTGCATGGTGTACTATGTGCGTTGTGTACTATGTGCGGGGTGTACTATGTGCGGGGTGTACTATGTGCGGGGTGTACTATGTGCGGTGTGTACTATGTGCGGTGTGTACTATGTGCAGTGTGTACTATGTGCAGGGTGTACTATGTGCAGGGTGTACTATGTGCAGTGTGTACTATGTGCAGGGTGTACTATGTGCAGGGTGTACTATGTGCAGGGTGTACTATGTGCGGGGTGTACTATGTGCGGGGTGTACTATGTGCGGGGTGTACTATGTGCAGTGTGTGCTATGTGCAGGGTGTACTTTGTGCAGGGTGTACTATGTGCAGGGTGTACTATGTGCAGGGTGTACTATGTGCAGGGTGTACTATGTGCGGTGTGTACTATGTGCAGGGTGTAGTATGTGCGGTGTGTACTATGTGCAGTGTGTGGTATGTGCAGTGTGTGGTATGTGCAGTGTGTGGTATGTGCAGTGTGTGGTATGTGCAGTGTGTACTATGTGCGGTGTGTACTATGTGCATGGTGTACTATGTGCGTTGTGTACTATGTGCGGGGTGTACTATGTGCGGGGTGTACTATGTGCGGTGTGTACTATGTGCAGGGTGTACTATGTGCGGTGTGTACTATGTGCGGTGTGTACTATGTGCAGGGTGTACTATGTGCAGTGTGTACTATGTGCAGGGTGTAGTATGTGCGGTGTGTACTATGTGCAGGGTGTACTATGTGCAGTGTGTACTATGTGCAGGGTCTGTACTATGTGCAGGGTCTGTACTATGTGCGGTGTGTACTATGTGCGATGTGTACTATGTGCGGTGTGTACTATGTGCAGGGTGTACTATGTGCGGGGTGTACTATGTGTGGGGTGTACTATGTGCGGTGTGTACTATGTGCATGGTGTACTATGTGCGTTGTGTACTATGTGCGGGGTGTACTATGTGCGGGGTGTACTATGTGCGGTGTGTACTATGTGCAGGGTGTACTATGTGCGGTGTGTACTATGTGCGGTGTGTACTATGTGCAGGGTGTACTATGTGCAGTGTGTACTATGTGCAGGGTGTACTATGTGCAGGGTGTACTATGTGCAGGGTGTACTATGTGCGGGGTGTACTATGTGCGGGGTGTACTATGTGCGGGGTGTACTATGTGCAGTGTGTGCTATGTGCAGGGTGTACTTTGTGCAGGGTGTACTATGTGCAGGGTGTACTATGTGCAGGGTGTACTATGTGCAGGGTGTACTATGTGCAGGGTGTACTATGTGCGGTGTGTACTATGTGCAGGGTGTAGTATGTGCGGTGTGTACTATGTGCAGTGTGTGGTATGTGCAGTGTGTGGTATGTGCAGTGTGTGGTATGTGCAGTGTGTGGTATGTGCAGTGTGTAGTATGTGCGGTGTTTACTATGTGCAGGGTGTACTATGTGCGGTGTGTACTATGTGCAGTGTGTGGTATGTGCAGTGTATAGAATGTGCAGTGTGTACTATGTGCAGTGTGTGGTATGTGCAGTGTCCTGTGCAGTGTGTACTATGTGCAGTGTGTACTATGTGCGGTGTGTACTATGTGCGGTGTGTACTATGTGCGGTGTGTACTATGTGCAGGGTGTACTATGTGCAGGGTGTAGTATGTGCGGTGTGTACTATGTGCAGTGTGTACTATGTGCGGTGTGTACTATGTGCAGTGTGTACTATGTGCAGTGTGTACTATGTGCAGGGTGTACTATGTGCAGGGTGTACTATGTGCAGGGTGTACTATGTGCAGGGTGTACTATGTGCAGGGTGTAGTATGTGCGATGTGTATTATGTGCGGTGTGTACTATGTGCAGTGTGTACTATGTACAGTGTCCTGTGTACTGTGCAGGGGGCGCCAGATTCATGATTTCTGGAGCACATTCTTCATGAATCTGGCGCCCCCTGCACTTCCCCTACAGAGGGCACTACTGCATCTTTACCATGGGGCGTGAGACACAATTCTGTCCGACTTTGCATTATAAACCTGGTGCACGGACCCCCCTTTATGTTGTATGATGCCGAGACACAAATGTGGTGCAAGCAGTCTGCAAGCAGTCTGCACGTCCCCTGGATATCTTATAGATTTCCAAGGTTATAACCTCTTATAGTGACATGGGGGCTTATAGAGAAATGGGGACGCGTCCAAGAGGTCAAAATAAGAGTCCTGAAGGGGTTAATCATCTTCTGTTCTTTGTATTTCGAGAAAGTTATTGTTGAGAAACCTTCCATGGCTTCAGGAAACAGACGTATAGTAGCGGTGAGTTTACACAGTAAATGCCCCCAGGTATAGCCCAGCCCCGCGCTGGTGACACGCAATGTACCGCATGACTGTAGCGCGTCTAACAGTGCGGCGTGTTTATCAGGTCACAGTCAGTGGTGGAAGACCCCAGTGGACCACGGTGTGATCATAGAATAGGGGGCCCCCCATATACCAAAACTGTCGCTGCCAGCCCCATCCTGCAAGTTATACTTCAGAATACACATATATATATACACTACACATACATGTGCACACATACACTACATATATACATAACAAACATGTATAAACAATGTACCATATATACTCTACACTATATATACACTACACATACACACATCATATATACACTACACATACACACCTCATATATACACTATACATACACACACCATATATACACTACACATACACACACCATATATACACTACACAGACATGTGCACACATACACTACATATACATAACACACATATATAAACACTACACCATATATACTCTACACATACACACCCCATATATACACTACACATACACACCCCATATATACACTACACATACACACCCCATATATACACTACACATACACACATCATATATACTCTACACATAAACACATCATATATACTCTACACATACCCACACCATACATGCACTATACATATACTCTCTCTATATACACTACACATACACACACCATATATACACTACACATACACACATCATATATACTCTACACATAGACACATCATATATACTCTACACATACACACACCATACATGCACTATACGTATACTCTCTCTATATACACTACACATACACACACCATATATACACTACACATACACACACCATATAAACACTACATATACACACATCATATATACACTACACATATACTCTCTATATATAAACTACACATACACACCATATATACACTACACATACACACACCATACATACACTCACTATATACACTACACATACACACACCATATATACACTACACCTACACACCCCATATATACACTACACATACACACATAATATATACTCTACACATACACACATAATATATACTCTACACATACACTACACATACACACACATATATACACTACACATACACACACCATATATACACTACACATACACACACATATATACACTACACATACACACACATATATACACTACACATACACACACCATATATACACTGCACATACACACACCATATATACACTGCACATACACACCCCATATATACACTACACATACACACCATATATACACTACACATACACACCATATATACACTGCACATACACACCATATATACACTCCATATTTATCAGGACCTCTGCGCCACTGGAAACGTAAATGCTAGATGATTGCTAGCAATAGTGATTATTTGCCCAAATCGGTCACCTTCACGCCACCATATCCACACATCACTGCACATTACTGTGTAGCACCAAAACATTAATGCACTCCAGGACAGCCATCATCACTTACTGTATAAATCTCTCATGATCTGTCCAACAGTACCTTCCCTCAATAATATACTGTCTAGGAGTACCCCCCCCCCCCAATAATATACTGTCCAGGAGTATCTCCCCCAATAATATAACTGTCCAGGAGTACCTTCCCCAATAATATAATGTCTAGGTGTACCCTCCCCAATAACATACTGTACAGGAGTACCTTCCCCAATAATATACTGTCTAGGAGTACCCCCCCCCCCAATAATATACTGTACAGGAGTACCTTCCCCAATAATATACTGTCTAGGAGTAACCCCCCCCCCCCCAATAATATACTGTACAGGAGTACCTTCCCCCAATAATATACTGTCCAGGAGTACCTTCCCCAATAATATACTGTCTAGGAGTACCCCCCCCCCCCAATAATATACTGTCCAGGAGTACCTCCCCCAATAATATACTGTCCAGGGGTAACCCCCCCCCAATAATATACTGTCTAGGAGTACCCCCCCCCCCCAATAATATACTGTCCAGGAGTATCTCCCCCAATAATATAATGTCTAGGAGTACCCCCCCCCCCCAATAATATACTGTACAGGAGTACCTTCCCCAATAATATACTGTCTAGGAGTACCCCCCCCCCCCAATAATATACTGTACAGGAGTACCTTCCCCAATAATATACTGTCTAGGAGTACCCCCCCCCCAATAATATACTGTACAGGAGTACCTTCCCCCAATAATATACTGTCCAGGAGTACCTTCCCCAATAATATACTGTCTAGGAGTACCCCCCCCCCCCAATAATATACTGTCCAGGAGTACCTCCCCCAATAATATACTGTCCAGCATTACCTTCCCCAATAATATACTGTCTAGGAGTACCCCCCCACCCCCCAATAATATACTGTACAGGAGTACCTTCCCCCCAATAATATACTGTCCAGCATTACCTTCCCCAATAATATACTGTCTAGGAGTACCCCCCCCCAATAATATACTGTACAGGAGTACCTTCCCCCAATAATATACTGTCTAGGAGTACCCCCCCCCCAATAATATACTGTCTAGGAGTACCCCCCCCCAATAATATACTGTCCAGGAGTACCTCCCCCAATAATATACTGTCTAGGAGTACCCCCCCCAATAATATACTGTCTAGGAGTACCCCCCCCAATAATATACTGTCCAGGAGTATCTCCCCCAATAATATACTGTCCAGGAGTACCTTCCCCAATAATATACTGTCTAGGAGTACCCCCCCCCCCCCAATAATATACTGTCCAGGAGTATCTCCCCCAATAATATACTGTCCAGGAGTATCTCCCCCAATAAAATACTTTCCAGGAGTACCTTCCCCCTATAATATACTTTCCAGCAGTACCTTCCCCCAATAATATACTGTCCAGGAGTATCTCCCCCAATAAAATACTTTCCAGGAGTACCTTCCCCCTATAATATACTTTCCAGCAGTACTTTCCCCCAATAATATACTGACCAGGAGTACCTTCCCCCCAATAATATACTGTCCAGCAGTACATTCCCCCAATAATATACTGTCCAGGAGTACCTTCCCCCAATAATATACTGCCCAGGAATACCTCCCCCCAATAATATACTGTCCAGGAGTACCTTCCCCCTATAATATACTTTCCAGCAGTACCTTCCCCCAATAATATACTGTACAGGAGTACCTTCCCCCAATAATATACAGTCCAATAGTACCTTCCCCCAATAATATACTGTCCAGGAGTTCCTCCCCTCCAATAATATACTGTACAGGAGTACCTCCCCTCATTAATATACAGTCCAATAGTACCTTCCCCCAATAATATACTGTCTAGGAGTTCCTTCCCCTAATAATATACTGTCCAGGAGTACCTTCCCCCAATAATATACTGTACAGGAGTACCTCCCCTCAATAATATACAGCCCAACAGTACCTTCCCCCTATAATATACTCTTCCAGCAGTACCTTCCCACAATAATATACTGTACAGGAGTACCTTCCCCCCTCCCCAATAATATACTGTCCAGGAGTATCTCCCCCAATAAAATACTTTCCAGGAGTACCTTCCCCCTATAATATACTTTCCAGCAGTACTTTCCCCCAATAATATACTGACCAGGAGTACCTTCCCCCCAATAATATACTGTCCAGCAGTACATTCCCCCAATAATATACTGTCCAGGAGTACCTTCCCCCAATAATATACTGCCCAGGAATACCTCCCCCCAATAATATACTGTCCAGGAGTACCTTCCCCCTATAATATACTTTCCAGCAGTACCTTCCCCCAATAATATACTGTACAGGAGTACCTTCCCCCAATAATATACTGTCCAGCAGTACCTTCCCCCAATAATATACTGTCCAGGAGTTCCTCCCCTCCAATAATATACTGTACAGGAGTACCTCCCCTCATTAATATACAGTCCAATAGTACCTTCCCCCAATAATATACTGTCTAGGAGTTCCTTCCCCTAATAATATACTGTCCAGGAGTACCTTCCCCCAATAATATACTGTACAGGAGTACCTCCCCTCAATAATATACAGCCCAACAGTACCTTCCCCCTATAATATACTCTTCCAGCAGTACCTTCCCACAATAATATACTGTACAGGAGTACCTTCCCCCCTCCCCAATAATATAATGTCCAGGAGTACCTTCCCCCAATAATATACTGTTCATGAGTGCCCCTCCCCAATTATATACTGTCCAGGAGTACCGTCCCCACAATAATATACTGTCCAGGAGTACCTTCCCCCAAAAATATACTTTCCAGCAGTACCTTTCCCTAATAATATACTGTCCAGGAGTACCTTTCCCCCAATAATATACTGTCCAGGAGTACCTTCTCCCCTATAATATACTGTCCAGCAGTACCTTCCCCCAATAGTATACTGTCCAGCAGTACCTTCCCCCAATAATATAGTGTCCAGCAGTACATTCCCCCAATAATATAGTGTCCAGGAGTACCTTGCCCCCTATATTATTCTGTCCAGGAATACCTCCCCCCAATAATATACTGTCTAGGAGTACCCCCCCCCCCCAATAATATACTGTCCAGGAGTACCTTACACCAATAATATATGGTCAAGCAGTACCTTCCCCCAATAATATACTGTCCAGCAGTACCTTCCCCCAATAATATAGTGTCCAGGAGTACCTTGCCCCCTATATTATACTGTCCAGGAATACCTCCCCCCAATAATATACTGTCTAGGAGTACCCCCCCCCAATAATATACTGTCCAGGAGTACCTTCCCCCTATAATATACTGTCCAGCAGTACCTTCTCCCAATAATATACTGTCCAGGAGTACCTTCCCCCAATAATATACTATCCATGAGTGCCCCTCCCCAATAATATAATGTCCAGGAATACCTCCCCTCAATAATATACTGTCCAGCAGTACCTTTCCCTTTAATAATATACTGTCCAGGAGTACCTTCCCCCCAATAATATACTGTCCAGGAGAGCCCCCCAATAATAAACTGTCCAGGAGTACCTTTCCCCCAATAATATACTGTCCAGCATTACCTTCCCCAATAATATACTGTCCAGGGGTAACCCCCCCAATAATATACTGTCCAGGAGTACCTTCTCCCAATAATATACTGTCCAGCAGTACCTTCCCCCAATAATATACTGTCCAGCAGTACCTTCCCCCAATAATATACTGTCCAGCAGTCCCTTCTCCCAATAATATACTGTCCAGCAGTACCTTCCCCCAATAATATACTGTATAGAAGTACCTTCCCCAAAATAATATACTGTCCAGCAGTACCTTCCCCAATAATATACTGTCCAGGAGTACCTTCCCCAATAATATACTGTCCAGCAGTACCTTCCCCCAATAATATACTATCCATGAGTGCCCCTCCCCAATAATATAATGTCCAGGTGTACCTTCCCCCCAATAATATACTGTCCAGGAGTACCTTTACCCCCAATAATATACTGTCCAGGAGATCCCCCCAATAATATACTGTCCAGGAGTACCTTCCCCCCAATAATATACTGTCCAGGAGAGCCCCCCAATAATAAACTGTCCAGGAGTACCTTCCCCCCAATAATATACTGTCCAGCATTACCTTTCCCAATACTATACTGTCCAGGAGTACCCCCCCCTCAATAATATACTGTCCAGGAGTACCTTCCCCCAATAATATATTGCCCAGCAGTCCCTTCTCCCAATAATATACTGTCCAGCATTACCTTCTCCCAATAATATACTGTCCATCAGTACCTTCTCCCAATAATATACTGTCCAGCAGTACCTTCTCCCAATAATATACTGTCCAGGAGTACCTTGCCCCCAATAATATACTGCCCAGGAATACCTCCCCCCAATAATATACTGTCCAGCAGTACCTTCTCCCCAATAATATACTGTCCATGAGTGCCCCCCCCCAATAATATACTGTCCAGGAGTACCTTCCCCGATAATATACTGTCCAGGAGTACCTTCCCCCAATAATATACTGTCCAGCAGTACCTTCCCCCAATAATATAGTGTCCATGAGTGCCCCTCCCCAATAATATACTGTCCAGGAGTACCTTCCCCAATAATATACTGTCCAGGAGTACCTTCCCCCAATAATATACTGTCCAGCAGTACCTTCTCCCCAATAATATACTGTCCAGGAGTACCTTCCCTGATAATATACTGTCCAGGAGTACCTTCCCCCAATAATATACTGTCCAGGAGTACCTCCCCCGATAATATGCTGTCCAGGAGTACCTTCCCCCAATAATATACTGTCCAGGAGTACCTCCCCCGATAATATGCTGTCCAGGAGTACCCCCCCCCCCCAATAATATACTGTACAGGAGTACCTTCCCCCAATAATATACTGTCCAGGAGTACCCCCCCAATAATATACTGTCCAGCAGTACCTTCCCCCAATAATATAGTGTCCATGAGTGCCCCTCCCCAATAATATACTGTCCAGGAGTACCTTCCCCAATAATATACTGTCCAGGAGTACCTTCCCCCAATAATATACTGTCCAGCAGTACCTTCTCCCCAATAATATACTGTCCAGGAGTACCTTCCCTGATAATATACTGTCCAGGAGTACCTTCCCCCAATAATATACTGTCCAGGAGTACCTCCCCCGATAATATGCTGTCCAGGAGTACCTTCCCCCAATAATATACTGTCCAGGAGTACCTCCCCCGATAATATGCTGTCCAGGAGTACCCCCCCCCCCCCAATAATATACTGTACAGGAGTACCTTCCCCCAATAATATACTGTCCAGGAGTGCCCCCCCAATAATATACTTTCCAAGAGTACCCCCCACCCCCCAATAATGTACTGTCCAGCAGTACCCCTGGGAAGCAGTTCCACTGTGCTCCAAGTCTAGTTACAATCCTGAAACATAAATGTATCTTTCACAGTCCTGCTGCTACCACGGTGCAATTAAAGTTATGTCCCCCTGTATAATACCTGACACTGTCTACAGCTTTGTATGGTTATTACTGCTGGTAGTCTTTTAGTGGGGGACCTTGAAAGGAACCTGCTTTTGTGTGGAGGTCCTGGGGAACCAACTGTTACTAGAGCTGAGCCGTCATTTAAAGGCTATAAACCCACATGAACCCACATGCCAAAATTGGCTGTGTTCATTGTCATGCCGGGGCATAACTACAACGGAAGTAGCCATAGCGGCTGCTATGGGGCCCGCAGTATGAGGGGGCCCCGGCTTCTCACCGGACACAATAAATAATTCATGTTCTGCTATTATATACATCGGAACAAGCTCCTCCCTGTTCCGGTTTATGTGTCTGCACCCTTAGGATGTGTGCTAGCCGTTTTGTTGAAGTAATGGTGTTCACGGTTATGGGGGCCCCATGATTAGTTTTTCCTACACAGACCAGAAGACTCTAGTTAAGCCTCCATTGTCATGTGCATCTTCACTTAGAAAATTCATCAGGCCTTACGTGGTAGAGGGACATTTGGGCCCCATCAGGTACGGCGAAGGCCGTGAATTAAAGAACATATGTATCTGTTACTTTGTAACTTGAGCTGCCCCGGTGCATTGTGGGTACCTGATAAAGACAAACAAACAAAAAAATGGAAGAATTTTTCAACTTGCGGCTACGATCAGGAGTTACAAATAAATATAACGTGGTCTGAAATTATTGTTCCCCCCTCGCCCTCTAGTGGAGGTTATGAGGAAGGAACAAACTGTGTGATATTGTAATTTTAAAGGGGTGTTCCAGTTGTGTGCTAAGGGGAGGCAGTGGCGTGCAAATGGTTAACCCCTTCGCGACTTGGCCCTTTATTTGTTTCCATATTTTACTCCTTCAAATATCCATAAGTATATAACATATCTCCACTATTTTCCCAAGTACAGAGCTGTGTAAGAGCTTGTGGTGAAATTGGGGAGAAAACACATTTGCACCATTTTCTTATGGGCTTAGTTTTTACGGCTTCCACTCTGCGCCCCAAATGAAATGGCTTCTTTCTTCTTTGGGTTGGTACAATCAAGGGGATAGTAAATTTATATAGGTTTTATTGTGTTTTAAATACATTTAAAAACAATGTAGGCTTTTGCAACACCCCTGCCAATGCATAGGCAAGGTGGTTGATGCGAATAGCGCCCTCTCCTTGTCAGGATCTATCTGGTGAGCCTGCGCAACTCACCCAAAAGCTACTACTAGGAGAACTTAGTAATTTCAGCCGTAACCACTGCCTGGTAAGGCAAATCGTTAACCATACCAAATGTTATTGTCCAATGATGTTCTTGTAAAGCAAGCTGGAAGCTGATTGGAGAAGTGCTACCACCTGACCAAGGGAGAATATAAACCCCTGGTGGACGGGAGCACATGGTCTTAGTCTTATGTCTTAAGACGGGGTCTTAGTCTGGTTCAGTCTAGTGAGAATGAGCAGCACAAGTCAGTGCTACTACAGCCAGCTCTTCATGACTCTTCTCGCCTTCCGAATAAGCAGTTGTTAATCGTTTGGCCATTGCCTGCTGTAAATAAAGAACCGTGTGTTGATTTGCACAACGTTGCCTCCGTCTGATCCCTGGATACGGCTGTTACCACCACGGGCTCCCTATCCATCACCCAGGGACTTATCTTACGGACACTCAGGGGTTGCCCCAGGGAGATCCAGTACATCATCCTCTCCCTCCATATTTCTTGCACACACCACCTGCTGGAGACCTGCCAGGCTGTAGGACAGCCCTCCGGTCCCCATATCAAGCACCGTGACACTAGCGTGCCTAGGCCGCAACTGCCAGCCACTCCGGTATTCCGGGCCCCGGCTGCCTCCAGGCCCCAAGAAAAGGCTAGGCCCCGGTGGGGGATGTTGCACTTTCTTTTCCAAAAATATTAGCCATCACTGTACTAGACTGACATAAACTTTACCTTTTTCTATCTCCATTCTTCTGTACTTTGGAGGTGGCTATTGTGCACAATTTTTGGGAGATCAAAGTGTGTATAACAGTGGATAACTGTTACTTTGTCTCCCTGTTCAGCACCTCCCCCTCCCTCTGCCGGCTGTAAACTCACACAGTGGGAGGGGGAAGTGCTCCTGCACAGTGTAAATCTCCATTCACATGGCCACATGAAGAGAAAAGTCCTATCTCCGGAGCTTGGGTTGTTCTGTACAATCAGCTTAGCGCACAGTCCTTTCTTCAAGTGCCACCAGCTGTAGAGTTCATTCAGGCAGGAACATTGCAGTCATTGGGGCACATTTACTTACCCGTCCACTGGAGTTCACTGAAAGTGCATTGTCCGTGTATAATGCTCTGTGCCACGATTCACTAAGATCGTGCACCCGATATCCTGCATGTGTCGTTTCTCCGCTCAGGTCCCCGGAGTTCACCTTCTTCTTCCTGGTGCATGTAAGTGCATTGTCCGTGTATAATGTGCTGTGCAGGGAGTCACTAAGATCCTGCGCCCGATATCCTGCATGTGTCGTTTCTCCGCTCAGGTCCCCGGAGTTCACCTTCTTCTTCCCGGGGCATGTAGGTGCATTGTCCGTGTATAATGCGCTGTGCGGGGAGTCACTAAGATTGTGCACCCGATATCCTGCATGTGTCGCTTCCCCGCTCAGGTCCCCAGAGTTCACCTTCTTCTTCCCGGGGCATGTAGGTGCATTGTCTTGTAACACAATTTGAAAGTTGAATCCCGCGTTCAGTCCAAATCCATTGGATCGTCCGAAGGTCCGCCCCCCCCCAAATTCTGTTACATGGAAGCAGCACAGGTGCTCCAAAAACTGATCGTGTACGACACAATCGCAGCGCAGACACCTGTAACACACCTGTCCAAAGTGTACAATCCCCGAAACAGACGAACCTTTCGACAAAAGTGTGAACCGCGACCCTTAATAACTGAGTCCCTATGTGGTGTTCCTTTGGACCAGTGAGTTCGGTGGATAAAAATAGTCTATGCCAGTGGTGGCGAACCTATGGCACGGGTGCCAGAGGTGGCACTCGGAGCCCTTTCTGTGGACACCCGGGCCATCGCCCCAGCGCACCAGACAGGACTCAAAGAATCTTCCTGCAGATGTTGCTTTCAGTCATATTTTGATACTTACTTTGCTACTTGGGACTTTAGGAAGAGGGAGAATGAGTAGACAGGGCCGAATTATCTTTGAAGGACCTCCTGCTGGCCCCTACAGGTCTACAGAGGGACACTGGAAAGCTAAAATCATGCAAATTTTCCATCTTTCTACTGTGTTGCTGTCCTCAGGAGGCCAATATGATTGTTGAAGAACATGGAGCAGTAAGTTACGCTTTAATTTTTGGTTGGCACCTCCCAATAAATAAGGGGGGGTTTTGTGTGTCTTTTTAGGCACTTGGCCGCTAAAAGGTTCGCCATCCGTGAAAAAAACCCCAGCCACTTCAGTATCCACAAATTGCAGACAGAATCCGGACCACATCCCTGTATACTTGTTACCTGGTGTCCTGGGCACAGACCTGGTTTGCCTATGTTATAAACGTAGCCGTGGCACATGATCTGGCAGCAGATGGCATCTGTCACATCGCACCACCTTTACCCATTCTGTCTGCAGTTGGGGGGAGAACGTTGTATAAAGTGACAGACTCGGGAGGACGTAGTATCAGGTACATGACAGTATCAGGGCGAGCGAGTCTGACGCCGGCTCCAGATGGCACAGAGAATGAGCCGCCAGTCATCTCGTCCACCCCCATAGACTGCTTAATAACTCTACCAGCGGCTAATGGAAGTCCGCCTACGGTGCGCTGCCGTCTGCTGTGATACGTGGGGTTTCAAGGAAAGATATCCATAACAGAGGTTTTTCTTAGATTCCTCATAAATAATGACTCGGGGGGGGGGGGGAGAGAGACGAATGAACTTAATGACGCATCCGATCTTAACGACTGCGGATAGAATATGCGGCACAATCCGATCGCGAGCGCCAAAAACCCGGGCCAATTCAGTGCAAATCGGTAAATTTCGGGAAACCCGACGAAAAAACTTGATTCGTGCCCTTAGTGACCCCCAATGTGTCAGGTCAATTGGAGGTTAAATCAGCAGATTCTTTGAAGGTGAGAGGCTTGTAACAGCAGCTTTACGGTTCACCTCTGCTACTTAGCAATTTCACTGATCGTTGGCAAAAGTAATGAGTTAATGATATACAAAGTCCATGTCAACATCTGAAAAGAGTTTGTATGTTCTCTCTGTGTTTGCGTGGGTTTCCTCTGGATCCTCCGGTTTCCTTCCACACTCCAAAACATACAAGTAGGTTGATTAGATTGTGAGCCCCATTGGGGACAGGGACTGATGTGACAAGTTCTGTGCAGCGCTGCGTAATCTGTGTGCGCTATATAAATAAAGGAATTGTTATTATATTATTAAGTGCATTACATGTATCATACAACCTTTGCAGTTTGGGATGTACCTCCAATGAGCACTAGATGGCAGCACATCTATAGCTTCCAAGGTTTTACCTTCCCCTAACTTTGCATCTCTATGTAATTATATTGGTTGTTGCTTTTCTTGCGTATACATCACATAAGAGCTTTCTCAAAACTTTAAGAAATAAATAGAAATCATCCATAGGTCCCAATTCTTATAAAAATTTCCTGGACTGACCAGCATTGGAGGCCATCGCTCTCCTTAAGATGCAATTATTGGTTACTCGTCTGGACAGCTCGGTAAATGATGGATGGAATCTCCCTTGGCCGGAGGCTGAGAGTTACGGCCGGTGGATGCATGATACAGCTGAGGTCCCTATGTTGTCCCTAAAAGTGAGAGACTGGCCGTGTAGATGGATCTTCTATGTTGTAGAGAATCTGGATTTGAGTAACTGGATGACATTAGGACTTACTGAAGCCTATTTCCACCCACCACATAAGATCTTAAACGGAACCTGTCACCAGGTATGTCCTTTTTTGCTGATGACAGGTTCCAATAGCCTATGCTATGCGGATTTTTAAACTGCCTTTGTGAGCATTCTGAATCATTTCAGTACTTTATAAAAGTTGGATGGTCCGGGGCACTACCACTAATATCTGGGGTCTCTGGTACAGTTTGAACTGACCCTGATAATAGCGCCTCCTCCTCCTGCTCCTCATCTGGGACATCTGCCCCTTCCATAAGATCTTCATCGGGGAGGTCCCTACAAATGTTGTGCGCAGGGCAGTCCCTGTGGGGGTGACCGATCTGACCACAAAGGTTACATCTTATGGTCTGGCAGTTGGCGCTCACATGCACACACCCTTCTCTCTGCCGATAAAGAAGGAGTTGGGGAGGTGGTGGGTGATGTTTTGGTGTTGATGTAATTTAACCAGGACCCTCCACCCCCCGGTCCAGATTCCATCCTCATCCCTGGTCTTGGTAATGTCTGACATGAGGGTGCAATGTCTCTTGAGCCATATGATGATGTCCTGAGGGGGGACAGACTCATTCCAGAACATGATGGTGACAATCGCAGTATCTGGCTTGGAGATGGGAATAAAGCTGAACTTGTTCCACCCCTCAGTATCTCTGTACCGGGGACATTGAGCCCAGAACCGGTCCAGGTTAGACATCAGCTTGAAGCTGATATCATACCCCTGTCTATCAGGAAGATTTATTACGGCCAGGATGTCGGCTGGCTGGAAACCCATCTGGGTGCACAACATGTCCCTGACCACGTGCCTCCTGTCAGATAGATCCTCCTTCGCCCCTCTGTGCCTAAACCGGACAACATTCCTCCTCTTGAAGGCCTGGCCGGTGTAATGGGGACTGGAGGAGAAAAATGGGGAACCCCGACTCCACGCATTCCCTGATGTCTGACCCCTGTCCTGTTGTGGGGGATGTGTGGGCTGTGTACTGTCTGTACTAGGGGGCAGGTGACCACCCGGACCATGGGGCTGCTGACTACCAGGACTATGGGGCTCTGCTGCCTGTGGTGTGACTAGTGGGGGGAAACTCCTCGCCCTCTACAACATCAACATTGGGGCTCTCTGTGTCACCAGCTGCCACTGATTGTACCTGAGATGACTCCTCAGCTGGGACATTATCAACCACCAAAACATCAACATTATCAGAAACATCTGCAATATCAGACGTGTCAGCAACATTATCAGAATTAACCCCTTGAACCAAGATGTTAACCAGGTTTTTTTTTGTGCTGTATTTTTGTGATAAACTGAGATGTCAACCATGCTTTTTTTTATATATGTATATTATTGTAATAAATTTGCATGGCTCCTTCTTTCCCTGCATATTATATTATATGGAATGTAAATTTATCATTAATAAAGTTTGGTTATAAAAAAAAAAAAAAAAAAAAAAAAAAAGAATTAACCCCTTTCACAGCACAGTCCTGAATATCCTGCTCAGATACCCCTTTCACATCACAGTCTTATTGAGATGTACCTTCATGTGAGAGTCCAGAGTCCTCCTGTATTGCGCTGCCTTCTCCTGGGACTTGTGGTGTCTCCAACAATACTTCACTGGCAACATCAGGTTTACTTACTGCTGGAGCTTGTAGTGTCTCGCCAGGGCATGCTGGCACTTGTAGTACCTCATCAGGGCATGCTGGAGCTTGTAGTACCTCGTCAGGGCATGCTGGAGCTTGTAGTACCTCGTCAGGGCATCCTGGAGCTTGTAGTACCTCGTCAGGGCATCCTGGAGCTTGTAGTACCTCGTCAGGGCATGCTGGAGCTTGTAGTACCTCGTCAGGGCATGCTGGAGCTTGTAGTACCTCGTCAGGGCATGCTGGAGCTTGTAGTACCTCGTCAGGGCACGCTGGAGCTTGTAGTACCTCGTCAGGGCATGCTGGGACTTGTCGTACCTCGTCAGGGCATGCTGGAGCTTGTAGTACCTCGTCAGGGCATGCTGGGACTTGTAGTACCTCGTCAGGGCATGCTGGGACTTGTAGTACTTTATCAGGTGCAGTGGCAGGACTTGGCTGTTGTTGCTCTTTCTTGTAGACTTGTCCCTCTTCAAAGGGCAGAGTAGCTGGCTGTAGTATGGGCCTTACATGGGACTGCTGGGTCTCAGTCCTGGATGTTGAGGCCTTGGGGGACATTTACTATGGCGTTTCCGTCAGTTTTGTGGCGCTCTCACCACATGTTCTGCTCTCCGACCTATTTATTAGCTGTCGGGGACAGAAAAAATGCCTTTTTCCGTCTGCTCCGACTCTTCTCCGAAAAGGGGCGTGGCTTTGGCGGAGTGGAAACTCAGACACAATTACTATGTGTCGCAGCCCTTTTTGGGCGGTGTAAACTGACGGAAAGTAGACCAAAAGAAAACTGGTCTAGCAGGGACTGTTGGACACATTTCTGGTGCTCGGGACAGATTTTGTCCCAAGGACAGAAAATAGTCTCGGCGCCAGAAATGTCTCTGCACAGCTCTACAATATTAAATGTGTGTCTTCTTACCGAGAGCAGGTCGGTAACAAAGCCAATGCAGACACCGACACTGTAAGTAAATGTCCCCCCTTGTCTCTCTCAAACCTCTGCTGGTTTCTGTAAGTTTCTCCCACTGGCCCCATTTGCTCAATGATGGCCTCCATCTCCTGCACAATGTCAGCCAGTTGTTTTGCGATTGTGGCCAGCTTCTTGTCCAGCAGGTTCTGCTTCCCAGGATTTGCTGCCTTGAGCTTATACGTGCAGTCAATCTGTTTCTGCAGGTGAAGTTTCTGCTCTTTTAATGCCTCCATCTTCCTCACCAGTGCTGGGATCTGTCTGGCCAGCTGCACCTCAGGTGATGGCTCTGGGGGCTGCAGCTCAGGTGATGGCTCTGGGGGCTGCAGCTCAGGTGATGGCTCTGGGGGCTGCAGCTCAGGTGATGGCTCTGGGGGCTGCAGCTCAGGTGATGGCTCTGGGGGCTGCAGATTGCTGCTGCGGTGTGGTTCCGGCCTGCTTGTAGTACTGGACCCAGTAGGTGCACCATGACCGCTCTTTTCATAGATTCCTGGAGTTTCCCGGCTGCTGTCACTGCTCGGGGGTCACAATCTCCTGATGGGTGACTGGATCCCGGATGTCTTGCAGACACGACGCTGGTAGCACCTTTGGATCTTCCTTCTTGGCTGCCTTTGGTTTCTTTCACAGCCTGCAGTCCCCCAGACCTGGTGCGCTCAGACGGTAGCATCACCTGCTGCTGCAGGTTCTCCTGGATTGTCTGTCTCTCCAGTGATGTCCTCCTCTGCCTGCCCGGGGTGGAGGTGGATTGTCCACCTGAGGCCTGGGATGGAGGCTGCTGCACACTCTGCATAGTACCTGACTTTGGACTCTGGGATACTTCAGGCTTGTTCACAGGCAGAACAACCTTCCCACTGGTAGGTGGTTTCACCAAATTCTTGCTTACTGTTACTTCTTTTTCTACACCAACTTTCCTGACACCACTGCAACTGCTGACATTTGTTCCAATAACTTTAGGATTAACATCTCTTACTTGAGCGGCTGGTTGCGGTTCACCAAATTAGGCCTAGAAGCCTGGGCCTTGCTTGGGGAGCTTCCCCACCCAGGGTGGCCCCGCCCTGGGCTATCTCCAGACATGCAGAGGTCTAAGGAGCTCAAACCACGCACAACCTCACCTCTAGGAGGCAGGATTATAGTAGTTATATTCCTGTACATAGGGGGCAGTATTATAGTAGTTATATTCTTGTACATAGGAGGCAGTATTATAGTAGTTATATTCTTGTACATAGGGGCAGTATTATAGTAGTTATATTCTTATACATAGGGGGCAGTATTATAGTAGTTATATTCCTGTACATAGAGGGCAGTATTATAGTAGTTATATTCTTGTACATAGGAGGCAGTATTATAGTAGTTATATTCTTGTACATAGAGAGCAGTATTATAGTAGTTATATTCTTGTACATAGGAGGCAGTATTATAGTAGTTATATTCCTGTACATAGGGGCAGTATTATAGTAGTTATATTCTTGTACATAGGGGTAGTATTATAGTGGTTATATTCTTGTACATAGGGGGCAGTATTATAGTAGTTATATTCCTGTACATAGAGGGCAGTATTATAGTAGTTATATTCTTGTACATAGGAGGCAGTATTATAGTAGTTATATTCCTGTACATAGGGGCAGTATTATAGTAGTTATATTCTTGTACATAGGGGTAGTATTATAGTGGTTATATTCTTGTACATAGGGGGCAGTATTATAGTAGTTATATTCTTGTACATAGGAGGCAGTATTATAGTAGTTATATTCTTGTACATAGGGGCAGTATTATAGTAGTTATATTCCTGTACATAGGGGGCAGTATTATAGTAGTTATATTCCTGTACATAGGGGGCAGTATTATAGTAGCTATATTCTTGTACATAGGGGGCAGTATTATAGTAGTTATATTCTTGTACATAGGGGGCAGTATTATAGTAGTTATATTCCTGTACATAGGGGGCAGTATTATAGTAGTTATATTCTTGTACATAGGGGGCAGTATTATAGTAGTTATATTCTTGTACATAGGGGGCAGTATTATAGTAGTTATATTCTTGTACATAGGGGGCAGTATTATAGTAGTTATATTCTTGTACATAGGGGGCAGTATTATAGTAGTTATATTCTTGTACATAGGGGGCAGTATTATAGTAGTTATATTCTTGTACATAGGGGGCAGTATTATAGTAGTTATATTCTTGTACATAGGGGGCAGTATTATAGTAGTTATATTCCTGTACATAGGGGGCAGTATTATAGTAGTTATATTCCTGTACATAGGGGGCAGTATTATAGTAGTTATATTCTTGTACATAGGGGGCAGTATTATAGTAGTTATATTCTTGTACATAGGGGGCAGTATTATAGTAGTTATATTCTTGTACATAGGGGGCAGTATTATAGTAGTTATATTCCTGTACATAGGGGGCAGTATTATAGTAGTTATATTCTTGTACATAGGGGGCAGTATTATAGTAGTTATTTACTTGTACATAGGGGGCAGTATTATAGTAGTTATATTCTTGTACATAGGGGGCAGTATTATAGTAGTTATATTCTTGTACATAGGGGGCAGTATTATAGTAGTTATTTACTTGTACATAGGGGGCGGTATTATAGTAGTTATATTCTTGTACATAGGGGGCAGTATTATAGTAGTTATATTCTTGTACATAGGGGGCAGTATTATAGTAGTTATTTACTTGTACATAGGGGGCGGTATTATATTAGTTATATCCTTTTACATTAGGGTTTCATAGGCATGTTACAAACGTAGCAATGTAGCATTTTGCATAAATAACATTATCTTATAAAGATATTCCTAGATTTTCCTGGTGACCCTTCTAGACTTCTCTTAGGGGTCCGTCCTCATGCCTTGGTCTTTGATAGTGATGGAGTCTGTAGGCTGCTGGAGGAGCAGATGTTATTTGCGGTGACTCGTTGTGATTCTTCCTCCACCACATGGTCCGGGGGTATAATTGTCCTTGTCAATGATTTTTCCACTCTTTCTCGCCAGATAGAAAATCTTCCTGTAGGCCAATTCCTGTTCCAGCTGAACGGAATAGAATTTCTGTAGAAATCTAGTACAAAAGACAACAATGAAAATTCCTCTCCCATCCTCACAATGCGGCTCTGATTGCAGCCATTATTCCGCATGGCGCGATGCCTGAGATGTGTCCTCAAATCTCAGAACATGGTGGAGCGAACCTGACAAGGAAATGAGACAAGGAATGTATCTTATAAAAGTGGAATTTAAAAATTTTTATTAAAAAAATCCCAACTGTTGTCCCAAACTATTCCCCTATTTTCCATAATAAGATACTGGAGGAAGTTGTATAGTACATGGCTTACCAAGTTCTAAGGAGGCTCCTGGGTGCAACATTACAGTTATTACAGGCAGTCCCCGGGTTACGTACAAGATAGGGACTGGAGGGTTGTACTTAAGTTGAATTTGTATGTAAGTCGGAACTGGTATATTTTGTAGATGTACACTAACTCCTGACAATTTAGTACAGCCCACGGATGGCTGGTAACTAAGGAAGCATTAGCTGTTGCGATCTCACGCTTCCTTAGTTACCTGCAATCTCCGTCTTTCAGTTCTTTTAGTGCACTGGCTGGTAACTAAGGAAGCGTGAGATCGCAACAGCTAACGCTTCCTTAGTTACCTGTACCCCGCGATACTGCCGGCAATTACTTACTGTATACATCGGCAGCGGATCCCCGTCACCTCCATTGTGTTTTCCCGTCACCTCCATGGCGGCGCCAGTCTTTAGCTCCGCCCAAGGAACCCCGTCATCACCCATCTGCCCAATGAGGACGCGCAGCACGTCAAGCAACGCTACGAAACCAGGAGGTGGACCCGCCCGCCCAATGAGGACGCGCAGCATGTAAAGCAGCGCTAAGAAACCAGGAAGTCGACTGCGCATGCGCGGCGTTCCGAGTGCCCCGTTCGTATCTACGGGGTGTCCGTAACTCCTAACGTCGGGGACTGCCTGTAGTTTGTATGTTCTCTCTATTTGCGTGGGTTTCCTCCAGGTCCTCCAGTTTCCTCCCACACTCCAAAACATACTGGTAGGTGATTAGATTGTGAGCCCCATTGGGGACAGGGACTGATGTGATAAGCTCTGTACAGCGCTGCATAATCTGTGTGCGCTTTATAAATAACGAATTATTATTATTTATTATTAATGTGTGTGGTTCCATATAGTACCACCATCCCACTGCCTAAGTAATAGTGCCATAGATAGAATGGAGCTGTGTCCTGCACCAAGAGTTTTCACATTACTTGAACGTATGGGTTTCAGAAGGCAAAAGAAGGAAGATAGAGTTGTCCACACAACCTTCGGTATGGCACAACACTCGCCCACAATCCTGAATGGCTGAAAGCCCGCTTTCACTCCCCTCATTGAAACAGAGCCTTATCAGCACTGTAGTCTGCCATCAGCTCTTGTTTGATATAAACTCAGTCCATAATGAAATTATATTGGGCCAGAAGTCAGCCCGGATAGCGCGTATATAACTAAGTTATGAATTTGTGGATCGAGATAAAACTACAACAGATAAAATTAATATATTTCAATTCCTTAAGTGCCTACTGGTTAAACAATATACACAAGGGACTATATGTACAATTACTGAGTGTAGATTACAAGCGGAGCACAACAAGTCTAAGCAATCCAATCAAAGGTAATTATCTTTCTGCTGAACCAATCGGGAAAGATTAGTCCGCAGTTTCGGATTCTTCCTGCTTGATGTTGTAATGCTGCCATGGTGATAATCCCCCAGGCTCTAGAAAATCTCCTACCTGGACCAGACCCAGGACCTTGGATGAGTTCTAACTTCTCAATGGGAGAAATGAACGGGTGGCCCATAATTCTATAAGTTACTTATGACGTTATTGGTCACATTTCTTTTGTGTAACATGGCGGGAATTCTATGAAGAATATTGGTGCCGATGGGTCTGCCGAGGGGTGAACTGGCTTGCACCCCAGCTTACCCGGTCCAGCTTGTCTTCCGCCTGGGGGAGCTGAGGCATAGTTCTTTATATCTCTAAATTTTCATCACAGATGTAAAAACCCCTTTAATAACTGATACAAATACAATGGGGCAGATTTACTTACCCGGTCCATTCGCGATCCAGTGGCGCGTTCTGTGTGGAGGATTCAGCTCTTCCGGCGATTCACTAAGGCAGTTCCTCCGACGTCCACCAGGTGTCGCTGCTGCGCTGATGTTCGTCGGAATGCACTGAAGTTCACCAAGCTGGGCCGAGTGCAGGTAAGCGCGTGTCCTGCGACACTTTTTTTAAAAAATGCGGCGGTTTCTCCGAATCCGTCGGGTTTTCGTTCGGCCACGCCCCTGATTTCCGTCACGTGCACGATGCGCCACAATCCAATCCGTGTGCACCAAAAACCCGGGGCTATTCAGCGCTATTCGGTGCAAAACTGAAAAATTCGGGTTAACCCGCCATAAAATCACAATTCGGGCCCTTAGTAAATGACCCCCAATATGTAACACAACACCCAGTATTAATAATCAATGCAAAGATAGATGGGTGCCTGATTCGGTCCCAGCACCTCCACCGATCACTTTATTGAAGGAACAGTGTAAACAGATAAGACATCACAGCTCCATACACCACGTAGTGGCCTAGAATGGTACTGCAGTTTTCTCGTAAAAAAAAGTACAAACACCTCAAAATTCACTAGAAACCTAAATCTACAAAGTAAAAGCAACAAGTTCTGGAATAATGAGATTAGAAACATTTTGCATAGTTCTGAGGTCAATAGAAACTGGAATCTGATTGGTTGTTGCTCTGCTTGTCTTTTGCGCTACTTTTGATAAGTTGCTGCTTTGGTTTTGCTCGGTAACGCCGTTTGCTCGCTGTCTCCTTTTATAAATCCTCCTATAGCTGTTGTTCTTTGTGTCTGGATTCCTTAGTTTTCCTCTAATAAATCTGTCTGCAGTCATTTTCTGCTATGTGAATCTCTCGCTCTATTTCATCCCTAAAAATTTCCATTTTTTTTTTCTTTAATAAACTCGCACAGTTTGGAGAATATTTATCAAACTATTCACCGCCATCTCCTGACTATAATGTGGATGGGGTCTGCTCAGTGGTCACCGACTGATCCTGTACTATTTGGGATTACCCCTACAGTCATAGCTTGTGTCGCCCTCTTCTGGCAGGTTGCATAAATTCTATTTGGCTCTTAGTAAAATCTTTTACTGACAAAATCTATGGGCACCCAACTTTCCCAGGATCCGGAATGGCAAGTCTGTAGTTAAAGGGGAATTCCAGAGAATTCCTGAGTCCTGGGAGCAGGGCAGTAGAAAGTAGCTGCAGCCTTTGTATCCTCATACATTCTTTATTTACTCCACACCATCCCCCTCCCTCCGCTGCTTGTTCACTGCAGGTGACAGGAAGATGGGATGGGGGAGGGAGCTGGATGAGTGTGGAGGAGAGGAGACTGACACAGGCACAAACAGGCTGCAGCTGTCCCTCCCCCAGGACTCATCCACATGCTGCTGGGTTGGAGCCAGGTAATGTGAAATAAAGTTCTATAAAGTACTGAAATGATTCAGTATGCTGACAATGATATTTTTTAAATCAGCGTAGAAAAGGCTATTGGGACCTGTTACCAGCTAAATGTGACATTCTTAGTGACTGATTTGCTTTTACACTGCAAATAGAGATAGATAGAGATATAGGGGCTCATTTACCAGGAAAGCAGAGGCCCTGAAATAATTGCAAATGCTATTTTGCCCTCTCCGTCAAGCCATGAAGGGGGGGGGGGGGGGCGGATGGCCGAACGGAGGGCGCGGCCGGCCGGGAGTGGGCCGGCACATGGTGTTACTGTCTCCCTTGGCGGCAGAGAAGTCCGGTGCTTAAAGGGTTATTCCCATCTAGCCTTCCAGTTCACATACATGTGCAGTATTGGGCCACAACAATGGACCTGTACAAGATTCTGCCAGGGTGCAAGGTAATTAAAACACACAATTATATTGTAATGCTTAGAGAAAGCAGAAGGGAGGGGGGGGGGGTATTTGCACTGCAGGTGTGATGTGATGGGCAGATGTGATCGGGCTTCTACAACCTGTCTTTGGTAAAAATTGGGTCCCTTGTGACAGGTTCCCCTTAATGAACACTGAAACATTTCAGACTGTGTATTTCTATCTCTCGGGGGCGCCAGTAATGTTTCACTGGTTGTTTTGCAGACGAAAAACCGACTTGTTTACCAGACAATCAGACAGCTTGACCTGTAGAATGACAGCTGCTGGCTGGAAACTTGTTTACAATTTAGAAACTTCCTGCCATAGAATATTACAGGTACTTAATGTAGGTCTATGGGAAAACGCTTTGTCATTGTTTTTGTGCTAATATTTAACCAATCCTCCCTGGTAGAAGGTATAAGGAGAATAGTCCCAGTCCTTAGTGTCTGTAGTTGGGGAACAGGACTCAGAGGAGAAGACTGCCGGTGCACCGGAGCAACCAGAAGAAGAAGCTGAGATGGAGGTACTCTGCCATAGACCCTGGGCTCCAGCCTGTGACCAGGGTACCAGCCTTCTGAGAAGGAGAGGGACAGCTAGCCCAGGGCTTTCCTCAGCATTGACCCTTTGACTGCCAGGGATGAGATTGGAGAAGTCATCCTGTGATTTGCTTGTATTGCTCTGCACCTGAAGTTCACAGTTCACTGCAGACCCTGACTCTCTGGATTTATTTCCCATTGGGGTGCACCGCACCTTACCATCCCTTCTGGAGAGCAGCAACACGTGGTGACACCACAAGGTGCCTGGTGGACCCTGCATAGCATTAGAGCCACCCCTAACCCGGGCACGGCAATAGGACAGAGCCATTACAAGTGAGGTGGCTGACGAAGGAGCAGGAAGCGCCTGTAATCCATCTTGTGGTAAACCCACTAGAGCTGCAATGCTTCCCATAGGCCAGTAGAGAGCGCCACAGCGCTGCTTCATCCGAGTATCAGACACATGGGAGAGAGTGATCCGCTCTGCATAGGAAGATGAAGTGGAGTCTCCTGCAGTGAGGAAGTACCCAGGAGCTTATTGGATCTAGAACTGAACCAGCGCCTATCGACCACTAACACAGACTTTGTATGTTTTTCTTCTTTCTTTTTTTATGCCAAAACTTGTATCTTTTTTTTAGAAAAGAGAGGATATTGGTAAAGTGTTTGGCACATCCTTCTGGCAGCTGTAACTCATTGCACCTACATTTAGCACCTACAGCTCCCAAATCCTAGGGTCTGGTCTGGTATATTGCAATGGGTAGTTACTAAAAGATAAAGTCATAGCCCTTAAAGGAAATCTACCATGAAAATCCATCCTGATAAACCAGGGACATTACTCATAGATCCGGGCACCGGGACTGTGGTATCTACTCATATTTCTAATCCATGGCTGCCTTCCTTCTAAATCAATTTATAAAATGATGCTAAATTAGACTGTTACACTGTGCAGTTCACTTCCCAACTCCCACTGTGTGAGATTACAGAAGGCAGAGGGAGCGGGAAGTGCTTCTGCACACTGGGGGGTGTTACCAGTGCCCCTCCTTGCTGTAGATCCACAGGCTGTTACACTGTCTTCCATTTCCTCTTCTCCCTCAACACTTACCCTCTTCCACTGCACAAGTGCTCCTGCACAATGTAACAGACTGTGAAGCTGCAGCACTGAGGAGCTCTGGTAACACCCCCAGGAGCCCTTCTGACTCATTAACATAATTTGATTTTAAACGTTCATTTTAGAAGGAAGAGACCATGGGTAACACATGTAAGAAGATTATCATAGTCACGGTGCCTGGATCTATGGGTAATGTCCCTGGTTTTGATGGTAGATTTCCTTTAATTTATGCTAATGAACCTGAGGGCCTACCCTAGCCCCTCTGTATCTGGCTTTTCACTTGCTGTTACACTGTCTCACCATCAGTGTATATATATATATATATACATACTCTTGATATCTGTGTAGGTAATGTGTACAAAGGGTTATGTTTCAGTTGTGTTCCACTCATCTCATCTCGGCTATTACTGCCCTCATTGATAAGTAATAAAATAATAATAATAATTGATAATAATAATAATAATAATATAAAACATAACAAAAGTAATAAATGTAGTAATAATAATAATGTAATTATTATTGTAGTATTTATTTTAAGATTATTATTGTTAGCATTGCATTATTATTATTGTAATATTATTATTTATTATATTATTATTTATTGTATTATTATAGTATTATTATTTATTGCATTATTATTATATTATTATTTATTATGTCAATTTTATTATTATTATTATAGTATTATTATTTATTATATTATTATTTATTGCATTATTATTATATTATTATTTATTATGTCATTTTTTAATTATTATTATTATAGTGTTATTATTTATTGTAATGTTATTTAGTGTATTATTATGATATTATTTATTGCAATATTATTATTTAGTGTATTACTATTAATCATAAATAATAATAATTCCTTTATTTATAAAGCGCCTACAGATTACGCAGATTATTATTATTATTATGAACTCATATTTTTGTATCAGGACCAGAGACTCGATACATTAGTTCCGCAATCTCACATTCTGTACATATAGAAACACAAAAAGACAATGTAAATGTATTTGGTTCCCCATCCCCTGGCAGCTGAGATAAATCAGTGCAGGAGGCGCAGCCATTGGCAGTGTCAGGCAGCGGGCACCTCGCCTGGAGCCGTGTCCTTGGGCAGATGCACGCTGTGACCTTGGCTGTGTGCAGACAGGAGCCCCCAGCAATCTGCCCTGTGATCAGGAGGCTGCAGCACACAATGCAGTACTGCAGCTGATGACTGCAGAGGCACAGACATGAGGGAGATGTGATGCTGCTGCCAGGGCACAGACATGCTGCCTGCCTCCTGCTGCCAGTCACCATCAGCCTCATCATGGAGAAGATAATTAGCGGCAGAGGCTTGTGAGAGGGGAGGAGGAGAGAGACACAGAGAAGGGGCTGCCAGGGAGCTGCCTGTTCTGCGCCCCTCTGCTGGGGAGAATCCGTCCCTCTTTCCATGTCCTGGGCTTTTGTAAACTTTACCCTAGAAGCGGCACAATGGGGTACCTTGTCCTCTGGATGGGTGAGCCTAGGGGGGCTGGACGAGGGGCTTGTTATGCTTCCAATGTGAATAACAAGGACATCTTCTTCCCCGCAGTCCTGCAATAAATAAGCAGCTTCAGAGACATTGCAGGTCCCTGGGGTGGTGATTATTTTTGTGGGGGTCTCCCTGGCCATGGGGTACGCAGACCCCTCATCCAGCAGGGACCTGCTGGGGAACAGAACTTTATTTTTTATCTTCATCTGCGCCTTTGCCGTGGTGACCTTGCTGCAACAAATCCTGTACGGCAGGAACTACATCAAGAGGTAAGTGGCGTTTAACCCTTTCCTCCGCAGCCCGTCGGATCACGCCGGTGACTTTGAGCAAGGTGATCCATTAACCCTTTCCTTCGTAGGCGATCCCCCCCCCATTGCGCTACTGCATGCGGCGGTGAATATTTCTGCTGTCAGGTCTGTTCTATAGTCCCTGCTGGCACGTGAGGGGTTAACCGGTGCCGTCACATGTGTCCGAGTGTATCCATGTGTGTGTCCTGTTATGGTAACATGCTGGCAACAATGTATCCCATGACCTAAGTGTGAACAGCAGGCTGGGCATAGAAGAGGCATCAAGTTCTTACACCAAGTTTCGCAGGGACGATGAGGTTATAATGTGTTTTACCTTGATTACAGAAGAGCTTGCAATCACATAAGATCCCCCCCCCCTATACATTAATAATGGCACAAACTGTGTGTTCTGTGCCTGAGCATAATAATGGGTCGGCGCTGTGAGAGTGGGTGGCAGTGCCACTTTGTACAGCACCGCAGGTATAATTACACCCAGTGACGTTTTCTATACAATCACGTGCGGACTGTGTGCCGTAAGTGTCAGTAATACTTCCTATAGGCTCTATAGGTGTAGAAAGTATTAAAGGATGACAGACTATGAAATGACTTGATAGAACAAGTCCCTATAATGAGACAAGTTATCGTAGCGTAGGGTGAAAATATTAGCACCTACAGATGATATAGTACAGGTGATACTCCCAGTGCCTATAGACTGATATAGAATATGATCAGACAACTATAGAAAAGGTATCCGAGAACAGAGTCTGATATCGGCGCTTATAGAATAGTGCGATTATATAGGCCCTGCTAATGTGTATATTGATTATATTACACTAGAATAGAACATATATCATATACAGAAGCTATAGCATGTGACTAGGCAGAGTTGATAACCTATAGCGCGATAGATATATGTTATTGTATGTACGAGTATGTGTATATAGGATTTGGTAAAATCCTCTATAGAACGCTGTATAGTATGTGAATAGATTGCTATAAAATCTATAGGATTATAGATGGAAGTTCTGACTTGTTATATACATATAATTATATTGGACCTCTACATGGGGTGGATGTATATAGTGATTCCTGGACCTATATATCAGTTTACCACTGTATAAGCACATACAGTACAGTATATACACATTTGGACATATGTACAGTATATACGTGTAGCTGTAGTCTATGTGGATAGCAGGTACTTATAGGACATTATATACGAACCAAGACATCAGATTAGCGGCCGGATACACAACTTCCCAAAAACATTTTGTCTCATTTGAGAACGGATGGCAACACCCGCACCTATAGAATCTCATTATATTATAGATAGTACAGTGAATACATAGTCTGCGGTCCTAGGATATTTTTCAAGGTAAGCAGAAGCCACAGTACCAGCACCTATAAAATCTTGCCTATGGAAGGCTGGGACTACCAACCTCTACAGTAAGTACAGAGACTAGATTGCTGAACATTAGTGATAGCACCTATAGATCCTCAGTTTTGGGTGATAAGTCAAAGGATGCACATAGGAGAAGACACATTGTCATTCTGTGATCTATAGAGAACTTCATGATGTGGCAGAACTTACCGGACTTGGAGAATAATAGTGACAGTGACATAGTGGGGGTGACACCGCTGGGCTCCTATATGGATGTGCCCATAGGTGAAATACATTGGCAGCTAAGTGTAACCTCAAGTTTTTGGGGGGGCCCTTGTTATGTGTCAGGGTCATGTCAGTCCTGGAGGTACAAGATGTTTTTTTTTCACTCATCTATGAATTTTGTTGCCACTTTTTAGTTGTTTGTTTGTGCAGAATTATAAATGCTGCTCTGCAGGTGATGCTTCATCTCGCGCTGGTCACATGACACCAAGAGGACTGGTTACATGTGGAGAACTTGCTGGTCTTCCCCTGTACAGTACAGTCTGTATAGGGGGTGTATTTAAAGGGGCTTTTCCATATATGACATTTAAAGGGGTTGGCAACTCTCCTCTATTAGACACGTCTCTGCATGTACATGTAGCTGTGTCTTTGCCTTTGATAGCTTCAGCACGCTGCCCCCTGCATATATACACAGCTCCCTCTCTCTGCTCATGGTATCTCCCTCTGTGTCTTTCATCTCACAGTTCGTACTCGCTGATAGAGACAAGAAAGGGGGAGGGAGCAGGATGAGTCCTAACTCTCCTTCTACAGCTCCTCCTATTCAGCATAGACATGTAAACAAAGAACCACAGTGAGTCTGCACACAGTACAAAAGTAAGTAACAGGACTGCTGAATCACTTGATGATCGGTCAGAGATTATGCACAAGGCAGTAAAAGGCGCTAAGGCAACTTATATAATAGTGGCCAACCCCTTTAACTTGTGCTGCGGCTCCATTGACTTCTGTAGGACTAAGTTTGCAATACCGGGCAGCTAAGGTGGACTTGTAGTCTGTTCTTCTGCTTATCACCCCCCTATATAGATTGATATCAATAATATATGACCTATTGTCAGCGCCATGGAATATCTACAGCCGTATACTATATTACTATGGAATAACGTGTCCTGCCGGATGTCATCCACTAAAGACCTGAAATCTGGGGACTGAGTAACCCCTGAATTATTGATTAGTTGCTCCAGTAATGGGATATAGCAGGCTTCTGAATGGGGCCCCACTTCACACTTATATACATATTTGTACACTCACACATGCAAGTTACAATCACACATTTATACTCATGCACACACATATAGAGCATATACACACACATATATAGTGCCAAATACAAACATACAGCATATATACACACATACACTATATACACATACCATACACTGTATACACTTACAGCATATACACATCATAGATACAACACATATATGTTATATACATATTAAGCTTTAGCGTTGCACGTCGGATGACGGGGCCCCCTGAAACTGCGGGCCCAATAGCAGCCGCTATGGCTGCTACCACTGTAGTTACGCCCCCTGCTGCTAAGTTTGTATAGAATTCAGTGCTGCAGGTGTATAATGTATGGAGCTCCCTAACTGTCCCATTATTTGCAGGATTGTCTCCTGAAATGGGGCACAAAATGTGCAGTTTTCAGAAATTTGCATAAAAATGGGCAACCCCAAGCATTCAGGAGGAGCTTATGGGAATTCACGCGTGATGTCACCTCCCTCTCCCAGCATCACACAGGTTTACCTATAAAAGTCAGGAAAATATGACTCCTCTCAACCCAATTTCATATGAGATGAGTCAAGTTTAGTGGTTGCCCGGGGGGAGGGGTTGTCACATTAGGATTATGGCATTGTGATCTACAGAACCAAAGACACAGGCAGCTAAAGACATAGTTGGAAATGCAAGTTGAAAATTTCAGATCCAGCTCTTGCCTATTTTAACAGTTTATGTCCAGTTTTGTAGCTCACAGAACCATAAGCCTGATGTGTTCTGAAAGACGGGATTGTTATTTTTTTTATATGAAACCAGCAGCATTTTGTAGGTGCTATAGATCCACAGATAGGGGTTTCTGAAGTGACACTACTCCTGTAACCACTAAACTTGACTCATCTAATGAGGTGAGAAGAGTCATTTTGTCAGATTTAGGGGAGATTTTTTTTTTTTTAATCGGTAAACAAGTGAGATTTCTAGAAAGGACATTTTATACCATCGCTAAGGGGACTGGGAGTTTAGTGGGGTAAAACCTGGTGACTGGAACATGGTGGAGATTTGCCTAAGGGCAGAGGGGTTAAAGGAAGGAGGGTGCACAGAAGAAGCTCCCTATCAGCCCTGTCCACCAGGAGGAGGAGGAAGCTGATGGTCAGCATTAGATCCTCTAACTAGTCTGAATTTACGTTGGACAAAGGGCACAGAAGGAGAGTTTTTTGAATGCAGCTTTGGTTGTGATTGGAGTAAACAGCCCCATATAACTTATAATATGAGTAAAGTGAATGATTTATTCCTGCATTTATCTGTGAGATCACCACCGCACAGCTGCGGACCCCCCACGTGCTGCAGGATATCACCTGCTTTGGCCCTGGTAATATTTCCATCCTGTCACCAGCTCGGTCCCCGGAGTGTTCATACTCTATATTCAGCGCACTTCGCAGAAACGCTTTACACTCGTTTAGTGGAATAAAACGAGTCATTTTTCAGATTTTTTTTTTTTTTTTTTCTCTAATTCTTTTACTGGATTTATAATCTCTTTTGCCGAATAAATTCAGCTCCTACTAAGCCGTTTTATCTACAGACGGAGCCGCGTGGGAAGCAGCCCCCACACCCCGGCGCAGGCTTCAGACTGTACTAAGGGCTGCGTGCTGACAACTGTGCACAAACATGAAGGTATCAATTAAAGGGCGCGTCCAGTTACAGGTAACATCAGGTTAATAATGGGAAATCATCACCTCCTGATTAGGGACCCAAACTGAGGCAGGTTTTTGCACACAGGAGGCAATATGTGGGACAGTTATAGGGGCACATTTACTTACCCATCCCTTCTCGATCCCCGGGTCTGCCGCGATTCACAAAGATCGTGTGCCCGATATCCTGCATGTGACGCTTCCCCGCTCAGGTCCCCGGAGTTCACCTTCTTCTTCCTGGTGCATGTAAGTGCATTGTCGTGCAACACAATGGGGCACATTTACTTACCCATCCCGTCGCGTTCCCCGAGGTGCGTTGTCCGTCGAGAATTTGGAGCTGCCACAATTCACTAAGAGCGTGCACCCGATATCCTGCATGTGTCGCTTGCCCTGCTGAGGTCAGACACAGTTCACCTTCTTCTTCCCGGTGCATGTAAGTGCTGATCTTGTGACACAATTTCGATGTTAAATTCCGCGGTTTGTCCGAATCAGTCAGGTTGTCTGACGTCTGTGCCCCCCGATTTGTGTCACATGCAAGCCGGCGCCGATGCGCCACCATCCGATCGCGTGCGGCAAAAACCCGGGGCAATTCAGGGCAAATCGGAAGTAGTAAATGTGCCCCATAGTCTAAACAGAGGCAACTGGCTTAGTGGTTATAGAGGCTAATAAGAGGAAGTTGGGCGCTGGATATGGATCAGTTTCTTACTTTTTTGGTCACTTTTAATTTTTTTTCATTCTACATGTAAAAATCGACTCATATGCAATGCAGTTCCACAGTTTGCCTGGGTTAAGGGGACATCTAGTGTGATCCACACTTTTTAGTCTTACGGGAGTCTCCCCCTGGCCAATCATAGCCGCTGGCTAGTTGCTTAGGGCATCAACTTGCCGGATTGACTGTTCAGCTGAACCTTAAACTCTCTAGCTAGGAATCCAAATTCTTGATCTGTTATCTAGATCTGGATCATGCCATGACCTTGAGGGTTGCCTTATCATTTTAACTATGGGCCACCTTGCCTATGAGTAGCCCTCCATAGATGGTAACTTGAAGCTGCTGGTTCCCAATGTAAAATATGTACTAGACCTCATTGTCAGGGGCGTAACTTGAGGGGGTGCAAAGGTTGCAGTCGCACCAGTGCCCAAGAGGTTTAGGGGGCCCTTATGGTGTCATTTTCCCACATGGTTTCAGTTTCCCAACTGCTTTCACTATACGTATATATACGTATATTGTGGTAATTGTCTTATAGTTGTTATCCATGGCCTCCTTCCTTCTAAAATTAATGTTTTAAATTATGCAAATTATTATGCAAATTATGCATATGGGGTTACCAGAGCCCCTCCATGCTGCATCTTCACAGGCTGTTACTCTGTGCAGGATTACGCAAATTATGTGCAGGATTATGCAAATTATGCATATGATCTTACCAGAGTCCCTCCATGCTGCAGCTTCACAGGCTCTTACACTTCCACCCTCCCATCAGGCAGAGGGAGCGTGGAGGAGGGGGAAACAGTGTAACAGCCTTTGAAGCTACAGCACGAAGGAGCTCTGATAAAGCGCCCCAGTGCCCTTCTGGCTCATTTGCATAATTATAACATCTAATTTTATATAAATATAAGAAGATTACCACAGTCACGGTGCCTGGATCTAGGAGTAATGTCCCTGGTTTATCATTTCATGTAATGAAGAATTTCTCCACAATAATTTTGTTAATTCTTAGCTTAGAAAAAAAAAGGAAATATAAATTCTAAATTGTTCAACCCTGGAGCCGTTAGGATATTAAGAATCTGAATATTCAGCATTTTTCCAAGAAATTCAGCAGTTTGGTCAGTGCTGAAGTCCTGGGAGTTATAGACGGGGTCTGAACATGTCATTAGCCTCTATCTAGATGCGGATGGATTTGGGAAGTTCCAGGCGCGGGGCCCAAAATCTGGAAACAATTTATAAAATCCTAGAATACGTCAGTCACTTGTCTGACTCCCGCAAGACTCCTATGAAGGGACATTTGTTTCCTTTGGATAAAGCTTTCAAGATCCGACTTTTCAATTTTTTTGGACAAAATGATCTCCCTAATTCCTGGCCGGAGAACTAGAAGTGGATGTCACTTGTCATTACGTCTTGGTGGGGGGAGGACTCAAAGAATAAGAGGAATTTTAGTTTTTTATGAAAAATTCTAGTAGTTGCTTCTGACAACCAATTAAGGCATATAATGGGGTAGAAGACTTCTGCTCAGGATCTCAGTACTGAAATAATGGAAATTTATCAGTTTTACCATGAAAATCCATCCTGATAAACCAGGGACATTACTCATAGATCCAGGCACCGGGACTGTGGTAAGTTTCTTTATATGTTATCGATGGCCTCCTGCCTTCTAATATCAACTTTTATAACTATGCTAATGTTCCAGATGGGCTCTGGAGGTGTTACCAGTGCCCTTCCGTGCTGTAACTTCACAGGCTGTTACACTGTCTCCCCTTCCTTTAACACTTACCGTCTTACAAGTGCTTCTGCACAATGTAACAGCCTGTGAAGCTGCAGCACAAAGTGCTTCTTTTAACACCCCCAGAGCCCTTCTGGCTCATTAGAATAATTTTGAAAGTTGGTTTTAGAAGGAAGGAGGCCATAATAATCAATATAAGAAGATACCACAGTCATGGTGCCCGGATCTATAAGTAATGTCCCTGGTTTATCAGGGGGGATTTTTAAGGTATATTTCCTTTATAGGGAACCTGTCAGGATGATGTCCCACTTATTATCCTGCATTTCTTCCCTCTGTGCTTGTGTCCTGACCTCATTCTGGAGCTCGGTGCCTGTGTGGTGAAGCAGTGATGCTGGTGTAATACTAATAGCTGGGATCCCTGCACATGTGCCATAGATTCACCAGCTTCATTGAATCCCCACGCAGGCGCCGAGAGCTCCAGAGAAGAGTCCAATGTGCCTTTTTGAACTCATCTTTAGGTAAGTATCGTTTGTTTTGTATCGGCCACAGACAGGGATATAACACAGCGATATCATGACATTAAACCAAAGGTAGGTGATTCAGTGTCACAAATCCCCCTGACAGGTTCCTTTTAAAGCTTAATTTTTAAAAATATTTACAACTTCTTACTATTCATTTAGTTTCAGGCTATTTTCAGGTTCTCTGCTTGCTGTCAGTGAATGGTAAGAGTATTAGTTATAGTTGGGGCGGAAGTGGGGGGTGTTTATTATTTATTATTGGCTTTCGCATACTTTTTTTTTTGTGGATTTTTTTTCTTGCTGCACCTTGTGCACCGTATTTTTTTTATTTTGCTGCTTTTCTCCACATGCCATTTTTTTTGTAGCTTAATCCTGACACTTTTCCTGCGCTTCTAGGTTCCTAACATTTTTTTGGGTGAAATTTTTGGAACAAAATTAGATGAACAAAAAGCAAGTCTACCAAGTTCTAGCTCATTTTCATGTATGTGGAGTAAGTTCAGACATTTTTATAATAATAATAATAATAATAATTCCTTTATGTATACAGCGCACACAGATTACGCAGAGCTGCACAGAACTTGCCAAATCAGTCCCTGTCCCCAATGGTGCTCACAATCTAATCATCCTACCAGTATGTTTTGGAGTGTGGGAAGAAACCGGAGGACCCGGAGGAAACCCACGCAAACAGGGAGAGAACATACAAACTCTTAGCAGATGTTGACCCTGGGAGTTTTGCGCCAAATAATTAAGCCCTGGGACAGCAGGGTGGCTCAGTAGTTAGCATTACAGCCTCGCAGCACGGTGGCTTAGTGGTTTGCATAACAGCCTTGGGTTTAGGTCCCAGGGTCAACATCTGCAAAGAGTTTATATGTTCTCTCCGTGTTTGTGTGGGTTTCCCCTGGGTCCTCCGGTTTCCTCCCACACTCCAAAACATACTGGTAGGTGGATTAGATTGTGAGCCCCATTGGAGACAGTTAATAATTTCTCATGCTTTGTGCAGCGCTGCGTAATCTGTGTGCGCTATATACATAAAGGAATTATTATTATGATTATATAAGCCCTTGCGCTGAAATGTAACATCCCAGTCTAACAAACCACATAATTCATACGCCAAAATAACGGACCCTACAATACTATTACTGACCCCTGTATATAGCTGGTCCTGTTATCAGCTTAGTTGTAGAAGTGGATGCAGTTGTATCTCATACAATGCTCCCTGTGTGTAGCCGCCTGAACTGATACATTGTAGCAAACTTGCAGTGAGATTTGTGCAGCTCCTGCTGGTGGATCCCCACTGATCAGCATGAAAAGTTGGGAAAACCCTTTTAACTAGTAGGGTTTGGCTTTGCACCTTCCAAAAAGGGGGATTTAGGGGGATTTAAGGATTTATTCTGTGATTACATATCCTAAGTATAGGTGATCCAGGTCAGATCCTCTGCAGCATCTCAGTTTATCCCTTTAAGAATCCCAAATGGTGACATAAAATGTGACTTATTTGTGTAGGTGGATGAACTGCAGTTTGCCAGGTCCCTGCTCTCATATTAGCACCTTCTATATGTACCCGGGGTTGTGCTCGCACCTCTGATTCGTCTGCTGTGATACTATTTCAGGGCTGCACCTCCCCCACTATATGGATATTACAGGATATAACACAATGTGATGGCTGATGCTTGTAATTGACTCTTATTAGATAAGATAAGACCCTTAAAAAGGTAATTCAATAGCTTCTTAGTTCGGTAAAGGTAAGTAGCCACCACTATGACCACACACAAAACTTCCCAGAAACCCTTGGTTTAATTTGATGGACATGTGTCTTTTTTCAACCGTATAAACTATGAATGAAAAATCTGTACAATATCTGCAGCCATCATCATATAGAGCAGATTGTACAGATTGTAGAAAGTGTCCTATTTGCAGGCAGCATGTTATAGAGCAGGAGGAGCTGAGCAGATTGTTTATAGTGTCCTATCTGCAGGCAGCATGTTATAGAGCAGGAGGAGCTGAGCAGATTGTACCTAGTGTCCTATCTGCAGGCAGCATGTTATAGAGCAGGAGGAGCTGAGCAGATTGTACATAGTGTCCTATTTGCAGGCAGCATATTATAGAGCAGGAGGAGCTGAGCAGATTGTACATAGTGTCCTATCTGCAGGCAGCATGTTATAGAGCAGGAGGAGCTGAGCAGATTGTACATAGTTCCCTATCTGCAGGAAGCATGTTATAGAGCAGGAGGAGCTGAGCAGATTGTACATAGTGTCCTATCTGCAGGCAGCATGTTACAGGGCAGGGGGAGCTGAGCAGATTGTACATAGTGTCCTATCTGCAGGAAGCATGTTATAGAGCAGGAGGAGCTGAGCAGATTGTACATAGTGTTCTATCTGCAGGCAGCATGTTATAGAGCAGGAGGAGCTGAGCAGATTGTACATAGTTCCCTATCTGCAGGAAGCATGTTATAGAGCAGGAGGAGCTGAGCAGATTGTACATAGTGTCCTATCTGCAGGCAGCATGTTACAGGGCAGGGGGAGCTGAGCAGATTGTACATAGTGTTCTATCTGCAGGCAGCATGTTATAGAGCAGGAGGAGCTGAGCAGATTGTACATAGTTCCCTATCTGCAGGAAGCATGTTATAGAGCAGGAGGAGCTGAGCAGATTGTACATAGTGTCCTATCTGCAGGCAGCATGTTACAGGGCAGGGGGAGCTGAGCAGATTGTACATAGTGTCCTATCCGCAGGCAGCATGTTATAGAGCAGGAGGACCTGAGCAGATTGTACATAGTGTCCTATCTGCAGGCAGCATGTTATAGAGCAGGAGGAGCTGAGCAGATTGTACATAGTGTCCTATCTGCAGGCAGCATGTTATAGAGCAGGAGGAGCTGAGCAGATTGTACATAGTGTCCTATCTGCAGGCAGCATGTTACAGGGCAGGGGGAGCTGAGCAGATTGTACATAGTGTCCTATCTGCAGGCAGTATGTTATAGAGCAGGAGGAGCTGAGCAGATTATACAAAGTGTCCTATCTGCAGGCAGCATGTTATAGAGCAGGAGGAGCTGAGCAGATTGTACATAGTGTCCTATCTGCAGGCAGCATGTTATAGAGTAGGAGGAGCTGAGCAGATTGTACATAGTGTTCTATCTGCAGGCAGCATGTTAAAGGGCAGGGGGAGCTGAGCAGATTGTACATAGTGTCCTATCTGCAGGCAGCATGTTATAGAGCAGGAGGAGCTGATCAGAATGTACATAGTGTCCTATCTGCAGTCAGCATGTTATAGAGCAGCAGGAGCTGAGCAGATTGATAAATACTTGCCATTTCTTCTTTAATATCTATGCTTTTTCTATGCTTAGGAGTCCAGTGGACTATTTTTAGCCAAGGCCATCGATTTTGATTGGTGGTTGTCTAAAACCTTGTTTAGCTCCTGCACAGTGCGCACCCCCTTTTCCTTTGCTTATGTAGGCTCAGTGCCAAAGATATAAATGTGGCTGAGAGCGGTACTGCAGCCTAATTCCATACACATGAATGGGAGTGAACTATACTGAACTGTATTACCAGGCAGAGCCACAACCATATGTAGGGCGCTGTCTGGGTACACAGGAAAGGAACATGGTGCTTCTTCATGGTAATTCTATAACTGTGACTGTAATGTTACTCTGTGGTGTTGTAATAGTTACATTCTTGGTAATATTGTATGTCATTATATTAACTGGACAGAAGAATATGGGAACACAAAGTAAACTGCTTCCTTTTCTTACTAGAGGGCTGCAGTTTAGCTGGCAGAGCGGAGAGGAGTTGGGGAATTGGACGGGGATCTTTAATTTCACGGATGACGGAGCAGCGAAGACGGGCAGTGACGCAGGCGGCAGGTACAGACTCACACAGAATGACAATACACCCGAATATACAACACAATGCTGCTGGTGAGACCCCGTATATCCGTATACAACACTCACATAACATACCGAGCAGCTCCACTCACAGCAGTATTATAGCAGTTATATTCTTGTACATAGGGGGCAGTATTATAGTAGTTATATTCTTGTACATAGGGGGCAGTATTATAGCAGTTATATTCCTGTACATAGGGGACAGTATTATAGTAGTTATATTCTTGTACAATGGGGGCAGTATTATAGTAGTTATATTCTAGTACATAGGGGGCAGTATTATAGTAGTTATATTCCTGTACATAGGGGGCAGTATTATAGTAGTTATATTCTTGTACAATGGGGGCAGTATTATAGTAGTTATATTCTAGTACATAGAGGGTAGTATTATAGTAGTTATATTCTAGTACATAGGGGGGCAGTATTATAGTAGTTATATTCCTGTACATAGGGGGCAGTATTATAGTAGTTATATTCTTGTACAATGGGGGCAGTATTATAGTAGTTATATTCTTGTACATAGGGTGTAGTATTATAGTAGTTATATTCTAGTACATAGGGGGCAGTATTATAGTAGTTATATTCCTGTACATAGGGGGCAGTATTATAGTAGTTATATTCTTGTACATAGGGGGCAGTATATAGTAGTTATATTCTTGTACATAGGGGGAAGTATTATATTAGTTATATTCCTGTACATAGGGGCAGTAATATAGGTATTTTATAATACTGGTTCAACTTGTGTTGCTTGCTTCCTTTTTCATTAAGTAGGAAAAGCCTTTAAAAAAGCAGTTAAATGGAAGGATGATATCCTAACAGTTAAAACACAATAATAATCTGAGGTGTTCCTCTCACTTGTCAAGGTGTTTTTTCGACTTACCAAGCAGCTGTTATACATTTTATACTCCCTATTATTAGCCATAGCACAATCCAACCAGGATTGTCTCCAGCTCTGTGAGCACGAAAGTCACACACAAACTAAAGGGGGATGGGAATACTGAGACGTGCTATGGCTTCACCCGGAGTTCATGTGTATACCTACTATAATACTGCCCCCTATGTACAAGAATATAACTACTATAATACTGCCCCCTATGTACAAGAATATAACTACTATAATACTGCCCCCCTATGTACAAGAATATAACTACTATAATACTGCCCCCTATGTACAAGAATATAACTGCTATAATACTGCCCCCTATGTACAAGGATATAACTACTATAATACTGCCCCCTATGTACAAGGATATAACTACTATAATACTGCCCCCTATGTACAGGAATATAACTACTATAATACTGCCCCCTATGTACAAGAATATAACTACTATAATACTGCCCCCCTATGTACAAGAATATAACTACTATAATACTGCCCCCTATGTACAAGAATATAACTACTATAATACTGCCCCCTATGACAGGAATATAACTACTATAATACTGCCCCCTATGTACAAGAATATAACTACTATAATACTGCTCCCTATGTAGAAGAATATAACTACTATAATACTGCTCCCTATGTACAAGAATATAACTACTATAATACTGCCCCCTATGTACAAGAATATAACTACTATAATACTGCCCCCTATGTACAAGAATATAACTACTATAATACTGCCCCTATGTACAAGAATATAACTACTATAATACTGCCCCCTATGTACAAGAATATAACGACTATAATGCTGCCCCCTATGTACAAGAATATAACTACTATAATACTGCCCCCTATGTACAAGAATATAAGTACTATAATACTGCCCCCTATGTACAAGAATATAACTACTATAATACTGCCCCCTATGTACAAGAATATAACTACTATAATACTGCCCCCTATGTACAAGAATATGACTACTATAATACTGTCCCCTATGTACAAGGATATAACTACTATAATACTGCCCCTATGTACAAGAATATAACTACTATAATACTGCCCCCTATGTACAAGAATATAATTACTATAATACTGCCCCCTATGTACAAGAATATAACTACTATAATACTGCCCCCTATGTACAGGAATATAACTACTATAATACTGCCCCCTATGTACAAGAATATAACTACTATAATACTGCCCCCTATGTACAGGAATATAACTACTATAATACTGCCCCCTATGTACAGGAATATAACTACTATAATACTGCCCCCTATGTACAGGAATATAACTACTATAATACTGCCCCCTATGTACAAGAATATAATTACTATAATACTGCCCCCTATGTACAAGAATATAACTACTATAATACTGCCCCCTATGTACAAGAATATAACTACTATTATAATTATGTTAATGAATCAGAAGCACTACCATGGCCCCTCTGGGATATAACTTTACAGGTTGTTACCCTATCTCTAACTGCCCCTGTATGACGTGCTTATTACACAAGTACTGAGTAAGCAGCGTGAATGTGAGACAGTGTAACGGGCTGTAAAGCCAGATCACAGGAGGGCTTGGATAGCCGCTTAGCATAATTATAAAAGTTGATTTTAGAAGGCAGGAGGCCATGGATAAGAAATATAAGAAGATACCACAGTCCCGGTGCCTGGATCTATGAGTAATGTCCCTGGTTTATCAGGATGAATTTTCATGTAATGAATGTATGTTCTAGAACTCTCTGCTGTTGGCTTTACATCTGTAACTGAGCTATTACACTCCCTCTCTAAAAATGCTCTATTTGTTTTCAGTAGATGTTACTTGTTCTCATAAATAACTTTGGATTATTCCATAGTTTTTTTTTATCTTTCTGATAACTAATTGTTGCTGAATGATGTTCGGTTTTATGAATCAGCAGCTCCCATGAGCTATCAGGAGCACAGAGATAAGAGCGACAGGGCGAGCCTTTCACACAAACACTGCCAATCTGGAATGGGCAGACTGAAAACATGGCCGACCTACAGTGTGGATATGCCAGCCCTAAGGACAGAGAAGGAGAGGACAGATAATGCTAAATTTAGCTGTGATTTCTGTCCTGCTGTGCACATGATCTGTCGTAGACCATGTAACCAGTAGATCTTGGCTCTTCTCTACTGATGTGTAGTATTAGTAGAGGATGACATAAAGGAGACGTGTCACAACAGAGGCCGAATATGGAAAGGTCACAACATTTGTCTCTAACTAAAGTTTTGTTTTAACTTCTTAAGTGTTTTGAAACTTTTTCTGATGGTAGATTTTTTTCTATATATTTTATATATATCATCTATTGTCAGTAGTGATGTAATGATGGGTCAGTGTTATCTATATAGAGGTCATTGTACAGGGAGGGGGAGGAGATTAGCTGTGACATCATCTATTGTCAGTAGTGATGTAATGATGGGTCAGTGTTATCTATATAGAGGTCATTGTACAGGGAGGAGGAGGAGATAAGCTGTGATATCATCTATTGTCAGTAGTGATGTAATGATGGGTCAGTGTTATCTATATAGAGGTCATTGTACAGGGAGGGGACGAGATAAGCTGTGACATCATCTATTGTCAGTAATGATGTAATGATGGGTCAGTGTTATCTATATAGAGGTCACTGTACAGGGAGGAGGAGGAGATAAGCTGTGACATCATCTATTGTCAGTAGTGATGTAATGATGGGTCAGTGTTATCTATATAGAGGTCACTGTACAGGGAGGAGGAGGAGATAAGCTGTGACATCATCTATTGTCAGTAGTGATGTAATGATGGGTCAGTGTTATCTATATAGAGGTCATTGTACAGGGAGGGGGAGGAGATAAGCTGTGACATCATCTATTGTCCTGCTCATGCTCCTTTTCACACCTGACCCCCACAGATTAGGCTGGCTCTCCCCCTTAGTAATAGATTAGACACAACCCCCCCCCCCCCCCCTTAGTTATTAATTAGGCGGAGGAGATAAACTGTGACATTATCTATGAAGGTGTTATCTTAGATTGTAATCATATTTGTGATGTAAATGAGGTGACTGCTGCATGGAATTAGTGTCATGTCTAATGGGTACAATGAACATTGCAGGATGTATTACTATTTATGAAATTTAGATAGTGACATGGAAAATTCCCCCAAAAAACAAAAAGAAAATTGGTTGAAAATATTTCATTCTCAGGTGATTCTCAGATAATAGGTGGTGTAAGAGCTGCCCGGCAGCTGCTGACCCCAGACCCCCATTGGCTTTTACCATCAGCATAATGATGCTCGCTGCACCTGCTGTATGTTGTACAGGGTCTCATCACATGTTTAAATGTAGAATTTATTGTCTCCTTTGTGTAAAATTCTTAGGGCACCGTGTCTAGTATGAAGTGGAGCTGAGGAGACGGGGTCTTTGTGATGTTGCTCCAGGAGAGCGCAGTTCTGGGGGCAATGATCAGGGGTCATTAAGCAGACGTCCCATCCATGGCGAGATCATCTGGCAGGAATGCCGCAGGTTTTCGGATCTGCCAGGGAGTACGCTCCGCTGGAGAGAGCACGGCTGAAAGCTGAATGCCATCATTATGTAATCCCTCCATTCCTTCTACACCAAAGCTGGTTAACCCCTTGTGTCTGTACCCCGGGCACAACCGGGAGAAATGGGTCTCGCACAGATTTTCATTTACTATGTGACAACCTGACATGTTGGCGCTCTCTTTTTAGAATACAGATCTGACGGCTTTTTTCTAAGTCTCTGGTTATAATGATCAGTCTGGTGATCTGCATTTTCTAATAGCTTTCCCTCCTGCAGTCTCTGTCTACGAATTAGCAGCCCCCTCAGTGTTAGTGGGCGCAGCCCTAAGCCACTGTGACTGGTCTGCTCCCCTACCCTCTCCATAGACTGTGCAATCTGACACCTCAGTGAGCTTTAGCCAATTTTCCTTGCCACTGGATTGTCACGTACCTTAGTGGGACCCTTCGTCGCTCCATGAGAGTAATGGAGCAGAATGATCATGCACGGCCGTCTGCTCTATTACTCTCATGGAGCAGCGTCAGGTCCGATAGAGGCAATTTGGGACCCCATTGGACCCCCTGATCTTGTGATCTGTGGGGGTCTCATCACTGAGATCACAAAAAAGAAATTTCCGGATCCAGCTAGGTGCAGATTAAAATCGCCTTTATTCGATTTTCAGGGCATCCATCAGATAAAATACAGGTGGCATGGTATAATCGTCAACGCGTTTCTAGCACATACAAGTGCTCTTAATCATGACTGAGGAGTGTGGTCAACCTGTTTGTTAAATAACCCATCGGCCACTCCTCCCCCTTCAGATTCCACCAATCACATGTGATAACAATAAAACATGTCAATCTTTGCAAAACTTAGTACAAAATTCCATTGCAAGGCATTATAGGTGCAAGAATTATACATAATAATCATGTTTGTTATAAAAATTAGACTTAAATAATACAGAGGCAATGTTTTTCTTTGTGTTCCGTGGTTCCTTTCAGCTGTTACCAAGGGAACTCCACGCTGATCTGGTATCTGCGGTCATGTGACTTGTCACCTGGTACAGCAACCGGTGAACAGCCGGAATACATTCAATAGTAAGACATTCCGTGGCGCCTTGAATTCATAAATGTAAGTATATATACCGGTGCATCGAGGACCAACCAGCCTGGCATATCTCCCGGTCGTTGGGGAGCACTTTGTGTTAATAATATTATCCACGAGGTACCATCGGTTGGTCGGTCGATCGATGGATACCGATTAGCCCAGTAACTAAATACAAAGAGTAAGACACAAATATTAAAATATTATATTTTTAAAAAAAAAAAAACAATGAGTAAATATAAAACCACATAAGTAGTGACTGTAAACATGCATTAATATGTAAACATTCCATGTAAACATATGTTAACATGTAAACATGCAAACTGTAAACTGTTAACATGTAAACTTTTTATGTTAACACATGTTAACAAGTAAACGTGTAAACATTAAACATGTAAACATGCATTAAGCAAGTTGTGTGGGATTTGCAATGGATTTCTTTCCATCCCTAAAAAGTGTGTACGGAAGTGTCCGGTACCCTGCTGGGCATTCGATCCGGGTAACACATCCTTGTACACACTTGTTACTACACACCTAAGAAAAAGAGAAAAAACCCAAAAACTGAGTTTTGGCTATTAAACACATAGAAAGGCCTAACACAACACTATCTAGCGGATGACACTCAGCACATTCAGTAGTGGTACATAAATTCGTTCTTATAGTTCATCCCTGATGGAAACATTGTTTTGAGCTTAAATTGCCAATAGGCTTCCCTGTTTTTTAATAAAGTGCTTATATTGCCCCCTCGTATAGGTAGCCTGATCTTCTCAAATGCATGTGCTCTCAGACTGGCAGTTTTTCCCTCATGTACCATCACAAAGTGTCTAGATATCCCTGACAAATTTTTCCCTGCTGGGTTTTTGATATCTTTTAGATGTTCCAAGAATCTAGTCTTGAACTTTCTGCTTGTTTGGCCTATATACTGTAAATGGCATTCATCACAATGCACAGTATATATTACATTGGTACTGTTGCAATTTAGGAAACTATCTATGTTGAATTTGATGTCACCCGTATTGTTTGTGATTGTTTTTGTATTCCTTACGTAATTACATGTTTTACAAGGGAAAGTGCCACATTTAAAAAATCCAGTTGTGTTCAACCATGTTTTATTTGTATTGTTGGATGAACTTGTTATCAGGGAGGGGGATAGAGTGTTCCCTATGGTTTTATTTCTACGGGATACTATTCCACATCCCCCCTTCAGTATTTGCTCTAAAATCGGATTCTCATTGAGGAGAGGTAAATGTTTCAGAACAATATTTTTAATGGTTTGGAATTGGGGACTATAATTAAGTACCAATGTTGGTTTTTTGTTACTGTCTGTTTTTGATGTTATATTCCTATTACCCGTATTCCGATTTGTGGGCAGCAATGCCTCTCTCGATTTTTTGTCTGTAATACTTTTAGCTCTTTTGAGCATCCAATCTTTGTACCCTCTCTTTTTTAATCTACCCGAAATCTTCCTCACCTCATCCTCATAATCCAGATCTGTACTACAATTACGTCGGGCTCTTGTCATTTCTCCCACAGGGATTGATTTGACTGTATGTTGTGGATGTTGGCTATTGGCCAACAGAATAGTATTACCCGCCGTAGGTTTCCTGTAAGTACTTGTTTTAATGATATTCCCCGGTGTGCCTTCCAGGCTCAGATCAAGGAACACCATAGTTTTGGGATCAACACAATGGGTAAATTGTAACCCACATTCGTTGCTGTTCAAATAATCCACGAAGAGTGGTATGGCAGACACATCGGCTCCCCATATAATAAGCAGGTCGTCGATGTATCTGCCATACCACTCCACGCAGGCAACAAATGGGTTATTAGGACCAAAAATGGCAGTTTCCTCCCACCAAGCAAGAACCAAGTTTGCCAGGGATGGGGCAAACTTGGCCCCCATACTTACACCCCTGGTCTGCAAAAAAAATTTGGAATCGAACATGAAAAAATTGTGTCTCAACAAAAAATCGCATGTCTCCATTAAGAAAGTGCAAAGGTTGTCATCATATATGCTGTGGTGTATTAAATGGTAATGCAATGCTTTCAAGGCTACATTATGCGGAATTGATGGGTAGAGAGCTACCACATCGCAACTGAGCCATGAGAATTCTTTTTTCCATATTTTGTTATGCATAGCTCCAAGTACCTCAAAAAACCTGGGATTCTTTGTACTAAGGGTTGAAGGTGGTGGTCTAACCATCCACAGAGGTTCTCATTGATGGATCCGATACCCGCCACGATCGGTCTCATGGGTGGGGGATGTATTCCTTTATGCGTCTTCGGGAGACCATGCAGAATTGGAATGGTAGCATTTGTGGGGATGAGACGTTCTATTTGTTTATCTTTAAGAACCCCCAAGGCTACACCTTCCCTGCATAACTCCAACAATTTTGCAGAGAACACTTCAGTAGGATCCCCTCCTAATTCACGGTATGTTATGGTGTCGGACAATAACCCGGATCGAATGCCCAGCAGGGTACCGGACACTTCCGTACACACTTTTTAGGGATGGAAAGAAATCCATTGCATATCCCACACAACTTGCTTAATGCATGTTTACATGTTTAATGTTTACACGTTTGCTTGTTAACACGTGTTAACATAAAAAGTTTACATGTTAACAGTTTACAGTTTGCATGTTTACATGTTAGCATATGTTTACATGTCTAATGTTTACATATTTACATATTAATGCATGTTTACAGTCACTACTTATGTGGTTTTATATTTACTCATTGTTTTTTTTTTAAAAAAATATAATATTTTAATATTTGTGTCTTACTCTTTGTATTTAGTTACTGGGCTAATCGCTATCCATCGATCGACCGACCAACCGATGGTACCTCGTGGATAATATTATTAACACAAAGTGCTCCCCAACGACCGGGAGATATGCCAGGCTGGTTGGTCCTCGATGCACCGGTATATATACTTACATTTATGAATTCAAGGCGCCACGGAATGTCTTACTATTGAATGTATTCCGGCTGTTCACCGGTTGCTGTACCAGGTGACAAGTCACATGACCGCAGATACCAGATCAGCGTGGAGTTCCCTTGGTAACAGCTGAAAGGAACCACGGAACACAAAGAAAAACATTGCCTCTGTATTATTTAAGTCAAATTTTTATAACAAACATGATTATTATGTATAATTCTTGCACCTATAATGCCTTGCAATGGAATTTTGTACTAAGTTTTGCAAAGATTGACATGTTTTATTGTTATCACATGTGATTGGTGGAATCTGAAGGGGGAGGAGTGGCCGATGGGTTATTTAACAAACAGGTTGACCACACTCCTCAGTCATGATTAAGAGCACTTGTATGTGCTAGAAACGCGTTGACGATTATACCATGCCACCTGTATTTTATCTGATGGATGCCCTGAAAATCGAATAAAGGCGATTTTAATCTGCACCTAGCTGGATCCGGAAATTTCTTTTTTGTGGACTACATTGCCCAGCAGCGGGGTGGATCCGTGCTAGCGGACTAAGTTGCCGCATGATCCAGGTGAGCTGGAGGACTTTTTGTATATATACTCATCACTGAGATCCCCACTGATTACCAAGTTAGACCCTATCCGGTGGATAGGGCCTAACTTGAATTCATGGGAAAACCCCTGTACACACCTACAGTAAACACCTACTGTACAACCCGACAGTTTTAATGCGTCGGTCCCATTGATACTGACGGGATAAGTCAATAGTCTGAGATCGTCAAGAGCCGACTCCCAGCACTCTGACTGCTTGGTTGGTCAGAAATACATGGCTCCATTCTTTAGATAGTGGCCAATCCAGGTAACTGCAGCTCAGCTACCATTTGAGTGTGTTTCTAGTTCTGTGTTAGTTCTAGGGACACAGGCAGCCTGGATGATCTGATTGGGGTGATGCAGGGTGTAATACCACCACTGATCTGGGGATAGGCCATCGATATTGATTCTCTATATGTTTAGATCGGATACACTGGATTCATATGACATTACACAGAGTTACACATTCTCTGTGCCCAGACACCTTGAATAATAAATCTTGACACCCTTTGGCATAGCAGGGACCCAGTGATCCGAGCTCGAGCCATAATTACCGCTTCCCCCGGATCTGAAACCCTATCCATGCACAGCTGAAGTGTGAGTGTTATTACATGACCTGTCAGTCATAGTTATGTACAGGCTTCAAGTGTGAATGGGCACTAGTTCACCTACTAATGGGCATGTTAGTGCACCCTGAGAATGGAATATGGGCACCTATTTCATTATCTAACAACTATGTCTTGTCTGCTTGCTGTCAGTGAATAGAAAGATGAATTGCTCTATTTCTCACAGTTTAAACCTGCACCGACCTAAAACCTCCTCTAGCTAAGAACCTGCTGTAGTTGTAACCTCTGAAGGCTTAACATAGACGAAGACTAAGTCTGAAACGCGTCAATCTGGTATTTATCATGTGTACAGGTTATAAAATGCAAAGTTTTAAGAATAATGTATTGGAAGACTGACATCAAATTTTGAGTGCTGGATCTCCTATTGTGTACCCCATATATATCCACCCTACTGATACATTGTAGCAAACTATCAGTACCAGGGGGGGGGGGAGAGAGAGAGAGATTTGTGCTGCTGACTCCTGTTGTGATTGGCTGAGAGGCTGAACTCTGCCAATAGGGGGCACTTTATGCCTAACCTGGTGTGACTTTCAGCCAGCACATATATATTTCCACTCTTGTAGATCCATCTATGAAGCAGTAACTCTCAGAATTTTCAGCTGTATCTATTCAGAACCTAAAATTCTGTGACTTTCTATTATTATTTTTCAATTAGTTTTCAATAACTCTGCTTGCTGTCCGTTAACAACAAATAATTTCTACAGACAAAAGCTGAAATGCTGTGATAAAATTGTACCATAGTTGGACAATAATATGAAGAATACTGTCGCTACGATGATACAATGTAGCAGTGCATGTAAAATGTATCAGCCTGATATACTGCAGCTGTGGGAAGGATGGTTGGGTCTGTGAGGTTTCTAATAATTCACTGTTACCTGGAAGATTTTTGAGTGAGTGACATGAAGCAGAGATCTTAATAAGAAATAGTTTGTTAGAAGAAGGTAGAACTATTTGTAACCTGTGAATGGGAGATGTGAATACCTTGCAATGACCTTTCACCTCTCAAACCATGAGGATGGGACATAGGGATTAGGATAAACAGGAAATAATTAGCATAACTTAGGTAATAATATCCATCCTATTAATAAACCGGGGTGAGTCCTGTCTGCAGGGGACGTGAGTGACATGTGATTCCTCCTCCTGGGAAGCTAAAAAGATCAGAGACATCTCTGAGAGGTCCCACTATGCTACTCTTATAATATGTCATTTCATCCGGCTGTTTCCGAGCGTCCGACTCCCAACTCATTCCAGTTTGAGCATGATCATGGCATAAAAATATTAAAGGAAATCTACCATCAATTCCACCCTGATAAACCAGGGGCATTACTCATAGATCCAGGCACCGGGACTGTGGAAATATCCTTATATTTGTTATCCATGGCCTCCTTCCTTCTAAAATCAAGTTTTTAAATTATGCTAATGCACCTGAATGGCTCTGGGTCATTACCAGAGCCCCTCTGTGCTGTATCTTCACAGGCTGTTACAGCATTCCCTCTGCTACCTCAGCACGTGACCAGTGAGCTGGAAGTGTAGGGGGAGACAGAGTAACAGCCTATAAAGATGGATCACAGGTGCTACCCCCTCTGGCTCATTAGCATAATTATGAAAGTTGCTTTTAAACTGAAAGAGGCCATTGATAACATATATAAGAAAATTGCCAGAATCGCCATCCCTGGTTTATCATGATGGATCTTGATGGTAGATTTACTTTAGACAAATGCTGGACTTTGCACAAATCACTTGCCAAGTGTTTGTACATGAGGAGTAAGACAATGGGGCAGATTTACTTACCCGGTCCTGTCGCGATCCCCGCTGTGCGTTGTCCGACTAGGATTCGGGTCAATTTCCTTCATGCGTCGCTTCTCCGCCGGAGTTCACCTTCTTCTTCCTGTTGCATGTAAGTGCTTGATTTTGCGACACAATTTCGTTTTTAAATTCTGCGGTTTGTCCGAATCAGTCAGGTTGTCCGATCGCACGCCCCCCCCCCCCCCGATTTGTGTCGCATGCAATCCGGCGCCGATGCGCCACAATCCGATCCAAGCGCCAAAAACCCGGGGCAATTCGGCGCAAAAAGGAAATATTTGGGAAACCCGAATCGTGGTCCGTGGACCTTTAGTAAATGAGCCCCAATTTCTGCCTATTATGTGACTTTAGCAGTTTTCTCAGTTGTCTCAGTGCTGGAGGCTGGAGACTAGCTGCTAAGATGTCTCCCATACACTACATACAGTAGGTAGAGGAAAATCCACCCCATAATCCTCTCTTATACGGTGTCAGTAGGATCATGTAGGACATTTATAAAGAACTAGAGACATGTGCTTATGTGAATAAAGCACTTGGGGTGAGATAGAAACTTACTACTAGCTCCAGCAGCCTCTGTCTGTTCCTCTCCTCTCTCAATCAGCTTCAGCTTACTGCTCCCCCTTCCCTCCCCATAGACTTGTATGTAATCAGATAATTCCATGAGCTTTGGTTGTTTTTGATATCTTTACAGCAGCAGCCACAAGGGTCACTGGCCTAATGGTCACATGTCACATACTCTATCAGTGATTGGCTGCAGTGTTATACAAGAAGAAACCAATTACAGGACAGCAGAACAGGGGCCACTGCAAAACATCGCTACTGGCTGTCACCCAACTTTCCTAGAAGCAGAAATAACTTTTTGTTTTGTGTTTTAGGAAATAATCTTCGCTTCTGATGCATCTATTGTTTTTTTTTTTTCTATTTTTAGGTATTTTGAGTTTTATGAAGGTCCCTTAGATTTCAACTCAACAAAATGCTTGGAGTTGAGGAAGGACATCATGAAAGTGAAGGTCCTCTCCATGTGAGTATCTACAAAATGTAAAAGGGTGCCTAAATGTTAAAGGTGCTATTTAGGACGACCACTAGGGGGAGCCCAGTACATGCTGATTTATATAGCACCCATGGGAGAAGGGAGATGCTTATTAATTGCCCATTAATACGATAGAAACCCCCAGGCAGATCATATCATGCCACTGGCAGCAACCGGATAGCTCTGTCCATCTATAGCGACAACGGAAACTCCACTTCCATTAACTGCAAGGTAATCCTGGAAGCAAGAATTCCTTACATCAGTGTCTATAATAATAATAATAATAATAATAATAATAATTCTTTATTTATATAGCGCACACAGATTACGCAGCGCTGCACAGAACTTGTCAACTCAGTCCCTGTCCCCAATGGGGCTCACAATCTAATCAACCTACCAGTATGTTTTGGAGTGTGGGAGGAAACCGGAGGAAACCCATGCAAACACGGAGAGAACATACAAACTCTTTGCAGATGTTGACCCTGGGACTTGAACCCAGGTCGCCAGCGCTGCAAGGCTGTAGTGATAACCACTGAACCAACGTGCTGCAAGTCTGTAGTGCTAATTCCCAGAGCCACCGTGCTGCCCTATGTTCCTCCAGCGTCCTATGAGTTACACTGTATAAATCAATGTGTATTAGGATGCATTTTAAAGGATTATGTGAATTTATTCTAATGTGATGCATTAAGGTCTGTATGTAGGGTCCTGAGCCTGCGGATACAGGCAGAAAACCATTGATTTTACACACAGCTTCTGGGTTTGGCAGGAAACCTGCAGCCACTTATTCCTCTTAGTATGGCTGCTGACTGATCACCTCTGCTTTCAGAAGTTAGGACATGTATAATTGAAGAAAATCTGCTCTGATTTTTATAATTGACATGGTCAGTTGTTAACGGGGTTAATTATCATTGTAAACAAACTTCTTGAACCTTAAAGGGAATGTCCACCTTTATTAACCCCTTAAGGACGGAGGGTTTTTCGGCTAATTTCTCGCTCTCCAACTTCAAAAATCCATAACTTTTTCATTTTTACGTGTACAGACCTGTGTGAGGGCTTATTTTGTGCGTAACAAATTTTACTTTCCCGTAATGTTATTTATTTTAACATGCCGTGTACTGCGAAGCTGAAAAAAAATTCCAAATGTGGAAAAATTGAAAAAAAACCGCACGTCACGTTCTTGTGGGCTCAGTTTTTACGACTTTCACTCTTCGCTCCAAATAACACGCCTACTTTATTCTTTGGTTCGGTGCGATCGCGGTGATACCACATTTATAGGTTTTATTGTGTTTTAATACATTTTCAAAAATTAAACGAATGTGTACAAAAAAGAAAAAAAAATTTTTGCCATCTTCTGACGCTAATAACTTTTTCATACTTTGGCGCACGGAAATGTGTGAGGGGTCATTTTTTGCGAAATGAGGCGTCGTTTTCAATGCTACCATTTTGAGGTCTGTGCGACATTTTGATAATTTTTTATTTCATTTTTTATGTTATGTAAAAAGGTGTAAAAGTCGCATTTCGGACATTTGGGCGCCATTTCCCGCCTCGGAGGTCACCGCCGGCCGTAACCGTTTTTATATTTTGATAGATCGGGCATTTTGGGACGCGGCGATACCTAATATGTCTGTGATTTTTACTGTTTGTTATGTTTTATATCCGTTCTAGGGAAAGGGGGGTGATTTGAACTTTTAATATTTTATTAATTTTTTTTATTTTTTAAACTTTTTTTTTTCTTTTTTTTTTCACTATTTTTTAGACCATCTAGGGTACATTAACCCTAGATGGTCAGATCGCTCCTACCATATACTGCAATACTACAGAATTGCAATATATGGCGTTTTTGCAGGTCATACATTACAATGAGCCACTGGCTCATTGTAACGAACCTGCATAAACCATGTAGCCTCGTGTCAAAAGAAGACCCGAGGCTACCATGGTAACCGATCGCCGCCCCCCGATGACGTTCGGGGGCGTGGCGATCGGAAAAAAGATGGCGGCGCCCGCGCGCCGCCGTCTTTTAAACGCCGCCCGCGACTTTGCGGGCGGCGTTTAGAGGGTTAATAGCCGCAAGCACCGACCGCGGTTATTAGCGGTGGGGGTTTTGTGCAAAATGCAAAAACCCCCACCTCTGTATGAAGAGGACTCAGCCCGTGAGCCCTCTTCATACATCCCTTATACCTCTGCGCCGTAGAGCTACGGCGCAGAGTGTTAAGGGGTTAATGGCAACACATTGTCGAGGATTCCATTTGTAATGTATCTTTTTTCAGGATACAGAGCTCCAAATGTAACTGTTAAAATTTTGTGTGTCCACAGCTGCCACTAGGGGGAGCTTTTATGGGGTAATATGTGAGTTTTGATTGTGGTTTGGGTCACTAAAAGATTCACCATCACTGTTCTCGGTGGTTTCACTGGGACCCTCAGAACTAAGGTCTCCGAGCTACGGGCTATCCATTATAAGAGCGGTGGTGCACATGCTTGACCACAACAACTATTTACTTTGATTGGACCTCTCAAAATGTGATATCATACAGTGAATGGAGCAGTGGTCATACATGTGCAGGGGTATTTAAAAGACACTACTCTTGCGATCAGAGGGGTCACAGCAGTCCGACCCCCAATCTATCTTCTAGCCCGTGAATGAGTAATAAATATTATTTATGGAACAAATCCTTTAAGAACTTGTTGAATTGAACATTGATAAAACACTATGCGCTAGGCTCCCCCTAGTGGTGGCATTGTTACTAAATCAATATAATGGGATTGCCAACCCCCTATAAGGGGGTCCCCATTACCTTACAAATTATATTACACAGCAGGGGGCGCCGATGAGCTTGTCATGTTTGGATTTCCTCTTTAGGGTAAAGGAAACAGATTTGTTTGATCGTTGGAGAAGCCTTCAGGTCTGCAAATGGGAGATGAATGTGACGGAAGCCAATAGTTTCAAGTAAGTGACCCCCAAGAAAAAAGTGTCAGTGAGGGTCAGATTCTGAAAACTTTTTATGCACTTTTATGAGAAACATCAGTGGGGTTTAGTGGAGAACCAGCAACATTCAATCTAAACTTCCCAATAACATGGTTGACAGACTTTCCATACGCCATAATCACAACTAGTTCAGTGCTCACATCTCTCCGCATTTCCTGCTTGTTCAGTGTCTGCAATATGAAACGTTTCATTATTAAAGGAGAAACTTACTGAAATCACTAACATTCCCCTCCCACTGCATAATAGGAAAACCGCTTGCTGACTGTTTCCAAATATTAGTAAAAGTAATGCAGTGTAATTATATCAATAAAATGAATAAAATCCATTGTGAAAGCTGTATCCACTTGTATCCACTTGTCGATTAGAAAGTTTTATGATGTTAGGACCTCAGCCACGTAAGGATTTGGTATCATACCTCAGCAAATCTCCAGAATACCCTGTATATGTGAAAATACTGTTTAAGGAAATCTACAATCAAAATCAAAAGCTGGCTCTATTTTTCCCCATACGTACAGACGTGCCGCACTCCTCCCTGCGGCTGCATGCCTGCGCAGGCTACAACCCAGGTGAGCACACGTTCGGGGCCTAAGACTGAACCAGAACCTTGGAATGAGGTACCATTTATGGAGCTAATTCTAAAGCATACTGAGCCCAAACCAATCACCAGCCTTGGATTCTGCAGGGAAGATAACAAATTTGCAACATAATATACACAAGTCATTTTAACCCTTCAGTAGTAGGCATATTGTACTGCAGGTGTCAATACTACATTTTGGCAGTAGGTGGCAGCAAAGGATAACTATTAGCTTGTCAAACCAGGGAATCTCCAGAATTAAAAAGGACCTGTCGCCCAAAATTTCGGCACTAGGAGCTGGTTACTAAAGTAAGCAGCTTCTAGTGCTTGAACAAACGCTGCAGTGTTGTAATAATTACAACTACCAATAATTTCCGCTTTGTGTGCAGACTCTGAACAAGCAGGAAATGCTGAAAGCCTCCGGTTACCTCCGGTAACGCCATCTAACACTGCGGCGGGGTACAATGTAATCATCGGACCGCTCGTAAAGTGGTCCGATCTATTCAGGAGGGGGCGGTCTGAGGCGCTGCCTCTTCCCCGGACCGCCCCGGACGCTCCATAGGCCGGCGGTGACTGCTGCGCGTCATGTGGTAGTCACCGTCCCTAACCCTGCACCCTCATGAATACGTCGGACAGCTTTGTGAGCGGTCCGACGATTACCCTGTACCCCGCCGCAGTGTCAGATAGCGTTACCGGAGGTTTCACTCTAACACAGCGGCATTTGTTCAAGCACTAGGAGCTGCTTACTTTAGTAAGCAGCTCCTAGTGCCGAAATTTTGGGTGACTGGTCCCCTTTAAAGAGGAAGGCAGTCTATAGGTAGTATGGGATAGCTGGCAAGACCCTCTCCAGCCGACAAGGAGACCTAGTGGAGCAAAATTTAGTGATGACCCCTCCACCGGGACATTACAATAGGGAATAATATTCTGATCAATGAGGGCCCCCAGCAATGCAGATGGGGTCCAAGTTCTGCTATTTGAGTCTTGTATAATGGGTTTCTAATGCTTTTCATTTTGCAGATCTCAGCTTAGCAGATGTTGCAATGCGCCTTCCTTCCTCTTCACCACCCAGAAGAACACGCCGCTCGGGACCAAGCTCCGCTATGAAATCGATACAAGCGGCATATTTCCGATCAGTCCTGAGATCTTCAAGATCTTTCCCAAGGTACTAGCACCGCTAATAGATTTCTAATGAATAACTATAAAAATCCTACATATTAGTAGGTTTTTAATAACTCGGACGTTCTCTTTTATTGCAGGACATGCCTTATTATCGATCACAGTTCAAGAAATGCGCTGTGATCGGAAACGGAGGAATCTTGAAGAACAGCAAATGCGGAAAAGAGATAGACAATGCAGACTTTGTCTTCAGGTACATCATCGCTTCACCTCATATATATATATATATATATATATATATATATATATATATATATATATATATATATATGGGTCACATAAAATTTAGGGGTCTGAAGCTTAATGGGCACTTTGCATTCGTTATAGTATCTTGTATTGATCCAATATAAAACTTCTGAGCTGCATTAATAATTCTGCAGGCTCCAGAGCTGAAATCTTCCAGCCTTTCCTGCTTGTTCAGAGTCTGCACACAAAGCGGAAATTATTGGTAGTCGTAATAAATGAACTATTAAGGGCTCTAAACATACCGCAACCTTTACTTCAGAATCTTTAAAAGACTCTTTAGACTTTAGAGAGAAACATAACATAACAACCTCCCCTGCAGATCACTGACTCGGCAAAAGCAGTTGTTGGATCTTCATCAATCAATAAGTCGTATAGATTTGGGGTAGTGCTATTTTCTGTATTGCACTTCCTGAGCACTCTATTCCTGAGGCATTAACGCTGTGTCCAAACTTTGAAGCAGCTCTTTCTCCCCATTCAGAGCGGGAAATCCCAGCATAATCTGAAAATGAGTCAGGAGCTTATCAGGGGTTGCATGTTTTTATTAGTTTGTGCAGCTGATTATTCAGCGTTTTTAACTTAATTTTAGGAATGATGTTATCTAATAGGTAATTCTCTGAATGAACGTGCATTGCATAGGTTAAAGAGTACAGACAATTGATAAAAATTTTAATTCTCTAGGGAGCTCTGTCTTATTAAAAGACCAAAAATTTGTCAAAGCAGCTGATTTTTCTAATCCTTTCAGCAGCTTTGTTTTTCAGCCTGACCTTGGATTTAATCCACTGCGCTGCCACTGCTGCCGCTTTGGCTAATTTATCAGCAGTCGATAGCAGCACAGTCAAGGCCGCAGCAAGGACATGGCTCGGCTTTGGGCTGTATGGGGAGTGTGCAGATTTCTAAACGAATGCCTATGTTATACATGTTTTGAACACTTTAATTGGCACTTTCATCTCCGGTATTCATGACATAGCCCCGACTGTCTCATTCACTCGAATCACCAGCTTGACCACCGCTCCATTACAGAAAGCAAGTGAGATGGAGGTCACACAGACCTCTATTCTCACACTTGGTGGACATATCATGAATTCCCAAGGAGAAAACCCTTTTAGCGTCTAAAAGTTTTGAGTCTGACCTGCAAGTGAACGATCCATATGAGAGGATTGCTGTTGCTCGTATCTGACCAACCCTCCATCAACTAAAGCTCTTCTTGGGTCAAGCGGCTTACTATAGTTCATTGTATACAACTTTTGGCTTGACCATTATTTTGTCTTTTTACCCTACTCTAGATGCAACCTTCCACCCATATCTGACAAGTACGTGGCGGATGTTGGCATGAAGACAGACGTGGTGACAATCAATCCGAGTATTATAACAGAGAGGTCAGTCATGTAATCAGGGATAAGGTCCAATGTCTTCAGACATGACCAGCGCTTGGCACTTCTCTTAATATGGTAGACAAAACTGTAAGTGGGTCCAGAGTGCTGACTTTTTCCTCCTTGCTAATCGGTGTCAGACTGGGGCTCACCTACCCCTAGGAAATAGACCATAATAGCCTATAACAGTTTGTCTTCCCCTCCACCTCTGGGGTCTAGTATTGGAGTAGAGCCTGAGCCCACTGGAGGATGCTTAGGTGAGTCAGTCTGACAAAGTTGCAACATTTTTGAATATTCTCAATGTAATAAAATTCACATTGATTTCATATACCTCGGGTCTGTACAGTAAATTTGAGAAAACCTTCTTCTATTATGTTTTCCTGATTTCAGGTACCATTGTCTTATTAAAGGGTATAGAGGGACTTCTCCTGTTCTTGCTCAGATTAAATCCTTAATTTATCTCCCATACACATAATTATCCTCCATAGAATGGAGCCACAAAGACCTCTGTACAAGCTCTTTCAAGGTTCCATTCCAGTTGTTTACACTGATACTATGATTCACACATATGTAAAAGTTCCATTCACATAGTTCCCAAGACTTATACAATGTAACAACTGTGTGAGCAGGAGGTGAGGTCAGATTGGATCAGGAGACTACCACCAGCCTGAGCATTTCTATTCTTCATTGATAGGTTCCAGAAGTTGGAGAAATGGCGGAAACCTTTCTACGATGTGTTACAGGGTTACGAGAACGCTTCTATCCTTCTCCCTGCCTTCTATAACACCCGGAACACTGATGTCTCCATCCGGGTAAAGTACGTCCTGGATGATTTCGAGTCCCAACAGTCCGTGTATTATTTCCACCCTCAGTATCTCATCAATGTTTCCCGGTTTTGGCTCCTCCAAGGTGTGAGGGCCAAACGCATCAGCAGTGGCTTGATCCTAGTGACGGCCGCCCTGGAACTGTGCGATGAGGTCCACCTCTACGGCTTTTGGGGCTTCCCAATGAACCCATCGGGAATCTTCATTACTCATCATTACTACGACAATGTCAAACCACGTCCAGGATTCCACGCCATGCCTTCGGAGATCTTCAACTTTATCCATATGCATAGTAGGGGCATCCTCCGTGTCCATACCGGGACCTGCTTCTAAGAAGCCTTGACCATGCATCGCACATGCGTGTTGGATGTTTTAATCAGAATTATGCAATAATGCTTTGAGCAGACTACATAGGACAATGCCTCCAAATGAGTTGGCGCTTGCCAGAGCCACTACAAGAAATTATTTATCTTAGATGGCGGAGTAAGGCTAATCCCTTTCCCCCCTAAAAAAAAATGTAAATTTTCATCAGCACTGGTTTGACAGCTACAATGCCGCAAAGCACATAAGAAGAATTAGCACACGCAGTGCATCTACCACTAACCCACCATCCACTTCGGAGACTCCGGAGCCCTCCAGTGTGTTATGCAGTATCTCTTGCTTTTGGGTTTTTTGTAACCCCTTCAAAAGTTGGTTAAGGGAAACCATTGGAAATCTATGGTACAATGACAAACCAACAAAGCACAAACAAGAGAAGTCCTACGGGGCAAGCTGGTCCATTTGTGACCCATTATGCCTTCTCCATGAGAGCTCGCTATTCACTATCCCAGTCGGCATTGATGGAAACTGTTATAATTCCCATCCGGATTATGGAACATTGGAAGAAAAGGGAAAACAAGAATATTATCTATTTAATGAAATGAAGCTCAGGTTTGGAGCCCCTTTAAATTTTGGGGTATTGGAATTGTAATTGAGGGCACTGTGAGGGTGACCCTACTATTAGACATTGGGGTGTTAATACTGCTGCTGAAGTATTCCCAGCACATAACTGTAGACTTCACCTCCCTACTATGAGAAGCTGCTATGATAATATGCTCGCAATGCAATTCCTTAAAGGGGTTGACAAAATTTGAAGGTCCAGCATAAGAATACTTTTAGATCAGATATCTATTGAGTGATCCTATCAGCAAGTGTGGTTAACCTAAAGTGGAGACCCCTTTAATTTCATCTTTATAATGGCTCCAAACCAGAGTTTTCCCTTAAAGGGTCATTCTACAGAGTGCCATAAGTGTTTAATAGGAGTGGCTCCTAACTCTGGGACCTGCGCCCATCTCCTGTATAGGGGATCCTCTATTTCCCGTCCCTCCGAGTGACCAATCACCTTAATTCTGAGTGCAGAGGTTTGTGGTCACCCCTCCTACAGCCTGTAGGGGGCGCCGAGGGGCTGCCTGGTCTTCATACTACGGACAATATTTTACTTTTATTTCCTTAAACTGCTCTTATTGTGGCCATTATCTTTAAACTCTGCCCCGATTGTGAAGGGTATTTTGGAGTTTCAAATGTGGTACCCCTAATGTGATGGGAAGAGGAGTGGTCCACTTTCAGCAAAAATTTATATTGTTTGTGTAATGAAAAGTTATAAAGTTTTGAAATATATATTTTGTATTCCTAATGGGTTTTCTAGATTTCTTCTTGCTGTTCTCCTACAGGAAGCTTCGTTTTTTTTACTTCCTGTTGTTTAAAGTATTCTCTGCTCATGTGATGTCACACAGGTGCATGGCTCGTTATATCTCTGCTCATGTGATGTCACACAGGTGCACGGCTCGTTATATCTCTGCTCATGTGATGTCACACAGGTGTACGACTCATACATCACTGGTCATGTGATGTCACACAGGTGTACGACTCATACATCCCTGGTCATGTGATGTCATACAGGTGCGCGGCTCGTTATATTCCTGGTCATGTGATGTCACACAGGTGCACGGTTCGTTATATCCCTGGTCATGTGATGTCGCACAGGTGCGCGGCTCGTTATATCCCTGGTCATGTGATGTCACACAGGTGCATGTCTCGTTATATCTCTGGTCATGTGATGTCATACATGTGCACAGCTCATTATATCCCTGGTCATGTGGTGTCACACAGGTGCATGTCTCGTTATATCTCTGGTCATGTGATGTCACACAGGTGCATGTCTCGTTATATCTCTGGTCATGTGATATCACACAGGTGCATGTCTCGTTATATCTCTGGTCATGTGATGTCATGCATGTGCACAGCTCATTAGTATAACAGAGAAAAATCAGAGCTTTATGCTATAATGAGCCCTGCACCTGTGTGACATCACATGACCATGGACTGGTGTTTATCCACAGGAACTATGCAATGAAGCTTCCTATAGGATGTCAACTAGTAGAGGTCTGGTAAAATGTGGAGATTTCGTACAGAAAGTATATTGGAAAATTGTATAACTTTTTAATACGCGAACAATACAAATTTTTCGCTGAAAGTGGACATTCCCTTTAAGAGCCCCTTATCTTGAAGATGGTGCATGTTGGGAACCACACCTATAGGATATTTGTGACATATTCTTTGGCATATCACATATCTCTGTTGTTGGAATAAGCAGGTAAAGAAGTGGACACCATTTTAGGCCTTTTCTGTTAGAATTATTTTGACTTGCGCTGCTCCCCTTATTCTACGTTGTCTCAATGTTTTTGGAACTAATGTTTTGTCTTATAAATGTCGATACGGATATAAAAGGCAATACGAATAAAAGGGTCATTGTTTATATGGTGTTTAAGCTCAGGTATGATTCACTGTGCATTTGCATTTTCAGGCGGCCATTTTTACCTCAGAAAAAAACACTGTCCCACAGCAACCAATCACAGCACAGCTTTCACTCCCAGCAGTGCTCGTCAAAAATGAAAGCTGTGCTGTGTTTGGTGGCTGTGGGCCAGAAAGACACTTTAATTTTTTCACTTGCCTCATAAATCTCCAGTGATATTTCAGATATATTTTTGTGAATTTCAGATTGTAATGTGAGGATAAAGTAAAAAAGAAAAATGAAAAAGACTCCACAATGACTGCGGTTAGATTGGTTCAGGGTTTCATTCACACACAGATGATCTACTTGATTGTATAGTATCTGCACTTTTGTTCTCCGTTTCCAGTATAGAGAAAAATAGAGAACTTTTTATTTATTTTTTTTTAAACGTATCATGTTTTTATTGTCGGTAATTTAACTTTTTAAAGATTTTTTAAAATTAACCTTTCATTTTACATCGATTTTTCATTTCATATGAATGGTTAAGAAAAACGTTAAAAAAAAAATTCTAAATATCGATCGCTGATCAGTCTGAAGTGGGTGTGGGCAAATTTACACCAATCAGCTTACAGGTGGATGAGAGTTAGGCCCCTTTCACACTTGCGTTTTTCACGCGTGTTTTCTGCGCATGCTTTTGACGCGCAGAACTTGCATTGCACTCTGACCCATTGTAATCAATGGGTCTTTTCAGACTTGCATTTTTTTTCATGCACACACGCGCCTTTTTTTTAACGCACGTTTAAATCTCGACATGCTCTACTTTTGCAAGTCACGCGCGTGAAAAACGCACCATACAAGTCTATGGAGACGCATCAAAAACGCATTGCACTCTGAGACACTTGCAAGTGCAATGCAAGTGCAATGCGTTTTTCACACATCAATTGCCATAGAAAAGATAGAGCTCAGTCCTGAGTGCATTTCACGCGCATTTTCTGCGCGTGAAAAACGCATTGAAATTGCATCAAAAACGTGCGTGAAAAACTGAGACACTGAACAAACTCTGACTGAAAACTGATTGCACTCTGATGCAAATTGTGCGTTTTTCACTGACCAAACCCTGATCGCACCCTGATCAAACTCTGACGTGAAATGCAACGCGAGTGTGGAAGGGGCCTAAGACTTTGTATTCCTCCACAATAATGAAAAATTATGAACAATTCCTTAAAATATATAACAAGAAACATGATTAAAACCCATCACGATAGAGCAGGGACACTTGCTGAGAGAGTACGTCCTTAGTCATGACTCTGGTAGACTTCTTATGCTTGTCATCCATGGCCTCTATCCTTCTAAAATCAACTTTTAAAATTATGCTAACGAGCCAGAAGAGCTCTGCCTCCACAGCCTGTTACACTGTACTTCCCCCGTCCACTATGTGAGATTACAGCAGGCAGATGGAGGAGGAAGTGCTGAGGGAGCAGGGAGGAGGGGGAAGCAGTGTAACAATCTGTGAAGCCATAGTAGGGAGGGGCCAAAGTGCCCCAAGGATCATTAGCCTTAAAAGTTGACTTTAGCAGGAAGGAGACCATGGATAACAAATATAAGAAGATTACCACAGTAGCATGATGGATTTTAATGGTAGAATCCATATAAGGATCATATTTGGAGAACATTTGTGGAATCGCATGTGGGACTGTGCCGAAAAATGGAACATAGCCTATTTTTATATCTGTGTTTCATGATCTCTCCCAGCAATTCATTGAGAAATTATGTGTAAAAGTGGTTGCAAAAGAGGCTTTGCCAATAAAGCTTCTCCTTTATTGGAAATGTATGAACCATTTAACATACGTGGTGGTGTTTTTGATTCAAGATCTCCGCTTGCTGTCACTGAATAGAAATATAGCCTGAAAATATATGGTGTAATGGTTCCTATAGCAGAGGGTTTGACACATTTGGGTTCAGTCTAGAGATGACTTGATGAAACTGCATATTTGAGAAAATTTGACAAACCATAGAAAAACAGGACATTTCTGTATAAGGTACATAAGTACACAACTTGGAAGGGTAGAGAGGGTCTTTCGGATATCAGGGCATGAGAAAGAGCACAGGAATGATAGTTTCTAAAATATTTAAATCTTTATTGATGATACGTTTAAAACCAACTAAAAACACGTACAAAGATGCATACACCCAACATCCTCAGGCAGTGCTAGTACTATACATCATAACTGCGGGTCTTATGACGGGCCAGTCGCTTTATAGGGGTTGTCTCTTGCCCAGAACACTGCTGTGCAATATATAGTGGTCGTATCTGGAACTGCTACTCTGCCTCATTCACATAAATGGGACTGAGCTGCAATGCCAAGCACAACCACTATACTATGTATGCCATTGTGGTGCCCAGTGAAGAGACCGTAGAGCTCTTTTGGGGTCCAGTTCATAGGACATCTTCCCCTAATAAAATAAGACATTTGGCAAGTACGTATTGGTAACCAATCACAACTTAGCTTTCATTCTCTCAGAGCAGTGTAAATAATGCAAGCTTTGCTCTGATTGGTTGCTGTGGGCAACCAGGTCAGATCTCCATATTACTCTCAATAAATGAGGCCTAGTGTCTTTGTTTTTCTTTAGCTCACAGACAGAAAACAGAGATCTTATTCCTTATAACTTTTGGAAACTTCCCCATGGCAACCAATAATACATCAGCTTTAATTTCTCCAGAGCAGAATACAAAATGAAAGCTGCGCTGTGATTGGTTTTGATAAACATCACTGTTTTTAGTCCGTTTTATAAGTTTCCCCTAATGTATGTTAGAAAGTTTTGGTGTCAAAGTAAAATGCTTCATATAGAAAAGTCTCACATGACTAAACATAACTGTCCCATTGCTTATAGTAACATATCATAACACTTAATGGCGGTTTTCACATGAAACTAATGTGCCAATGCCCCAAATTTACTGTGTACTTTATTTAGAGTAAATTCCCTTCATTTTAGATAAGTTTAGATAATCCGTCTCATATGATGAATGCCATTTAAAGGGATCTAAAGATCCTGATATCCTGTTATAGCAGATTTCCTTTAAGACATTTGGATGATACATGATCTGTCTATGGGGCAGGCGGCCATTTTGTTTTATGGCAATGAAATATATATATATAACAGCATGACTAATGTCACTGATAGCCCTGGGTGGACCCGTAAAAAGGCCGTCGCTTACCGCCAATACTGATAGTAAATAATACTGATACGCCATAAAACATATTATTGATGCTTTGTGAACTTAAGGAATTTAGCACGTAGGAGGAGCTACCTGAAGGAATAAATGTGTATTAGTTAAAATTGTTTTTAAATAAGATATTTATGAGAGTTTTATTTTTGTATTTTTTTGTACAGTATGTTGAGATAAGTTGCTAAAATAAGTTTTTCCCCCTGCTCAAGGATCATTACATACATTTGCTAGTTATGTAAAGCTGGTCAGAAATTGTAAAGGTGAGCGGTTGAATTAATATTTATGACATATTCACTACTCTGGGACCTACCCGGAGAATGCTGTATACATTTACTGTGAGAAAATCTAATTTAAGGTAGGGATGGAAGAAGGAAGAAACGACATGTTGTCACTGCTGTACATGATTTCAGGCCCCCTATTCACTTTGAGGATTGAGTGACCATTCTGTGGTAAAACCTGTAGTTTCTGAAATCACCCCAAGTGTCATCGCTACATTATCCTGTACCCCAAGTGTCAGCACTACATTGTTCTGCACAGCATGTATGTGTCAATTTCAATATGTTATTATTCTGTCATCCCAAATGTCAGTATTTAATTTTCTGTCCCTCAAGTTTCAGTATGTTATTGTTCTGAACCCCAAGTGTCAGCATGTCCCTGTCCTGTCCCCCCAAATGTCAGCGTGTCCCTGTCCTGTCCCCCCAAGTGTCAGCGTGTCCCTGCCCTGTCCCCCAAGTGTCAGCGTGTCCCTGCCCTGTCCCCCAAGTGTCAGCGTGTCTCTGTCCTGTACCCCAGGTGTCAGCATGTCACTGTCCTGTACCCCAGGTGTCAGCGTGTCCCTGTCCTGTCCCCCCAAGTGTCAGAGTGTCCCTGTCCTGTCCCCCAAGTGTCAGCGTGTCCCTGCCCTGTCCCCCAAGTGTCAGCATGTCACTGTTCTGTACCCTAAGTGTCAGCGTGTCCCTGCCCTGTCCCCTAAGTGTCAGCGTGTCCCTGCCCTGTCCCCCAAGTGTCAGCGTGTCCCTGTCCTATCCCCCAAGTGTCAGCGTGTCCCTGTCCTGTCCGCCAAGTGTCAGCGTGTCCCTGTCCTGTCCGCCAAGTGTCAGTGTGTCCCTGTCCTGTCCCCCCAAGTGTCAGCATGTCCCTGTCCTGTCCCCCCAAGTGTCAGCGTGTCCCTGTCCTGTCCCCCCAAGTGTCAGCGTGTCTCTGTCCTGTCCCCCCAAGTGTCAGTGTGTCCCTGTCCTGTCCCCCAAGTGTCATTGTGTCCCTGTCCTGTCCCCCCAACTGTCAGCGTGTCCCTGCCCTGTCCCCCAACTGTCAGCGTGTCCCTGTCCTTTCCCCCAAGTGTCAGTGTGTCCCTGTCCTATCCCCCCAAGTGTCAGCGTGTCCCTGTCCTTTCCCCCCAAGTGTCAGCATCTCCCTGTCCTGTCCCCCCAAGTGTCAGCATCTCCCTGTCCTGTCCTCCAAGTGTCAGCGTGTCCCTGTCCTGTCCCCCCAAGTGTCAGCGTGTCCCTGTCCTGTCCCCCAAGTGTCAGCGTGTCCCTGTCCTGTCCCCCCAAGTGTCAGCGTGTCCCTGTCCTGTCCCCCAAGTGTCAAAGTGTATTCCCGTTCTGACTGTGAGAACAAAAAGCAATTAGTGTTTTCTATTAAAGTTTTTTTTGCTAAATTGCTTCATTTTAGATCCCGGGAAGCAAAAGAAAATATGTTTGTAAAAGTCTGACACTCTGCCACAACTAAAGAGAACCTTGTCTATAAAATGTACAGTGCCTTAATGTGTGTCCCATATCTACCCTTATGGTGCTATGGGAATATTTAGGTCTTTGTTTGTTTCCAAACATTGCCATAAGGTTTATGTATGGACTTATTTATTGTGTGTATATTAATATATTTGTGACTGACTGATATTTGCACATCCTTTGCCTTGAAAGGAGGGTGCGCTGGAGGGTGTGCTGTCAGTTCTTACCATCTCTCCATCACAGGCAGAGTCTGACCCATTCTGCTTTCTTCCACAAACAGCGCCACAACAGTCCTCAGGTTGAATGTGGTAATGCAGCTGAAACCCATCCACTGTTTTATATACATGGCATTGGTATGCTTTGTATGCTGGCAGTCAATATTGTTGTGTCTGCTTTGTTCCTAGCCATTGGTAGTGTGAGGTCTGCCCTGTATACTAGCCATCCGTACCCTGGGTATGCCGTGTATGCTAGTCATCCGTACCCTGGGTATGCCTTGTATACTAGCCATTAATAATCTCTGACCTTGTCATTGATACTTTGGATCTGTTTGGTAATGAAAAGTCTGCCTTGTTGTGATGTCCTGTCTGTCTTGTATGCAAGCCATTGGTTATACTGGGTCTAATACTCATCATTAATATGGGCCCGGGGTGTACACATGACCCCTGAACAGCATATGGGCTTCTTAAGCTAACGTGTGTTTGGGTGATCTCAATTCCTCTCTCATTATACTGAATACTAATCGTGAGGCTTGCAATCTAATGAACAAGGACTAGTGAGTCCTATTATTGGCCCCTCATACCTACTGGGCTTTGTGGTGCTGCAAGTGGCCCCTCATACCTACTGGGCTTTGTGGTGCTGCAAGTGGCCCCTCATACCTACTGGGCTTTGTGGTGCTGCAATGATTTCCCATATTTGATGCTGCCTTAATATTAGTAGCAGTTTTTGCAATGGAGGCTACTTTCCCTTTCCACCATAACAATCAAGATTGATGTATCAGTTGGCTCACATTAGTTTCCCCTTGAAATAACAAATACAAATCGGTATTACTGCTCCAAAGGAAGATAATGTGACGTTATACATGTGCTATAGATATATTATACCATGCAATTTTACATGTGTATCATCCCACCTCATGCATTACACAATGATACCTTATTTTAAGACCTTATTGTTAGAAATGAACCCTTTCCTCTTGTGGTCATGTGCATCCACAGCAGACGTGTTGTATATTAATTGAGCAATCTGTCCCTCTTTGTGTGGCAAATATCCTATGAGCTATTTTTTGTTATCGATATCAATATTTGTTGTGACCCGATACATTTAAAACAACTTCAGTTCTTCTATATAGACTTGTGCAGAGCTTCTTGTAGGAACTCAGCAGGAAGGTTGTTCCATACATCTTGGAGAACTATGTACAGATCTTCCGTGGATGTTGAATTGCTCCAATCCTTCTGTCTCTTCTTGTAATCCCTCTGAAAGAGTTAAATAGAGCAGCTGAGGCTGATTAGACCCAGTACAGCTCCAGCCCACACATTTGCCCCCACAGGGGTTTTTTTTTCCCCTGTAACTGAGACACTTACAGATTCCTCAGATACAGTGAATGGAAAACTTGCAAAATAAAAAACTTATATAAAAAAATATATATGACAGTTAAAAAAAAATGCAAAAATGTCCCCAGGGTCATGTATGACCTCATGGGGGACACATAAAGTAAAGAGAGAAAATATTAATAACTATTTTGAAATAAACACGAAAATTTCCCCCAATAAAATGACATATATCCGTCACACACTAGGAAATTCATTTATAATGGTCATTTTGAGTCAATTTTAAAATGTGAAAAAATATTTTTGTAACTTTCAAAGACATCTACCACCAGGATGAAGGATTGTAAACCAAGCACACTGACATACTGGTATGTTCCCCCTCTGGCAGGATCCACTCTTCTTTTTAGCTTCTTATGCCCTTGTTTTTACAAAAAAGGCTTATAAAATTATGCAAATTAGTCTGAGGGGCTCTGGCCGCCATAGGTGTTAATGGGGGCTGAAGCCCCTCATGTTCATTTGCATAATTTGTAAAGCCCTTTTCTTTTAAAAAACAAGGGCATATGAAGCTTAAAGAAGTGCAGATCCTGGCAGAGGAGACACATACCAGTATGTCAGTGTGCTTGGTTTACAATCCTTCATCCTGGTGGTATATTTCCTTTAAACCCCTCAAAATAAATTAAAGTGAAAAAAAAAATCATTAGATATGTGTTTCATTTTTAACATGGGCACACTGTGGGTCCTGCGGCTCTCTCTAGCTCATGACAATATGACAAGTCTTCTTCCTTTCCTAGGTTGAATCTGTGGCCCTACAATGTGAATTATGTTCTAGTAATAATTAGCGAAGAAGGAAGGTGCCAGCTTCCGACTACGACTACAGGTGTTAAAATGGAATTCTATATTACATAGTATTCTGGGACGTAAATGGATGAAGATAAACAGGTGCTAGTTTTATTATCTAACCTGAGACCTGGAGCTTAGTGGTCACTATGACTTATGTAACTGGATATTCCGGCTAGGATAGACAAGTCATGTCATTCTCATTCTCCCAAATTATTATTATTATTACGTATCTGCTTTTCCAAGTCTGAGCTTGAACTCATTGGTGCAGTCATGACTATGACACTAGGACATGGCTATGCCTACCTTTATTATTTTTGCTTCTGCAGATCTATGTGTTTCTATGGTTACAGACTACAAACAAGCCAATATGTAGTCTGATTTTGCTGTGATACATTTGTTCTTGATCTTTTCCACATCTAGTGCAGGAGCTTCAGTCTCATGAATTATGGTTGTTTTACTGTAACACTCTCTTCATTCTCCATTCAAATGGAGAGTATGCAAACACTTGGTTCTCATTCACAGACACAGAATTTAAAGATAATCCAGCATATTAATCCAGGGACACTTCCTCACAGATCCAGGCACCGCGACTGTGGTGATCTACTTATATTTGTTATCCACAGCCTCCTTCCTGCTAAAAATCAATGTTTAAAATTATGCTAATGAGCCAGAAGGGCTCTGGTGGTGTTACCAAAGCCTCTCCATTGCTCTGTCTTTCTTGGCTGTTACACTGTTTCCCCCTTCCTCCCCTCCCTCTGCCTACTGTAATCTCACATAGTGGGAGGGGGAAGTGCTCCTGGACACTGTAACAGCTTGTGAAGCTACAGCACAGAGGAGCTCTGGTAACACCCTTTGTTGATTAGCATAATTTACAAATTATTTTAAAAAGGAGGCCATGGATAACAGATATTAGAAGATCACTGCAGTCACGGTGCCTGGATCTATGAGGAAGTGTCCCTGGTTTATCAGGATGGATTTTGATGGTAATTATGGGATTAATCATCAGTTATCAGAGGTGCAGGGAGGATAACCCCTTTAGAAAGTTACAGAACTTTTCACGATTAGATTGCACCCCCTGGTGACATCCTCCGGGACTGTAATATTTTATGTAGGTTGTGTTGAATTGAAGACCCCCCCTGATACTGGATGACAGCGCTACCTGGTGATAGGTAACATATACATATTGTACACACCCCTGTATATCGTGTAGGTGCTGGTTGAACTATTGTACTATATACATTGTCCAAAAGAGACTAATACTGATATTTCTGATGTGAATGGATACATAGTATTTCTGTGTTTTCTTGAGGATGTTCTGAGGCCGTCCCTCTATGTCCGTAGCGATCCTCCAAATTGTCAGGGTATGGGAAGCTGTGATATGAGCCTAAATGGCATCTGTAAGCCATAACGTGTAGACCGCTATCAGGGTAATACTTGTCCGTCACTGTGGTCACAGGAAAACGATGTGTGTAACTCAATATAATGATGACGAGATTATAATAAAGTCAGAAATGATGGTAATAACTCACGTTTTGTGGAGGGTTTTATTGTCTGGTTGCTTCAACGGAGCTGGGCCTGACCACCCATACCAGCCGGGTGCCATGAAGGCAAAACCCGGCACCTTCATGGGGTCACTATGGGGGCTACTGGTATTCCACATATATAACACATCCAATGCAAATCTACAAACAAAGGAACTATTAAAGGGATTAACCAGTTTCTACATATTTATTACCTATTTATATCAGATCAGTGCGAGGCTAACTCTTTACGGTGATCCTGGACCGTCTTCTGAAAACTGCCCCAGTCTTCATCTCAAGGAAGCCAGTGGGGGTCTAGTGGCAGGGGCGTAACTTTAGCGGTAGCAGCCATAGCAGCTGCTATGGGGCCCGTAGTGTCAGAGGGCCCCAGCATCCAATCTGACACTGAAGAGTAGAGGATGTGTGCCAATACAGGCGGCCCCCTACTTAAGAACACCCGACTTACAGACGAACGCTAGTTACAAACGGACCTCTGGTAATTGGTAATTTACTGTACTTTAACCCTAGGCTACAATAATCAGCTGTAACAGTTACTAAAGGTGTCTGTAATGAAGCTTTAGTGTTAATCCTGTGACAATGTAGTGACAATCCAACATTTTTAAAATCCATTTGTCACAGAGGTACAGAGTTACAATTCTAAAATATACAGTTCCGACTTACATACAAATTCAACTTAAGAACAAACCTACAGAACCTATCTTGTACGTAACCCGGGGACTGCCTGCATATACATATTACTGCACATTATACAATTATAATATGTATATAACAGGGCGCATCCTCCACAGCACACGGCAGGAATCGGCAGCTCTGATAAGAAATGTCCTGCCGTCTACTTCCTCCATGTGGTCAGCGGCTCCTGGGACAGATCTGTGTATAAATGTGTATATCAGTGACTAAATGGGGCAGATTTACTTACCCGGCCCATTCGTGATCCAGCGGCGCGTTCTCTGAACAGGATTCGGGTCCGGACGGGATTTATGATGGCAGTTCCTCTGCCGTCCACCAGGTGGCGCTGCTGCGCTGAAATGCATCTGATCGCGCCGCAATACACCGAGCCGGACCAGGTGAAGGTAAGCGCTTCCCAAGCGACACATTTTCGGTTATTAAATGCAGCGGTTTTTCCGAATACGTCGGGTTGTTGTTCGGCCACGCCCCCCGATTTCCGTCATGTGCATGCCAGCGCCGATGCGCCACAATCCGATCGCGTGCGCCAAAATCCCGGGGCAATTCAGGTACAATTGGCGGGTAACACGTCGGGAAAACGCGAATCGGGCCCTTAGTAAATGACCCCCAAAGTGTGAGTATGAGTGTATAATGATCATTGCACCACTCCAGCACAACAAGCCTAGACCTGAGGAAGCACTCATTAGAGTGCGAAACGCGTTGTCCAAAATATCTCTGAATAAAAGGAAACCTCTTACCCCTGAGGACCAGCGCCTTTCTGACGTCCCATTTTTACACATAGGGTGGCACAACCAGTGACCTATGCTCCAGCCCATTTGCTATACGCCCTTGTTACCCAACCTTGGGGCAAGGGTGGGTACGCGGCAGCGGTTACTTGTCACATATGCCTGACCCAGCGTTGTGCCTGTCTCTAGCACAACCAGCAAAGGTGAGTACCCAATCTCACCCAAGAGCACCTCTTCCTCAAGAGCACCCCCGAACTAACCAAGGATAATCTCGCACTAGGTGGCGCTGTTTTCTGAGGGTAGGGGGGGGGGCATTTAGAAATCTGCTATGGGGCCCTGCTTCTCCTAGTTACGCCCCTGCCTAGTGGTTTAGCGTCCTCCATGGTAATGGTCATGGGGCTGTGGCTCTTTTGCTCTGCCTGTCAATCTGTTCCTGTGTGTAAGGAAGGATGAGCAGAATGAGGCTTGTGCTGTTCAAGGGAACCTGTCACCAACTTTTACTCACTAAACTACCAGCAGGTAAGGTAGAAATTGTCATTTTTAGTATTACTTATTTTACCTGTACAAAGAAAAAATGTAGACTAATTGGGGGTCATTTACTAAGGGCCCACTGTGCGTTTTCCCGACGTGTTACCCAAATATTTCGGATTTGCGCCGATTCTCCCTGTATTGCACCGGGATTTTGGCACACGCGATCGAATTGTGGCGCATCGGCGCTGGCATGCACGCGACGGAAATGGGGGGGGGCGTTGCCGAACGAAAACCCGACGGATTCGGAAAAACTGCCGCATTTTAAAAAAAAAGTGTTGCGGGACTTGGCTTACCTTCACCAGTAATAGGCCAGGGAACTTCAGCGCAGCAGCGCCACCTGGTGGACGTCGGAGGAACTGCCTTAGTGAATCCCGGCCGGACCCGAATCCACCGCAGTAGACCGGGTAAGTAAATCTGCCCCATTGTGTATTCAAAGAAAAAAAGTAAAACTCAATAAAAATGTTTTGATTAAAAAAAAAAAAAAAAGAAATGGGGATCCCCGTTACACCCCTATTCTAGCCAGTGTGAACTGACTCTTCAGATGCTATCTAATACACTATTGTGTGAAAGTTATAGGCAGGTGTGGAAAAAGTACTGAGAAGAAAGACGGCTTTCACTAATCAAAGTGTTTAAAACTTTGTTATTATCATTTGATAAAATGCAAAGTGAATGAACAAAAGAAAAAAACGAAATATAATCAAGACTTCGTGTGACCGCCTCTTGCCTTCAAAGCAGCAGTTCTCTCTGGTATACTGTACTTGCACTCGGTTTTTGAAGGGACTCGGCAGGGAGGTTGTTCCACACATCGTGGAGAATTAAGTACAGATCTTCTGTGGATGTAGAATTGCTCCAATGCTTCTGTTTCATGAAGATATTGCAGACAGACTGAATGATGTGAGATCAGGGATCTGTATGTGTGTGTGTGTGTGTGTGGGGAGTCATATTTTCACCTCCTGGACTCCTCGTTCTTTTTTACACTAAAGGTAAGTCTAAGGCCTCTTCCACACTAGCGTTGCGTTTCACGTCAGGGTGCAATGCGTGAAAACTGACGTTTTTGGCTGCGTTTTTGTTCCATTTTTCCTTGGAGTAATTAGCGTTTTTGCGTTTTTCACGCGCGTGTTGTTAGCGTTTTTTTTTTGCGTTTTCGGCGCATTTTTCACGCGCGAGTCAATGGGAGAATCGAGCATTTTTCAAAGGGACCATGGTTTGGGGTTAAAATGGGTTATTTAATTAAAAAATAATGTCTTCTGATAAGTTGCAAACATCTGCGATCTATTCTTCACTGTTCCCCGTGTATATTATCTCCCGACAAGTTAGCAGATGTGAAGAACAGTGAAGAATAGAATAAAACCAGTGACCACAGGATCATTTAAGAGAAAAACACAGTGCAGAATAGATTACAGATGTTCGGCACATCTGCTTACTTGTCGGGAGATACGCGCGGAACGGTGCGGCCAAAATAGCATGTGAAGAACAATATATATGTGTGTGAAGAACAAATTGCAGATGTTTAAATACATCTGCAATGTGTTCTTCACACATATATATTGTTCTTCACATGCTATTTTGGCCGCACCGTTCCGCGCGTATCTCCCGACAAGTAAGCAGATGTGCCGAACATCTGTAATCTATTCTGCACTGTGTTCTGCACTGTGTTTTTCTCTTAAATGATCCTGTGGTCACTGTTTTCACTGTGTTCACTGGTTTTATTCTATTCTTCACTGTTCTTCACTGTGTTTTTTTAATTAAATGATCGTTTGCGAGCAGGGGAAATACTGTTATTCTGGTCACCTAGCAACCCTTACGTTTAAAACGCATTGCACTCGCATTGCACTTGCAATGATTGCGAGTGCAATGCGTTCTTGATGCATCTCCATAGACTTGAATGGGGCGTGAAAATTGCGCGTGACTCGCAAAAATAGAGCATGCTGCGATTTTGACGCGCGTGCAAACGAACGCAAGCACGCGCGTCAAAAACAACGCTAATGGAGAAAGAGCCATTGAATACAATGGGACAGAGTGCAATGCAAGTTCTGCGCGTCAAATGCACGCGCAGAACTCGCGCGTGAAAAACGCCAGTGTAGAAGGGGCTTTAGTGTACTTGGCCGGATGTGTGGGATCATTGTCCTGCACATTTTACCTTCTTGAAGGAAATCTACCATTTGATTTTATGCATTGTGAACCAAACATACCTTGAAAATGCTGTAGCTACACTGATGCAGACACATATCTTGTTTAATTCCTGATCTGAGTGGTTTTGCTCAAAAAACAATTATAAAATTCAGGACCTTGGGAAAGCTGGGTGCAGGCTGGCTGCCGTTCATAAACACATTACAAGGAGCTTCCTGAACTGTCCAGACAGGACTAATCAACTTGAGCTGGTTGACTCATACAAAGCAGCTGGGGGATGGTGCGGCGATTATAGGTAATAGGAGAAGCCCCAGGGCAGCCACAGGAGCAACAGAACTTCATTATCATAATTTTATAATTGTTTTTTCAGCAAAACCACTCAGCTCAGGGATTAAACAGGATATGGTTTATGCATCAGTGTAGCTACAGCATTAGCAAGGTATGTTTGCTTCATAATGCATAAAAGAAAATGGTAGATTTCCTTTAAAGGGAACCTGTCACCAGGTTTTACCTCACTAAACTACTTGTCCCATCATGTAGAGTATGAATAGTCCTTTCTAAAATCCCTTCTTTTGTGCGAAATCTTATTATCTATAAAAAAGATCCCCCCCCCCCCCCAAAGTCAGAAAATATGACTCTTCTCACCTCACGTTCACATGAGATGAGTCAAGTTTAGTGGTTGCAGGAGTAGCGTCAATTCAGAGACCTCAAACTTCTGTTCTATAGGACCAAGAAACAAGATCTTGTTTCATATTAAAGATAAGGATATCATCTTTCAGATCCCATGAGCTTATGGTTCTGTGAGCTACAGAACTGGACCTATTGGATCTTTATCTGCAGCTTCTATTTCCAACTTGGTCTTTTGCTGCCTGTATCTCCAGTTCTGTAGCAAAGCCATAAGACAGACGGGATCTGAAAGATGAGATTCATATTTCATATAAAAGAGGGAATTCACCCCCTTCCTGGGGGGGGGCTGGAAGTTTAATGGGGTGACACCTGGTGACAGGTTCCCTTTAAAGCTTCTATTTTTAAAAACATTCTCATTTTTTTTAGTCCACACCTGCCTAAAACATTTGCACATTACTGCAAATCTGCAGTTCTAGGATTTCTGCTACTAACTCAAATAAAATCCCGGCGTATTCGCTGTTCTGGAGGCTGGGAAAGCTGGGTTACTAGAAATCTAATGGCTACCATAGGGCTCAGCATTCAGTGCATATAATGCTACTTGGTTATGGGACTGAGCAGAAGATGAAGCAACTGAAGATGAGACTGATGTAACATGTGATAAGACCTCTAGGAGGAGGGTGTCACCTATAGGATCGGTAGTGATGGGGGCGGCAGGTGACACAGTCCCCGGTGTGTATTGTGCTGTTCCCTAGTGACTAGTCTCATTCATTTCCCTAATACACTCCCTCAGGCTGCAGCTGTTATGTGCGTCCCTAGCAACTCCTGAGAGTAAGTGCTGTCTGATCCTCACAGTATGTGACTGCCCTGACCTGGAGATCCCTACTGATCCCTACTGAGTCCTGTCACCCCCGCTCAGGATCTGTACCCACTGGACTTCCCTCTTTATAGCTGCATTTACCTAAGGACTACATAGTAGTTGCATTGTCTGCTATATGATCCGGTCACTCCGCTGAGGGACTACTGGGCACTACTACTGTATTACTGACCACTACTGGTCTATAAGATACCGCTCATCTGCTACTGGATTACTCATCACTTCCACTGGACACTACTATTGTATTACTGACCACTGCTGTTCTATAGGATACCGCTCATCTGCTACTGGATTACTCATCACTTCCACTGGACACTATTACTGACCACTGCTGGTCTATAAGACACTCCTGGTGGTCACTTCTACCACTGGTCTGCTGGGTGCTAATACTGGTCTAATACTGGTAGATTGGGGACTACTATTGGTTGGGCCGAATCATATTTCCCAATATTTCCTGCAAGCCGTGGCTCAGTACAGATTCAGTGAATTCTTCAGTGCCACTTAACTTCGGAATTTCTGAGATAACAAAACTTTAAAATTCTGATACAAATTAACAGGTAAGGGGAAATTACCGTTACACGATTTCTGCTTGCTGTCAATGAACGGAGGCCAGGCTCTTGTAAAACTTGAAAACTTTATAATGCCAAAAAATAATTGTGTTTTCCTGATCTGCCTGGTGTCCAGACTGATGGAAGTGAACTGAATGCAATGAATAACTATATGAGTAGCGGACTTTATTTTGTGTATGGGGGTCTATGACCAGGAGATAAAGCAGAAAAAACGTCTTCTCATGACATACATTACACGTATCCCCTGTTCACAGGATAGGTGATGAATTTGGGGCAGACTTCTTAAAGAAAAAATATCCAACAAAACCCATTATGATAAACCATGACTGTGATAAGCTTCTCATATTTGCTATCCATGGCCTTTTTCCTTCTAAAATCAACTTTAAAAATTATACTAATAAGCCAGAACCCTCCGTACTGTAGCGTCATAGGCTGTTACACTGTGTGACGCTCTCCCCCTGCTCCCTCAGCTATCCCCCCTCTGCCTGCTGAGATGTGAGGGGAGGTGTGCTCATGCACAGTGTAACAGCCTGTGAGGCTACAGCAAGGAGGGGATCTGGTAACACCCTAGAACATAATTGTAAAAGTTGATGTTAGAAGGAAGGAGGCCATGGATAACACATATAAGAAGATACCACAGTCCCGGTGCCTGGAGTAATGTCCCTGGTTTATCAGGATGGATTCTGATAAAAGTGTCTAAAAGTGCAAAGTTAGCAAGACAGTCTTAGGCTTATCTCACACTTGAGTTGCAGATTTTGTGCAACTTTTCATCAGTTTTTGCTAGGCGTCATTAGCGGTTTTGCTCCCCATTGATTCGATTGGGGCGTGATAAACGCTTGTGTAACGCCACATGCGCGCGCAGGAAAAAATGTAAATAAGAACGAGCCCATCGAAACAATGGGACAGAGTGCAATGCGAGTTTTGCAACTCAGGCGTGAAAAACGCAAGTGTAAAAGACGCCTTATTGTTGTAATGAGCCACAAGCGTGTGGATGGAATAGACGGAGTTCCTCCCACTCAGTGATGTGCGTTATATGATGTACTTTATTACTCACTGTTAAAAGTTTTTGATTGTCCTAAACTGTGGGATTCCCTGAGGCTCAACCAAAAAAAGATGTTTAATTTACCGACGCCAGCCGCAATAGCACAACGCATGTCGGTTGCTGGTGCATGGAGAGGGCACATTGTAATGTATGAGGATGAAAATACCCATATACTGCCATACTGTAGTAAGGGGGTATATGGTAGGATAGATCAGACAACCTAGGGTTAAAGTACCCTAAAATAAAAATAAAAGTTAAAAAAAAAATAATAATAAAAAAACTAAAAATTCAAATCACCCCCCTTTTCCTAGAACTGATACAAATATAAATAAACAGTAAAAAATCATAAACACATTAGGTATCGCCGCGTCCGAAAATGCCTGATCTATCAAAATATAATAACCGCTTTTCACTGCGTTAAACCCCGTAACGGAAAATAGCGTCCAAAGTCACAAATGGCACTTTTTTGCCATTTTGAAAAATATAAAAAAATCTATAAAAAGTGATCAAAAGGTCGTACAGGTTTTAATTTTTGTAAATGCATGAAAACATTATAAAACCTATACAAATTTGTCATCCCCGTGATGGCACCAACCCAAAGAATAAAGTAGATCTGTCATTTGGGGCGGACAATGGAAGCCGTAAAATCCAAGCCCACAAGAAAATGGCACAAATGAGTTCTGGTCTCAGGATCTGACGATACAAAGAAAATATAGTTTTCAGAAAGTTCTCAGATGTTGGTAGAATCACAAGCAACTCTATATACACTTGCTGTAAAGATGATTGATTTGACACATAGGGGCAGATTTACTTACCCGGTCCGATTTACAATCCCGCTGTGCGTTGTCCGACGAGGATTCGGGTCTGCCGCGATTCACTAAGATTGTGCGCCCGAGTTCCTGCATCCTTCGCTTCTGCGCCAAGGTCCGCCGGAGATTACCTTCTTCTTCCTGGTGCGTGTCTTGCGACACATTTCTAAATGTCAAATTCCGCACGTTGTCCGAATCCGTCGGGTTGTCCAACGGCCACGACCCCCGATTTCTGTTGCATGCAATCCAATCGTGTGTGCCAAAATCCTGGGGAAATTCAGGGCAAAATGGAAATCGTCAGAAAACCCGACGAAAATGCGCTCCGCGGACCCTTAGTAAATGAGCGCCAGTGTGTTTGTTCCCAGCTTCCCCCTGCATTGTACAGAATATTAAAGGGGCTTTATTACTTGTTTTATTTTATTACTTGTTTAGCTGGGAGGCAGGACCTCTGCTCTGTACCCAGATTGCTCCCTGCGGTGTATAGTGGTGATGTCAGTGAACTGCAGCACATCCCCTATTAAAGTGCACAAGATCTGCACTGCAGTACCCCGGCCCTGCCACTATACGGTGGGTGGCGCCCTCAGCTTTGGGATGTTTCTCTGCTAGTTAGGAAGGAGTTAAGCAGTGTTGTGTTTGCTTCTGTCATCCGCGCGGCATCTAAAGGGAACGCTGGTGACTGTCCTGAGGATAAACTGTGTCTCTAAGGAGAGGCGACAACACTGCAGGTTACTGTGAAGTGTCTAGAACTTTCCATGTGTCTTATGAGTCCTTAAATTGCGCAGGCTGAGACGGTCCTGCGTGCCATGCCGTCTGCTGCAGAACTTCTTACATCCCCACCCGGAATATTCCCTCTGGAGATTCCTTACTGACCTCCCATGTAATGAGCCAGAGCATTGGGACTATTGTCCTGTACTGACAACCCTACGGGACAGGAGACCACTAGGTAGTCACTGACTGTAGAGGACTTCACCATAAACCAACCCAAAAAAATATTAACCCCTTCCAACATCAGGATGTGGCAGAGTGATTTGTGTTTACATGTAGGAGACCCATGGGGTCGTCTTATCTACTATGGGGGGACACACCAGCTACTATGGGGGGGGGGGGGGTACTCTGGCTACTATGGGGGGAACTCTGGCTATTATGGGGTCATTCTGGTAGCTATGAGAGGCCCTCTGATTACTGTGGTGTGTGCTCTGGCTACTGTGGGGACACTCTGACAGCTATGGATGGCACCGTCACTACCATGGGGTCACTCTGGCACAGTGGAGGGCACTCTGGCTGCTGTGGGGGGCGCTCTAGCTATTGGCTGCTGTAGGGGCACATACTTGCCAAGGCGGTGTCTCCGTTCATTCAACAATATGTTAAGCTTTGTGTTTGCCCTCAAATGTAACTACTAAACAGTTCAGTTAGATACATTTATACAGTAATACAATTACATTTGTCAGGACACAGACCAGTTTCCAGGATGAATTAAAGAGGAACGTCAGACACGTCAGCGGAGGTGACAGAAAAGGCATCTCGCTTACCGTTATATTTCTTGGGTTAATATATAACCTGAGTTCTGCCCTTCTTATTGTTATTCCCTAAGCGTTGTGTACAGTCAGGTATGTGGTCAGACTGGATGATCCTGATATACTCGACCTCTTGGCATTGACATTTCTGCAGAGATAAGACTGTTGTTTGCTCAGTGTGTATATGGTTTTAGTTGACAAACACAAATATTTGTGATTCACATCCTGTCAAATATGATTCAGTAACATTCCAGATTTCTGAAGCCTCCACTAGGGGGAGCTCTCTGCACAGATTTCCAGAAAAAGGAGTTAACTCCCTCTAGTGGGGAAATCTCATAATATATGTCTCTGCAGATGATTTGGGGCCCCTTCATGATGAGAGACATGCTTAAATTTGCTCCAGAATAAGGAACTTATTGCACCAAATGGGAAGTTTGTATAAACTGTTGATACATTGTAACATTGGACAAATGCATGATGCCGCTACAGTGACCACACTGCTTGTCACCCAGCTTTCTACTGATCCTGAATGATGTATTTACCTGTACAGTCATGCAGGATTATATGAGGACTATAATGTAATAAATATGATTCTATTATAGGAAGAAAACAGATAGTAAATCAGCAAGAATTTGCGAATGCCGACCCAGATCCAGTATTATAACTCTTCACCCTCAGTCACCGGAGTACTACAGCCCCAGAATGCTGCCGGGGCAGCCAGACCCAGGGATGTCTATCCTGCCGCTACAGTGCCACGAATCCGGCCCGCCACAGGTAACATATAAATACAATAAAAGAGGAAAAAATACTTCTTGTAAGTAACATTTTATCCATGTTATATCAAAAGCTGAATAAATCTTTACAAACATTGCATGTTACAAGATTTATACTCTACAGCTACACTCACGGTTCTGCTAGTAGCTACTGTATACATTTAACTTTTAATCTGTGTGACACTAAACCAGTAGGAAATGCGAGGCAATGTTAGCTCTGAGGTTTACAGAATAGTGAGTGCAGCTCTAGGGTATAATACAGGATGTATATCAGGATCAGTACAGGATAAGTAATGACATATATGTACACAGTGACTGCCCCAGCAGCAGAATAGTGAGTGCAGCTCTGGAGTATAATACAGGATGTAACCCAGGATCAGTACAGGATAAGTAATGTCATGTATGTACACAGTGACTGCACCAGCAGCAGAATAGTGAGTGCAGCTCTGGAGTATAATACAGGATGTAACTCAGGATCAGTACAGGATAAGTAATGTCATGTATGTACACAGTGACTGCACCAGCAGCAGAATAGTGAGTGCAGCTCTGGAGTATAATACAGGATGTAACTCAGGATCAGTACAGGATAAGTAATGTCATATATGTACACAGTGACTGCACCAGCAGCAGAATAGTGAGTGCAGCTCTGGAGTATAATACAGGATGTAACTCAGGATCAGTACAGGATAAGTAATGTCATGTATGTATACAGTGACTGCACCAGCAGCAGAATAGTGAGTGCAGCTCTGGGGTATGATACAGGATGTAACTCAGGATCAGTACAGGATAAGTAATGTCATGTATGTACACAGAGACTGCACCAGCAGCAGAATAGTGAGTGCAGCTCTGGAGTATAATACAGGATGTAACTCAGGATCAGTACAGGATAAGTAATGTCATGTATGTACACAGTGACTGCACCAGCAGCAGAATAGTGAGTGCAGCTCTGGGGTATAATACAGGATGTAACTCAGCATCAGTACAGGATAAGTAATGTCATGCATGTACACAGTGACTACACCAGCAGCAGCAGAATAGTGAGTGCAGCTCTGGGGTATAATACAGGATGTAACTCAGGATCAGTACAGGATAAGTAATGTCATGTATGTACACAGTGACTGCACCAGCAGCAGAATAGTGAGTGCAGCTCTGGAGTATAATACAGGATAAGTAATGTCATGTATGTACACAGTGACTGCACCAGCAGCAGAATAGTGAGTGTAGCTCTAGTGTATAATACAGGATGTAATTCAGGATCAGTGCAGGATAAGTAATGTCATGTATGTACACAGTGACTGCACCATCAGCAGAATAGTGAGTGCAGCTCTGGAGTATAATACTGGATGTAACTCAGGATCAGTACAGGATAAGTAATGTCATGTATGTACACAGTGACTGCACCAGCAGCAGAATAGTGAGTGCAGCTCTGGAGTATAATACAGGATGTAACTCCGGATCAGTACAGGATAAGTAATGTCATGTATGTACACAGTGACTGCACCAGCAGCAGCAGAATAGTGAGTGCAGCTCTGGGGTATAATACAGGATGTAACTCAGGATCAGTACAGGATAAGTAATGTCATGTATGTACACAGTGACTGCACCAGCAGCAGAATAGTGAGTGCAGCTCTGGAGTATAATACAGGATAAGTAATGTCATGTATGTACACAGTGACTGCACCAGCAGCAGAATAGTGAGTGTAGCTCTAGTGTATAATACAGGATGCAATTCAGGATCAGTGCAGGATAAGTAATGTCATGTATGTACACAGTGACTGCACCATCAGCAGAATAGTGAGTGCAGCTCTGGAGTATAATACTGGATGTAACTCAGGATCAGTACAGGATAAGTAATGTCATGTATGTACACAGTGACTGCACCAGCAGCAGAATAGTTCGTGCTGGATCATTCTGCTGTGAACTGCTGTGGGTGTGGTTGTCTGTGACTGAGCTCCTGCACCACCTGGTGGAAGACCAATCCACCCAGGCCTGCTCTCTCCTCCCCAGGGAGGGAGTAGGTTTCTGGGATGAGTGAGCCAGGAAAATCCCAGGCTTCTGCCTCCCGGACCAGGCCGGCGGGGGGCAGGAGAAGCCAGTTGCCGGCCAAAGCGGAGGGGGTAAGAAGATCTGCCCGGAGCCAAGGACGCAGCGATGTGACCTCGGCTGCCACCCCCAAGACCCAGGGAAGCTGCAAGGTCTCCAGATCACAGAAGATCAAGGCAAGTAACATCAGCCTGAGTGCTCCTCCTGGAAAGCTGAGTGACTGTGCGGGAAAGCTGGGTGGTTCAGCTGAAAAGCTGGGTGCTCACGGAGGTGTGCAAAAGGCATGGGGTGATCTTAAGGCCCGGGAGTCTGCTACCATCTATGGCTCCCGGATTGCTGAGCACCTCCGTGAGTACGAGGAAGCCGGAAAAGCGCTGAGGAGGCTCCAGGAGGAGATAAGGGAGACCTTGGCCCTAGCGGGGGTGGCCACTAAGAAGAAAAAGTCTGATCTTCTTACTACCATAGACAGACTAAAAGCCGAGGTCACCGCTCTGCAGGAAAAGCGTCATCTTATCCGTGAGCACAGCGGTCCGTTTCGTGAAAAACTTGAAAACGACGCCAGGTTTGATGACATGCGCCAGGAGCAGCTGAGAAAGCTGAAGGGGCTTCAGATCCAGGCGGATGATGGCGATGATGAGGAGGATGAGGAAGACCTGCCGTGTCCGTCTGGTGGCCTGCACCAACACCAGCAGGCCTCGCACGACAGGCTGCCTGCAGAGCAAGCGCCATTACCATCAGGCTGCGGCTCTGCCAACCTGGAGGAGGAAAGTGATGACAGCGGCCAGGGGGGGGCGCTAATGGCTCAGATCCGTCAGCTCGAGTCCCCAGTTCACCTCCAGAACTTCTCCTTCGGCGATGATATGCCAGATGACGACCTAAAGAGAAAGAAGAGAGCCAGGAAGACCAAGGCGTCTCAGGAGGTGAATCTGGTGTTTCGTCCCCTCCCTGTTTCCTCCGGGCAGGCAGCAGTGTCAGCCTGTCGTGTAGGCCCCGTTACCCAGCCCAGCACGAATCCTGCAGTGGACTCGGTGCCAGGGTGCGGGGAGATTGCAAAGCCACGTTCTATCATGGCGCAGAGCACCAGCCTTGTTTGTAGTAGCAAGGATGGTGCAGGGAAGGCATCGGCCGAAAGGCCGGACAGTGAGGGCGATCCGGCAGGTCCTGGTACTGTGCGCTGCCCCCCAGTGGGAGGGGGGGGTGGCCCGGTGCCAGGGGCAGTGGCGGTGGCTCCTGTAGTCCCTAGCACTGTGGCTGCTGCTAGGTCCGGTGAGCAGCGGCAGTGTGATGGGGCTGCTGGGGCTTGTGGTGCGGCGCCTCCCAAGCGTCCTGTGCAGCCTGCGGGAAAGGGCGCAGGAAAGGTTTTATTTTGTATTGGCTCATCTGACCCTGGAGATGGCACAAAGAGACTGTCCAGAGTAAATAAAGACAGGAGGCCTCTTTCATCCAGCGAGCAGCGATGCTCCAACCTTATAAAAACTGCGGGACAACAAGGGGTTAATGCCAATGAGGCAGAGGGCACAAGTAAGATCGGGGTTGGAGCTGCCTCTTCTCAGGCTGAATCAGCTATGGAGGTGGCTCTACCCCCAGTGCCCAGTGACGCTGAGGCAACCCCAGGTCCTCCTGGCCCAGCTGGTGTGAGTGATGCAAGGAAGCGAGGGAAGCGAGACAGTAATGTACATAGTGTGGTGAGTGTGGTAGTGGTGGATGGTGCTGAGGGGGTTAATCATGTGGTTTGTGCTGATCCATCTGCACCCCCAGTGGTGGCCGCTCCCATAAGGAGCTATGCGAGTGTCACCGCTGGGGCAAGTGGGGTTAACTCCTTGTCTCCTGGCTCTGGGAACAGTGTTTTGCAAAGGCGTCTTCTGGAGGCTCTCAGGAGAGGGGAAAAGTCAATCAATGTAGAGGGAAGAGAGGTTGATCTGTCCTTCTGGACAGACAGGCATGGCCTGGCAGCCTTCCAAGAGAAAAGGGGGGGAGAGACTGTATGGTCTTTACCCACAACTGGGCCCGGAGCCTCCCGTAGGAATGTGGTTCGTCTTCGCTGGAGGGGCAGTGACGCATGCCCACCCAGGTCAAGGGTGGTGGAGCTCCTCCTGAAGATGAACTTCAGGGCTAGTGACATCTTTGCCCTGATACATCCTTATGGTACTCCGGAGTTCGATGTCAGCTTTGTCCGGCCGGAGGGCTTAGAGCTCTTCTGGTCGAATTATGAGCTGGCAAAGAACGAGCCCGCATGGCGAGACTTTGCTGTGCAAGCAGTGTCTCGCCAAAACGCAGTCAAGAAAGTGACCGTTTTGACCCGTAACGAGTCACTTTCTTGCATGGACATCATGACTTGGCTAAGTCGTTATGGTGAGGTTGTACAGGTACCGCAGAAAAACCGCGATGAATTTGGCATTTGGTCTGGGGCCTGGACCTTCATGATGAAGTTGAAGTGTTCAGGCGGCACAGTCGCCCACATTCCCTCTTCAGCCTTTCTTGGGCGGGACAGAATCCTGATTTTCTACCAGGGGCAGCCGAAGGTCTGTCACAGGTGCGGTGACCCCACACACTTTAGCGCCAGCTGCCAAGTGCAGAAGTGCGCTTTGTGTGGTGGGCTAGGTCATCTCGCTGCATTCTGTAAGGACATTAGGTGTAACCTGTGTGGTGAGCTCGGTCACCCTTTCAGCCGTTGTCCTCGCTCCTTTGCCAATGCGGTTGTGACCCCAGTGGAGGAGAGCCATGAGGTTGCTTCTGCTGGGGAAGGTACCAGCAGAGGTGGAGGAGCTGAGGGGCCTGTGAAGAAAAGTAAGAATAAGTCACCTTCTCAGTTGAGGCGGCTTGAAGCCAGACAAAAAGGGAGAGAACTGGGGAAGCCTCAGGTTGCTGGGGTGACCCTTGGTCCTTCCTCAGAGGCTGGTCATGCTACTGAGGCCCTGAGGGATGATGAGTTGGATGAGGAGGTCAGGAGGATGGAGCGCGAGAAAGGTGCCATGTCCTCCACGTCCTCCCATTATGAGAGTATGGATGAGGATAACAGGATTTGGCTAGAAAATAAGCGCAAGCAGAAAAAGAAAAAACGCGGCCTATCTAAGGTACCTAAGGAAGGGAAAACTTCCTCCCCTCTGGTTGAGCTTTCCAACCGGTTCCTCACCCTCGATGAGATCGCCTCCTCGGAAGGAGAGGCTGAGGGTGGGGTTCAGGAGGTGGCGGCGGAGCAGCCTGCAGGGGGCGCCGAGTCTCTATCCTCTGGGGAAGCCGGGTCCTCAGAGTGGGAGACTGACTCAGAGTCAGGAGACAAGGACGAAGGAGAGGGTGGTCCGGGTGGGTCCTTGGGGGCCAGTAATAACATGGACACCTCAATTTCGTTAAAAAGAAGTTGCCCCAATTCTGAAGGGAAAAGGGAAAAGGCATCATCTTCAGAGGAGAGTCGGGGGAAGGGAAATAGTAAGAAAAAAGCCGTCTAACTCAATCACTCATGATGGCGGCACCCACTCCGTTGACGCTGGCGTCCATTAATGTCGCCAGCATTAAGTCTGATGCGGCTAGATTTGCGGCCTTTGATTTTCTCGGCCGTGTTGAAGCCGACATTTTATTTTTGCAGGAGACCAGGCTGCCAGATTTGGCGGCCGTGTTTAAAGCTAAGAGGGAATGGAGACACGGGCCTTCCTATTGGTCTCTTGCGGCCGAGCCGTATAGCGGAGTGGCGGTCCTTTTTACCGCGCCGGTAGAATGCCGACGAGTTATTGAGTTAGAAATGGGGAGGTGCCTGATCCTGGATGTCCTCATGAAGGGACAAGAACTTCGCCTTATTAACATCTATGGTCCCCAGTCCAAGTGGGACAGGAAGTGTCTCTTTATGAGGATCAAGCCCTACCTTTTTACTAGTCGGCAGGTGGTCTTTGGAGGGGACTTCAATGCTGTCACGAGGTCCCAGGATAGGGGAGGTTCCAGAGACAAGCTGACTTATGATAGCGTCGCTCTTAATAGCATAGCTAGTGAGGCTCGCCTGGTGGATGTCCACATCCGGCACACCCCAGGCCACGCAGGGTTCACCTATTATAGGGGTAGCTGCAGGTCTAGAATAGACAGGTTTTATTTAAAGGAGGAAGCCATTTCTTCAGCAGTGTCCGTTGTTGAGGTGGAGTTCTCCGACCACTGTCTAATTTTGTTTTCTCTGAATGTTACAGAGACCCCCGGATGGGAAGAGGCTACTGGAAGCTCAATTCGTCTCTCCTGGAGGAAGCGGAGATCAGACAATCCTTTGAGGACTTTCTTCAGAGCCAGGTACCATTGCTGGGCCTTTGTAGCAGTAAGTCAGAGTGGTGGGAGATGCTCAAGAAAAGGGTGGCGAGATTCTTCCGCCAGCTCTCGAGCCTCAGGAGCCTGGACAGGTACCGCCTGTATCAGGGCCTGAGGAGGAAACTCGAGCATCTCGTCTCGACTGGAGGTAGTCGTGAGGACATCTCCAGAGTGAAATCCTTGCTGAAGAGGTGTCAGTACGATAGACACGCATCTTTGGTTTTTGAGAGGGATTACGGGAAATACCGCTCGCCCGACCCTTACAGAAACTGCAAGATGTCAGTGAGTGGTAAAGTTGTCACGGGACTGGTTGACAGTACGGGATCCCTGAAAAGGTCCAGATCAGGGATTCTGGAGGTCGTCAGATCCTTCTACTCGCACCTCTTGGGCAGGAAGGATTTAGATCGGGATGTGATGTCGGCTTTCCTGGCAGAAACTGTCCCTGAGCCAGGAGTAGACCCTTCTCTTGATGTTTTGACAGAGATGATCAGGGAACAGGAAGTCAGCCTGGCGATTGAAGGGCTCGCCCTCAAGAAATCGCCAGGTCCGGATGGCTTAACATCTGAGTTCTATAAGACCTTTAAGGACGCCTTGGTTCCCCTCTTGACTGAGGTATTCAATGAGTGTCTTTCCTCGGGCGCTCTGCCGAAGTCAATGAGGAGGTCAGCCCTGATCATTCTGTCAAAGGGTAAGGACCGATCTCGTATTGAGAACTGGCGTCCCATAGCGCTTCTCAATACGGACAGAAAGGTTTTGGCAAAGGTGCTGTTTAATCGGCTGGTGCAGTTTGCGCCCCGGCTCCTTTCGGGGACCCAGCACTGCTCTGTTCCAGGCCGCAGTACATTTAGTGCTGTGCTTTGTGTTCGGGAGGCAGTGGAGCAGGGCAGCGCTGGTAACTGGAAGGGGTACTTGCTGTCCTTGGATCAGGCAAAAGCGTTTGATCGGGTTGACCACGAGTACCTCTGGTCTGTCCTTCTGAGGTATGGCCTGCCGGGGGAGTTTGTCAATTGGCTGAAAGTTTTGTATGCAGGGGCAGAGAGTTTCCCGCTTGTGAACGGTTGGATTGGCCGCTCTTTTGAGGTCGGGTCTGGTGTTCGCCAGGGTTGTCCTCTGAGCCCACTTTTATACGTGTTCGCGATTGACCCATTCCTTAGGAGGGTTGATCGTGGGCCGTTGGTGGGAGTCGGGATGGACCAGGCGGCACCGGAAGCCACTCTAAGGGTGGTAGCGTACGCTGATGATGTCACCGTTTTTGTGTCCTCGAGAGGGGAGGCGCAATGGGTGATGTCAGAGGTTGACCGCTACTCAGAGGCTTCTGGGTCCAAGATCAACCGGGATAAGTGTGAGAGTCTCTGGCTGGGAGAGGGGGATCCAGGCTTTGATCTCCCGGACACTCTTCCAGGGCCCCAAGACTCTGCCAAAGTTCTCGGCATCGAATTTGGCCAGGGGGATTACCCCATGCAAAACTGGGATGGCAGGCTTAAGATCGCCGCTCAGAGGGTGGACCAGTGGAAGGGTTGGTCTTTGACCCTCAGGGAAAGGGTGAACTTGATTAAAACTTACCTGCTCCCATTGCTGATATATCTGGGCAGTGTGTGCATGTTGCCAGAACCCCTCTGGACTCGGGTGTACAGTCTGTTCTTCCAGCTGTTATGGGGGAATAGGCTGAACCTAATCAAGAGGGAGGTTACTTACCGCACGAGGAGACAAGGAGGGTTGTGTATGGTCAACCCTGTGGTGTTCCTAGTGAATACCTTTCTTAAGATCAATGTAGCAAACCTCTGGAAAGAGAGGGCTCCTCCGTGGGTATACTCCTGCAGGGGATGGTTTCGGCCTTTCTTCCAGGAATGGGAGACAGGAGGACAAGTGAAGGATCTCCGCACACCGCATGGGCATCTTCCGGCTTACGCTACCCCGGTTCTGAAGGTGATTCGCCGGTGGGGTCTGGGAATGTGGGAGATCAGGACCATGTCGAGGAAAATCCTTGACAAAAGGGTTCTGTTTGCCCGTTTCCAGAAGCCTCTGGCCCTCAGGGATTGCCCAAGTCGGGATCTTGGGGTGGGTTTGAGTTTATTGAATTCCATCAGGATCCCCTTGAAGTTTTGAGACTTGACTTGGCGCTGCTTCCATGGAAAGCTGTGTGTGAGGGACAATCTGAAGTGTAGGAGCTCTGAGGAAAGGGGTTGTCCCCGGGAGGAGTGCGGTGGTCTGCTGGAGAGCATGGACCACTTCCTGCTTCAGTGCCCCTTTAACACAGAGGTGTACAACCGGGTGGGCGCTTCCATCCATTGGCCCGGGTTGGCTGGTCTCTCCTATGCGGAGTGGGCCTATGGAGCATTCAGAGGCCTGGGTGGCCGGGACCGCTGCACGTTATTCCTAGTCAGTCTAGTGGTCAGGTACCACACGTGGAACGCACGGTGCTTAGTTTCGACGCAGCGTAAAATCCTCCCGGTGGATGAGGTGGTTAGGAACATTCTGGGTGACCTGGTGAAGGTGCGCTCTCTGGAGTATGAGAGGCTGGGCACGGGGAGGGCCTCTCTCCTTTGGAGGGGGTTCTCCTTTAGTGTCCCTTAGTCTGTCATCTCCGCTCCTGGTGTTGGGCTGAAGCTGACACTGTAGATTTTTGTTTTGTGTTATGAACATATAGAGATGTAGGGGCTTGCAGGCACCGAACCTGGGCTTTATGTGGTTTTGATATATGTTGATATGTTTAATGTGTTTGTATCTTGTGTACAGTGTGATATAGTTATATGTAGTTATAGTTCTTGTGTGTGTATATAGGTTGGTTGGTTTTGGGGTGTTGGTGTTAGGGTGTTAGGTTGGGAGGGGGGTGGACGGGATTTGGACAATATGATCCTGGGCACTGGTCTGGACTATATAGCGCGAACTTTGGACGTTAGACCAGTGTCTGGGGGGGGAGGGTGATGGGCGTGGGATTTAGTTAGTTATATTTTATGTTATTTTATGTTATTTAATGTTATTAATGTTATTTCCGTTATATTCATTGTTATTTCTGTGTTTATTTATTGTTTATTTATTTATGTGTATTTTGCTGTGTATTTCGATATTGGGACTGGGTGAAGGTTTTGTTTGTTCTCACGCTGAGTGTGTGGTGTGTGTGTGGCTGGGCCAGGAGGTTTTGTAAGTTTATTTTCGTTTATATTTGTTCTTTTGTAATTCTTTTGCCAGAAGTTATGGCTTTATTTATGTTTATTATTGTAATGTTTTTCACTTTTATATAAAATAAAAGATTTACAGGATGTAACTCAGCATCAGTACAGGATAAGTAATGTCATGTATGTACACAGTGACTGCACCAGCAGCAGAATAGTGAGTACAGCTCTGGAGTATAATACAGGATGTAACTCAGGATCAGTACAGGATAAGTAATGTCATGTATGTACACAGTGACTGCACCAGCAGCAGAATATTGAGTTCAGCTCTGGGGTATAATACAGGATGTAACTCAGGATCAGTACAGGATAAGTAATGTCATGTATGTACACAGTGACTGCACCAGCAGCAGAATAGTGAGTGTAGCTCTGGGGTATAATACAGGATGTAACTCAGGATCAGTACAGGATAAGTAATGTCATGTATGTACAGTGACTGCACCAGCAGCAGAATAGTGCGTGCATTCTCATTCTGCTGTGAACTGCTGACGGGTGTGGTTGTGTTCTGCTGAGCTCCTGCACCACCTGGAGCAAACCCAATCCACCCAGGCCTGCTCTCTCCTCCCCAGGGAGGGAGTGGGTTCTGTGGGATGAATCCTGCAGGAAAGTCCCAGGCTCCTGTCTCCCGGACCAGGCCGGCGGGGGGCAGGAGAAACCAGTTACCGGCCAAATCGGAGGGTGTAAGAAGATCTGCCCGGAGCCAAGGACTCAGCGATGTGACCTCGGCTGCCACCCCCAAGACCCAGGGAAGCCGCAAGGTCTCCGGAACACAGAAGATCAAGGCAAGTGACATCAGCCTGAGTGCTCCTCCTGGAAAGCTGGATGTATGTGCGGGAAAGCTGGGTGGTTCAGCTGGAAAGCTGGGTGCTCACGGAGGTGTGCAAAAAGCATGGGGTGATCTTAAGGCCTGGGAGTCTGCTTCCATCTATGGCTCCCGGATTGCTGAGCACCTCCGTGAGTACGAGGAAGCTGGCAAGGCGCTGAGGAGGCTCCAGGAGGAGATAAGGGAGACCTTGGCCCTAGCGGGGGTGGCTACACAGAGAAAGAAAAAGTCTGATTTTCTTACCACCATAGACAGACTAAAAGCCGAGGTCACCGCTCTGCAGGAGAAGCGACATCTAATCCGTGAGCACAGCGGTCCGTTCCGTGAAAAGTTGGAGAATGATGCGAGGTTTGATGACATGCGCCAGGAGCAGTTAAGAAAACTGAAGGGGCTTGAGATCCAGGCGGATGATGGCGATGATGAGGAGGATGAGGAAGACCTGCCGTGTCCGTCTGGTGGCCTGCACCTACACCAGCAGGCCTCGCACGACAGGCTGCCTGCGGAGCAAGCGCCATTACCATCAGGCTGCGGCTCTGCCAACCTGGAGGAGGAAAGTGATGACAGCGGCCGGGGGGGGGGGGGGGGGTGCGCTAATGGCTCAGATCCGTCAGCTTGAGTCCCCAGTTCACCTCCAGAACTTTTCCTTCGGCGATGATATGCCAGATGACGACCTAAAGAGAAAGAAGACGAGACCCAAGAAGATCAAGGCGTCTCAGGAGGTGAGCTTGGTGTTTCGTCCCCTCCCTGTTCCCTCCGGGCAGGCAGCAGTGTCAGCCTGTCGTGTAGGCCCCGTTACCCAGCCCAGCACGAATCCTGCAGTGGACTCGGTGCAAGGGTGCGGGGAGAGTGCAAAGCCACGTTCCATCATGGCGCAGAGCACCAGCCTTGTTTGTAGTAGCAAGGATGGTGCAGGGAAGGCATCTGCCGAAAGGCCGGACAGTGAGGGCAATCCAGCAGGTCCTGGTACTCTGCGCTACCCCCCAGTGGGAGGGGGGGGGTGGCCCGGTGCCAGGGACAGTGGCGGTGGCTCCTGTGGCCCCTAGCACTGTGGCTGCATCTAGCTCCGGTGAGCAGCGGCAGTGTGATGGGGCTGCTGGGGCTTGTGGTGCGGCGCATCCCGAGCAGCCTGCAGAGAAAGGCGCAAGAAAAGTGTTGTTTTGCATTGGATCAACAGACCCTGGAGAGGGCACAAAAAGACTGTCCGGAGTCTGCAAGGGCAAGCGGCCTCTTGCATCCAGTGAGCAGCAGAGCAGAAATATTAAAAAAACTACTGGACAACAAGGGGTTAATGCCAATGAGGCAGAGGGCACAAGTAAGATCGGGGTTGGAGCTGCCTCTTCTCAGGCTGTATCAGCTATGGAGGTGGCTCTATCCCCAGTGCCCAGTGATGCCGAGGCAACCCCAGGTCCTCCTGGCCCAGCTGGTGTGAGTGATGCAAGGAAGCGAGGCAGTATTGTACATAGTGTGGTGAATGTTGGGGTGGTGAATGGTGCTGAGGGGGGTGATCCTGTTGTGCGTGCTGGACCTTCTGCACCCCCAGTGGTGGCCGCTCCTATAAGGAGCTATGCGAGTGTCACCGCTGGGGCAAGTGGGGTTAACTCCTTGTCTCCTGGCTCTGGGAACAGCGTTTTGCAAAGGCGTCTTCTGGAGGCTCTCAGGAGAGGGGAAAAGTCAATCACTGTAGAGGGGAGAGAGGTTGATCTGTCCTTCTGGACAGACAGGCATGGCCTGGCAGCCTTCCAAGAGAAAAGGGGGGGAGAGACTGTATGGTCTTTACCCACAACCGGGCCCGGAGCTGCCCGTAGGAATGTGGTTCGTCTTCGCTGGAGGGGCAGTGACGCATGCCCACCCAGGTCAAGGGTGGTGGAGCTCCTCCTGAAGATGAACTTCAGGGCTAGTGACATCTTTGCCCTGATACATCCTTATGGTACTCCGGAGTTCGATGTCAGTTTTGTTCGGCTGGAGGGCTTAGAGCTCTTCTGGTCAAATTATGAGCTGGCAAAGAACGAGCCCGCATGGCGAGACTTTGCTGTGCAAGCAGTGTCTCGCCAAAACGTAGTCAAGAAAGTGACCGTTTTGACCCGTAACGAGTCACTTTCTTGCATGGACATCATGACTTGGCTCAGTCGTTATGGTGAGGTTCTACAGGTACCTCAGAAAAACCGCGATGAATTTGGCATTTGGTCTGGGGCCTGGACCTTCATGATGAAGTTGAAGTGTTCAGGCGGCACAGTCGCCCACATTCCTTCTTCAGCCTTTCTTGGACGGGACAGAATCCTGATTTTCTACCAGGGGCAGCCGAAGGTCTGTCACAGGTGCGGTGACCCCACACACTTTAGCGCCAGCTGCCAAGTGCAGAAGTGCGCTTTGTGTGGTGGGCTAGGTCATCTCGCTGCATCCTGTAAGGACATTAGGTGTAACCTGTGTGGTGAGCTCGGTCACCCTTTCAGCCGTTGTCCTCGCTCCTTTGCCAATGCGGTTGTGACCCCAGTGGAGGAGAGCCATGAGGTTGCTTCTGCTGGGGAAGGTACCAGCAGAGGTGGAGGAGCTGAGGGGCCTGTGAAGAAAAGCAAGAATAAGTCACCTTCTCAGTTGAGGCGGCTTGAAGCCAGACAAAAAGGGAGAGAACTGGGGAAGCCTCAGGTTGCTGGGGTGACCCTTGGTCCTTCCTCAGAGGCTGGTCTTGCTACTGAGGCCCTGAGGGATGATGAGTTGGATGAGGAGGTCAGGAGGATGGAGCGCGAGAAAGGTGCCATGTCCTCCACGTCCTCCCATTATGAGAGTATGGATGAGGATAACAGGATTTGGCTAGAAAATAAGCGCAAGCAGAAAAAGAAAAAGCGCGGCCTATCTAAGGTACCTAAGGAAGGGAAAACTTCCTCCCCTCTGGTTGAGCTTTCCAACCGGTTCCTCACCCTCGATGAGATCGCCTCCTCGGAAGGAGGGGCTGAGGGTGGGGTTCTGGAGGTGGCGGCGGAGCAGCCTGCAGGGGGCGCCGAGTCTCTATCCTCTGGGGATGCTGGGTCCTCAGAGTGGGAGACTGACTCAGAGTCAGGAGACAAGGACTAGGGAGAGGGTGGTCCGGGTAGGTCCTTGGGGGCCAGTAATAACATGGACACCACAATTTCGTTAAAAAGAAGTTGCCCCAATTCTGATAGTAAAAGGGAAAAGGCATCATCTTCAGAGGAGAGTCGGGGGAAGGGAAATGGAAAGAAAAAAGCCGTCTAACTCAATCACTCATGATGGCGGCACCCACTCCGTTGACGCTGGCGTCCATTAATGTCGCCAGCATTAAGTCTGATGCGGCTAGATTTGCAGCCTTTGATTTTCTCGGCCGTGTTGAAGCCGACATTTTATTTTTGCAGGAGACCAGGCTGCCAGATTTGGCGGCCGTGTTTAAAGCTAAGAGGGGATGGAGACACGGGCCTTCCTATTGGTCTCTTGCGGCCGAGCCGTATAGCGGAGTGACGGTACTTTTTACCGCACCGGTAGAATGCCGACGAGTTATTGAGTTAGAAATGGGGAGGTGCCTGATCCTGGATGTCCGCATGAAGGGACAAGAACTTCGCCTAATTAACATCTATGGTCCCCAGTCCAAGTGGGACAGGAAGTGTCTCTTTATGAGGATCAAGCCCTACCTTTTTACAAGTCGGCAGGTGGTCTTTGGAGGGGACTTCAATGCTGTCACGAGGTCCCAGGATAGGGGAGGTTCCAGAGACAAGCTGACTTATGATAGCGTCGCTCTTAATAGCATAGCCAGTGAGGCTCGCCTGGTGGATGTCCACATCCGGCACACCCCAGGTCACACGGGGTTCACCTATTATAGGGGTAGCTGCAGGTCTAGAATAGACAGGTTTTATTTAAAGGAGGAAGCCATTTCTTCAGCAGTGTCCGTTGTTGAGGTGGAGTTCTCCGACCACTGTCTAATTTTGTTTTCTCTGAATGTTACAGAGACCCCCCGGATGGGAAGAGGCTACTGGAAGCTCAATTCGTCTCTCCTGGAAGAAGCGGAGATCAGACAATCCTTTGAGGACTTTCTTCAGAGCCAGGTACCATTGCTGGGCCTTTGTAGCAGTAAGTCAGAGTGGTGGGAGATGCTCAAGAAGAGGGTGGCGAGATTCTTCCGCCAGCTCTCGAGCCTCAGGAGCCTGGACAGGTACCGCCTGTATCAGGGCCTGAGGAGGAAACTCGAGCATCTCGTCTCGACTGGAGGTAGCCGTGAGGACATCTCCAGAGTGAAATCCTTGCTGAAGAGGTGTCAGTACGATAGACACGCATCTTTGGTTTTTGAGAGGGATTACGGGAAATACCGCTCGCCCGACCCTTACAGAAACTGCAAGATGTCAGTGAATGGTAAAGTTGTCACAGGACTGGTTGACAGTACGGGATCCCTGAAAAGGTCCAGATCAGGGATTCTGGAGGTCGTCAGATCCTTCTACTCGCACCTCTTGGGCAGGAAGGATCTAGATCGCGATGTGATGTCGGCTTTCCTGGCTGAAACTGTCCCTGAGCCAGGAGTAGACCCCTCTCTTGATGTTTTGACAGAGATGATCAGGGAAGAGGAAGTCAGCCGGGCGATTGAAGGGCTCGCCCTCAAGAAATCGCCAGGTCCGGATGGCTTAACATCCGAGTTTTATAAGACCTTTAAGGACTCCTTGGTTCCCCTCTTGACCGAGGTATATAATGAGTGTCTTTCCTCGGGCGCTCTGCCGAAGTCAATGAGGAGGTCTGTCCTGATCATCCTGTCAAAGGGTAAGGACCGATCTCGTGTTGAGAACTGGCGTCCCATAGCGCTTCTCAATACGGACAGAAAGGTTTTGGCAAAGGTGCTGTTTAATCGGCTGGTGCAGTTTGCGCCCCGGCTCCTCTCGGGGACCCAGCACTGCTCTGTTCCAGGCCGCAGTACATTTAGTGCTGTGCTTTGTGTTCGGGAGGCAGTGGAGCAGGGCAGGGCTGGTAACTGGAAGGGGTACTTGCTGTCCTTGGATCAGGCAAAAGCGTTTGATCGGGTTAACCACGAGTACCTCTGGTCTGTCCTTCTGAGGTATGGCCTGCCGGGGGAGTTTGTCAATTGGCTAAAGGTTTTGTACGCAGGGGCAGAGAGTTTCCCGCTTGTGAACGGTTGGATTGGCCGCTCTTTTGAGGTTGGGTCTGGTGTTCGCCAGGGTTGTCCTCTGAGCCCACTTCTATACGTGTTTGCGATTGACCCATTCCTTAGGAGGGTTGATCGTGGGCCGTTGGTGGGAGTCGGGATGGACCAGGCGGCACCGGAAGCCACTCTAAGGGTGGTAGCGTATGCTGATGATGTCACCGTTTTTGTGTCCTCGAGAGGGGAGGCGCAATGGGTGATGTCAGAGGTTGACCGCTACTCAGAGGCTTCTGGGTCCAAGATCAGCCGGGATAAGTGTGAGAGTCTCTGGCTGGGAGAGGGGGATCCAGGCTTTGATCTCCCGGACACTCTTCCAGGGCCCCAAGACTCTGCCAAAGTTCTCGGCATCGAATTTGGCCAGGGGGATTACCCCATGCAAAACTGGGACGGCAGGCTTAAGATCGCCGCCCAGAAGGTGGACCAGTGGAAGGGTTGGTCTTTGACCCTCAGGGAAAGGGTGAACTTGATTAAAACTTACCTGCTCCCATTGCTGATATATCTGGGCAGTGTGTGCATGTTGCCAGAGCCCCTCTGGACTCGGGTGTACAGTCTGTTCTTCCAGCTGTTATGGGGGAATAGGCTGAACCTTATCAAGAGGGAGGTTACTTACCGCACGAGGAGACAAGGAGGGTTGTGTATGGTCAACCCTGTGGTGTTCCTAGTGAATACCTTTCTTAAGATCAATGTAGCAAACCTCTGGAAAGAGAGGGCTCCTCCGTGGGTATACTCCTGCAGGGGATGGTTTCGGCCTTTCTTCCAGGAATGGGAGACAGGAGGGCAAGTGAAGGATCTCCGTACACCACATGGGCATCTTCCGGCTTACGCTACCCCGGTTCTGAAGGTGATTCGCCGGTGGGGTCTGGGAATGTGGGAGATCAGGACCATGTCGAGGAAAGTCCTTGACAAAAGGGTTCTGTTGACCCATTTCCAGAAGCCTCTGGCCCTCAGGGATTGCCCAAGTCGGGATCTTGGGGTGGGTTTAGGTCTTTTGAATTCCATCAGGATCCCCTTGAAGTTTTGGGACTTGACTTGGCGCTGCTTCCATGGAAAGCTGTGTGTGAGGGACAATCTGAAGTGTAGGAGCTCTGAGGAAAGGGGTTGTCCCCGGGAGGAGTGCGGTGGCCTGCTGGAGAGCATGGACCACTTCCTGCTTCAGTGCCCCTTTAACACAGAGGTGTACAACCGGGTGGGCGCTTCCATCCATTGGCCCGGGTTGGCCGGTCTCTCCTATGCGGAGTGGGCCTATGGAGCATTCAGAGGCCTGGGTGGCCGGGACCACTGCACGTTATTCTTAGTCAGTCTAGTGGTCAGGTACCACACGTGGAACACACGGTGTTTAGTATCGACGCAGCGTAAAATCCTCCCGGTGGATGAGGTGGTTAGGAACATTCTGGGTGACCTGGTGAAGGTGCGCTCTCTGGAGTATGAGAGGCTGGGCACGGGGAGGGCCTCTCTCCTTTGGAGGGGGTTCTCCTTTAGTGTCCCTTAGTCTGTCGTCTCCGCTCCTGGTGTTGGGCTGAGGCTGACACTGTAGATTTTTGTTTTGTATCTGAGCATATAGAGATGTAGCGGCTTGCAGGCGCCGAACCTGGGCTTTATGTGGTTGGTTTGTTATATGTTGATATGTTTAATGTGTTTGTATTTTGTGTACAGTGTGTATTTATGTAGTTATAGTTAATGTGTATATAGCTTGGTTGGTTTTTGGGGTGTTGGTGTTAGGGTGTTAGGTTGGGAGGGGGGTGGACGGGATTTGGACAATATGATCCTGGGCACTGGTCTGGACTATATAGCGCGAACTTTGGACGTTAGACCAGTGTCTGGGTGGGAGGGTGATGGGCGTGGGATTTAGTTAGTTATATTTAATGTTTTTATTTCCTGTTTGTCTTTTTTTTGCTGTGTATTCTTTAGTTATTTATGGAAAAAAAAAAATAAATAAATTAGGTGGTGGGATTGGGTGAAGGTTTTGTTTTATAATGCTGATTGTGTGGTGTGTGTGTGGCTGGGCCAGGAGATTTTCGTAAGTCTCTTTTAGTTTGTATTATTGTTTTGTTTTGCCAGAAGTTATGGCTTTATTTATGTTTATTGTTGTAATGTTTTTCATTTTTATATATAAAAATAAAAGATTTACAGGATGTAACTCAGGATCAGTACACAAGACGTGGTCATTATCAGGTGTAATGAAGGAGGGGTCTGGATTATTATATTGTCATTGATGAAGCTTTCTCCATCTTTTTCAGGGTTCCAGTTCCGGGATATTTCCCCTCCCCGGGGTAAACCAGTTTGGAGTGATTCCCGCAAGACGGAGGCCTGGACAAATTCATTACGTAGATATAAATCCAGCCTAAATCATAGACCTGTGGAGTCGGTGCTGAGTAAGCGCGCTCCATATGCAGGTAACACCAGAGTTGCTTTCCTCAGATTAGATACAGTGTGATACGCTCCCTGTACAGGCAGTCCCCTACTTAAGAACACCCGACTTACATACGACCCCTAGTTACAAACGGACCTCTGGATGTTGGTAATTTATTGTACTTTAGTCCTAGGCTACAATAATCAGCTGTAACAGTTATCACAGGTGTCTGCAGTTAAGCTTTATTGTTAATCCTGATTCTTATGATAACCCAAAAGTTTTAAAATCCAATTGTCACAGAGACCAAAAAATATTTTGGGCGGAGTTACAATGATAAAATATACAGTTCCGACTTACATACAAATTCAACTTAAGAACAAACCTAAAGAACCTATCTTGTACGTAACCCGGGGACTGCCTGTATTATGTGCAGGGACCGGTAGAACAGGAAGTCTGGGAAGTACAACTTCAGCCAATAGCTGCAGGAAGGGATGTCAAGGGATGTGGTATCTTCTTATATTTCTCATCCATGACAAATCAAAATCAAATCTTAAATGATGCTAATAAGTCAAAAGGGCTTTAGAAGCCTTTACCAAAAACCCCTTTGTGCTTCAGCTTCACAGGCTGTTACACTGTCCCCCCTCCATGGCTAAGTCAGCACAGTGTAACAGCCTTTGAAGCTACAACATGGCGGGGCTCTGGTAATACACTTATGGCATTTAGGGCTCATTATCCTAATTTTAAAGTTGGTTTTAGAAGGATAACAAACATAAGAAGATGCCACAGTCACAGCGCCTGGATCTATGATTAAGTGCCCCTGGTTTATCATGATGGAATTCCTTTAAACATTTTTTTATATTAACCATCAATGGTGAGGGGCACAGAACAACTTTTTTTTGCTTTTCCTCCTCCCACAAGCAATAAACACACTGGTCGTCAAGTCATCGAGTCCTGGATGAGAAGAAGTTATTTATACGTTGGTTAATATTTACTGAACATCCACAATATAAACCATTGTTCCATTGATGAAGACTGATACTTTGAGTAACTATTACTTGTCTATGAATACACATTTAGATATGTAATAATAATAATATCAGCGTAGCCCCGCCCTAGAGGAACAGGGACTGCTGAAATGTTATAGAATGTGGATAGCCATAGGTCATTCATTCATTTGTAGATGAGAGACTTATAACATAACACTGGGAAAATCTCCCATCAGAATCCATCCTGATAAACCAGGGACATTACTCATAGCTCCAGGCACCGGGACTGTGGTATCTTCTTATGTTTGTTATCCATGGCCTTCTTCCTTCTAAAATCAAATGTTAAAATTATGTTAATGAGCCAGAAGGGCTCTGGGTGGTGCTATTAGACCCACTCCATGTTGTAGTTTCACAGGCTGTTAGCTCACTCTCCCGCTGTGTGCTGAAGCTCACTGCTACCATGTGATTACATCCAGGAGAGAGGAAGTGCTGACAGAGCAAAGGGGAGGGGGAGACAGTGTAGCAGCCTGTGAAGCTACAGCACGGAAGGGCTTTGGTAATGCCCTCCATATGTTGATTTTCTTAAACGAAATATCTCTATCTGATCCTCAGCACGGACCATGAGCGCAAACTCTGGTGGCTATCGATATACAAATGGGCATGTGGACACCCTCACTACATACAGCTCCATGAACGACCCGCACTTATACGACTACTATGCAAAGAAATTTGGGCTGCAGGTCAACACAGGACTCTCCGGTAGTGTGAGTATTCTCCATTGGATTTTAATGGGAGTGGAAAGTTTTATACTTAAATTTGGTGATTAAAGCAAAAATTCCTGTTTCTTAATATTTTTTTTTTATCTTTTGATTGGATTTTTATATTATTTTCAACACGAAAAATGTGCAGTTGTTATGCTCGCTCATAGCCCGGGTGAGCATATGCAACACCCTCGCCGATGCAATGGCGAGGTAGTGTTTGCGAATACGTCCCACCTGCATGTAATCACATTACACTACATGGTCCTGATAGGACATAGAGGTATTGCAGTGGTGAATCCTGCCTGGCAAGGCAGGAGTTAAGTGTTTTGTATGATGCAAGATGCTATTATCCAATGATCTGTGTTACATCCTGTCCCTTTGTAAGCTGAGATGTAATTGGAGGAGCAGCCACCACCTGACCAAGGGAAGGTAATAAAATCCCTGGCCAGGAATGTTCTGGAGAGGATTCCAGTATGTCATCCTAGAGATCAGTGAGTGAGTGAGGAATCTCTGTCTAGCCCATACCAGAGCAGGAAGAGCTTAGCCCCTGCCTCTGAAGAGTGGAGTATAAGACTAGAGTTAGTATAGTGAGGAAAAGGGGTATCATCTTACCTTTAAAGGTGATACCTGAAGCCCTACAGGACAAGCTGAAGCTTCCTACCAGGACACAGCTGCCTCCCAGCCTGCCCTCTACATCCAGGCTGGTGAACTATCTCCTGAGGCTCCCTCCAACTCACATCTTGGCACCCTACCTACCTGTTAAAGGCACGTTGCTGCGGTTCCTGACGGTTCAAATAAAGAACTGTAAGTTGTTTTCTTCAACTTCTGTCTCCGTCTGGTCCCTGCTAATACGGCTGCCTTCATCACCGGCACCCTGTCCATCACCCAGAGACTCACACTCGGGACATTAAGGAGTTGCCCCAGAGAGATCCGCTATAGCAGCCTCTCCCTCATCTTTTCTTGCCAACACCACCCTGCTGGAGACCTGCCAGACTGTAGGACAGCCCTCCCGTTCCCCCGTACCAAGCACCGTGACAATAGCGTGCTTAGGCCGCAACCGCCAGCCACTCCGGTACCGCGGGCCCCGGCTGTCTCCAGGCCTCACCTCAAGGGCTAGGCCCCGGTGGGGGATGTTGCAAATGGCGTCACGAACAGGATATATACTTCTGTGCCTTATTCTGGCACTATAGACTGTACTTTATTACAAAGACTGTGCTGCCTAACCCTGCTGCCATCCGGGTTTAGGCCCAAGTGATTGTGCGTTTCTGGATTGAACTGTGTTAATGCTGCCACGTGCTGTCGAGCGCCGCTCCAGCACTCAAGAGGTTAATCCCTGCAAGAACTGTACCAGCTCTGCTACATCCGGCGCTGCCGCGCCTGAAGATTTTACCTCAGAGGCTGTGGCGCAGCAAGTAATTCCAGCCCGCCAAAACTTTCACTGGCGGGAAACCCAGAGACATCGCTAAGCTCCGCCCCCTGCGCGTATGGCGCGAATCCTGCCTCAGCGCGCTGTGGCGCAGCAGAAAATTCAGCCCGCCACAACTCCTGGCGGGAAAGACTCAAGCTCCGCCCTCTGGCGACGAAACTCTCCCGCGCTGCAACGCCAGTGAGAGCCCACGAGGTACCTCAGAGTCAGCGCAGCCGCCATCCAGCATCAGAGAGGTTAATCGGCCATCTTGGATTTCTCCACGTGCTGTCTCCTGTCCTGCCGACATGCCGCACAGCCGCCGAAATGAGGAACCAAGTGTCACATGGTCTGCCCACGAGCCTCGGGCACCTCCAGCTGCTGCACCGCTTACTGCTGTCTCCTGTACGCAGTCTCCAATGGCGGATTCTCCACAGCGGCTGCCTCCTCCGATTCCGGACCTCCTGAGGACCACCGCGGATGTGAGTACCATGGCCCCCAGGGCCTATATCACAGTGACTGTTACTATATCTCCCTTAGCCCCGGCTGGGGTACAGTCCGGCCTCCCTGCAGAGGGCCAACATCTCCCCATAGGAGGCCCGGCTACAAAAGGGATTCTCTTAAAGGGGCCTTACCCCTTATCTAATGCTGCTGACCGTCCTGCGGAGTATCAAGGACCCCCAGCTACAGAGGTTACCAACGCCAGCGCAACAGCGCCCCCAGCTACAGAAGGTCACCCAGAGAAGTGCCTGTCTCCTTCCTTTGCTGAGATGCCTGCCGCCGCAGATGACCTCCCTGCTGTTCCAGCTCCAGCTCTTGGGTGCCCCATGTCAGCAGTTCCAGTGTCTACCACCAGATGTCTTCAGGTGACAGATCTCAACACTGCTTTCTTTACCCAGGCTGATGATGTCCCTGCTGCAGTTCCTGCTCCCATGCCTGCAGCCATTGCTCTTGAGCAGCAAGATTAACCCTTGAAGGGCTGTAGCCCACTTCAGGTACTTTGTACATATTGTGTATTTATTTCTGTCCTTATCCCTAAAGAGCCAGAGACTTTCCTGAGACTCTCATCCCTATTTATCTCAGTCAAGAGACATACCTTGAACTGATTATTGGCCTGTGCTATGATAGCACCCTTCCTCTGCCACAGCAGAGATTCCTACCAAAGGACTCTGTCCCTCTACATATAGAGGAGACCCTTTGCTTCTTAGTGCACTTTTCCCCACATCAAGGGCTGTACCCAGAAGATGGACTTTGTTACTAGAGACCTTCTGAGAGACTTTTGCCAACCTCACGGAAAAGTTGCTACTTAATTTATTATCATTTTGCACTTAATGCCTTCCTTTTTAGGTACGGACATTCTGCATGCACTTTTCATGCCTTTTCTTTGCAGGAAAAGAGACATTTTCTATCGTGCTACCCTGAGTAGCCTATCTACCTCTGTAACGTTTGTAACGTTTTAAGATGTGTACCCATTGGGCTCCTAAGCCAATGTGAGTTAACCTGTTTGCACACTGTCAAAATATATGCCAGTAGTCTGCATTAACCCTTTCATAGGCTTTTCAGGTTGTAGTGTGGCTGTGTCGGACCGTCTTTTTATGTAAAACACTGACCGCTACCTGATCCCTCAAACTGAGGTTTGCACATGGGGGTAGTCCGTAAACTGCGGGTCTTTAGGGGACCGGGGGTGTTACAGAGTTAGCACCTGGATGCCACCCATACATGGGTAAGGATGCCAGTCAGGAGGTACTTGTATCGCATATGCTAACGCAATGCAGATATACACATTATATAATTGCCGCCAGGGAAGAAGTGTTGATATAACAAATATACAGGCCTTGGTGCAAGGAGTGGATTACAGGACATGACACCACACCTTTCCTACTGTACAGTTCGGTTTAATGGCGTCAGCGACCAACTGTCATACAGCTACATGTTTTTGTCTTAGTCCGACACCAACCCAGGTGCCTGTCTCCAGGACCATGGGCGGTTTGTCCCTACACCTCACATAGCCTGCATTTCCCAGAAGTGCCTTTATCCACCCCTGCCCCCTCAAGCCATCTGTAGTCGAGCCGAGGGCGGCTCTTTCAATTGCCCCCGGGGTATGCAACACCCTCGCCGATGCAATGGCGAGGTAGTGTTTGCGAATACGTCCCACCTGCATGTAATCACATCACACTACATGGTCCTTATAGGACATAGGGGATATTGCAGTGGTGAATCCTGCCTGGCAAGGCAGGAGTTAAGTGTTTTGTATGATGCAAGATGCTATTATCCAATGATCTGTGTTACATCCTGTCCCTTTGTAAGCTGAGATGTAATTGGAGGAGCAGCCACCACCTGACCAAGGGAAGGTAATAAAACCCCTGGCCAGGAATGTTCTGGAGAGGATTCCAGTATGTCATCCTAGAGATCAGTGAGTGAGTGAGCAATCTCTGTCTAGCCCATACCAGAGCAGGAAGAGCTTAGCCCCTGCCTCTGAAGAGTGGAGTATAAGACTAGAGTTAGTATAGTGAGGAAAAGGGGTATCATCTTACCTTTAAAGGTGATACCTGAAGCCCTACAGGACAAGCTGAAGCTTCCTATCAGGACACAGCTGCCTCCCAGCCTGCCCTCTACATCCAGGCTGGTGAACTATCTCCTGAGGCTCCCTCCAACTTACATCTCAGCACTCCATCTACCTGTTAAAGGCACGTTGCTGCGGTTCCTGCCGGTTCAAATAAAGAACTGTAAGTTGTTTTCTTCAACTTCTGTCTCCGTCTGGTCCCTGCTAATACGGCTGCCTTCATCACCGGCACCCTGTCCATCACCCAGAGACTCACACTCGGGACATTGAGGGGTTGCCCCAGGGAGATCCGCTATAGCAGCCTCTCCCTCATCTTTTCTTGCCAACACCACCCTGCTGGAGACCTGCCAGGCTGTAGGACAGCCCTCCGGTTCCCCCGTACCAAGCACCGTGACAATAGCGTGCTTAGGCCGCAACCGCCAGCCACTCCGGTACCGCGGGCCCTGGCTGTCTCCAGGCCTCACCTTAAGGGCTAGACCCCGGTGGGGGATGTTGCACATACATTAAATTTTTTTTTTTTTTTTTAATGATAGACCTGGACCATCTAGTGTCTAAAGTGCCATCAACTGCAGTAGAAAGCATAAAAAATGTAAAGGGTCTGAATACTCCCCGTACCCACCGTACATCCAATGAAATGTTCTACTTGTGCTAATCTCGTAGAGACGCGCGCTGAGTGCCCCATCCACCAGATCCCGACCCGGATCTACAGGAGGGAAGAAGGTGTTGTACAAGGTGGTGGTAAAGACTGGAGATAAGAAGAAGAGTGGCACCAGTGCCAGGGTAAGAGGTGCTACAGAGAGGGGCTCCAGCTGGCAGCCTGAGAGGTAGGTGATACTGTATATACAGCATAGTAACACTATTGCTATGCCCCAGGTCTATATACAAATGAAAGGAACCAAAGGCAAAGTCAACAAGACCCAGCTGTATAAGAAGTCAGAACTATCCGAATTTAAGTTCACCAAAGGATCGACCAACACGTTCAAAGTCTACGGCCCGGAGATTGGGGACATCAAGAACATCACACTGGAGGTAAGTATGGGAGGAGTCAAGCATATATCAAGCAGCGGGAGGGACAAGGGAGAAGAGGGGGAAGGTGAGACAGTGTAACATCCTGTGAAGCTACAGCATGCAGGGGCTCGGGTAACGCCTGAATCCAGGTGTAAGAGTTCCTGGTTTTTCATGCTAGATTTTGATGGTAGGTTTCTTTCAAACTGGTGCTAAGAGCAGACACCAAGAGTATTGAGAATCATCGTATTAAAGGAAACCTACCACTTAGAATGGCAGGGGTAAGCTGTAAGTACCTAGCACTAGCTCAGGGTGAGGTCAGGGTGAGCTGGTGCCGGTACTTACTTTCGTTAGTGTTATAAACCGCGGTATTGCAGTTTTAACACTTTTTAAACTTTAGAGCAGTAGGGACTTCGGCACTGTGTGTGCACGATCGTGCGCGCGCCTCCATAGGAAATAGCGGAGATGTTGCGCACGCACGGTCGCGCGCAGCCCCGAAGCCTCTTCTGCTCTAAAGTTTAAAATGTGTTAAAACCGCGATACCGCGGTTTATAACACTAACGAAAGTAAGTACCGGCACCAGCTCACCCTGAGCTCACCCTGAGCTGGTGCTCGGTACTTACAGCTTACCCCTGCCATTCTAAGTGGTAGGTTTCCTTTAAGAGAAGACCCCGATGTACTCTGTACCATCTCCCTTGTTATTATGCAACAAAAATTTGCGTAAAATCGCTTCAGAACGAGAAAGTTGAGGAGACATAAGGGGACATTAATCCTAGGGGGTCTCAGGTTTCGCCTATTTTTGCGCCTGGTCTGTTATTTTTTTGGGCTCCTGATCTATGATGGATCTAGTTCTGCCTTAGTAAATGCGTTTTGGAATTGTCGCATGTCTGATTTATTTGCGCCAAATTTGTCTCTAATTGTTCGATCTCATTTGTGAGCAATAATGAAAGGAGACTGAGAAAATGTGACAGAACGTTCAGGGCTTCATCTCTGCACCAAAACTATCATTGTGATGTAACTGCAGGGACTAAAAGTTACAGAGATGTGAAAAAAAATATTTTTTTTAAATTCTTGCTCAAATTAGTCTTTTTTATTCTAATCTACAGTAAATGGAGACTGATAATATTCTCAGATCTGTACAATAAGACAATAATCACTCCCAGAGATGATCCCATAGACAATGATGAAGTCGTTACTGGAGAAATTTTACATTTTAAATCTGCTCCGAAGGATTTTTTATGTTGCATAGAGGGAATTTTACATTTGGGAAGCGAAAACTTTTGTTTTTAGTAATGAAAAGGGAAGTTTTTTTGAATTGCAGCTGCTCAGAGGAGGTGCAGTGTTGCGACTTTTTAGGCACAAATTAGTGATAGATGCCGCACAAACATCTCTATAGCAGCCGCTCACTATGTCAGATAAGACTCAAAACCACTAAGTGCCAGACTTTTGCTTGCACCCAATATAGTCACAAATTAGAGACAAATTTACTAATTGCACTAAAAAATTGCGCAAAAAAGTCAAAAACACTCTAAAAAAGTATGATCAATGTCCCCCTTAGGGCCATACTGATAGTCTACTGAACCTCAACAAACAGTCTGAAAATGCAGAAGATTTATCACAATGGATGAAGCTTTGTCTTACTTTCCAGCTACAATTTGGGTCACTTATGGGGTTGTCAGTAGGTTGATAAACCTGGCTGCTTCATTCTAATATCAGCGCCTCCCCTGACTCTGGCCTGTGCTGGTATTGCAGCTCAGCTGTATAGAGATGGAATGGAGCTTAATTGCAACACCACACACTTCTTATGATCCGGAGAGGCGCTGTTTTCGGAAGAAAGCTGCCATGTCTTTTAACCTCCAGACAATCCTTTTAAGCCGTGTCCCTTTATGTGCAGACAAGCGCCATTTTCACAGAGTGATTTTTTTCCCAAAAACTAGATGAACAAAAAATGGGATGCAAATTTTGGTGCAATTTATACCACCATGATTATAAAGCCGCTCCTGCATGTGCTGACTCTGTGTTCTCTGCGCAGCACGATGGTCTGGAGCAGCAGAACGCTTGGTACGTGGATGAAGTCTTTGTAACCAACACAAACCGAGACAAGACGTGGCATTTCCCCTGCCGCCGCTGGTTTTCTCTCTACCACACAGACTGCCAGATCAGCCGGACCCTAACAGCCAGCAATAAAAGCTCCGCTCACCAGCTGGACGGCAAACCAGGAGATCACACAGGTAGCAAATAGACTTCTTATTTACTTACTGAAAGCTTGTCTAAAGAAATCCACCATCACAATCCATCCTGATAAACCACTTACTCATAGATGTAAGGTAGACTGTGGTATCTTCTTATATTTGGTATCCATGACCTCATTCCTTCTAAAATCAACTTTTATAATTATGTTAATGAAACAGAAGAGCCCCTTTGTGCTGTAACTTCACAGGCTGTTACACTGCACAGGAGAAATTCCCCTTTCCACTGTTTGAGATAAAAAATGCCGAAGGAGCAGGTGGAGGGGGACACAGTGTAACAACCTTAATCTGCAAAAGGGGCTCTGGTAGCTCCTCACCTAAGTAAAAGGACTCTGGTAACACCCACCAGGACCCTTCTGGATCATTAAAATAATTTTAAAAGTTGATTTTAGAAGGGGTTGTCCACTTTCAGCAAATATTTGATATGGTTTGTTTAAGGATTAGTTATACAATTTTCCAATATACTTTCTGTATCAATTCCTCACAGTTTTCTAGACTTTAAACCCATTTAAGGTATTTTTTTTTGGAATGAAAGGTCCACATTACAAGATTATTAGATTGTCAAAACTTTTTAGATCAATGTCCAACTTTCAGGAAGTTGGATAAAGGTGAGAGGCCAAAGACCCAGGTAAGGAAAGGATTCATTCTTATTGTGCAGTGTCTTTGCCTACTAGGAAGTAGTAGTGAGGAGTCCAAGTGTTGTGGTCCATGCTGAACTTTGTAGGTACAAGTGCTGGACCCTGAAATAATACTTGAGCCACAAGTTTGGGTTTGTCGGTTTTCACGCTCACCCACAGCCATTAACACCTGCCAGGGGAGGTTAAGACTGTATGTATGAATATTATTGCCCCTTCAAGTCTGGAATCACCTTCTACATCTGGTACTAGAATCAGCTTCTTGGGGAATGGAGGATGTTTCCCTTCTGCTGCTTTCAACCTGTGGTTTCAAGACCTTTGGAGGACCTTCAAATGTCTCTTGTGTACATGTGTATTGAGAGCAGGAACAGATGTACGAGGATTACATGTGCAACATCCCCCACCAGGGCCTAGCCAGAATACCGGAGTGCCTGGCAGGTCTCCAGCAGGTGGTGTGTACAAGAAATATGGAGGGAGAGGTTGATGTACTGGTTCTCCCTGGGGGTCTGTAGGATGAGTGCCTGGGTAATGGATGGGGAGCCTGTGGGGGTAGCAACCATATCCAGGGATCAGACGGAGGCAACGTTGTGCAAATCAACTCACTGCTCATTATGGAACAACAGGTAGGTGGCAACGGGCCAGAACGGTCAAACAGCAGATCTGGATGCTGGCACTGGAGTGATCATGGAGGGTGGTCCGCAGGAATAGTGCACCAGCCTGGTAGTAGATGCAGGCTGGGATAATGGAGATGGAGCTCTGTCCAAACGGTGGAAGCTTCAGCTCTCGATTAGAGTCTCCTGACTCAGTTCCTGGGATTGGTTTCTGTGACAGTATTAAAGGTGTGCTCCACACTATCCATGTGCTCAAAGACCAGCAAGTGCTCCCACTGCACAGGGGGGTTTATATTCCCCCTGGTGAGGTTGTAGCACCTCTGCAATCACACTCCAGTTTACAATACAGCCAACTGATTGGATAACATCTTACACCCATTTAACTATTGCCTTTCCTGGCAGAGGCTACAGCTGCAAGTTATCTAAGTTCTCCCGGCATTATCCTCTGGGTGAGTTGCGCACGCTCACCAGATGATCCAGACGGTGAAAGGGCCCTATTCACAACTGCCTCCTTGCCTATACGTTGGCAGGGGTGTTGCATACCCCCTAGGTAATTGAAAGAGCCACCCACGGCTCGGCTATGGACTTGATTGGAAGGAAAACCAAAGCTGGTGGCTTCCAGTTGGTCCATGCACAGGACACCATGTAGGGGTGCAGATGGTAAGGTGCACTTTTTGGTAAGTGCTGGCTATGTGCAGTGCAGGGGGGACAAACCGCCCTGGGTCCTGGCTACAGGCTTCAGGGTTGGTGTTGGACTAGGTATGTAGATGAGGCGGCACAGTTCGTAGCTAACGCCCTTAAACCAACTGTTTGCTAAGGAAAAGTGTGGTGTCATGTCCTGTAATCCATTCCTTGGATAAAGGCCTGAAATTTGTCTGCAGACACGTCAGCAAGGTGGCATAATTCTCAAGATAAAATGGTACGTATAGTACATACGGTATACCTACTGTCTGATGGTCTTACCCTAGTGCAGTGATGGCGAACCTTTTAAAGATCGAGTGCCCAAAATGAGACCCAAAACACACTAGCTTTTCCCAAAGTGCCAACACGGAAATTTAGGCGATAACAAACTTATTGCTACCTTTGAGAATCTTTGAGCTCCAATCCGACCCTGTCCACACCTTCTCACTCTTCGGACAAGACCAAGCAGCACAGGATGGGTCACTTTAAAATAGCAGGCACTACTTGGACTGCATGAGACTGCAGGAAGGTGCCATGTCAGGCAAACTCTGTGCCTCGGAGACAGCCATGTGTGCCCACAGAGAGGTCTCCGAGTGCCATCTCTGGCACCAGTGCCATAGGTTTGCCACCACTGCCCTAGTGTGTGACGTCTAGGTGTCACTATTTAAACACTCCCGATCCCCTAAAGACCCGGGATTTACAGAGGCCACACATTTACTGAGCTCAGGTTTTAGGGATAAGACTGCGGTCAGAATTTGACAAAGACAAAGAAGATCCGACACAGTCTTGGCTACATAACGGCAAAGCCTAACAAAAGGTTACATGCAAACTAACATGCAGTATTAATACCATAGTTGTGCAAACATTAATAATCTCATTGGCTTAAACAGCCCAATGAGGCTTGAAACGTTACGATGTGGCTACCTATAGTAGCAGCAATAGAATGTCCATTTCCTGGAAAGAAAAGGCATTAAGTGCAAATAGAATAAACTTTTTCCTGAAGTAACCATAAGTCTCTCAGAGAGCTCTTGTTGGTAGAGTCCATTCTCTGGGCACAATTCTTGATGTAGGAAAAAGTAGAAAATTGATACAAAGGGTCTCCTCTTGAGGTGAGGGACACAGCCCTTTGAAGAGTAACTCTGCGTCAGCATAGATAGGTGCTATCATAGCACAAATTTCAAGGAGAGTCTCTTGATTTATAATAAATAAGGGAGTCCAGAAAAGTCTCTGGCTCTTTGGAGTAATGGGCGCAGCCCAACTGGGAGAAAAATCAAAACATGGCAGATAATGGGTTTCAGCCCATCAGGGATATTACTCACTGTTGGAGTCAGCCACAGAAGTTAGGACCTCAGGGTCTGAAAATGCTGACTTTGGCCAGTCAGCCCTTTTTGCAGGGGTCAGAGTCCTCATTTGGTATAGTCATCTATTATAGTCATTGTATAGGTGTGACCAGACGCGCTGGGTTCCAACTTCACATGGTCTAAGGTAAGGATCTCCAGAGGGTACTGGCTCACAATGAGATGTAGAGGGGCCCTTTGATTATGTCGTTCTCCCCGAGCAATGGCACAGGCTGGGCACTCCCGACACCGGGCCTCGATGTCGAAATTGGCTAGCCTTGAGGCCCACCGCTCCAAGTTCAGCGGTGTTCAGATGCGCCAAGTGGTTGTTGTCTGTGAATACAGTGACTTTTATTTACACAATATCAGAATAAAAAACACGTAACCAACATTACATAAAAACAATTCAGCATCTAAGACTCCAATTATATTGTCATTAAACTGAAACAAAGTCAAGGAGTATATCTTTTTCCTATCTTAAGTGCACAGTGCATGTAAACATCATGAAATGGTATTAGTTTCTAAACATAATGGTATCATTACAACATTTATAATAATACAAGTAGGACAAGTGTCCATACAATATTTTAAGTACACATATTATTGCACATACCCATTCAGATAACTCCTAGGTCTCAGGTTAAAGACAATCTCCCCAACGCGCGTTTCGAGTTACCTCCACTTCGTCAGGGGGCATATTTGGTTTTGAGATAATGGGGCACATTTACTAGGGGTCCGAATGTTGCATTTCCGCCGGTTTTGCTATTTTTTCCGTTTTGCCCTGAATAGCACGGGGGTTTACGTCGAACGCGATTGGATTGTGTTTATCGGCGCCGGCTTGCATGCGACACAAATAGGGGGACGTGGACGTCAGACAACCTGACTGATTCGGACAAACCACGAAATTTAAAAAGCAAATTATGTCGCAATATCAGCACTTACATGCACCGGGAAGAAGATGGTGAACTTCGACGGACCTCAACGGGGACGTGACACATGCAGGAAATTGGACACACGGTCTTAGTGAGTCGCGGCAGCTCCGAATCTTCGTCTGACAATGCACAGCGGGGATCGCGATGGGACAGGTAAGTAAATGTGCTCCATTGTGTTGGAGTTGGTCATTATTGATTGTAAGGAGAGGCACTAAGTGTCATCTAGCCGCAATACAATAATTGTCTGTAACAATTGGTCTGATATAACGCCAGGAACTCCAACTTGAACAAACTGTAATTCTGGTCGTTCTGTTCCGCTTCATGGAGGGAACGGTAGGCGTAGGCCATGACCCTTTCAGTTTTGTTCTGGAGCTGGGATAGTATAGCCCCTGGGCCTTTCTTGCTGGCATTGGTGTAGAGTATAAAGGGCAGATTATAATCTGGATATCCTAGAACCGGAGGCTCAGTCAGCCTTTACTTCAGCATCTGGAATGCAGCTTCTCGTTTTGCTGTCCAGTTGATGGGCAATCGGGATCATTGGCCGTCTTTAGGAAGTCCCCTTAGGAGTTCTTGCAGGGGTGCTGTCTGCTGGGCAAAGTACAGGATAAACCATCGGTAGTAGCTGGCAATTCCCAGGAAGCTATTGACATCCCGGATTGTGGACAGCTGCAACCTTCTCCAGGTCTGGCTCAATTCCATCACTGCTCACCACATGTCCAAGGTATTTCACACTAGACTGTAACAGATGGCACTTGGACGGTTTAACCTTCAGCCCATGCTGGAACAGGATTTGGAAGACTTCAGCCAGATGTTAGAGGTGATACTCATAGGTCTTGGAGTAGATGATTATATCGTCCACGTATAGGAGGACTGTCTTGAAGTTTCGATGTCCCAAACATCTCTCCATTAACCACTGGAATGTGCCCGGGGCATTGCATAGGCCGAAGGGCATGTTGTTGAACTCGAACAGGCCCTTTCGGGTGGTGAAGGTTGTCTTCTCCCTATCTTCAGGCGCCATAGCCACTTGCCAGTAGCCACTGGTCAGATCATGGGTGGAGCAGAGGGTCGTCGACCTAAGGCTGTGAGGGATTCCTCGATTCGAGGCAGCAGATAGGCGTCCTTGTGGGTGATATTGTTGATCTTCACACAGAAGCAAAGGGTTCCATCCTTCTTCTTCACAAGGACCAGCAGGACAGCCCACTAGGCTCACCTTCAGTGCTTTGATTAACCTCTAACTGTTGGGAGGTAGACAGGGAGGTTTCCACTAGATCTTCAGGGTGGACACTGAAGAGAGTGTCCACGGCTTGGTATCTTCTCAGATCTACTGGGGAGTCCCCCACATTTAGCAGTCTGATGGGTACTTGTCCTTGAGATACTGTGACCAGGCTCCAGGCTGCCAGAATGATCAGCTAGTAGAGGTTCTACCATGTCCTGGTAGTCTTGACCTGGAACACCCATGCAGGCTTCGCACCATACTAACGTCTCAGTCCCAGGTTGAAGGCGGACAGGTTGAGGATCTTTGATCCGAACTCTGCAAACTTTTCTGTCAGGGCCGACAAACTTCTGTTGTGCCGCCAGGACTTGCACGATCTCTTGAATAACCTTGCGAGAATCACTGGGCATCATTGGTAGGGAGTTCTGGAGAGCCTTCAGCACTTCAGGATAGCAGTGGCGGAGGACATTGGTACCCAACACCAGGAAGAAGTTACCTTCTTCAGGCTCTTGCGTTATCACTACGCCCTGACTGGTTAACTCTGTGTCCCCAATGATTAGTGTGGGTACCCAGTAGCCGCGAATGGGTACAGTTTTCACATTCGTAGCAATAATGTTCAAATAGGCCTTTGGAGGCTGCAACAAGGATGCTCCACTTCAAAGGTAGCACTGGAGGCATTGTTGCCAGTTGCGCTGGAGGAAAGGCTAGAGCAGCACCTTCCACAGGCTTAGACTCCTCCTGAGGTTCAGCAGACAGGCACTCTCCCAGGATGTTGATGGCAATCTCCTAGACTCAAGAAAGGAAGCATGGGTGTGTTGAAGAGACAGCATTTTTTAATTGGCATTTATGATGCCTATCCAGAATTGTTACCGCTCCGGCTCCTCCTCCAAGGTACTTTGTGCCACATGTGCAGGGGGCGGAACTTAGCAAACAGCCTGGGTTTCCAGCCAGTGAGGATTTTGGTGGGCTGAAATTCTTTGCTGCGCTACACAATCTTCCAGAGGTTAACGCTTTGGGCTCTGCAGCGTCGGATGTAGCAGAGCTTACACATTTCTCTTGCAAGGATTAACCTTGTGGGTGCTGGAGTAGCGCTCGACAGCATGTGCAATAAAATAACACATGGGCCTTAACCCGGATGGTAGCAGGGTTAGGCAGCACAGTCTTTGTAAAAGGACAGTCTATAAGGCAGTATAAAGTAGATATCCTGTTCGTGACGCCACTTGCAACATCCCCCACCGGGGCCTAGCCTTTTCTTGGTGCTGGTCAAGTGGTAGCACCTCTCCAATCACACTCCAGTTTACAACACTGCCAACTGATTGGATAACATCTTAAACCATTTAACAATTGCCTTCCCAGGCAGAGGCTACAGCTGCAAGTTACATAAGTTCTCCTGGCATTACCCTCTGGGTGAGTTGCCCAAGCTCACCAGATGGATCCTGACAGCAAGAGGGCCCTATTCGCAACTACCCACTTGCCTATACGTTGGCAGGAGTGTTGCACATGGCTGAAGGTACTTCTCTGTATACAATTTGGTGGTTGATATCCTGATTTGGACACCGGCCTACTGCACAAACCATCTACTGACACCCATGATCAGCGCCAGTACGATTATGGGTGTTACTGGTAGAGGTGAGTGTTTGTTACCTGAATAGGTCCGCTTACCCCTAGGAAGTTCTAAAGTCTGAGATTCTGGGTGCAGAATATGCAAATAATCTGTGCAGGGCAGTTCATGTAAAACTAATCCTCCAGGGCTACCTTAAAGGGGTTTTCCCACTAAAGAAAATTCTCACATTTCAATCCCCTAGTGATGTTAACACAATAAACACCAATTTAACCCCTTACTTCACAATGTTACTCAGTTTTATTGCTGTTTTAGCTCTCTTAGCAGACCCATTATGACCCATCTAGTTTTGTGGGCTTACAATGTGGTTACATTATCAGGTTACAGGTCTATATACACTTTCATCTGGCTTCTGACATTGTACTAACACACTGACACATAGAGAGAGATGAGCCAGATCAGAGATGATATCCATGAGATGATTACACAGAGGCTGATAGACCATTAAACTGTGAGCTCTGCTACATCTCACAGATATGTGCCTGCCTCCCCTTCCCCCGGATCACTTATCTCCTTGTAGTTTGCAGCCTCTCTCTCTGCTCACCATGTGCTGGCAGGAAGTGATCAGTGAAAGTCTCTGAGCTCCAGCAAAGATGGACAGAAATCTCATCTGCATGATCTCGCACAGAAATCCAAGATGGCGACCATCGGACCTTAATTCAGGAGTTACTGGGTCCTGTCTAGGGGCAACTTAAAATTGTGTACATCAGGACTGATAGAGACGGGTTGGACTTATATCTGTGAAATGCTGTATTTTTGTTAATAACAGTGAATTAGAGAATTCTAATTTATTTTGTTATCCGGAGTACATTTAAGAAACTTCGTGGGAGGAATACCCCTTAAAATAAAGCCACTCCTTATACATCAATGTCTGACTGTCAGGAAGCCTAGTGACATGCTGTGGAATAGCAGTGCAGCACCCACTACTTGTGTTGTGAATTGTAGCCTGTCAAGAGTTAAAATCCTTAACCACTGGACGGATCAGTACACAGCAGTCCCGGTGACACCTGTGTACTACCTGTACCTCCGCCTGTCAGTATAGTCACCTGCTTACATGTCACTATACGTTTCATAGGAAACATGAGCTCTGCTACATGTCACACAACAAGCGGCCGCAGGTCAGATTACTGCAGGAAAGGGAATTCTGCATCATCAGTTATCCCTACAGCCACCTACATACAGAGCGTGTATCCTGTGATCCCTATATTTTATGGACACATCTAAAAGGGACATAAACATATTGACCAAGGACTAACAAACTATCTTACCACATGGCTACATAACACCCTGTGCACCGCGGGGGGTAGTGGGTAGCCCCCTGCCATACCATACAATTAAGGGACATGAGTATATTCTGTAGGTTGCCCCCAAACCAATTATATGGGCGGCTTCCAATTTTCACTGCACAGGCAGATATGTAGGCCTGGTATCAGACCAATGTAGCAAGATACATATATATATATATTACCTTCAGAAGCACACACATATACATTGTGACCTATACGTAGCTAGTGAGCACCTCAATATATAGGGGCACTGTAGGTAACTAGAGTTTTATGTATGAGCAAGTCTCATCATACAAACCTGCAGCCAATTCGTATTGTTAGTAGCAGCAGGACTGTGAAATATGGATTAACTGTATATTCCAGGATTGTAGCACATGCAATGGGGGTGTGTGGGGGTCGCGCTCTGGGGGTGTGTAGGGGTCGCGCTTTGGGGGTGTGTAGGGGTCGCGCTTTGGGGGTGTGTGGGGGTTGGGGTGTGTTGTGATCTGTACTTTTTGTAAGGTATAGCCCCTGAAGAGATGTGTAATCAGACCTGTGTGTATGTTTCGGCAGCAGGACTGTAGCTTCTCAAACTGTACAGTCAGTGTCCTCACACTGCTGTGCTCTGTATTCTCTGTAGCCTGTTTTAGGTATTGTCCCTAAAAGATTTGCCATCATACCTTTGTGTATGTTAGTAGCAGCAAGACTGTGAGATATGGATTTATATGGATTGCAGCTACACTGGAGGAGTGTCCTCACACTGCTGTGCTTTGTACTCTCTGCAGAAAGTATTAGGTATTGCTCTGGAGAGATGTGTTATCATAGCTTTGTGTATGTTATTAGCAGCAGAACTGTGAAATATGGATTTATATTTCAGTATTGTAGCTTCTCCTGGGGAAGTGTCCTCACACCGCTGTGCTCTTTGCACTCTAAACCCTTCCCCTCTTAGTTAATGCTATAGAATTCAATGACTGTAAATACTGCCACAGCCTTGATACAGAGGGTAAGTGTTTGCTGAGCACCTTTTTGTCCGAGAGCACAGAGCACAGCAGTGTGAGGAGACACCTCCAGTGCACTATGGTGAAGCTACAATCTTTGAACTCAAGAATCTTGTTGCTCCAATTGTAATGATTAAACATCTTTCCTGAGCGGCTACCAAGCACCTTTTCATGGACAAACCTGCTGACAGTTTCCTCTGATGGTTGCGGCAGTGTCAGGGCTGCAGTGTTCTCCATAGATCCCATTTCCTTGTCACCTGCTATAACGAGACACAATAATAAAAAACAAGTAACGATATTATAACACAACGATTGATTGAGATACTTTGTAGCCGATGTGGAATATATAGAAGTCAGTAGTCGCTGACCCATGTTGCCCACTTTCCTGATGGCAAAAGTCCTAGAAAGTAATTCATGCCGTCGGAGGAACCTTAGCCGAATCTTCTATTGTAAACGCTCAACAATAAAAGGTAACTCTATCCCCGGAGGCGCAGGGACGGAAGAGGTCGTCCCACTGATCCAGCACCTGCGGGTTCTCCGGGCCGCTCAATCCGTCACACTCTCTCAAGGCTCCTACAATCCCCGGCAGCTTCATATTTTTTTAAAGAACTCATTAAGGCTGAGAGGCATCTTATTTCTCCGTAGTTACATCCCCTACGTCAGACTTCAGGACCTTTCTCCTCCGGACGGGGGCTTCTCCCCAGAGAGAGAGAACCTACCTAGAAAGCTCTGCCGATGCCGTGACTCCAGCAATATACCTAATGGGCTCTATCTATGAGATCTGACCCAATCACTGGCACCTGACCCCTGACCCCTGCCGTTACTGACACCTACGATGTGGAGGAGGAAGAAGCGGGAGCAGAGTCGGGAGACCGGTATGAGCTGAGAATCCTCTATCACTGAGACTTCTAGGGCTTCTCTTATATGATATAGGGAGAAGTATTGAATTTAGATGATTTATGTATGGAGCTTAAAGGGATTCTCCATTGTATCCTATTAACTAATTCTGTGTCCTCTGTTCCTGATCTTCTACTGCTTGGCCACAGAGGGGCGATAAAGAGTAGTGTCTCTCGCTCTAGAGGACTTGTCTTTGCTACATAGAGACAATTGATTTGAATGATTTCAATGTGTAATACCTCACCCGTCCACTGGTGGTGCTGTAGGGAAATTGAACACTTACAGTTTTTCCCACAAATGACAGCTGATCATTAGAGGATGAAGCCGGTGGACACTATAGAATGAATTTATTGAATATTTGAATAGATCTGCACCAGAATTATGCAGGTGTTTAGGTATTTTTTTGTTTCACACAATTTTTTTGGGGAAGTGATCAGCTTTTTTGAGATGTTCTCAGGTCTCTCTGCAAGTTAAAAGTATTGTGTGCGGCACATTATAAGGTTTCCAGACAAACCTTTCCCGTTTCCTAGTAATCTGTTTTTATAGAAAAAGTTTTTAGTAAGCTTCTCGGTGCCACAGGGGCGGGGCCATGCCTGCCGAGGCACATGGTTTCTTTTCTATACCTCTTTTTTCTGCTATTGATGTCAATCATTGTGTAAATGGGCAGGGCTGCTGCATAGAAAGGAAGACACAAGTGCACTGACAGGTATGGCTCCACCCCTGGGGCACTGGGAAGCTCATTTGCATAAAGATAAATACTAAATTTTCACAAAAATAATGAGAAACAGGAAAGGCATGTCTGGAGATCTAATAAATATACATATATATATCTGTGTGTGTAGGAATGTCTGCTAAAGGAATCTGCACCGTTGTGTTTGCAATCACCAAATTTTGCACAGCCGTTCTCTGTGACTCAGGGATTCGGTTTTGAGCTGAAATTTCCCCCCTGCGCTTTCCAAAATCCACTTATTACCCACCACATACAGGAGCCATTGTCTGCTGCTGCTGTCGCAGTTGGAAGCTGAGCCGTGATTGGTTGCTGTTATGCCACAGGTTATTAATATGAGCTCTGAGCTGTGATTGGTTACTACAGGCAATGAGTATAAGATGCTTATGTGTGAGGTAAGCTGGAGATAGGGGGGGATTTATCAGAAATGTCTCAGGTAAAACAGTTTCAGTTGCCCATGGAAACCAATCAGAGAACAGCTGTAATTTTATAAACAGCTGTGCAAAAATAAGATGTTTAGAGACAGTCACTGAATGAGAAGACAGTCAGAGACAGTCACTCAAAAAATAGTCAAAGACAGTCACTGAAGGAGATGGTCATAGACAGTCACTGAAGGAGATGGTCATAGACAGTCACTCAAAGAGACAGTTCAGAGAAGATCAGACAGTCAAGGACAGTGACAAAGATGGTCAGAGAATGTCAGAAAACAGAAACAATCAGAGACAGTCACTGAAAGAGATGGTCAGAGACAGTCACTGAAAGAGATGGTCAGAGACAGTCGCTCAAAGAGAAAGTCAGAGACAGTCGCTCAAAGAGAAAGTCAGAGACAGTCACTCAAAGAGAAAGTCAGAGACCGTCACTCAAAGAGAAAGTCAGAGACCGTCACTCAAAGAGAAAGTCAGAGACCGTCACTCAAAGAGAAAGTCAGAGACCGTCACTCAAAGAGAAAGTCAGAGACAGTCACTCAAGGAGACGGTCAGAGATAGTCACTCAAAGAAACCCCCTTCCAGCCCCAACTCTTTCCTGTTGATGTGGGTTTTGCATTCTGGTCCTCTCTCATTACAAGCTGTAACTTGTGAACTTATGTTACAGCTAAACTCACCGACACAACGGTTTTACTGTTACTGTGCACTCCGTTATTATACTGGAAGAAAGAAAATAATTTCCAAGCAGGGACAGCTTTCTCAGTGGTCATTCCTGATGTAGCTTCACAGGCTGTTACACTGTGCATCAGAACTTCCTCCTCCCACTGAGTGAGATTACAGTAGGCTGAGGGAGGGGAGACAGTGTAACAGCCCGTGAAGCTATAACAAATTATTATAATGAGCCAGAAGGGCACTTGGGGCATTACTAGAGCCCTTCCACTTAGGGGGGGGGGGGGGTGATACCAGAGCCCCTTCTGTAGATTCAGGCTGTTACACTGTGTCCCTCTCCACCTGCTCCTTTGGAATTTTTATTTTATACGGCAGGATCTTTAGTATTAGGAGATATTGCTGGAACATAATTTTTGACGACCTATTGCACCCCATCATTTGTTTGACCCTTGGACTAGTTTGTGAGCACATTACATTAATAATTGGGTGCACTTATTTATTCCAAAATATAAAAAACGGTTATTTCTGGATGGTGAATCCGGCAACGGAAAATAACGTTCAAATGTCCAAGTTGCTACTTTTTTGCCACTTCGCAACACATAAAATTTGAATAAAAAATGAACAAAAGGTCGTACACTAATTCTCGACCCCTTTACACACGTCCGTGCACTGAAGTACTTTACATCGGGATAAGGCGAAACGAAGAAATGATTTTAGTACAAAAGATTTTTTTTTTAAATTTGGATTAAAACACTATAAAACCCTTAATAAATTTGTTATCTCCCTGATCGTATCAACCCCAAAGAATAAAATGTCATGGACTATTAAAAGGTGACACTAGGAAGTAAAATTTGTGAAGACGTCAGATGAGATCCCTGGAGCCCCCCCCCCCAACACTGATATTAGTCTAGGGTACCTGAGCTCCCTGTGTAACGGGTGTATCATACACCAGCACTCTGTATGCCAGTGTATGATGAAGGCCCTGCCCGGTGTAGAATTCTTCCTCATGTTGTGGCCCCCTGTCCTCCATCCTCCTCATACTGTGGCCTCCTGTCCTCCATCCTCCTCATACTGTGGCCTCCTGTCTTCCATCCTCCTCATACTGTGGCCTCCTGTCCTCCATCCTCCTCATACTGTGACCTCCTGTCCTCCATCCTCCTCATACTGTGGCCTCCTGTCCTCCATCTTCCTCATATTGTGGCCTCCTGTCCTCCATCCTCCTCATACTGTGGCCTCCTGTCCTCCATCCTCCTCATACTGTGACCTCCTGTCCTCCATCCTCCTCATACTGTGGCCTCCTGTCCTCCATCCTCCTCATACTGTGACGTCCTGTCCTCCATCCTCCTCATACTGTGACCTCCTGTCCTCCATCCTCCTCATACTGTGTCCTCCTGTCCTCCATCCTCCTCATACTGTGACCTCCTGTCCTCCATCCTCCTCATACTGTGACCTCCTGTCCTCCATCCTCCTCATACTGTGACCTCCTGTCCTCCATCCTCCTCATACTGTGTCCTCCATCCTCTTCATACAGTGGCCTCCTATCCTCCATCCTCCTCATACTGTGACCTGTCCTCCATCCTTCTCATACTGTGACCTCCTGTCCTCCATCCTCCTCATACTGTGTCCTCCTGTCCTCCATCCTCCTCATACTGTGACCTTCTGTCCTCCATCCTCCTCATACTGTGACCTCCTGTCCTCCATCCTCCTCATACTGTGGCCTCCTGTCCTCCATCCTCCTCATACTGTGTCCTCCATCCTCCTCATACTGTGTCCTCCATCCTCCTCATACTGTATCCTCCTGTCCTCCATCCTCCTCATACTGAGTCCTCCTGTCCTCCATCCTCCTCATACTGTGACCTCCTGTCCTCCATCCTCCTCATACTGTGTCCTCCATCCTCTTCATACAGTGGCCTCCTATCCTCCATCCTCCCCATACTGTGACCTGTCCTCCATCCTTCTCATACTGTGACCTCCGGTCCTCCATCCTCCTCATACTGTGTCCTCCATCCTCCTCATACAGTGGCCTCCTATCCTCCATCCTCCTCATACTGTGACATGTCCTCCATCCTTCTCATACTGTGACCTCCTGTCCTCCATCCTCCTCATACTGTGTCCTCCATCCTCCTCATACAGTGGCCTCCTATCCTCCATCCTCCTCATACTGTGACCTGTCCTCCATCCTTCTCATACTGTGACCTCCTGTCCTCCATCCTCCTCATACTGTGTCCTCCATCCTCCTCATACAGTGGCCTCCTATCCTCCATCCTCCTCATACGGTGCCCATGGTATCACAGGTCACATAGTGATAATACTCCTCATGGGGGGTGCACACACTTCTGTCGCACTTTGCATGATAAACGTGTCACATAGTCCGACTGAGCACCGGAGCGCCCCCTTTAGTGCAGAATTTTCTGTGGCATTGGGTATAGTGCAGCCGCGAAAAAAATGGTATAAATGCACGCACACACAGTTTGCACTAAAAACAATGTGTAAAGTCAGACATTGGGGCAGATTTACTTACCCGTTCCCGTCGCGATCCTCCGGTGCGCTGCCCGGCGAGGATTCGGGTCCGGTGCGATTCACTAAGATCGTGTGCCCGAGTTCCTGCATGTGTCGCTTCCGCGCCGAGGTCCGCCGGAGTTCACCTTCTTCTTTCTGGTGCTTGCGACACAAATCCTTTTTTAAATTCCGCGGTTTGTCCGAATCCATTGGGTTGTCACGGCCACACCCCCTGATTTCTGTCGCATGCAAGCTGGCGCCAATGCGCCACAGTCCGATCACGTGTGCCAAAAACCCGGGCAATGCGGCGCAAAACGGAAATAATCGTGAAACCCGACGAAAGTGCGCCGTTTGGAGCCTTAGTAAATAAGCCCCAATTTCATAAATGTCTCTGAAACATAGATTTTCTTTTCGCTACATTTTAAATTTCCTATTTCTTTAATTTTATTGTATTTGTAAATATTTATTAAAATCCTTGAGGTTATTTATGGTTTTTGGCTTTCTCTTTCTCCTCTGCAATGATCTATAGAAGATTAGTGTTGTACATGAAATACATATTTTCAAACTGATTGCGCCATCTAGTGGTGAACGTTAATGCTACATCCTGTGTCTTTTCTAACCATCTTGTTTGGACAGAGCGAGATTCTCCAGCACGTCCTGAAAGAGAACCCGTTCGTCCAAGGGTAAATTTAACAGCTACAGTTTCCCTGCATAATATTCAGTTTCTAGGTTATTTGGTTAACAGACTGCATCCCCCCCCCCATTGTGCTTTCTCCCTGGTGGTAGAAACGTCCATGAGATAACATGTCCTATGAGTTATGCCTAGAGTTCCCCCATAACATTGAAAGGTTGATCTCCACTGTGCCCCTATAACACTACCAGCCAGAGCTTTCCAAAAAATTAGCCACATTTATTTTTTTAGATTAATTAATTTTTTTTTCTGTTCACATTTTTGTTGTGGCTGCTGCTTCTGGGGTGATCACATGTGGGTGACACTTTTAGAGAGGTTGTAGCTGATGGTCCATGGCAGCCTGTGCCGGCTCCTCCCAGAAGTCATGGCGTCTGTCCGGTGGCCATTTCTATGCTCTCCCCCTACATCCTTTTCATTTCAAGGGCCAGTCCACAACCTCAGCCCCTGGTTATATCCTCCAGAAAGGGGCCTGAGCATCTTAATACTCTAAATTTGTTTTTGCTGACTTTCCCGTGCTCTTGGCATCAGGACCGCCACTAGGAAGTTTGGGGACCCCTAATTGGCAAATTTTGTGGGCCCCCCACAGAATGATCATCCCCCAGGTGTACACAGTAGGGCAGATTTACTTACCCGGTCCAGTCGTGATCCCGAGGCGCGTTCTCCTACAAGGATTGGGTCTGCCGGGATTCACTAAGGTTGTGCACCCGATATCCAGCAGGTGTCGCTGCTGCGCTGAGGTCCCCCGGAGTTCACCTTCTTCGTCCCGGTGCATGTAAGTGCTGATCTTGCAACACAAATTCTTTTTTAAATTCTGCGTTTTTTCTGAATCCATCGGGTTGTCCGATGGTCACGCCCCCCGATTTCTGTCGCGTGAAAGTCGGCGCCTATGCGCCACAATCCGATTGCGTGCAGCAAAATCCCGGGGCAATTTGGCGCACATCGGAAATCTTTGGGAAACCCGATGAAAGTGCACGATTTGAACCCTTGGTAAATGAGCCCCAGTTCTGTGACTTAGGGCCCCTTCTCCTCCTGGGGTCCCCTGAACAGAGTCACACTACACCCCCCATGATGGCGGCCCTGCCTGGCATCTCTACTTTATCTCCTGGGAGGACTCGCATCTGGCTATGAATCTTTACTGTCTGACTCTTGACTCAGCCCTGACCTCGTCTTGTTCTACATTTCTCTTTTCCTGATCTCTTGAGATTTATAGAGATGTTTTACTCATCCATCACCTTTACTGGGACCACATCAAGAAGTAGCATCCTGGTGCTCTCCCCTTAAGGGGTTAAAGTGTGAAAAGCAGGAAGGTCACTTAGAGACTGACCTTAGGAGTCACCCAAAGCTGTTACACTGTGCAGGAGAACTTCCCCTCCCACTGTGTGAGATTACATCAGGCAGAGAGGGGGTGGAAAGTGCTGAGGAAGCAGAGGAGGAGACAGTGTAACAGCCTGTAGAGCTACAGCATGGAGGAACTCTGGTAACACCCCCAGAGCCCTTCTGGCTTATTAGCGTAATTACAAAAGTTGATTTTAGAAGGAAGGAGGCCATGGATAACACATATAAGAAGATACCACAGTCCCGGTGCCTGGATCTATGAGTAATGTCCCTGGTTTATCAGGATGGATTCTGATGGGAGATTTCCTTTAACACCTGAATGCTCCATGACATACATGTATGTTATGGAGCCAATGCCAATTCACCCGGGGCTGAACAGGCATCAGGAAACACTGAGTGTCAGGCTCACATACAGCTCTATAGACCATAAAAACAAAACAAAGCAGTACAAAAATTAAAAAATTTCCCAAAATCAGGTTTTCTTCTATAAAATTAGTAAAACGTTTTGCTGTTATCGTACTGAACCATAGAATAAAGATAACATTTTAATAAGGATTTATGGTGAAAAAAACCTTTCAAAAATCAAATACAGATTGATGTTTTTTACTATCGCCTCTCACAAAATGTACATTAATAAGGCATAGCCACCCGAATATAGTACAGCCGATCCCCTACTTAAGGACACCCGACTTACAGACGACCCCTAGTTAAAGACGGACCCCTCTGCCCACTGTGACCTCTGGTGAAGCTCTCTGGATGTTACTATAGTCCCAGACTGCACTGATCAGCTGTAAGGAGTCTGTAATGAAGGTTTATTGATCATCATTGGTCCCAATACAGAAAAAAAAAGTGAAACTCCAAATGTCACTGGGGCAAAAAATTTTTTTGTCTGAAGCTACAAGCTATAAAATATACACTTCGGACTTACATACAAATTCAACTTAAGAACAAACCTATGGAACCTATCCTGTATGTAACCCAGGGACTGCCTGTATCTGTGAAAAATGCATCTTATCCTGCAAAAAGTAAGCCCTCACAGCCTAACGCAGGACGCTCCTTCCCTCCTGTGCCTCGCTGTGCGCCTATACAACAAGGAACTGCCAAGGAACAGATAAATTCTGAAATCTCCTTGAAAATGCAGAACATCGCAGTACGATTTGTAGCCGCGTGACATCAAAATAAAATATACAGACATTTTTACAAATGATGAGAAGATAAAGCCGACGTCTGGGAAATGTTAGTTAGTAACTAATTATATCTGTCTGGATAGGAAATCTTTAAGAACTTGGAAAATGGCAATTTTTTTTCAAAAATGTCGCCAAATTTTAGAAATAAACGCAAAACATATTAACCAAAATTTAGCACTAACATGAAATAAGTGTCACAAATAAAAAATATCAAAATAAATTAGGTAAGTTAAAGTGTTATCACCATATAAAGCGACGAAGGTCACATTACCAAAAATGGGATTGAGCCTTAAAGGGGTCGTCCACTTTCTGCAAATAATTGCTATGGTTTGTGTAAGGAAAAGTTCTAGAAGTTTCCAGTATACTTTCTGTATCAGTTCCTCACGGTTTTCTAAATCTCTGCTTGCTGTCCTGCAATAGAAAGCTTCTATTGCTTTCTATTGATTTTTATTGTGGATAAAAATCTGTCTATAGTCACACAGGTGTGCATCTCGTCAGTATCATAGATAGTAATCAGAGCTGTGTGATATAACGAGCGGTGCACCTGTGTGATATAACGAGCCGTGCACCTGTGTGATATAACGAGCCGCGTACCTGTGTGATATAATGAGCCACGCACCTGTGTGATATAACGAGCCACACACCTGTGTGATATAACGAGCCGTGCACCCGTGTGATGTAACGAGCCACGTACCTGTGTGATATAACGAGCTGCGTACCTGTGTGATATAACGAGCCCTGCACCCGTGTGATATAACGAGCCGTGCACCCGTGTGATGTAACGAGCCACGTACCTGTGTGATATAACGAGCCGTGCACCTGTGTGATATAACGAGCCACACACCTGTGTGATATAACGAGCGGTGCACCTGTGTGGTATAACGAGCCACGCACCTGTGTGATATAACGAGCCGCGTACCTGTGTGATATAACGAGCCGCGCACCTGTGTGATATAACGAGCCGTGCACCTGTGTGATATAACGAGCCGTGCACCTGTGTGATATAACAAGCCGTGCACCTGTGTGATATAACGAGCCGCGCACCCGTGTGATATAACGAGCCGCGCACCCGTGTGATATAACGAGCCGCGCACCAGTGTGATATAACGAGCCGCGCACCTGTGTGATATAACGAGCCGCGCACCTGTGTGGTATAACGAGCCACGCACCTGTGTGATATAACGAGCTGCGTACCTGTGTGATATAACGAGCTTCTATAGATTGTAGTTACACAAACAGTTCCAGTAGTTTGCAGGGTGACTTGCGGATAAGATGTAGTATGCACATTGGCCACTAGAGGGCCCCGCAGGACCAGCTCCCTATGTAATGCCTATAGGAGGGGTATAATACGGATTTGCTTTGGTGTTATTGGACTCAGAGATTAGGCAACATCCTCGGAACTTAATCCATTGTTAAAGCAGATTCACCCAAGGACTAAAGGCCCAATATTTCAGGTTTTATCTCTTAGGATATTTGGGTAGTTGGATGTCAGGGGGCATTTACTTATTGGGAAGGTTAAAGGAGAGCGCAGCAAAGACTCGTGCAATTATAGGGCTCAGTCATGTAACGGGAGCGGCTGTCCTGAGGGTGCAGCGAGGCCGGAGATGGGATCATAGCTGCAGACGTGTGCAGCATAGGTCAGGTCACGGCTCTGCAAGTACTAAAAAGTGTAGCTAAAGGGGGTTATAACAAAACTACACACAGTGTTAGGTATTGTCCCTTTCTGTATGTAGTTAGTAGCAGCAGGACTGTGGCATAAGCATTTTATTGCAGGATTGTACCTTCTCCAAGTGCGCTGGAGGTGTGTCCTCACACAGCTGTGCCCTGTGCAGTCAATGTCAGGTATTGCCCCTGGAGAGATGTGTAATGCAACCTTTGTTTATATAGTTAGTAGCAGCAGGACTGTGAAATAAGGATGTATATTGCAGCATTGTAGCTTCTCAAAGTGCACTGGATGTGTGTCCTCACACTGCTGTGCTCTGTGGAACCAGTGTCAGGTATTGTTCCTGGAGAGATGTGTAATCCAACCTTTGTTAGTCGCAGCAGGACTGTGACGTATGCATTTTATTGCAGGATCGTACCTTCTACAAATGTGCTGGAGGTGTGTCCTCACACAGCTGTGCCCTGTGCAGTCAGTGTGAGGTATTGCCCAGGGAGCACAACAGTGTTAGGACCCATCCCCTGTGCACTCGGATAAGATCCTGGAATATAAATCCATATTGCGCAGTCCTGCTGCTACTAACATACACACACAAAAGTATGTTTACACATCTTTCAAGGGACAATACCTGACACTGACGCTAGAGAGCACAGGGCACAGCAGTGTGAGAACACCCCTCTCCCACCCCCACACACACAGTGCACTTGGAGAAGCTACAAGCCTGGAATGTAAATCTATATTTCACAGACCAGCTGCTACTAACAACGTAGGTCTGATTACACATCTCTTCAGGGACAATGTATAACACTGGCTGCAGAGAGCACAGTGCACAGCAGTGTGAGGTATGATTACACATCTCTCCAGGGACAGTACATAACACTGGCTGCAGAGAGCACAGAGCACAGCAGTGTGAGGTCTGATTACACATCTCTCCAGGGACAGTACATAACACTGGCTGCAGAGAGCACAGAGCACAGCAGTGTGAGGTATGATTACACATCTCTTCAGGGACAATGTATAACACTGGCTGCAGAGAGCACAGTGCATAGCAGTGTGAGGTATGATTACACATCTCTTCAGGGACAATGTATAACACTGGCTGCAGAGAGCACAGAGCACAGCAGTGTGAGGTATGATTACACATCTCTTCAGGGACAATGTATAACACTGGCTGCAGAGAGCACAGAGCACAGCAGTGTGAGGTATGATTACACATCTCTTCAGGGACAATGTATAACACTGGCTGCAGAGAGCACAGAGCACAGCGGTGTGAGTACACCCCCCCCCCTTCCCCAATGCAATTGGAGAAGCCAAAATGCTGGAATATAAATCCATGTATCACAGTCCTGCTTCTACTAACAACAGACACAAAGATATGTTTACAAATATCTCAAGGGACATTACCTGACACTGACGCTAGAGAAATATAACAATACACTATAATTGTGACAATGTAACATTCTCGAGACATTCTGGAGTTCCCTACATTCTGTACAGTCGGTGTCAGATCTGGGCTGTGGGTCCTGTCTGTGTAATGTGGTGATCCGAGTTATCCCCGCTGCCTTTTACTAAAAATAGAAACATCCAACTTAGACCCCAGACCCCGAAAACCTTAAAATGCCACAAATCCAGGAATAAAACATTGAATTGTGTTGGGTGATCATGGAGGAATCATCATCATCAGCAGCAGCAGCAGGAGGAGGAGGAGGAGGAGGTCTGGATGGCCGATGAGAAGCCTTTGTTATACACTGGGTGTTATTACGGGGGGTATCAGTTTTCATTGCAGAGACCACCAGCTGGGCAGAGCAGGTATACAATTGGATTTATAGTGCCTCCTATTGGAGGGAGCGACTATGTGCAGCTTAGATACAGCAACTCCGCTCTATGAAAGGTGGATGGCTATATAATTGCTGCTTAGATAAAGCAACTCAGCTCTATGTATGGTAGATATGTGTATAATGGCAGCTTAGATACAGCAGCTGATCTCTATACATGGAAAATATCTGTATAATAGCAGCTTAGATACTTCAGCTGAGCTCTATGTAAGGTGGATGACTATATAATGGCAGCTTAGATACAGCAGCTCAGCTCTATGTAACATAGATGTCAATGTAATGGCAGATTAGATACAGTGGTACATCTCTCTGCAAGGTAGATGTCTATCTAATGGCAGCTTAGATACAGTGGTACATCTCTATGTAAGGTGGATGGCTATGTAATGGCAGCTTAGATACAGCAGCTCAGCTCTATGTAGATGGTAGATACCTCCATAATATAGTATATAAATCCAGTGACGTCTTATCTGTATGTAGTGAGAATGGAGTAGAAGGAGAACACTGTAACCCAGGGGTCTCAAACTCAATTTACCTGGGGGCCGCTGGAGGTAGGTTCTGGGTAAGACTGGGCCGCATCAAGTTTTCCACACAAAATGCGCTTACAAAATCTCATTATTCAGATTCAAATGTCATGGCGTCTCCCAGCGCAAGGAAAGCCCCGAGCGGGGAGACGTGCTTTCTCTATGAACGCGTCCTGTGCACCGAGGGGTCCCAAGCTCCTACCGCACTGAGCCCAGTCAGGGACACTCCATCCCCCCCCTCCCCCCACCCGGTACTTGCCTCCCCGTGTCCCTCCCATCGAAGAAGATGAAGTCGCCGCTCTGACCTGCACCAAGTGCGTTCAGAACGGCGACTTCATCTTCTTCAAGTACCGGAGGGAAGGGGATTAACCGGTTACGGGCCCTTTCCTGTTTTTTCATGTCCATTTTTCACTCCCACCTTCAAAAATCTATAACTTTTTATATTTTTACACGTAAAGAGCTGTGTGACGGCTTGTTTTCTGCGTAACAAATTGCACTTCATAGTGATGGTATTAAATATTCCATGCCATGTACTCGGAAGCGGGAAAAAAATTCCAAATGCAATGAAAATGCATTTGCGCCATTTTCTTGTGGGCTTGAATATTACGTCTTTCACTGAGCGCCCCAAATGACATGTCTATTGTATTCTTTGGGTCGGTACGATTAAGGGGATACCAAATTTGTATAGGTTTTATAATGTTTTCATACATTTACAAAAATGAAAACCTCCTGTACAAAAATTATTTTTTTGATTTTGCCAACTTCTGGCGCTAATAACTTTTTTATACTTCGGTGTACGGAGCTGTGGGTGGTGTCATTTTTTGCGAAATTTGATAATATGTTCAATGATATCATTTTTAGGACTGTACGACCTTTTGATCACTTTTTATAGATTTTTTTATATTTTTCAAAATGGCAAAAAAGTGCCATTTTCGACTTTGGGCGCTATTTTCCGTAACGGGGTTAAACGCATTGAAAAACCATTATTATATTTTGATAGATTGGGCATTTTCGGACGCGTCGATACCTAATGTGTTTATGATTTTTACTGTTTATTTATATTTATGTCAGTTCTAGGGAAAGGGGTGATTTGAAATTTTAGGTTTTTTTATTATTTTTTTTTTAAAACTTTTTTTTATTTTTATTTATACTATTTTTCAGACTCCCTAGGGTACTTTAACCCTAGGTTGTCTGATCGATCCTATCATATACTGCCATACTACAGTATATGGGGAATTTCCTCCTCATTCATTACAATGTGCTATCAGCACATTGTAATGAAGGGGTTAAAACGAAATAGCCTCGGGTCTTCGGAAGACCCGAGGCTACCATGGAGACGGATCGCCGCCCCCCGATGACGTCACGGGGAGCGGCGATCCCAGGTAAGATGGCGGCGCCCATGCGCCGCTATCTTTTTGAGGCTGTGAAAACACCCGCGATCGGTGCTAGCAATATGCAGCAAAGACTTACCGGCTATGGAGAGGGCTCAGCCTGTGAGCCCTCTCCATGCAGCGCGACCCGACCGCCGCCGCAAAATATTGTCCCGCGGGCCGCGAGTTTGAGACCCCTGCTGTAACCCCTGCTGCTGCATATTACGCCATAGCCTCAGTTACTTCACTATACACTGATCTACTGGCTCTTCTTAATAATCGTTGCCCATTGCCTCCTACCACAATGGGGGGCTTCTGCCCTTACTAGAGGCTTCTACACAGCAGTAATATTAGTTTTGGTAGATACTAGGTGGAACTCACTGGTTAAACTAGACTAATCGAGTAGCTTCCTCCAGCAGGTGTCACTAGAGAGATAGTGTTCTTCTTTCTAGAGGAGAGCTCATTTGCATACATTCTCCTTATAGACTATGATTGGTTTGGGGGGCACTTTGGACCTGATACCTGATAATCAGCATCAAATTCAGGGATCAGTTAAATATTGACCCCCAGTCTCTCATAGGGCACAGAGACCCTTGTCTTCCGTTTTGGAGAGAACTTATTTGCATAGACTATAAATGCATAATGCAGAGAATTTTGTGATACATGATGCAATTTTGTTACTTTTTAGTATCACAGATCTAAAATATGGGCTTTATCTTACGTTATTTCTGCATTATCTTACTACGAGGAGTTTGCTTTGGGCTTCGTCGGGTGATTTCTCTCCCCGGTCTTGGCAGGAGGTCCTGCATCCTCACCCTGCACCTGTTATCAGTAATAATCACATAATAAGCTGCTATAAATACACTTGACAACTTTAACTAAGGTTTCCAGCCAGTGTCTTGGTCCTTTTCCCAGTTTTCCTCTATGCACCGATACCTTCTATTGTTATCCACCATCTGCCTGTAACTGGGCGATGCTGATGATGAGCGCACAATGGGCTTCCCCTGGTATTTAAAGGGAACCTGTCACCAGGTTTTACCCCATTACACTACTAGCCCCTAAGATTTTAGATAAAAGAGGGAATTTTGGAAAGGACCTTTCATATCCTACCTGAGGGGACTAGTGGCTTAGTGGGGTAAAACCTGCTGTCAGGTTCTCTTTAAGGTTACAGGTCAGGTTATCTATCACATTGGGACTAGAACTTGAGTTATATATGAAGATGTTGCTATCTATATACATGTGCAAGGTCAAGTCATGATCATCTATATACCAGGGTATAGGCCATTCCATATATCAACGTCCCCTCCAAAATATTTTTTGAGTGGGACATCTCCCTCTGAGTAAATATAACATACAGCACTCTACCAGGTCTAGGGCAATAAAGGGGTTAATGCTAGACTACTTGGTAGTATGTAGCAGTAAAGGGTTAAAGTCTCTATACCTGCCAGTATAGGGCAGTTAAAGGGTTAATGCTAGAGTCCCAAAGTGATCAAGGGGAATGAAGTGGTGAACCTCGTTATACCTTGTGGTTTCGGGGCATGAGGGGGCTAATGCGAGACTCCATGGGACTAGGCAGATATAATTATAAGATGCTAGTTTAAGGACAGGCTGATTTTATGCTTTGTTTGGTAGCATGAATTTGCAGTCCCCACTTCAGTAGATGTCAGTGGGATCAATGGCTACTTTAACAGTTTCCTGCCACTACCCAGCTCCGAACAACCCGAACATCTGATTGGGGGCTCGTGTCAGTCCACCAAGTATCAGACATGAATTGCCTCTTCTGAAAATACGCCATCATGTTAATCCCTGGGGTGTTGTAAAAAGCCCATCTATGCTGAGGGACTGTCCTTTCCATGACAGGAAGCTCCACATTGATCATAAAGATAATTGTAGGAAGTACAGAAAGAGAACTGTGCAGCTGTACTTTATGGCTGCACAGTTCTCTCTATGTGTGATCTGCCTGATGTGTGATAATCATCCTATTAGATATTGACAGTGCCAGAAATTTGTCTAAGTGGGGTTAAGCCACCTATTGGCCACCGTTTATCCCTTGTCTGCTTTCCAGTAGCAATCAGGATAAAATGGTCTTAACATCCTTCATTAGATCACTAGGACTAATTTGGGGGAGTCCAGTGGGAATGGTTGAAGCCTTGCCTGGGTGCCTTGGGGGCTCATAAAGTTACTATTCCCTATACCAAGAGACAATTGCTATAAAGGATAGAAGACCTAGTACAGATATTGAGGTTTTTACTTACTTGGGGGCTGGGGGAGGGTCTGTATTTATGTAGGTGTTCTGTATGGATGAGTCTTTTGTACTTTTTTAGTGGATTTGTTTAGCAATATAAATTCAAGACTAAATATGTTCTAGAATATTTCTTTGACCCTCCAGTATTGGTCATATCCTATCTTATCCTATCATATCCTATCTTGCATAGATTTTTAATCTCTCATCCCCTTTTATGATAATGACCCCCCTGGGTATAACATTAGCTAGCAGGACGTCTTAATTATTGCTCGGAGCTCTATTCATACCCTGAGCCTTCCTATTGTTCTTCGGATATTTGATCTTGAGAAGATCGAGTCTATGTTTATTGTCTATAATTCTATGAATACTTTACATAGTAAGCCACAGTATCAAATTTTGGCATCAATCACATTAAATAAAAACTGAATCAGTGGCGTAAGTAGGAGAGGCAGGGCCCCATAGCATACATTCTGTACATATACAGTATATACACATCACAGATACAGCATATATACATCACATATATGTCATACAAATATTATTTTGTACAATGTGCAGTATAATATGTATATAATGGGGTGCATCCTCCATTCTTTAGTTTGTCAGGTTGGATGATGGGGCCCCCTGACGCTGTGGGCCCCATTGCAGCTGCTATGGCGTCTACTACTGTAGTTACGCCCCTGCACTGGATACAAGTATACGGCCAGGAAGGGAAGGGGTGAAATTGCCATTTTGAAAATGCGGGCAATGGTAATTATATCATTCCCCGGTCTGATACAATGTAACGGTTATAGAGGAACATTCCGTAGAATCCATTATTATCGTTTCTACTCTTCTCCTTTATGTTTTCCTCTTCTCCCCATTAATCATTTGATGATAGCTGGACCGGCCTGCAAATATTGAGGTAACACTGAGACATCTCTTATCTGTAAAGCGATCCTGACACTATGAATAATGAAGATGAAACTCAGTGCAGTAAGATAAGCTCGCCCAGAGGATCTCTTTTTTCACGTTGCTTTCTCTGCCGGTCACATGACATACGAAGCAGTAAGTAATTTTTCATGAGGTTACTCCCAGCAGGACACAATATCAGTATCTTTCTTTCGTGGCAACAGAGACAAGATCAGAGTTTAACCATGTGCCCTCCTTAGGTCTTTTCTAATTAAGGGCCTGGATTCGATTGGCCGGTTTTCATATCACTGTCCATATCGTTACTCGATTCAGCCAAAGGGGTGAAAGTCAGGGTGAAAAAAGAGGGTAGATTTCCATAAATAAGTGATGGCGCCGAAAAAGAATAAAACTAAGAGCCAAGATGAAATGCAAGAGGGTGATGAAGACGAGGACCTGAAGAAGAGGTCATCTAACTTGAAGAACAAGAAGAAGAAGAAGTCATCAAGTAGTTCAGTTAGTCCCAGTAAGCAGAAGGTCGAAGTATTGCGAAAACAGAGCCTATCGGAAGAGCTAGAAGACGAAGAGGATCAGGAGGAAGAACCAGTAAAAAAACCAGTACGGAAGTCGACAAAGAAGAAAAAAGACCAAGTAAAGACCTCAAAACCCAAAGACAAAGCTCCAAAGTATGAAGAGGAAGAAGACTTTTTAGAAGAAGTAGAAGAAGAAGAATTAGAAGCAGTAGAAGAAGAAGAAGACGACGATGTTGACTTTATAGAACGTGACCTGAAAACAATTAAGGAAAAGAACAATAATGACATGAAAGAGAAGCGGAAGAAAAAGCGAGATGAGGAAGAGGAGGAGGAAGAAGAAGAGGAAGAAGAGCTCGATGATGAAGAAGACGAGGAAGTCGTGAAGAAGAAGAAAAAGTCCAAGTCTGGAAAAGATACCGACGGGAAGAAGAAGAAGAAAAAGAAAAAGGATGAAGATGACGACGTGGTCTCTGATGAAGATGAGGAGGATGGAAGCTCAAAGAAGAAAAAGTCCAAGAAATCTGCCAAGGAGTCGGACAAAAAGAAGGGTGATAAGTCCAAGAAACCAAAAAAGTTGAGTTACCTTGAGTTGTATGAGCAGGAGCTTCTTCATTATCACTCCGAGTCTTCCAATGAAGAAGAGGATGACTACAACAAGAAGAAAGGTTAGTAATATTGGTCTGAATTCTTTATCAGAAGTGTTAAGATTACTGAATCCACTTACTTTAACATAAGTCTGGAAACTTCACAGTCTTAAATGTAACCTTCTGGTGACCTGTCCCATGACTGTGATCATATCTATGGTAAAACTTGATTGAACTTGATGGACATGTGTCTTATTTCAACTGTATAAACTATGAAAACCTTCAATATTTCTATAGAGTTTGTGACAATGTTCTGCGACCAACTGCTTTTGCGACATCTTTTATTGTAATCTTCATCGTCTATAGTCTATATCTGGATTCTTCACGTATACAGTATACCCTATGTAGAGACAATATTTTATGCTTGTATGTTTTTATGATAGGGTCGTGTTACCATCTATATAACCTCCCAACATTCTATATAAAGAGCAATTACCTTATATACTCGAGTATAAGCCTAGTTTTTCAGCACAAAAAATGTGCTGAAAACCCCAAACTCGGCTTATACTCGAGTCAAAAAAATAAATATATCTAAACTCACCTTTCTGGCGACCCCTGTATATCTTCTGTGCGATCTGTCCGGCAGCGGCGGCAGGCTATATACACTGGGGCAGGGGCTGGCAGGCTATATACCCTGGGGCAGGGGCTGGCAGGCTATATACCCTGGGGCAGGGGCTGGCAGGCTATATACCCTGGGGCAGGGGCTGGCAGGCTATATACCCTGGGGCAGGGGCTGGCAGGCTATATACCCTGGGGCAGGGGCTGGCAGGCTATATACCCTGGGGCAGGGGCTGGCAGGCTATATACCCTGGGGCAGGGGCTGGCAGGCTATATACACTGGGGCAGGGGCTGGCAGGCTATATACACTGGGGCGGCTGTGACCAATGCATTTCCCACCCTCGGCTTATACTCGAGTCAATAGGTTTTCCCAGTATTTTGTGGTAAAATTAGGGGACTCGGCTTATACTCGGGTCGGCTTATACTCGAGTATATACGGTATATTATTATTTGATATTCAAATAATTGTTACCAAAAAAAACCTAAATGTAACATGTACAATTCAAAATAAATAGTGACATAATGTGCTCAAATAATAGTGTCCTCTAATATCCAAATGGAATACAGGCAGACCCCAGGTGACGTACAGGATAGGTTCCATAGGTTTGTTCTTAAGTTGAATTTGTATGTAAGTCGGAAGTGTATATTTTATAATTGTAGCTTCAGACAAAAAATTTTTTTGCCCCAGTGACAATTGTAGTTTAATTTTTTTTTTCTGTAATGGGACCAAGGATTATCAATAAAGCTTCATTACAAACACCTTACAGCTGATCATTACAGCCTGGGACTATAGTAACATCCAGAGAGGTCACCAGAAGTCACAGTGGGCAGAGGGGTCCGTCTGTAACTAGGGGTCGTCCGTAAGTCGGGTGTCCTTAAGTAGAGGACCACCTGTACTCATAAAAATGATCATCATAGTATAATGCCATATAGTATCCTAATAAAAGTTACCTTATAAATGTTTAATGTATCAAGATAAAAGCACCATTGCAGTGCATAGTCCCATAAAGTGCCCAAATATTCGTGTTATTTTCTAACGATAGCAGTCAAGAGAATAGTCAGGAGTGTGGACTGAGGTCAGACACTAGAAGGTAACGCAGTACTGAATCAAGGAGCAAAGGGTAGTCAGGAAATCTTTGGGACACAGATACACAGGTTGTAGGAAAAATCTAAATCACTGGCAGATAAATCCAGCCCCAAGGATAGCTTTAAAGCTGAGCAAAGCACTCTGGATTTTAACCATTGACTTGCTTTGAGACCAACACTGCAGAGGGGGAATATGACAAAAACGTTCCGTATAATAACATATAACACCCCTCCATATCCCATAGAACCTCAAGTAGTAACCGAGCCATTCCCACCATGCTTGTAGGTGGACAAAATAAGTTCTCAGTTGTATGCACAGGGTTTGGAGAGGTTTTGAAGCAGTTTACAAATCCCAGGGCTTTTGCCTCCATGAATCGGGGTCTGGTCTTGTTGTCTACATTGGGGATAGGCTGATGGAAGTCCCAGTATGGTGGCAGCTCCCTCGTATAGTCTGTCCTCAGAGCGTCTGCTTCATCTCTTCTTTCAGAGGATGTGGTGGTGTGATTGCTCTATGCCCTGCACTTTGTATCATTGGTGCCAAGTACCTGCCCTGGCACAGACTAATCTCCTCTCGAGGCTGTGCCAAGAAAAACTCCAATTTCAGTTTCTCTAGGGATAAAAAAATCTTTATTTTCCAGGAAAGTGACACCGAGCGCTGCCAAGAAATATTATCTTTGTCTTGGCAAATCCGGTAACAGAAACATGTCCCAAGTTTTTGGACTTATCCTATCATGTCCACCAGACTTGATTCAAGACTTTGACTTCACAAGTCCAAAACTTTCATTCTGTTTCTGTGCCACAATCCAGATGCAGATTTATTTGTGTGTTTTTGGGGCTTTTACTTATCATCAACAATGATACTTTTTGAGTTAATAGTGAAGGTTGCATTCCGCACAAGTAAGATAGGGGATGGATATCCTTCAGGTTCCACCCTAATATCTAATATCAACTTTGGTGTAAAGGGTCTGCATTGGTCAATAGTTTTTGGTAATAATGGTCTTCCTAATTCGGATAAGATAAGTATAAGTCTCCCCACAGCACCTCTTCTGGTGAAATGGAGCATTACATGTATAGGATGTTCATAATGGAATGTCCACATAACGTATGCCAATTCTTGGTCCTTCAGGGTCAGAGACATTGGGGCTCATTTACTAAGGGCTCCGCGGCCGCACTTTCGTCGGGTTTCCCGAATGTTTACGTTTTGTGCCGAATTCCGCCGGGATTTTGGCGCACGCGATCGGATTTTGGCCCTATCGCGCCGGCTTTCACGTGACAGAAATTGGGGAGCGTGGCAATTATACAACCTGACGGATTCGGAAAAACCGCGGAATTTTAAAAACTAAATGTGACGCAAGATCAAGCACTTACATGCACCGAGAAGAAGCAGGTAAACTCCGGTGGAACTCGGCACAGCAGCGACACCTACTGGATATCGGGCGCACGAACTTAGTGAATCCTGGCAGACCCGAATCCACGTCAGACAACGCGTCGGGACAGGAAGTAAATGAGCCCCATTCTTTTTATGTGCTCCTCATGAATGTGGACTGAATGTAAAGATGTGGTTGGGATAGTAGTGAAGAGACTCCTAGGTCAATTAAGCTCCAGGTATATGTGATGGTTATTTGGGAGGTCCTTGATTTAAAGGTAAGACCAACATAAGTCTACTGGCAGGTTCATGGATCAGTTTACATCAAGGACCCCTTATAGTTGAGGACCCTCAATGCACAATGATGCTTCCACCTTGGCTCCAAAACTTGGTTCCACAGGAAAGCCATCGCAGTGCTGTGCAAGGGATGGGACACCTATGAAGACATGATTGCCATCTCCAGCAACATGATCACCATGGCTGGAATTTCTATGGACTCAGTAGGGATCAGATAAAGGTCCCCAGAGCTCTGCTAGGACAATCTGTACAGATAGATCACTCCGTACCTCTATTCTTAGCCGGAGATATCTAGATATGAATGATCTGAGATGAACGTCTGAGGAAATAAAACTCTGAAATTAGTTATTTATTTAAGGATGGTAATCTTGAGACACTTACCTAGGGAAATTATAAGTCAAGGGTAAAAAAGGACTTACCTGTACTCACCACCCTACTAAAAGTCTATAACAGGACATAATAAGGAAACATCTGGACCTTTAAGGTTTGGGGCATCTATGCTCCGCTTTCTTAAGGTGCCGTTACAGCATTTTTATTGGGTTGAGGTCTGGACTGTGACTGGGCCATTGCATCATCAACAATAAGCTGGGAGTTTGGATGTAGGTAGTCACGAGTCCTTTTTCAGCAATTCTGTTGTAGATTTCCTGCTGTCCTTGGGATCGTGTTCCTACTATATGACCCAGTTCCGGCCAAGCTTTAGCTGTATATGGTCTCATATTTGTGTCTTGAATACCTAAGTATTGAGGAGAGTTCACGGTTGACTCAATTACTTCAAGACGAATTTGCAAAACAAGCCCAAATCAAACCCCTCCAGCAACTTGCTGGATATCTACTATGAGGTCTTTGTGCTGATGAGGTTGGATTTGTCCAAATTTTGTGCTGTGTAATATGATCTACACTTGGGTTTAATCCGTTTACAGGACATTGTTCTAAAAATCTAGTAGTTTTTTCAGATGTAAATTGTTTTTTAAGAGTGAAGAGGCTTTCCCCCTTGTTAGTCTTCCACACACAACATGCTCAGTCATTTCTAATTGTGGTTTCATGAACTTGGACATTTAACCTGCTAACTGAGCCATCTAGACTCCACTCCTGGGTAGATTTATGATGGGCAGAAATAATTGCTTCTCTTAGATCAGTGATGGCGAACCTTTTAGAGCCTGAGTGCCCAAACTTCAACCAAAAGCCACTTATTTATTGCAAAGTGCCAGCACAGCAATATAAGCAGTAATTTATTTCTCCTTGTTCATTGACAATTTTCAATCCTTCACCCTCCTAAGGACCCAACGCAGTTGAAAGGGGAGGGCAAATTCGCCTATCATTTTGGAAGATTCTTTGAGTCCTGTCTGGTGAACTTCATGCTGAGGTGATGGCCCGGGTGCCCACAGAAAGGGCTCCGAGTGCCGCCTCTGGCACCCGTGCCATAGGTTCGCCACCACTGTCTTAGATAATTTCTGATGTCGCTCTGCCTTAGCATTGTGTAACCAAGCCCGGATGAGAGAGTGGGCATCTGGGGCACTGGGAGGGGGCCTCCATCACTCTGTACATGACAGGAGGACCTCCATCAGTCCTTCACTGAAGAACTAAATGTGCCAGCAGTGGTCCAGTGCAAGCACCTCCCGGCTCCAGAAGAACCCTGTCTGCACAGTGGGATTTAGGTGGGGAGCTGGGCTGCATGCCCCTTATTCATAAAATTGTTTGGCTGAGCCGCACCCCACCTATCCAATCCACCCACTGAGGTGCTCCACCCTTAATAAACCGGAAGGGTGTCACTTAAATGAGTTAATGGGTTGGATATAGGAGGCCATCAGACAGTTATTAGCCATATATGCCTCCATGCCACCTATAACTGATGGAGGGCTCTCCTTTACCTAACACTTTTACCAAGCCGACTCCCGTAGCCCATACAATTACACGTAGACCCCTCCAAGTCATTGCCACCCCTAACCTACTTCATTTATGCTGTGTTTTATCATTATTTCCTGCTGTTACTATGTAGTAAGATTGGTTTTGGTACTTGTCTCCATGTAATATATTTAGTTATGTTGTAGTTTTGTTATATTACAGCTTTTATGCACTAAAAATCAGATTGTCTAAAAACTCCAGAATGAGAGTCCACAATGTCTTTACAGCCCAGGCCCGTGATAGACTTAGCTTACACTCAAGCGCCCACTGACTTTAGACGGGCGTGAGTCTGCAGCAACGTTTTTCAGCATCGCTGCAGTTTCTCCTGCTCCTGCACTGATCGCAGGACCAGGTTCCTGGCTGTCAGAGACAACTAGAGACCCTGGGGAGAAAGTAGAAGCGGTTTATTACCACTTCTGCCAATTCCTTTCATCACTGCCTAGTGCCGAAGTAAAGGTATGTAGTGAATAACAGATCCTGTCCTGTCCCTGACTCTATAGACCCGGTGATCGTGTGATCGCTAGGTCTGGAAGGGTCTGACCCAGTACAGCTCTGCCCACACAGGGGGTCGTTTTCTCCTGTCACCGGGGCTCTTATAGATGCCCCAGTTACAAGTATGAACTTGGAAGAAAGATCTATCTCCTTACCATAGTAAGTAAAAAAAAAACACAGTGGGGGTCATTTACTAAGGGCCCGATTCGCGTTTTCCTGGCGCGTTACCTGAATATTTCCGATTTGCGGCGATTTCCCCTGAATTGCCCCGGGATTTTGGCGCACACGATCGGATTGTGGCGCATCGGCGCCGGCGTGCACGCGACAGAAATCGGGGGGCGTGGCCCGAACGAAAACCCGACGGATTCGGAAAAACCGCTGCATTTTTAAAAAAAAAAGTGTCGCTGGACACACCCTTACCTTCACCAAGTATAGGATCGTGAACTCCTGTGACATCTGGTGGACGTGGGAGGAACTGCCTTAGTAAATAGCTGGAAGACCCGAATCCACCGCAGAGAAAGCACCGCTGGATCGCGAATGTGCCGGGTAAGTAAATCTGCCCCACTATATAATTACATATGGGAAAGGGGTGATTTTTTTGGAGTTATTTTTTAAAATTTATTTTTATGGGGTTTTTTTTTTGTTTTTTTGGGGGGATACCATGATCACTGAAGCAGTATTACCCGTAAAATTCTATTTGCGTGATCCGCAAACATGAACAAAATTATGATGGGCTATAAATGTTTTTCAACAGACTACAGATTCATTGAAGAAACTGACTTGTGAATAACCACCTAGAAAATAAACGGTCAGTATGGTGTCTGCTAGGGCCGCCACCAGCATCAGGCATACCCAGGCATGTGCTGGGGCCCAGTGCTGCTGGGGGGGGCCCACACGGCCGAATCTCTACAGTCTACAGCAACCGGGCAACGCCTAGTGAGGGGAGTGTTTAATAATGAATCCATGGGGGACTACACATGCAGTCCCCGGGTTACATACAAGATAGGGTCTGTAGGTTTGTTCTTAAGTTGAGTTTGTATGTAAGTCGGAACTGTATATTTTATCATTGTAATTCCAGCCAGATCTTTTTTGGTCTCTGTGACAATTGGATTTTAAAAATGTTGGGTTGTCATTAGAATCAGGATTAATACTAAATCTTCATTACAGACGCCTGTGATAACTGTTACAGCTGATCATTGTAGCCTAGGACTAAAGAACAATAAATTACCAATATCCAGAGGTCCGTTTGTAACTAGGGGTCGTATGTAAGTCGAGTGTTCTTAAGTAGGGGACCGCCTGTATATAATTAAACCGGGCTGTATATAAAATAACCATGACTGGGAATTATAAACTAGGGAATATTTTAGTTACGGTAGTTTCTGAATTTTTAATGCAGCCCCATCAGTTCACTGCAAAGGGGCCCACTGAGGCTCTGTCACCCAGGGGCTCACTGAGGCTCTGTCACCCAGGGGCCCACTGAGGCTCTGTCACCCAGGGGCCCACTGAGGCTCTGTCACCCAGGGGCCCACTGAGGCTCTGTCACCCAGGGGCCCACTGAGGCTCTGTCACCCAGGGGCTCACTGAGGCTCTGTCACCCAGGGGCCCACTGAAGCTCTGTCACCCAGGGGCCCCCTGAGGCTCTGTCACCCAGGGGCCCACTGAGGCTCTGTCACCCAGGGGCCCACTGAGGCTCTGTCACCCAGGGGCCCACTGAGGCTCTGTCACCCAGGGGCCCACTGAGGCTCTGTCACCCAGGGGCCCACTGAAACCTGGAGCCGACCCTGCCTGTGAAATTGACAACAACATTTCTGGTATAAAGTTGTATCATATTTATCATACACATTCGAAATGTACAAAATAAATATGCAAAAATTCGGAGAAATCCAACACCTAATTAATCAGATCATTCGTATTTTCTCTTTTTTCTCTGTAGTTTATGAAGTGGTGACGATAACCGGAGATGTGCGCGGAGCGGGGACTGACGCCAATGTCTTCGTCACTTTGTTTGGAGAGTTCGGGATCACTCCAAAGATTCATCTCACCAGCAAGTATGTAACAGTACGAGGGAGTACGAGGAAGGCGCGAGACCTGAGAATGGAAAAAGTTTTTAGAACTTTTTGTAGACTTTAAAGAGGACCTTTCACCACCTCACACATGTAGAGATTATAGAAGAGGTCGCATTAACGCCTCACCACGCGTCATAGACGCGTGATGAGGCGCCATTACCCCCCAAAATAATTGCCATGCGTAAAAGAACGCATGGCAATTATTCCCTGTTGCGCTTAGACTGAGCGGCCCGGCACGCGCTGCAAATGAGGTACATGTCAGAAGCGTGATGGCAGCTTGTGACACAGTGTCAGGGGCGCGCCGGAGGGACCCGAAGTGAGTGCACCGGCCCCAGGGGAGACTTGTGGGCTGTGAAGATGATGCTCTCCGTCCTGCTCTACCTGCCCGCAGCTGCCTGCATTTATGTGATCCACGGGACCTAAGAGCAGTGCCGGGTGAGTGTGTGCAGTGTTGTGTGAGTGCAACGTTGTGTGTGTTGTGAGTGTGCAGTGTCTGCTGTGTTGTGAGTGTGTGCTGTGTGGTGAGTGTGTGCAGTGTTGTGAGTGTGTGCTGTGTTGTGAGTGTGTGCAGTGTGTGCAGTGTGGTGAGTGTGTGCAGTTTTGTGAGTGTGTGCAGTGTGTGCAGTGTGGTGAGTGTGTGCAGTGTGGTGAGTGTGTGCAGTTTTGTGAGTGTGTGCAGTGTGTGCAGTGTGGTGAGTGTGTGCAGTGTTGTGAGTGTGTGCAGTGTGGTGAGTGTGTGCAGTTTTGTGAGTGTGTGCAGTGTGTGCAGTGTGGTGAGTGTGTGCAGTTTTGTGAGTGTGTGCAGTGTGTGCAGTGTGGTGAGTGTGTGCAGTGTGGTGAGTGTGTGCAGTGTGGTGAGTCCGCAGTGTGTGCTGTGTTGTGAGTCCGCAGTGTGTGCTGTGTTGTGAGTGTGTGCAGTGTTGTGAGTGTGTGCAGTGTGGTGAGTCCGCAGTGTGCTGTGTTGTGAGTCCGCAGTGTGTGCAGTGTTGTGAGTCCGCAGTGTGTGCTGTGTTGTGAGTCCGCAGTGTGTGCTGTGTTGTGAGTCCGCAGTGTGTGCTGTGTTGTGAGTCCGCAGTGTGTGCTGTGTTGTGAGTGTGTGCAGTGTTGTGAGTGTGTGCAGTGTTGTGAGTGTGTGCAGTGTTGTGAGTCCACAGTGTGTGCTGTGTTGTGAGTGTGTGCAGTGTTGTGAGTGTGTGCAGTGTTGTGAGTGTGTGCAGTGTTGTGAGTCCACAGTGTGTGCTGTGTTGTGAGTGTGTGCAGTGTTGTGAGTGTGTGCAGTGTTGTGAGTGTGTGCAGTGTTGTGAGTCCACAGTGTGTGCTGTGTTGTGAGTGTGTGCAGTGTTGTGAGTGTGTGCAGTGCTGTGAGTCCACAGTGTGTGCTGTGTTGTGAGTGTGTGCAGTGTTGTGAGTGTGTGCAGTGCTGTGAGTCCACAGTGTGTGCTGTGTTGTGAGTGTGTGCAGTGTTGTGAGTGTGTGCAGTGCTGTGAGTCCACAGTGTGTGCTGTGTTGTGAGTGTGTGCAGTGTTGTGAGTCCGCAGTGTGTGCTGTGTTGTGAGTGTGTGCAGTGTTGTGAGTCCGCAGTGTGTGTTGTGAGTCCGCAGTGTGTGCTGTGTATTACCAAAATATTCATACTCCTCCTCGGGTAAAAATACATCACAAATATTTTGTCAGTTTTGCTTGCGGTTGCATTTACGCGGCACTTGCATCGCGCTTACACTGCGTTTGCGCCAAGGTTACGCTGAAGCGGTGTTTGCATCACGTTTACGAGGCGTTTGCGTCACATTTATGCTTAGACGCGGCTTGCATCACGTTTGCGCAGCGTTTGCGTCATGGTTACGCTTACGCAGCATTTGCATCATGTTTACACGCCGTTAGCATCACGTTTACGAGGCTTTTGCGTCACGTTTGCGCTTATGCGGCGTTTGCGTCACGTTTGCACTTATGTGGCGTTTGCGTCATGGATACGCATACACAGCAGTTGCGTCACACTTACGCAGCATTTGCATCACGTTTACGCGGTTTGCATCATGTTTATGAGGCGTCTGCGTCACATTTACGCTTACATGCCGCTTGCGTCACGTTTGCGCTTATGTGGCGTTTGCATCATGGATACACTTACGTGGCGTTTGCGTCACGCTAACATTTCCGCATTTGCGTTACGGTTATGGTTACGCTGCGTTTACGTCACGGTTATGCTTACGCTGCGTTTGCGTCACGGTTATGCTTACGCTGCATTTGCGTCACGGTTATGCTTACACTGCGTTTGCGTCACGGTTATGCTTACACTGCGTTTGCGTCACAGTTATGCTTACGCTGCGTTTGCGTCACGGTTATGCGGCATAGTTACACTTATGCAGCGCTTGCAGCACGGTTACGTGCCGTTTGTATCACAGTTACACTTATGCAGCGTTTGTGGCACGCCTACACTTACTCCACATTTGCATCACGTTTACACTTACGCCGCGCTTGCATCACGTTTATGAGGCCTTTAGATACATATAGAGAAATTACATCTCACCACTGACAGTATGAGAGAAGATTAGCATAAGACATGCCCCCAGCTCCACCCCCAGCTCCTCCTCTCTGACCAAACACAGATTGTAATGGTCACATCTCAGGACTAATAACTCTGCAACCGTGGGGGCTAGAAGGAAAATTCAAATTGCCCGTGAATCTATGTAGCCGCCCCTACAGAATGGCATCATAATCTCCATATCAGTGCGGTGGTGAAAGGTCCTCTTTAAGAAAATTTAAATTAAAAATTTTTTTTACATGTACTGACACCTAGTGGTGAAACAGATTACTGCACTTATTGGTCCAAACCCTTCCTCCTGGCCTCGGCTGATCGGCAGGGGTGGCTGACCCCACTGATCTACGGCTGATGGCCTATCCTCAGCACAGCTCATAAAACAGATTAGTCTAAATATAAAAAACAAAAATGGCTAAATTTTATGTTTTTTGATTGTAGGAGATTGTATACATGAATCTTATAGAGAAGTGATTTTGTATTTCCACTGTTTATAACATAGAAGGAGGGAAGTTGCCGGTTCTGGTTCCTGATTGGACCTTAAAAGTTATTGTAGACAGATAGGGTGTATAAATGGCACCTGGTATGCGGCATCTAAGTTATTAGTTATTTAGTTATTTCACAAATAATAATAATTGTTTACGTTACTAAAAACTCCGAGCGCTGTTTTCCAATATAATTTCTGTACCAATTGCTCACAGTTTTCTAGATCCCTGCTTGTTGTCATTATAGAGGAAGCTTTATTAATCTAATGGAAGCTTAATGGTTCCTGGTCATGTGATGTCACACAGGTGCACTGCTCCTTATATCCCTGGTCATGTGATGTCACACAGGTGCACGACTCGTTATATCCCTGGTCATGTGATGTCACACAGGTGCAGGGCTCGTTATATCCCTGGTCATGTGATGTCACACAGGTGCACTGCTCCTTATATCCCTGGTCATGTGATGTCACACAGGTGCACGGCTCCTTATATCCCTGGTCATGTGATGTCACACAGGTGCACGGCTCCTTATATCCCTGGTCATTTGATGTCACACAGGTGCACGACTCGTTATATCCCTGGTCATGTGATGTCACACAGGTGCACGGCTCGTTATATCCCTGGTCATGTGATGTCACACAGGTGCACGGCTCGTTATATCCCTGGTCATGTGATGTCACACAGGTGCACGACTCGTTATATCCCTGGTCATGTGATGTCACACAGGTGCACGGCTCGTTATATCCCTGGTCATGTGATGTCACACAGGTGCATTGCTCCTTATATCCCTGGTCATGTGATGTCACACAGGTGCACGGCTCGTTATACCCCTTGTCATGTGATGTCACACAGGTGCTCGTCTCGTTATATCCCTGGTCATGTGATGTCACACAGGTGCACGGCTCATTATATCCCTGGTCATGTGATGTCACACAGGTGCATTGCTCCTTATATCCCTGGTCATGTGATGTCACACAGGTGCACGGCTCGTTATATCTCTGCTCATGTGATGTCACACAGGTGCACGGCTCGTTATATCCCTGGTCATGGGATGTCACACAGGTGCACGACTCGTTATATCCCTGGTCATGTGATGTCACACAGGTGCATTGCTCCTTATATCCCTGGTCATGTGATGTCACACAGGTGCACGGCTCGTTATACCCCTGGTCATGTGATGTCACACAGGTGCACGGCTCGTTATATCCCTGGTCATGTGATGTCACACAGGTGCACGGCTCGTTATATCCCTGGTCATGTGATGTCACACAGGTGCACTGCTCGTTATATCCCTGGTCATGTGATGTCACACAGGTGCACGGCTCGTTATATCCCTGGTCATGTGATGTCACACAGGTGCACTGCTCGTTATATCCCTGGTCATGTGATGTCACACAGGTGCACGGCTCGTTACATCCCTGGTCATGTGATGTCACACAGGTGCACGGCTCGTTATATCCCTGGTCATGTGATGTCACACAGGTGCATTGCTCCTTATATCCCTGGTCATGTGATGTCACACAGGTGCACGGCTCGTTATATCTCTGCTTATGTGATGTCACACAGGTGAGCGGCTCGTTATATCTCTGCTCATGTGATGTCACACAGGTGCTCATCTCGTTATATCCCTTGTCATGTGAGAGTAAACAGAGCTCTGTGATATATCAAGCCATGCACCTGTGTGACATCACATGACCAGGGATATAAGGAGCCATGCACCTGTGTGACATCACATGACCAGGGATATAAGGAGCCGTGCATCTGTGTGACATCACATGACCAGGGATATAAGGAGCCGTGCACCTGTGTGACATCACATGACCAGGGATATAAGGAGCCATGCACCTGTGTGACATCACATGACCAGGGATATAAGGAGCCGTGCACATGACCAGGGAACAGTATTTATCCACAGGAAGTAAACATATCAGCTTCCTATATAAGGACAGCAAGCAGAGATCTAGAAAACCGTGAGGAATTGATAAACAAAATATATTGGGATATTGTATAACTTTCCTTACACAAACCATAAATTTGATGGAAGTGGACAACCCCTTGAATGTACTTACAATTCGATCTCTATAGCGCCCTCTGGTGGCAGAGATGTTTGCTGCAGCTGTAGATGTTCTCGCTTTGTCCTTGTGATTTATTGTGATGTCATTTCCAAAATTTTCCTTGTTAAAGTTTGTATATTGTGTTTTATCCTCATTACAGCACTGACAAGAGGTAACCGCCCTGTCCGGAGTGTTAGGAGCCGCGACCCTTGCACTCTGTACAGAAACTGAAGTGGGACTGGTAAAGAAAATACATGGGATTTCTTGAGCCGTTTCCTTTTTTTTGCCATATACTTAGTTGTGTGTAATCTCCATGTGCAGGAGGCGCAGGCACAATAAGAGGCTCATTGTCTGGCGTCAGGATAGCGCAGCGATCAGTCATGCGGAGGATTGGACCCGCGCTGGGACTGATAACGCCATTTTCTCATTAAAATCCTTTAAATTGTAGGGTTATAATAAGTTTTCAGTCTAATTCATCCTACGGTAAAGGGCCACTCTGCAGCAGATTAATCTGTAAGAGGCTAAGAAATTCCCCCTTAAATGCCTCGAAGGAGCAGTAAATGGAAGTGAGAATATTTCGAGAGTCTCTTTCCTTAAAGGGAACCTCATAGGATGTGGCCCCGAGTCTTCACATACATATAAAATCCTCGAAGGGAAATGTTTATCTCTTGGCTCCCCACAATTGAACTTCGAAAATCTACAAGTATTCCAAAAATGTGATTTTCCCCCTATACTTTGTCACCTCTAGGTGGCGCTGTTGCTACTGATCACATCTATATGTGCATTGACGTTAGAGTTCTCCTTACAGAGACTGCCAATTAAGGCCGCCATGTAGGCGTATGGAGTCCTATAGCCATGGATGCTCCTCTAGGGGATTCTGGGAAAATATGCATTTTCTAAATCTTGAGGAGACAAGGTCCAAAAGGAAATCTACCATCAATATACATCATGGTAAACCAGGGACATTACTCATAGATCCAGACACCGGGACTGTGGTATCTCCTTATATTTGTTATCCATGGCCTCCTTCCTTCTAAAATCAGCTTTTACAATTATGCTAATCAACCCGAGAGTTACCATTGCCCCTCCGTGCTCTGGCTTCACAAGCTGTTACACTGTCTCCTCTTTCCCCTTACCTCCTCAGCACTTTCCCTCTCCCTCTGACTCATGGAACCTTACACAGTGGGAAGAGGAAATACTCTTGCACAGTGTAACAGCCTGTGAAGCAACATCATTAGCATAATTCTGAAAGGTAGATTTTAGAAGGCAGGAGGCCATGGATAAGAAATATAAGTAGATACCACAGTCCCGGTGCCTGGATCTATGAGTAATGTCCCTGGTTTATCAGGATGGATTGTGATTTCCTTTAAAAAGTTGTAGTCCTATAAGGTTTATCTAAGTTTCAAATACACCCCAACATTGGCCATGTAGTCTATACGTTGCGATGTAATTTTAGTAGGCAGCACAGTGAGATATCATGCTAATTATACCCTAGGTGGCGCTATTGATATCTGTTAAAGAATTTGTTGTGTTTATGGTCTACATGGCAGCATAGTTTTTTTATATTTTCGCTTTTAGGGTCTCTGTCTTCTCCTCTTCTGTGTCTTTATGATCGGAAATGGGAAATTATGCATTAAAACTTTAAGTTCAGAAGAAGAACTCAATCACTTTTTCACTCTTTTTGGGCAAAAAAAAGGGAAATAAAAGAGAAAATCCATGTATTTTCAGCGTACACATAACGTTATATGAGCATGCTGCTAATATTGTTTTCTTTTGTACAGGAAGATCCTCAGACTACCATGTACAGTGCATCCAGAGGCCTGGATCTGCAGCAGTGTACTAGTGCTTAAAGGGATTCTCCATCTACATTCAATTTGAAAAAATCTGAATAATATCTTTTGTGGCTCAGCGTATAACTCTGACTTTCATTTACACATCTGATCCAGACTGATTGTTAGGGATACTTGTCAGACCGCATGTTCCCAGCAACCAGCCTGTACCTCCCAGCAATCATACAGGAAAATGGGGCCAGTAGTATATACTGCGGTGTGCATGCTGGACAACAGTTAGAATACACTAATAATAGTGACATACTGGGGCAGATTTACTTATCCGGTCCATTCGCGATCCAGCGGCGCGTTCTCTGTGGAGGATTCGGGTCTCCGGCGATTCACAAAGGCAGTTCCTCCGACCTCCACCAGGTGTCGCTGCTGCGCTGAATGCACTGGAGTTCACCAAGCCGGGCTGAGAGAAGGTAAACGTGTGTCCCGCGACACTTTTTTTTTTAAATGCGGCGTTTTTTCCGAATCCGTCGGGTTTTAGTTCGGCCATGCCCGATAGCGGGTGCCAAAATCCTGGGGCAATTCAGGAAAAATCGGCGCAAATCGGAAATATTCGGGTAACACGTCAGGAAAACGCGAATCGGGCCCTTAGTAAATGACCCCCACTGTATTCTACAAAGTCCCTTGTGCAGGTAAGTGCCCCATAATAGAGCAAGTTATAGGGGCACATTTACTTACCCGGTCCTGTCGCAATCTCCAAGGTGCGTTGTCCGACAAGGATGAAGTCCGGCGCGATTCACTCAGCTCGTGCAATCGATACCCTGCATGTGTCGCTTCCCCGCTCAGGTCCCTGGAGTTCACCTTCTTCTTTCTGGTGCATGTAAGTGCTTGGCTTGCGTCACAATTTTAAATGTTAAATCCAGAATCTGTCACATCTTGCGATGGCCATGCCCCCCGATTTGTGTCGTCTGAAAGTCGTCTGCCAAACATTGCAGATTTAGGTCCCTGACTGCACTGACAGCGTTTAAAAAGTAAAACCCTCAATCACTGCGGGCACTACTCAAGGGTGTTACCAATAGGGGTTATCATTTGGGTGTGCTACCAGAACCCAAACAGGTTTAAACCCACATCTGAACGGGTCCAGAAGGTCTCTATAATATTATAGGTTCTTTATAGTGTAAATCAGTGACTATTTTGTATCATATTGCAATGTCCCTATAATAGTGATAAGGTCAGTGAGTAAGAGTTCTCCTTACAGAGACTTTGCCAATGAAGGCCGCCTTGCAGACCTGTGGAGACTTATAGCCATTGATGCTCCACTAGGGGATTCTGGGAAAATATGCAAATAGTTTTTCTAGGATTTGATAAGGAAATAGTTCTTGTCACAGTGCCCCCATCGTAGAGTACATGACAGGGCTCCCACAATAGGGCTGGACATCACTTCTATGATACCGTCAGTCTGACCCTATAATAGTGTATTGCACAACAGTCCATTGCACGTCGCCCGTATAATAGTGACTGTCACCCGGCTCTTATTAGTACAGGATGAGTGAAAATGACATAACCAATCCCCCAGCAGGCAATGTGTGAGGGGTCCTATATTTCAGGCTATGTCCAGAACATGGCCGCCATCTTGAAAGCCGCCATATTGGATAAAGAGCAACTTTTTCCCACAACAAGGTGGTCATGTAACAGCAAAGATTGTCTCAGGAATCGATTGCCGCAATCAGATCTGTCATATCTCTTGTGATTTAGAAATTATCAGCACAGACATTCTCCAAAGATTCTCATGCGGGTTCATAAGGATTGGATCCAGCGCTTTCAGTTCTGTGTTTAGCACCGGGGACAACACGTCACATAGCTGTGCGTCACAGGCAACGCTCCCGGTTGTTGTGAATCACAAAAGATATGACAGATCTGATTGCTGCAATCGATTGTCTTTGTTATGTCAATTTCCCATTGGAAAAACTTGTCCCTGATCTAATATGGCGGTTTTTCAAGATGGAGAATAGGCCCCAAATATGCTGGGGGATCAGATAGCTAATTTTTGGGGGTTTCTGAAATAAAAGGATGTCCTGGGACTATAATAGCATTAAACCCATTCTGTATTGGAATATTAATCAGATTTTTCTAGTAATAATTGGATGTAGTTGGAGAAGCTCTTTACCCAAAGAACCGGCTCGCTCCACAGCGCCCCCGGCTGGCAGGAGCAGTTTGTTCTCTTCCTTGGTAGTCAAATACATGACAATTTACCTCATGGTGTCAGGGGAGGGGGCCATGCATCCCCCCACCTCACTCAAGCCACAAAGCAAATGTCTACGCTTTAATGAAAAATAAATTATAGAGAATTATCATGTATTTTAAAAAAACATTGTACCGTATAATTTTGCCATAACACTGAGGCCTGAGGCACCCGAAACCTCACTAATAACCCAAATTCCACCTCATTGCTGTAGCAGCCAATCACAGAACAGCTTTCTTTTTGACCCAGAGCAGTTTTTATAAAATGGCTGCTGTGCTGAGACTGGTTGCTATGGGTAACGAGGCCTGCACTGCCGGATGGTCATGGTATTTGGAGCCCATTAGGAGGATTGAGGGAACAGGCTACAAGACAAAACTCAGAGGAACCAATAACAGCACAGGTTTTATTTTTTAAGAGAAGAATGTAAAACATAAGCTGTGCTGTTATTGGTTGGCAGAGGCTTGACAGTTTTAAAATATGAAGCCCAATACAAGGATTTTAAGGGTCACAACTAAAACATTTTTGTTTCAGCAGTCTTAAATAATGCACACAGTGATGTCACAGAACAGGGATAATACACACAGTGATGTCACAGTACAGAGATAATACACACAGTGATGTCACAGTACAGAGATAATACACAGTGATGTCACAGTACAGGGATAATACACAGTGATGTCACAGTACAGAGATAATACACACAGTGATGTCACAGTACAGAGATAATACACACAGCGATGTCACAGTACAGGGATAATATACACAGTGATGTCACAGTACAGGGATGATACACACAGTGATGTCACAGTACAGGGATAATACACACAGTGATGTCACAGTACAGGGATAATACACACACTGATGTCACAGTACAGGGATAACACACACAGTGATGTCACAGTACAGGGATAATACACACACTGATGTCACAGTACAGGGATAACACACACAGTGATGTCACAGTACAGAGATAATACACACAGTGATGTCACAGTACAGGCATAATACACACAGTGATGTCACAGTACAGGGATAGTACACACAGCGATGTCACAGTACAGGGATAATACACACAGTGATGTCACAGTACAGGGATAATACACACAGTGATGTCACAGTACAGGGATAATACACACAGTGATGTCACAGTACAGAGATAATACACACAGTGATGTCACAGTACAGGGATAATACACACAGTGATGTCACAGTACAGGGATAATACACACAGTGATGTCACAGTACAGGGATAATACACACAGCGATGTCACAGTACAGGGATAATACACAGTGATGTCGCAGTACAGGAATAATACACACAGTGATGTCACAGTACAGGGATAATACACACAGCGATGTCATAGTACAGGGATAATACACAGTGATGTCGCAGTACAGGAATAATACACACAGTGATGTCACAGTACAGGGATAATACACACAGTGATGTCACAGTACAGGGATAATACACAGCGATGTCATAGTACAGGGATAATACACAGTGATGTCGCAGTACAGGAATAATACACACAGTGATGTCACAGTACAGGGATAATACACAGTGATGTCACAGTACAGGGATAATACACAGTGATATCACAGTACAGGGATTATACACACAGTGATGTCACAGTACAGGGATAATACACACAGTGATGTCACAGTACAGAGATAATACACACAGTGATGTCACAATACAGGGATAATACGCACAGTGATGTCACAGTGCAGGGATTATACACACAGTGATGTCACAGTACAGGGATAATACACACAGTGATGTCATAGTACAGGGATAATACACAGTGATGTCACAGTACAGGGATAATACACAGTGATATCACAGTACAGGGATTATACACACAGTGATGTCACAGTACAGGGATAATACACACAGTGATGTCACAGTACAGAGATAATACACACAGTGATGTCACTGTACAGGGATAATACACACAATGATGTCACAGTACAGGGATAATACACACAGTGATGTCACAGTACAGAGATAATACACACAGTGATGTCACAGTACAGATATAATACACACAGTGATGTCACAGTACAGGGATAATACGCACAGTGATGTCACAGTACAGGGGTAATACGCACAGTGATGTCACAGTACAGGGGTAATACGCACAGTGATGTCACAGTACAGGGATAATACACACAGTGATGTCACAGTACAGAGATAATACACACAGTGATGTCACAGTACATGGATAATACACACAGTGATGTCACCTTACAGGGATAATACACACACTGATGTCACAGTACAGGGATAATACACACAGTGATGTCACAGTACAGGGATAATACACACACTGATGTCACAGTACAGAGATAATACACACAGTGATGTCACAGTACAGGCATAATACACACAGTGATGTCACAGTACAGGGATAGTACACACAGCGATGTCACAGTACAGGGATAATACACACAGTGATGTCACAGTACAGGGATAATACACACACTGATGTCACAGTACAGGGATAATACACACAGTGATGTCACAGTACAGAGATAATACACACAGTGATGTCACAGTACAGGGATAATACACACAGTGATGTCACAGTACAGGGATAATACACACAGTGATGTCACAGTACAGGGATAATACACACAGCGATGTCACAGTACAGGGATAATACACAGTGGTGTCACAGTACAGGGGTAATACGCACAGTGATGTCACAGTACAGGGGTAATACGCACAGTGATGTCACAGTACAGGGATAATACACACAGTGATGTCACAGTACAGAGATAATACACACAGTGATGTCACAGTACAGGGATAATACACACAGTGATGTCACAGTACAGGGATAATACACACAGTGATGTCACAGTACAGGGATAATACACACAGTGATGTCACAGTACAGAGATAATACACACAGTGATGTCACAGTACAGAGATAATACACACAGTGATGTCACAATACAGGGATTATACACACAGTGATGTCACAGTACAGGGATAATACACACAGTGATGTCACAGTACAGGGATAATACACAGTGGTGTCACAGTACAGGGGTAATACGCACAGTGATGTCACAGTACAGGGGTAATACGCACAGTGATGTCACAGTACAGGGATAATACACACAGTGATGTCACAGTACAGAGATAATACACACAGTGATGTCACAGTACAGGGATAATACACACAGTGATGTCACAGTACAGGGATAATACACACAGTGATGTCACAGTACAGGGATAATACACACAGTGATGTCACAGTACAGAGATAATACACACAGTGATGTCACAGTACAGAGATAATACACACAGTGATATCAAAGTACAGAGATAATACACACAGTGATGTCACAGTACAGGGATAATACACACAGTGATGTCACAGTACAGGGATAATACACAGAGATGTCACAGTACAGGGATAATACACACAGTGATGTCACAGTACAGGGATAATACACACAGTGATGTCACAGTACAGGGATACTACACACAGTGATGTCCAAGTACAGGGATAATGCACACAGTGATGTCACAGTACAGGGATAATACGCACAGTGATGTCACAGTACACGGATAATACGCACAGTGATGTCACAGTACAGGGATACTACACACAGTGATGTCACAGTACAGGGGATAATACACACAGTGATGTCACAGTACAGTGATAATACACACAGTGATGTCACAGTACAGGGATAATACACACAGTGATGTCACAGTACGGAGATAATACACACAGTGATGTCACAGTACAGGGATAATACACACAGCGATGTCACAGTACAGAGATAATACACACAGCGATGTCACAGTACAGGGATAATACACACAGTGATGTCACAGTACAGGGATAATACACACAGTGATGTCACAGTACAGGGGATAATACACACAGTGATGTCACAGTACAGGGATAATACACACAGCGATGTCACAGTACAGGGATAATACACACAGTGATGTCACAGTACAGGGATAATACACATAGTGATGTCACAGTACAGGGATAATGCACGCAGTGATGTCACAGTACAGGGATAATACACACAGCGATGTCACAGCACAGGGATAATACACACAGTGATGTCACAGTACAGGGATACTACACACAGTGATGTCACAGTAAAGAGAAAATGCACACAGTGATGTCACAGTACAGGGATAATACACACAGTGATGTCACAGTACAGAGATAATACACACAGCGATGTCACAGTACAGAGATAATACACACAGCGATGTCACAGTACAGGGATAATACACACAGTGATGTCACAGTACAGGGATACTACACACAGTGATGTCACAGTACAGGGATAATGCACACAGTGATGTCACAGTACAGGGATAATACGCACCGTGATGTCACAGTACACGGATAATACGCACAGTGATGTCACAGTACAGGGATACTACACACAGTGATGTCACAGTACAGGGGATAATACACACAGTGATGTCACAGTACAGTGATAATACACACAGTGATGTCACAGTACAGGGATAATACACACAGTGATGTCACAGTACGGAGATAATACACACAGTGATGTCACAGTACAGGGATAATACACACAGCGATGTCACAGTACAGAGATAATACACACAGCGATGTCATAGTACAGGGATAATACACAGTGATGTCGCAGTACAGGAATAATACACACAGTGATGTCACAGTACAGGGATAATACACACAGTGATGTCACAGTACAGGGATAATACACAGCGATGTCATAGTACAGGGATAATACACAGTGATGTCGCAGTACAGGAATAATACACACAGTGATGTCACAGTACAGGGATAATACACAGTGATGTCACAGTACAGGGATTATACACACAGTGATGTCACAGTACAGGGATAATACACACAGTGATGTCACAGTACAGAGATAATACACACAGTGATGTCACAATACAGGGATAATACGCACAGTGATGTCACAGTGCAGGGATTATACACACAGTGATGTCACAGTACAGGGATAATACACACAGTGATGTCACAGTACAGGGATAATACACAGTGGTGTCACAGTACAGGGGTAATACGCACAGTGATGTCACAGTACAGGGGTAATACGCACAGTGATGTCACAGTACAGGGATAATACGCACAGTGATGTCACAGTACACGGATAATACGCACAGTGATGTCACAGTACAGGGATACTACACACAGTGATGTCACAGTACAGGGGATAATACACACAGTGATGTCACAGTACAGTGATAATACACACAGTGATGTCACAGTACAGGGATAATACACACAGTGATGTCACAGTACGGAGATAATACACACAGTGATGTCACAGTACAGGGATAATACACACAGCGATGTCACAGTACAGAGATAATACACACAGCGATGTCATAGTACAGGGATAATACACAGTGATGTCGCAGTACAGGAATAATACACACAGTGATGTCACAGTACAGGGATAATACACACAGTGATGTCACAGTACAGGGATAATACACAGCGATGTCATAGTACAGGGATAATACACAGTGATGTCGCAGTACAGGAATAATACACACAGTGATGTCACAGTACAGGGATAATACACAGTGATGTCACAGTACAGGGATTATACACACAGTGATGTCACAGTACAGGGATAATACGCACAGTGATGTCACAGTACAGAGATAATACACACAGTGATGTCACAATACAGGGATAATACGCACAGTGATGTCACAGTGCAGGGATTATACACACAGTGATGTCACAGTACAGGGATAATACACACAGTGATGTCACAGTACAGGGATAATACACAGTGGTGTCACAGTACAGGGGTAATACGCACAGTGATGTCACAGTACAGGGGTAATACGCACAGTGATGTCACAGTACAGGGATAATACACACAGTGATGTCACAGTACAGAGATAATACACACAGTGATGTCACAGTACAGGGATAATACACACAGTGATGTCACAGTACAGGGATAATACACACAGTGATGTCACAGTACAGAGATAATACACACAGTGATGTCACAGTACAGAGATAATACACACAGTGATATCAAAGTACAGAGATAATACACACAGTGATGTCACAGTACAGGGATAATACACACAGTGATGTCACAGTACAGGGATAATACACAGAGATGTCACAGTACAGGGATAATACACACAGTGATGTCACAGTACAGGGATAATACACACAGTGATGTCACAGTACAGGTATAATACACACAGCGATGTCACAGTACAGAGATAATACACACAGTGATGTCACAGTACAGGGATAATACACACAGTGATGTCACAGTACAGGGATAATACACAGAGATGTCACAGTACAGGGATAATACACACAGTGATGTCACAGTACAGGGATAATACACACAGTGATGTCACAGTACAGGTATAATACACACAGCGATGTCACAGTACAGAGATAATACACACAGCGATGTCACAGTACAGGGATAATACACACAGTGATGTCACAGTACAGGGATACTACACACAGTGATGTCACAGTACAGGGATAATGCACACAGTGATGTCACAGTACAGGGATAATACGCACAGTGATGTCACAGTACACGGATAATACGCACAGTGATGTCACAGTACAGGGATACTACACACAGTGATGTCACAGTACAGGGGATAATACACACAGTGATGTCACAGTACAGTGATAATACACACAGTGATGTCACAGTACAGGGATAATACACACAGTGATGTCACAGTACGGAGATAATACACACAGTGATGTCACAGTACAGGGATAATACACACAGCGATGTCACAGTACAGAGATAATACACACAGCGATGTCACAGTACAGGGATAATACACACAGTGATGTCACAGTACAGGGATAATACACACAGTGATGTCACAGTACAGGGGATAATACACACAGTGATGTCACAGTACAGGGATAATACACACAGCGATGTCACAGTACAGGGATAATACACACAGTGATGTCACAGTACAGGGATAATACACATAGTGATGTCACAGTACAGGGATAATGCACACAGCGATGTCACAGTACAGGGATAATACACACAGTGATGTCACAGTACAGGGATAATACACACAGTGATGTCACAGTACAGGGGATAATACACACAGTGATGTCACAGTACAGGGATAATACACACAGCGATGTCACAGTACAGGGATAATACACACAGTGATGTCACAGTACAGGGATAATACACATAGTGATGTCACAGTACAGGGATAATGCACACAGCGATGTCACAGTACAGGGATAATACACACAGTGATGTCACAGTACAGAGATAATACACACAGCGATGTCACAGTACAGGGATAATACACACAGCGATGTCACAGCACAGGGATAATACACACAGTGATGTCACAGTACAGGGATACTACACACAGTGATGTCACAGTAAAGAGAAAATGCACACAGTGATGTCACAGTACAGGGATAATACACACAGTGATGTCACAGTATAGAGATAATGCACACAGTGATGTCACAGTACAGGGATAATACACACAAGCTTCTCTCCCGCATTTTGGTTCTTATGGCAAAATTATAAAGGCAAATGTTTTTTTTTATTGTGTTGTATAAAATTATGTCCAATGTATTTGCTGTTGACAGGTTGGAGGTATTGGGTACTGCAGGATGTTTTTTCTACTAGTATTATTCACTCTTCTCCATAATAAAAAAAAAATTAATTACCAACAAAATTAGAAAAGTTTAAGCCCTCCTCCAAAACTTCACTTTGGACTGCCCCCGAACAAACAGCACTGCCCACATCAGGTGGAGTTTCGTTAGGCCACACCCATTCTTGAAATTAGGCATGCTGAAATATAATTTGGGACTGTTTCTGTAATTTTCATACCATCCCAGCAAATGAATTCACAAAAGCCAACAGTAAAGCAGAGAAGAGAGGTAAGTAGGTAAGTTTAAGATTCTTTCTTATTTTAAAACAATAAATATTTGGACCCCAAATGAGTTTCTTCTGTATAACCCCTTTAAAACCAGTACCAAGATAAGACAAGAGTATCTGCTTTCTCCCAGAAACAGCGCCACACTTATGTGCAGGTTGTGAATGGTATTGCAGTCTAACTACCTCTATCACTGAATCTGAGGTGAAATACCATTAACAATCTGTGGACAAGTGTGGCGCTGTTTCTGGAAGAGAGGATGGTTCTGGCCACAGTCCAGCAGCAACATCACCAGCGCCACCACATGGAGAGAAGTGGTAGTGAGTCCTAAAGAAAAAACAGTCCTGCGGTACCCATATACAAATCCATGGGGGAAAGCTGTGACATCTGGGTGCAGGACGCAGGGTGCAGGGTGCAGGGTGCTGTGGTCAGTCCTGCCATGTTGTAGCACATATCAGAGAATTGGCTAGTCACACCTATACTGTACATACCCTTCACAACCAATGACCTACAGACTATATACAGTAGCTCCCTGCACTTATACAAAGCACCAAACCCCCTGCAAAGTTATAGCACCTCTCCCAAATTACTTGTTTCCCCTTCAAAAAAACTTCTCAGAAATCTATAGTTATCTGTCCCTCTGTAATTCCTCCTAGAAATGGAAGAATAAACTGTCATCTAGGAGTTACCATTCACCTTGATTGTATAGACTGGGTGTGTGATCAGGGGTGTGTCTCCACCTGGTACCACCCAGTTGCCAATTTATCTCTACTTTTACATTTCCCTGGAATAATTGAAGAGGAACAACACAATCCAGTTCTAAGAAAACTGTTATTCTATAGGAAATAGAAATATTTCCTAATAAAGATGGAAAACGGGTCATCAATACTAATCCCTGGCTGACCCCTTTAATGATAGATTCATGATACCCGCCTTCACCTCTAGAGGGAGCTATATTTATGCATAATGGCGGAAATAATTCCATGCATGGAGTTCTGTATCGTGCGGTCCAGGCTGTTATGTTACATATTACATTCACTTCCCCTTCAGCACAACATTACATGACAACCAGAGTGGACAATCCCTTTAAACCACTGTTTATGGGATAAAGGGAACTTGTCAGCACATTTTCACAAATGCAGCTAGTGAACAGGTTCCCATAGAGCCCTATTAACCTACTGACACCCTTTTTTTTAGCTAATTTTGTTTCCCTTTCATCCCCATAAATTAACTGGATCTTATATTATCCGGCATCAGAGGGGGTGTGTCCTTCTCAGCCAGCCCCTCCCATATACATCTCCCCATGTCCCATGCCTCTTCTCAGCATGTGGTGTGACAATGGTGATGTCATCCAAGGTCCTTTTACCCGGTTATGTTTGCAACGTCTACCCCATGTATGTATCTGATCACATGAAAGCACAGCAGCCTTCATGGACTTCTACTCCTTCCCATCCTCCATGGAGGCTGCTGTGCTTTTTTGTGATTAGATACATGATCAGGGTACACGTTGCAAATGTAACAGGACCTTAGATGACATCACCCTAAAGTGCCCAATGATGTAACAGAGCTCTTTCTCAATGTGCCATACAGCAGCATGTCCTAGCAGTGAGACCTGTCAATCAGAGAACAGAGAGGCGGGGCAATGCAAGTAAAATTTACAATGCAGGACTCACTTAGTATAATTGGACTTACATCAGGTTTACAAACTGATTTTTTTTTAACATTGCACCCATGGAGAGGAACCATTCCGGGATAAGGGCGATGCTTAGTTAATGAAGTAATTATTTTGGGTGGGCTAATTTGCATGGCAGGTTCTCTTTACAGCACAACTTCAGCCTATGTTTCTCTGCACCAGATTTGATCCACATCCCCCATGTATGTAAGGTAACAAACCTCTTCTGCTCTAACAGAGAGGATTCTGGGGCTTCATCCGTCCCGGAATCCTCATGGACTTTTTACAGGTGTTTCGTGCACAAGAAACACATTTGGAAGCAATGTATAACCTGCGCTCAGCCCGGCCTCCATGACAGTAATGACATTTCTTCCAATGATCACCCTCTCGGGTTTCCCTCCTCTGTGGTGGCATGTACCTGACTAAGCGGACTCAGCGCCAGACACGTGTTATCTTGTTTGCTCGCTGAATTTAGTGTCTGGTTCTTTGATGTATCTCTGATTGGTGTCTCTATGTCTGTATAGGAGCAGAACAGCGTTTGAGAGGACAAAAACCGACGTGTTCCGGGTCAAAACCAATAATGTCGGGCCAATTAAAAAAATCCGGTAAGGGTTCTGACGGTTCTGTATTTTATGTGTAGTACTCTATAGCCACCTGTAGATGGGGACATACACCCTGTAACTGACCAAGAATATTACATTCTTGTACAGTAGAGGTAATAACACACAATCTAATACATTTATTACACTGTATGTAATGCAAAAAAGATGGAAAGAATGAAAAAATATGGAAAAACCAAGAAGAGAAGTGGAATAAGAATAATGAAAGAAAAATACAGGGGGGAATGATAAGGCTATAGTTTTGGGGTACAGCTAGCAGACATCAGTTGTATGAATAACATATGTTAGATAGGGCCCTGGTATAGATTTTTAGAAGCTTTAATTTAGTCTTCTGTGTCAGGTTATCACAGAAAGCTTGGTCAAGGAGAACAGGACTCGTCCAGGCCCATCAGGGCCAATGAGGAGATGCTGGTTAAGATGGGGAGGCTGGTATATAGATAAGGGATCCTTCTGGGGCAGTCCCAATCTGTGTGTGGTAAGGATCCCTGTGTAGAAGGGGAGACCCATGGTGTTAGCGGCAGGCCAGGGGTCTCCAGGAATCCTTGCTAAAACTTAGCAGGTAACAGGCTGTAAACTAAAAGTCCTGTTGTCGGAGGTCTGTCTAGATGGAGCCAGATTGGCTCTGCTGCTTGGGCAACAGGATGGTAGTCTCTATGGATTCAGCACACAGAGACGCCCACTAAGGAAGCATTAACCTAGAAGACTGAACTCCTATATTCCGAATACTCCATTCTGGCAGTAGATCGCAGCAAAGGTTATCTAAATGATCAATGTAATATCAGGTGAGTTCCAGTCTTCTAGGCGAAGGAAGCTTAAAGGTGGCATGGGAGAGCTGGCCAGGCCCTCTCCAGCTGACTACCAAACTAACTGGAGCTGAATTTCGTGATGACCGGTCCAGTGGGATATTACACATTCATCAGGGTGGTGGCATAATCTAGAGTTGTAATGGGCCAAAATATCATTTTAGAATTCAATTAGAAATTATGTTTGTATAAAAATAATAATTTGTTTATGATGTAACTGATACAGAATTCATAATCCTCGGCTTCCCATTGAAATAGATGAAATACTGTTAGTCTGCCGCCACCACTAGAGGGAGTTTATTGTCTTCAGATTCATAGTCTCTACCTAAAGGGTTATTTCGGGATTTTGACATTAATGATCTATCAGATATAAAATTAGTAGGGTTTCAACTTGAATCTGGTGACCTTAGAATAGGCGGTGACCCCTTTCATTGTACACGCCATAGTAAGTCTTTCTATATAAATGTATATATAAGGAGTTCCCCGTAGTGGTGGTCACAGGCAGAAATAGTCTGACACCATTTTTGACCTCTGTAGTCCTCTGTAGTCCTCTCTGAGGATTGTAGCATTTCACTACAGAATGATTGAACAATATAGAGACTGGACTGTCCCCTGCACAGCCTTGTAGATCTATGCCCCACCCCTGAGGGACAGGGATAAGTCGTCACGTAATTTAAAGGGCAATTTTTAGCCTTCATTAAAGTACAAATAAAAAATTTAATTTTGTATTACATTTAGCTCATTTTTATCCATGATTTAGGTTCTGGTCCACTGTTTTAGTTCCATTGTGGGTTTTGCATCAGATTAGATGGAGCTTGACCAGTTAAAAAGTATATTTTAATGCTGTAAAGTTCATAGAACCCGCAAAAAATAGGTGACCCCATACATATCCACAATTGAGACATTCCATTGTGTTTTATAGAATTGAGCACGATAACACAGGGATGAATGCCGGCTGGTACCTCGATCGTGTCATCATCACTGACATGAATCGGCCTCATCTGCGCTTCTACTTCCCATGTAACAACTGGTTGAGCAAAGAAGACGGTGATGGCCTCTATGTCAGAGATCTGCTGGGAAGCCTCAACCCCATGGACGTCCCCAAAAGTAAGTGTCTTCATCATCTACATTTGTTAAAGGAAAACTCCCATCAAGATCCACCAGGATATACCAGGGACATTACTCATAGATCCCGGCACCGGGACTGTGGTATCTTCTTATATTTGTTATCAATGGCCTCCTTCCTTCTAAAATAAACTTCCAAACTTCCAATGTTACCAAATTCAAGCACTTACATTACCCCAGCCCCTGATGCGTGAGAGGCGGGGACTCACATTACACCAGCCCCCGATGTGTGAGAGGCGGGGACTCACATTACACCAGCCCCCGATGTGTGAGAGGCGGGGACTCACATTACCCCAACCCCCGATGTGTGAGAGGCGGGGACTCACATTACCCCAACCCCCGATGTGTGAGAGGCGGGGACTCACATTACCCCAGCCCCTGATGCGTGAGAGGCGGGGACTCACATTACACCAGCCCCCGATGTGTGAGAGGCGGGGACTCACATTACCCCAACCCCCGATGTGTGAGAGGCGGGGACTCACATTACACCAGCCCCCGATGTGTGAGAGGCGGGGACTCACATTACACCAGCCCCCGATGTGTGAGAGGCGGGGACTCACATTACACCAGCCCCCGATGTGTGAGAGGCGGGGACTCACATTACCCCAGCCCCCGATGTGTGAGAGGTGGGGACTCACATTACACCAGCCCCCGATGTGTGAGAGACGGGGACTCACATTACACCAGCCCCCGATGTGTGAGAGGCGGGGACTCACATTACACCAGCCCCCGATGTGTGAGAGGCGGGGACTCAGATTACACCAGCCCCCTATGTGTGAGAGGCAGGGACTCAGATTACACCAGCCCCCGATGTGTGAGAGGCGGGGACTCAGATTACACCAGCCCCCGATGTGTGAGAGGAGGGGACTCACATTACACCAGCCCCCGATGTGTGAGAGGCGGGGACACACATTACACCAGCCCCCGATGTGTGAGAGGAGGGGACTCACATTACACCAGCCCCCGATGTGTGAGAGGTGGGGACTCACATTACACCAGCCCCCGATGTGTGAGAGGCGGGGACTCACATTACACCAGCCCCCGATGTGTGAGAGGCGGGGACTCACATTACACCAGCCCCCGATGTGTGAGAGGCGGGGACTCATATTACACCAGCCCCCGATGTGTGAGAGGCGGGGACTCACATTACATCAGCCCCCGATGTGTGAGAGGCGGGGACTCACATTACACCAGCCCCTGATGTGTGAGAGACGGGGACTCACATTACACCAGCCCCAGATGTGTGAGAGGCAGGGACTCACATTACACCAGCCCCCTATGTGTGAGAGGCAGGGACTCACATTACACCAGCCCCCGATGTGAGAAAGGCGGGGACTCACATTACACCAGCCCCCGATGTGTGAGAGGCGGGGACTCACATTACACCAGCCCCTGATGTGTGAGAGGCAGGGACTCACATTACACCAGCCCCTGATGTGTGAGAGGCGGGGACTCACATTACACCAGCCCCCGATGTGTGAGAGGCGGGGACTCACATTACACCAGCCCCTGATGTGTGAGAGGTGGGGACTCACATTACACCAGTCCCCGATGTGTGAGAGGCGGGGACTCACATTACACCAGCCCCCGATTTGTGAGTTTTTGGTTTTTCAATCCGATGTGTATTCCCAGTTTTGAACAATTCTTTTACCCTTTTTGATTTTCAGAAATAACAGCGCCATCTGTCAGTGCAAATAATTTTAATTATAGATTGAATCATGTAATTTTTACTGGAAATCAAAATCTGCAATAAAAAATGGGTGTTCCCATTTTATATTTTAGAGTTGCCCTCTGCCAAGTTTGGTATCATTGGATAGATTTTTTTTTTTTGGATAGATTTTTCAAATAAATATTTGACATGTATATTTTTTCGATCCGATGTTTATTTTGTGAGACATTCCACCAACCAATAGGGAAAAGATAAACAATTAGAGAAATAATATATAGTAACTGTATATAGGTATAATTGTGTTTATTCATGTACTTATCTCTATGTTCTGTTTATCTTGCAGTGAACAAATACATTGCCCGCGTGTTTACCGGCTCGGCCAACGGCAGCGGCACCGATGCCGATGTGTTCCTGAATATTTTCGGTGAAAACGGAGACACAGGTAGAAAAAATGATCATTTTATACTCAAAAGTACAAACCTCCTATCTGCTCCCGGCCTTTGGGACCAACTCGGGAGCCCCAGTACAATTACATATATATATATATCTTGTGCATATATATATCAGGGCAGCACGGTGGCTCAGTGGTTAGCACTACAGCCTTGCAGCACTGTGGCTCAGTGTCAGTGCTTATTATTACAGCCTTGCAGCGCTGGGGACCTGGGTTCAAGACCCAGGGTCAACATCTGCAAAGAGTTTGTATGTTCTCCCCATGTTTGCGTGGGTTTCCCCTGGGTCCTCCTGTTTCCTCCCACACTCCAAAACATACTGGTAGGTTGATTAGATTGTGAGCCCCATTGGGGACAGGGACTGATGTGACAAGTTCTGTGCAGCGCTGCGTAATCTGTGTGCACTATATTAATAAAGGAATTATTATATTTATATTGTTAATATCTTATAATACTGTAATGGACATGAGAATAAAGTCAACAGAGAGGAAAGGCTCAGGGTGAGGATCCCCATGGCTACCCATATCATACAATTCCTCTGCTCTTGTCTGTATTTCTCATCTTCTTTCCAGGTGAGAGGAAACTGGACAATGACAAGGACAACTTTGAAAAGGGAGCGGAGGACAAATTCACCATCGATGCACCAAATTTAGGAAAAATTAGGAAAATCACAATAGGTCACAACAACAAAGGAGGGTCAGCTGGATGGTTCCTAGAAAAGGTCGGTACGTGGGAAAAAACTCCTGCCTTCTAAAATCAACTTTAAAAATGTTGACAAATCTTTTGTAACTCTAATTTAAAGGAACAATTTTAAGACTAATATATAAATCAATTTCTTTTGTGGAAAAAAAGAGAGAGTCAACATCTGACACTTTAACCCTTTCAGGACCTGGCCCTTTTTTGTTTTTTAAATTTCATTTTTCACTCCCCATGATCAAAAATCCATAACTTTTTTTATTTTTCCATGTCCAGAACTGTGTGACAACTTGTTTTCTGCGTAACAAATTACACTTCATAGAGATGGTAAAAAAACGCATTTGTGCCGTTTTCTTGTCGGCTTGGATCTTACAGCTTTCACTCTGCACCCCAAATGACATGTCTACTTTATTCTTTGGGTCGGTACGATTACGGGGATAACAAACTTATATAGGTTTTATAATGTTATCATACATTTAAAAAAATTAAAACCTCCTGTACTAAATTTTTTGGGGGGATTTTGCCATCTTGTCAGAGTGTCTGACATTTTATCCCCATGCCTCCTCACCATTCAGCACTTCATGTCATGTGACCAGGGTGAAGGTCCTTTACCCTCTACCATTTGCTAAATCTACCCCTTGTATGCATCTGATCACATGAAATCCCAGCAACCTCCGTGGACTCCTACTTCTCCCCATCCTTCATGGAATAATTTTGTGATTTCATGTGATCAGATACATACATGGGGTAGACATTGCAAATGTTACAGGACAAAGTATAGGGTCTAACTTATTTTGTGGGAAAACCCCTTTAAGGCCACGAGAATTTGGTAGAGATTTTTTGACATGTTCTGTCCCTGGGACATAACATAGGATGTTTGTTTAGTGACCCAGATAAAAGGGAACATTTTAGTTTTTCGCAATGCAGCTGTATTATGCTGGATGTCATGGGTTCTGCTGGACCCATTGGGGCAGATTTACTTACCCGGTCCTGTCGCGATCCAGCGGTGTGTTCAGGTCTTCCAGCATTTCACTAAGGTCGTGCGCCCAATGTCCACCAGGTGTCGCTGCTGCACCGAGGTCCGCCGGAGTTCACCTGGTTCTTCTCGGTGCATTTGAGTGATCGATTTTGCAACACACTTCGTTTTTTAAATTCCGCGTTTTTTCCGAATCCGTCGGGTTTTCCGTCGGCCACGCCCCCGATTTCCGTCGCGTGAAAGCCCGGCTGAATTCGGCACAAAACGGAAAAAGTCGGAAAACCCGACGAAAGTGCGGCCGCGGAGCCCTTAGTAAATGAGCCCCATTGTCTGGACCTTCAGAAGAATACAGCACTTGGGTCCTTCTGAGATCCAGTCCTATAATGAATTCAGGTAAAAAAAAAAAAATTTATCTTTTCCTGGACTAAAAACAACCAAAATTATGAATCCACACATAATGGGGCAGATTTACTTACCCGGCCCATTCGCGATCCAGCGGCGCGTTCTCTGCGGTGGATTCGGGTCCGACCGGGATTTATTAAGGTAGTTCCTCCGCCGTCCACCAGGTGGCGCTGCTGCGCTGAAAAGCATCGGTACGCACTTCAATACACCGAGGCCGGCTGAGTGAAGGTAAGTGCAAGCTCCGCGACACAATTCCCTTTTTTAAATGCGGCGGTTTTTCCGAATACGTCGGGTTTTCGTTCCCCGATGTCCGCCGCGTGCATGCCAGCGCCGATGCGCCACAATCCGATCGCATATGCCAAAAACCCGGGGCAATACAGGGGAAATCGGCGCAAATCGGAAATATTCGGGTAACACGTCGGGAAAAAGCGAATCGGGCCCTTATGACCCCCTATGTTCTCTTCCATATCTGAAACTCGACAGGAGGTAATTATTCACTAATTAGTTCCCTGTTTTGATCTGTAATTATGTATAATTGTATTTCTTCCTCAATTTACAGCCTCTGACTAAATATTTTATATATTTTATAAATTGGTCTTAAGACATTCAAAAAATACCTTCTATACTGTGATTATAAAAACTTTTTCTTCGCCTTTTTCTTATCAGGTGATCATTGAAGACATTGGTAACAAGGCGATCTATGAATTCCCATGCTCTCGTTGGTTCGCCATTGACGAAGATGATGGAAAAATCCAGAGAGATCTTCTTGTGGGGGGAAGTGAAGCCACAGGTAGGATTTCTTTTCATTTCAGTACTTTATAAAACTTTATTTCACATTATCTGGCTCCTTGCCAGCAAAATGTGGTGAGTCCCTGGGGAGGGGCAGCTGCAGCCTGTGTCAGTCTTCTCTCCTCCACATTCATCCAGCTCCAGCAGATGGTGTCCAGGCAAGAGGAATGCATGAAGAGACTCACCATATGCTGCTGGCAGGGAGCCAGGTAATGTGAAACAAAATTATATATAAAGTAGTGAAATAATTTAGAATGCCAACAAAAGCATTTTTAAAATCAGTATAGCATAGGCTATTGGAAGATGCCACCAGCTAAGAAAATGGCATTCCTGGTGACAGGTTCACTTTAAGTTGTGATGTTGGTATCCCCCCAATTTTAAGTGACTGTTGTAGATTCCAAGCAGAAAAAACCTATTACAGAGCAAAGGGCAGTTCAATTCAGGGAACTTAGAGCACAGGAGGACACGCCCCTATTGCCTCGCAAATTTATTATAATTTAAGATTAAGATAGTGTCCGTAGTATAAGTCCCTGGGTAATGGTTGGGGGAACCTGTGATGGTACAGCCATATTCAGGGACCAGACGAAGGCAACGTTGTGCAAAGATAACTCACGGTTATTGATTGGAACTGCAGGCAACGAGCCAAACGATTTCAGAACAGATGCCGGAGGGATTCCGGATTACTGGAGTGGTCATGGAGAGTGATCCTCAGGAGTAGATTCACCAGCCTGGTAGTAGATGCAGGCTGGTATGTAGCTGTGTCCAATACTGGAAGCTGCAGCTTTGTCCTGGGTGTTCTGTGTGTCTGTGCTAGTGGTGCACTGACACTGTCTCCTTCTCTCAGTGTATTCTAAAAGATGAGCTGTGGCCTCGGAGCTGCTCGTGTGGTGACAGAATGTACTCCAAGAGCAAGGCTTAGGCCAAAGAGAGTGAGGTCTGTGCTGAGAAATTGGTGTCAAACGTTCTATGTGCTACGTTTGTGCTGGTTTGTGCAGCAAAAATTTTCGTTTGTGCCACTATCGTTTTTAAGATATTAATGAAAGTTTCTAGAGGTCATCAGAGGTCAACCAGCCCCCCCCCACATTACCCAAACCAAACAAAACTGGTGCCGAACAATTTTGTTACGTTTGTGCTGGTTTATGCTGCTCAAATTTTTGTTTGTGCTGCTTTTGTTTTGAATATATGAACAAAAAAATTAAAGGTCAAAAGTTCAAGCAGCCCACATTAACCGAATCAAACAAAACTGGTGTCAAACATTGGTGCTACGTTTGTGCTGGTTTGTGCAGCAAAAATTTTCATTTGTGCCGCTATAATTTTTTATATATTTATACTTTTTTCCAGAGGTGTGTTTGCTATCTCCCCCTGGTGATCAAACCAGGGAAGTGTCACTAGGTTTGTTTTTTACCAGTTCATCCTAAACACCTTTAACCTATGTAAACACCTGAACATAAATGATAAATGATAGCGGCACAAGCGAAATTTTTGCTGCACAAACCAGCACAAACGTAGCACTAACCTTTGACACCAGTTTTGTTTGATTCGGTTAATGTGGGGGGGATGCTTGAACTTTTGACCTTTAATTTTTTGTTCATTTACTCAAAACAAAAGCAGCACAAACGTAGAAGAATTGTTCGGCACCAGTTTGGTTTGGTTTGGGCAATGGGGTTGGGGGGGGCTGGTTGGCCTCTGATGACCTGATAGCGGCACAAACGAAAATTTCGGCTGCACAATGCAGCCGACACCAATTTTGTTTGATTTGAAGAAGGTGGGGGGGCCGACTTCACTCAGGTTTTGTTGCACCCTGGTCAGGTGGTGCTCACTCTCCAATTACACTCCAGCTTACAGATTGGAACATCCATAGCTCCCAACCGTCCCGATTTTGCCGGGAAAGTCCCGTTTTTCTTACCTCTGCCCCCGTGTGTCACGGATTTTCCCCCCAGGTCCTGCTGTGTCCCGGCGCTGTGTCCGCATAGTAAATACTTTGAAAGCCTGAACTCACAGTACAGAATGGCTTCAGGAGGGAATCCTTTTCAGAGAAGTGTCGGCTTAGCAGAGAGCAGGGACCACTTCATCAGGTCAGATCAGCATCTGTCCATATATGGTCACTGCATCTCCTAGGCTTCCCCAGAGCAGACATCGGGCAGGGAATCCTTTTCAGAGAAGTGTCGGCTTAGCCGGAGAGCAGGACCACGTCATCAGGTCAGATCACCATCTGTCCATATATGGTCTCCAGGGCTTCCCCAGACACAGGCTCTTTATTTAATTAAATTAAATAAAGTTTTGCCCAGGCTGAGATTCGAACCTTGGACCCTCTGCACCAGAGACAGGAGCTTAACTAACTGAGCTATAAGCCCAGTGATACAGAGCTGAGGATTTCTGGTAACTAAGAAGTGTTATCTGCCACTGTTACACTGTGACACAGACTAATGCACTGATATATAGAGAGGGATCTTCTCAGAGGTTATTTATGTTAATTATTGAAACTATTATTATTATTATAAATTTTATTATTTTTATTATTATGGAGATGATTATTAATAATAGTAAAAATAATAATAATAATCTCAATAATAATAATAATAATCTCCATAATAATAATAGTCTCAATAATTACAATAATTTCTGAGAAGATGCCTCTCTATATACCAAGGCATTAAATCTGTGTCACAGTGTAACAGTAGTCATAGTTCTTAGTTACCAAAATTCTACACCTAGAACATCACAGAGGTTATAGCTCAGTTGGTTGAGGCGCTTTGTCATTATTGTACATGGACACTGCAGGTTCTGGGTTCAAATCCCAATTAGGATAATTTTTTTTTTTTTTATTGTGATGATTTTTATTATTATAATATGGCTAAAATTTGGGGCGTGGCCAGGGAGTGATTGGGGGTGTGGCTTAGGGGGATCGCCTTTTTTCCCTCTTTCCCTTTCACAAATGTTGGGAGGTATGGAACATCATTGGATAACAAACATTAAATAGTGTTAACCCTTGCCTGTCCAGGCAGAAGCTACTGCTGCTAATTACCTCTAGATAGCTGTATTACCTCTTAAGTGAGTTGTGCAGGCTCACCTACTGGGGAGACACAAACAAGGGGCTTCTTTGCAAACACTCCTCTGCCTGCACATTGGCAGGGGTGTTGCAATAGGAACTGTAAATGTTGAAATGTACTCCAGCTCCTATCCTAGCATAGATAAGAATGAATGGAGGGTCAGGGGTGCACATCATTTATTAATAGGTACCTGAATCAATACGTCAGCGTTCAGCGTCAACTTCTTTGAACCATAAATATGGAAGGTGATAAAGTCCCTTTTAGAGGGTGTAAAGCTGGGTTACATCCAAGACCTAAAACTTTCTATAGTAACTCTGCCACTTCCCTCCTTACCAGGAATCGTGTATAACGTTTCTATAATGACCGGAGACATCAGAGGTGCCGGAACTAACTCCAAGGTTCACATCATCCTCCATGGATCGAAGGGTTTAAAGAACAGCGGGAAGTTATTCCTGGAAGGTGGAGAGTTTGAACGAGCGAGAATCGACATCTTTAATATAGAGATTGCGGCCCTGCTCAGCCCCCTCAGCAGAGTGACCATCGGGCATGACGGGAGAGGCGTCAGCTCCGGCTGGTATTGTGAGAAGGTCAGTCACTGGGGTCCTGCGCCTTTCCCTGGAGCGTTAAATCAGATCTGTCACTTCCCTTTTAACGGGTCCTATGGTCTGTGGTTTTTTATTTTATTGCATGTGATTAGGCACTCGGATTCTACTTTCTGACCCACAATACAGGACAAGAATGGGGCGAGGCTTATATTAAAAGGAATTGCTAAATATGTTGGTAATATCCCCACCGGGGCCCGACATTGTTGACTAGGGACAGAGTAGCGAGCTTTATGGTGACTGGGCCTCTGGTGTCACGATAGCCTCGTCATAATGTAGGCCTCATCCACACCTGCCAGTGCCAGCAGGGGGCAGCATGACGAGGGGGAGGCCTGGTGACAGTGAAAGTTTATCCAGTGTAAGTGACAGATCCCTGGCAGATGGCAGAAAACAGAAATGTCTACTCCGACTGCAGCAGACAAAGGGCTGGTAACAAACTCCTTCCTCCGAGGGCAAGCAGGGCTCCCAGTCTACTGGTAGTGGCTGCTTAATAGTCCTTTAGATAGTGTGAACAAATTTGACTTCAGATTGGCCGGCGGTCAGCTTTGCCGGCTATGATCTCCTGCGAGCACCGTCGGCTCTGCTGCATCAGCAGCACGACAATCCACATCATGCAGGGCAGCACGGTGGCTTAGTGGTTAGCATTACAGCCTTGCAGCGCTGGGGACCTGGGTTCAAGTCCCAGGGTCAACATCTGCAAAGAGTTTGTATGTTCTCTCCTTGTTTTGCACTCTCTCCTCCGGGTCCTCCGGTTTCCTCCAACACTGCAAAACATACTGGTAGGTTGATTAGATTGTGAGCCCCATTGGGGACAGGGACTGATTTGGCAAACTCTGTGCAGCGCTGCATAATCTGTGTGCGCTATATAAATAAAAGGAATTATTATTATTATCATGCAGTTCTGTGGTAGCAAGAGACTAAGGCAGTGATGGCGAACCTATGGCACTGGTGCCAGAGGTGGCACTCAGAGCCCTTTCTGTGGGCACTCAGGCAATCACCAGAGAAGAGTCCAGTTATCTTCCTGCAGTCCCAGACAGCCCAGGACTTGCTGTGCACAGAGCTATTTTAAAGTGACAGCGCTACCTGGGACTATTTTCTGCTTTATTGGTGTCCTCAGGTGCTGGTGTTAGGGTAGGATTCAAGACATCCTCTTTTAGTGTGCGTTGGCTGCGTGTTTCTAATCAATAAGCATGCGTGCACATCGTAAGAAATTAATTCAGACACATTTGCTGATTTAAATCTCACTCATGCGATCATGGCCATGGCAAATCTGCACTGCTAGAACTTTATTTGGTTTCACAAAACTATATAGAAATTATGGAAGAAGCAGAAGGGGCGGAGAATTCCCAGCTCGTGTAGTCTCTTGATTGGAGAACTTCCTTGCTGTTGCTTATTGACGTCAGGACTGAAATCTTGTTGACATTCTTTAGCCTTAATTGTTTTCGTTATGATTACGAGGCCGGCGCCATCTTATAATGAAGTCTCTGTTACAATGATTTTAGGAAAATAGAACAAGTAGAAATGACAGGATTTGATCTATCATCTAGGTTTACCTTAACAGTCCCCCCTAAATCCTGGAATTTCTCTCGGCTACTCTTAGTCTAGAAGGACCTATAGATCTGCCCATATGTGCATCGTTCTCCTCTTCACCAGTTGGATGACAGCAGACCCCTGTTGGGTGTGCCCCCATTTAGTGGACTTTCACATATGGGAATCAAATCTCTACTCTACCTCTCCCTACTCCAGGGGCTGCTTGATATGTTTCAGGGGTGGTTGATCTTAGAGGGATATCGTCATTATGCAAATTTAGGTAACTTGAGTAAGGGGTCTTTGGCTTGTCTAACTACTGATACCCATGATACTTGGTGGACTTGATGAGGGGGACCACATAACACATAATAAGTGACAAGAGCAAAATCACAATCCCCAATATCACCCCCACTTACAGGAAACCCTTCCAATCCCCCATCCACAAAGTGAAGGATATAGCGTCCACTTCCGAGTTTCTCTTGGGTTCCCTGGACAGTCCTTCAATCTCTTCAAGTGCATGGGTAATGGATCCATAGGGGGCGATGTCATCTGGGATGTACATGTAACAAGCCACTCCCACCATCTTACAGACTCCTCCCTTCTCAGCAAGGATCATGTCCAAAGCCGTGCGGTTCTGGAAAGCATCTCAAATATAATCACAAATCTCTGTTGATTACAATAAAAACAATTACCCAACCAACATCTTTGCTCATAGCTATCTGGGGAATAATGGACTCTAGACCTGCCCATATCTGATTGTGGGCCTTGTACTCATCTGGGACCCCCCTAGGTGCTCCCACTGTATCTATATAAACGTTGTCATATAGGTGCTTCTCTCAGACCTCCAGAATCCTTTGGGATTCTCTACCTTTTCTTATGTGTCCGATCAACCTTATCCCTGGGGATCACGAGGAAGGGATGCACAAATCTTATCACAGTACACTCACCTTCCCAGCCTCTAGACCTGACTCTCCTATCCCCACAAATCCAGTACACATCAGACACTGCTAATACAGGGTTACTTGTGCTGTCAATGTTAAAGAAGGTCATTGTCTTCTTGCTCCAACCGTAGGTAAAGTCTCCTACCCTGGGGGCATCCTGGTCAGCCCTATAGATACAGTGATAGTCATGGTTGGGGTGTCCCTGAGCATACAGTCAGTCAGAAGAGACCAGCTAGCAAGAAGAATAGGTTAATCTGCAATAGAAAGTGTGGAAGCATGCCGACTTCCCTCTAGCTTCACAGACGTGGCACTGGTCAGCAGGACTTGGAAAGGACCATCATAGCGAGGCTAAAGACTCTCTCTCTGGTGTCTCTTCACCACCACGTAGTCTCCAGGCTTCAGGTTATGCGTCCTGAGGTCTCTGTTTGGATCTGAAAAAGGAATCAGAAACACTTTTGTCGACCTTTTTCAAGGCCTGGCTCAACTGTATGGCACATTCCACCTGGTTTCCTGCCATCATCTCTAGGGTCTGTGGTAAGTAGGGGCTTAGTCTGGGTGCACGGCCAAAAAGTACTTCAAAGGGGAACAATCCCATCTTTCTGTTAAGGGTGTTCCTATCTGAATGGTGGGCAGCAGGAAAGCACTAGCGCCATGGTTTCCCTGTTTCTTCCATGGCCTCCTGGATCTCTAACTTAAGAGTGCAGTTTAAAGTATCTCAAACGCACCACTAACTTGGGAAGGGTAAGGGGTGTGCAGGGCCTGTTCTACACCCAGGAGGGACAAGGTTTCAGGTCTTTACCTGTCCAGTGAAGTGGGTTCTGCGACCGGACTCTATGGTCTCTGGAAGTCCAAACCTGCAGAAAAATCTCACTCACCAACTTCTTGGCTGTAGCTCTGGTAGTAGCCTTGGTCACGGGAGAAGCTTCTGGCCACCCTGGAAAGAGATCAATGCACACAGGCACGTATTCCTACATACCACTTTTTGGTAGCTGGATAAAATCCATCTGCAGTCTCTGGAAGGGATACAGCAGCTTGGGTGTCACCTTCTGTGGGGACTTTACCACCTTACCCGGGCTGTGGCGGGCACAGACTATAAAGGCTTTCACTAGTCTAGTGACAGGGGTAGTAATACCCGGGCAAACCACTTGCGGTTTATGAGCACTAGCATGGCCATTTGGAATATGTGTGTGTGTACGTGGGCTACTTGACTTACTGTCGGGTGCAGGGCTCTGGGCAGGCACACCCTCTCTCCCAGCATCCAGGTCCCATCTGCATCTGGTCTCCAGCTCTCCTCCACACTCCCTTCACTTCTGATGACTCGCAGGCCACCAGGGACTGGAACACCTGTGGATCAAACTTTTAGCTCAGAACTCACCGCTGAGACTTCAGGACAGTCTCTGGGCTCCATCTGTGCAGCTGCCTTCGCCATCCCGTCAGCCACATACTTGCCCTTGGCTTGTGGAGTTACCAAATTGTGAGTGCTTTAACTTTTACTATCCTCACCTCTTGTGGAAGTAAGAGAGCATCCATGAGCTCTTTAACCAGCGTGCCATGCTTAAAGGGGGTCCCTGCAGAGGTGAGGAAATCTCTAGCCTTCCATATGGGTTCATAGTCGTGTTTAGACCCCAGAACTATACCTTGAGTATACATGTTTGTCCTTTTACCTTTCACCAGCTGTAGCGCTTCCCTGAGTGCCGTCACTTCACCTCCTGCGCTGACCTGTGTGGAGGGAGTGGTTCTGCTTGTACTACCTCATGTGCGCCACGGACCACTGTATATCCAGTGTAGAACCGTCTGTCTTCTCTTGCAGACCTGGAGCCATCTATGAGAAAAAACTCAACATCTGGGTTAATCACCCTTCTCTCCCCCCTCTCTGAATCCTGGACGACTGGTGATACGCCAAATGAAGGATTCAGAGCTGTGCACCTTATGAGTGTATCCTGGGGCATCAGGAGTGCACACTGGAGTCTGAGCTGTCTAGCCTTTGCTCAGATGCTTGGGCTGTACTTGGGTGAGGACACTGTGCAAGGTATGTGGGGTTTGCACTGTAACTGAGTGATCTAGGATCAACTCACTGGCCTTGGTGAGCAGATTGCTGGCTGCAGCTACTGACACATGAGGGGCTCCCCTCACGACTGAGTCTAACCGGGCCTAATAACGGGCCATTGGGGAGGCCACCACGTTCCTGGGCCAAGAAACCTGTGGCTTATATACTCAGTGCAAAATAAAATAAATGGTTCAGTGGCATGTGCCTAGGGCCGGGGCAGACAGGATTTGCCAGCTTAAGGCTATGGAATGCATCAATTGCCTCCTGACTAAGGGCAAATGGGGAAGAGGCAATGCAGTCAGAAAGGGGCAACATCAGGCTGGAGGCAGCAGACCTTATCCCAGGCCTGCAGGAGCTGGCCAGTCCTAGAATCATGTGCAGAGGCTTAGGGCCTCAGGGCAGGGGCATATTCTGGACTGCCAGCTTTCTTTCCTCTGTCAGGTGTCTGCCTGGGGCTGAGAAGCAGTGGCCTAGGAAGACCACCTTCTCCTGGCAATACCGGAGTTTGTCTCTGGAAACCTTGTAACCCTTCTGGAACAGAAAACACATAAGGTCAATACATGCATCCTGGCAAACAAAAACAGTAGGTCCTCCGCATACTGGAAAGGAGAACATCCAGTAAGGGGCTAGTCTGCCAGTCTACTCCCTGTAGGGCCGTGGGGTATTGGCTGGGTGAGTTTTACCCCCCTTGTGGGAATCTACATCAGATATACTGGAATACTGAACTGGTAAAGGCAAATAGGTCCTGGCAATCTTCATGCAGGGGCACAGAGAGGAAACATTTGCCAAATCAATAACCGTGAATAATATATCACTCTCAGGGACTGCTGCCAGTTTGGGCTAGGGACCACTGGGCTTAAGTACACTCATTGGCAGCTTGGAGGTCATAGACCATCCTACATGTATCCAGCTGTTCTTTCTGGGTCTTTTCCTTGACCGGGAATGGGCTAAAATCATCATCGGGCTAGCAGTGGAGAGTCACACATCAGTTCTACAATGAAAGGCACTAACTCTGTTTGGGGGGGCCGTTCAGAAGGGGGACTGTTCTCGCTGACATCCCTGTCCATTACCACCACCCCTTGTCCTGCCCTGTTGGGGGCGTCTCTGCCACTCACTATAGTAATGTCTCCTCCCCACCGTGGAAAACACGCCCACTTGGGTCGGTCGGTTGAGACTATTGGAAATGTTGTCAGTGTCACTTTGCCGTGGTCTGTGAAACTGGTCTCTGTTTCCCTCTGGCTTTCAGTCACAATCTTATCAATCCCTGTATACGCAAATCTGGTAGAGATGTCTCCAGTCCGTTAACACCTTTGGTAACAACCCACTACACTGTCAGGTCATTCCCCATGTGTCCCAAAGCTGCAAACCGTTCCCATGGGAATCTTCCATTACCGTGTGCGTCTCCGCTTTATCTCATCCAGACATATAGGATTCTCTTAACTATCTATAAACTTCTAGCCAGACTCTAACATCTCAACAAAATCCAGGTACACTTATGTTGTTTTTTAATCAAAAAGGAACAAAAGTGTACCTGGATTTTGTTGAGATGTTAGAGTCTGGCTAGAAGTTTATAGACATCTGCGTGTCGGTTAGAGGTTTATCAGAAGGTCCCCGCTTAACGATCTCCCTTTTTCTCCTAATTCCTGTCAAATCCCCAGACACCCGTTCTTTACCCGTTCTCCTATTCTGGCGGCCTATGTTTGGCGGGCAAACATCCGTCCTTTTTCTCCTTATTCTGGCGGCCTATGTCTGTGTGCAGACATCCGTCCTTTTTCTCCTAATTCTAACGGCCATATGTCTGATCTTCACTGCGGCTTCGCTACACTCCTCTCTATATGAACTTCGAACGTCCTCCCCCTCCCTTTCTGTTCTGGCTCAGCAAAGCGCATACACACAGCAGCCAAGGCACTTCTCATACAGAGCTATATAACAATTCAGACCCCGATGCAGGACACCAGGTGGCTATACATATTTACCCTCCAATCCCAGCTGTCTACAGCTACAGGTATCACCACTCCCCGAGTCACAGGCAAGTCACAGGTTAACATATGTTATCTGAAACTTACCGTGATCGTGGGCTGATCAGACCCAGTCGGGAAGTGGTGACCCCGAGGCTGCAAACGGTGCTGGAACGAGGGGGCGTCCTGGTCATCCTGATCGCAAAATCTCAGCAGTGCCTCCAATGTTAGGGTAGGATTCAAGACATCCTCTTTTAGTGTGCGTTGGCTGCGTGTTTCTAATCAATAAGCATGCGTGCACATCGTAAGAAATTAATTCAGACACATTTGCTGATTTAAATCTCACTCATGCGATCATGGCCATGGCAAATCTGCACTGCTAGAACTTTATTTGGTTTCACAAAACTATATAGAAATTATGGAAGAAGCAGAAGGGGCGGAGAATTCCCAGCTCGTGTAGTCTCTTGATTGGAGAACTTCCTTGCTGTTGCTTATTGACGTCAGGACTGAAATCTTGTTGACATTCTTTAGCCTTAATTGTTTTCGTTATGATTACGAGGCCGGCGCCATCTTATAATGAAGTCTCTGTTACAATGATTTTAGGAAAATAGAACAAGTAGAAATGACAGGATTTGATCTATCATCTAGGTTTACCTTAACACTGGTATCAATGAAAACTGTGACAGAGAAGGGAGTATAAATCACAAATTAAATTTCTGTGTTGGCACTTTGCGATAAATAAGCGGGTCTTTGTTGTAGTTTGGGCACTCGGCCTCTAAAAGGTTTGCCATCACTGGACTAAGGCTTTATTCACACGACTCTGAGAGGATGTATGTACATCGGCAAGCTTACGGCCGTACATACGTCCACCAATGGCCGGCTATGGGCGCACGGTGCAGTTCGTACCACTTCGTACACGGAGAAAAGAGGGGACCTGTCCCCGTGTTACGGCGGCGTGTGCCATACATCGCTATGGAGAGGGGAAGGGTCATCACTCTTCCTCTCCATCGCAGCGAACGTATGCGTAAATGTAGCCTAAGAACTGACTCCAAAAGGACCTAGATCTCCAGAAGGAGCTTGTATTTATAGATTTGCTCTGTCTAGACAGTTCTGGGCTGACAACCAATGACAGCCTGCCAAGCCTCAGGAAAGATACAAAAAGTTACTTAGTCAATGTTAACAAAGCCAGCCAGATCCCTCATCCCAAATATATTTCTTCCTCTCTTTTGTAATAAAACGCCAGACCCCTAAATTAATCCCCAGATCAGATCGATTAAATATAGAACAAATATTTGTTTTTTTAATCAACTCTTTATTTTAATTTTCAGAATAAATTTACACATATGCGACAGCCCCTAAGACCACACCCTCATTTTACAATTAGATCCAAAACATACAATCAGACTCCTGTATAAATATCAAACCCCAAACCATAAATCATATTCAGATCCTAAATAACATCTTCCCAATATAGTTAAACCCTCAATATTAATATAAATCTTTAGACCTACCAAGTATTTTCTAACCTCCGATTACAAAAGTATTCGATCCCTAAATCAGACTCAGACCTTTTATACATCTCTTATAAATGTTACTCCTTTATCATGATTAGGCCTCAGATTTAAACCTAAATTAAATTCAGACCCCAGACCAAACCCTCGTATTAACAACGGGCCCCCTTAATCTATATAGAACTCCTATATTACTAATGGACCCCAGATTAGACAGTTCTACCAAATAGATCCACAGAAATGCCTGATGGCACAGGTTGGAGAACAAAATCCACAATGTCACCCTTCAAGAAATGAAACAAACAAATAAAAATCTAAAACCAAATGTTGGAGCATATCAGACACAAGGCTTTGGTTTGAAAAATCTCTTTACAGAGCGGCAGTCCCAGGAGTCATCTGCACTCTGTCATCTCACACATTGCCCTGTCTGTCCTGCCTCTTGTTCAGACATCAATCCTGTCTTTTTGTTCTGTCAAAAATTATTTTAGAAAAGCATCTAGAGTACCCTGCCCCGATCCCCTATAGCCCCCAACGAAATGCTATCCATTATCCCTGAAAGGCTGCAGTCTCTCATTTATTGACTTTACAAACACGATTATAACAAGTATAATACTTACCCCTATATACAAGAATATAACTACTATAGTACTGCCCCATATGTACAGGAATATAACTACTATAATACTGCCCCATATGTACAAGAATATAACTACTATAATACTGCCCCCTATGTACAAGAATATAACTACTATAATACTGCCCCCTATGTACAAGAATATAACTACTATAATACTGCCTCCTATGTACAAGAATATAACTACTATAATACTGCCCCCTATGTACAAGAATATAACTACTATAATACTACCCCCTATGTACAGGAATATAACTACTATAATACTGCCCCCTATGTACAGGAATATAACTACTATAATACTGCCCCCTATGTACAAGAATATAACTACTATAATACTGCCCCCTATGTACAGGAATATAACTACTATAATACTGTCCCCTATGTACAAGAATATAACTACTATAATACTGACCTCTATGTACAAGAATATAACTACTATAATACTGCCCCCTATGTACAAGAATATAACTACTATAATACTGTCCCCTATGTACAAGAATATAACTACTATATTACTGCCCCCTATGTACAAGAATATAACTACTATAATACTGCCCCCTATGTACAGGAATATAACTACTATAATACTGTCCCCTATGTACAAGAATATAACTACTATAATACTGCCCCTATGTACAATAATATAACTACTATAATACTGCCCCCTATGTACAAGAATATAACTACTATAATACTGCCCCCTATGTACAGGAATATAACTACTATAATACTGCCCCCTATGTACAGGAATATAACTACTATAATACTGCCCCCTATGTACAGGAATATAACTACTATAATACTGCCCCCTATGTACAAGAATATAACTAGTATAATACTGCCCCCTATGTACAAGAATATATCTACTATAATACTGCCCCCTATGTACAGGAATATAACTGCTATAATACTGCCCCCTATGTACAGGAATATAACTACTATAATACTGCCCCCTATGTACAAGAATATAACTACTATAATACTGCCCCCTATGTACAGGAATATAACTACTATAATACTGCCCTCTATTTACAGGAATGTAACTACTATAATACTGCCCCTATGTACAAGAATATAACTACTATAATACTGCCTCCTATGTACAAGAATATAACTGCTATAATACTGCCTCTATGTACAAGAATATAACTACTATAATACTGCCCCCTATGTACAAGAATATAACTACTATAATACTGCTCCCTATGTACAAGAATATAACTACTATAATACTGCCCCCTATGTACAAGAATATAACTACTATAATACTGCCTCCTATGTACAAGAATATAACTACTATAATACTGCCCCCTATGTACAAGAATATAACTACTATAATACTGCCCTCTGTGTACAGGAATATAACTACTATAATACTGCCTCCTATGTACAAGAATATAACTACTATAATACTGTCCCCTATGTACAAGAATATAACTACTATAATACTGCCCCTATGTACAAGAATATAACTACTATAATACTGCCCCCATGTACAAGAATATAACTACTATAAAACTGCCCCCTATGTACAAGACTATAACTACTATAATACTTCCCCCTATGTACAAGAATATAACTACTATAATACTGCCCCCTATGTACAAGAATATAACTACTATAATACTGCCCCCTATGTACAAGAATATAACTACTATAATACTGCCCCCTATGTACAAGAATATAACTACTATAACACTGCCTCCTATGTACAAGAATATAACTACTATAATACTGCCCCCTATGTACAAGAATATAACTACTATAATACTGCCCCCTATGTACAAGAATATAACTACTATAATACTGCCTCCTATGTACAAGAATATAACTACTATAATACTGCCCCCTATGTACAGGAATATAACTACTACAATACCGCGCCCTATCTACAGGAATATAACTACTATAATACTGCCCCCTATGTACAAGAATATAACTACTATAATACTGCCCCCTATGTACAAGAATATAACTACTATAATACTGCACCCTATGTACAAGAATATAACTACTATAATACTGTCTCCTATGTACAAGAATATAACTACTATAATACTGCCCCCTATGTACAGGAATATAACTACTATAATACTGCCCCCTATGTACAAGAATATAACTACTATAATACTGCCCCCTATGTACAGGAATATAACTACTATAATACTGCCCCCTATGTACAAGAATATAATACTATAATACTGCATACATGTCCTCCTGCTCACTATCCATGCAGTAACACCGCTACATACGGCCGCCTGATCCACAGTAATACATCTATATACAGCCGCCTCGCCCCCAGTAACACAGCTACATACAGCCGCCTCATCCCTAGTAACACAGCTACATACAGCCGCCTCACCCCCAGTAACACCGCTACACACAGCCTCCTCACCCCCAGTAACACAGCTACATACAGCCGCCTCGCCCCCAGTAGCACAGCTACATACAGCCGCCACGCCCCCAGTAACACAGCTACATACAGCCACCTTACCCCCAGTAACACAGCTACATACAGCCGCCTCACCCCCAGTAACACAGCTACATACAGCCGCCTCATCCCCAGTAACACAGCTACATATAGCTGCCTCATCCCTAGTAACACAGCTACATACAGCCGCCTCATCCCCAGTAACACAGCTACTTACAGCCACCTAGCCCCCAGTAACACAGCTACATACAGCCGCCTCATCCCCAGTAACACAGCTACTTACAGCCTCCTCACCCCCAGTAACACAGCTACATACAGCCGCCTCATCCCCAGTAACACAGCTACATGCAGCCTCCTCACCCCCAGTAACACAGCTACATACAGCCGCCTGATCCCCAGTAATACATCTATATACAGCCGCCTCGCCCCAGTAACACAGCTACATACAGCCGCCACGCCCCCAGTAACGCAGCTACATACAGCCTCCTCGCCCCCAGTAACACAGCTACATAAAGCCGCCTCGCCCCCAGTAACACAGCTACATACAGCCGTCTCACCCCCAGTAACACAGCTACATACAGCCGCCTCATCCCCAGTAACACAGCTACATACAGCCGCCTTGCCCCCAGTAACACAGCTACATACAGCCGCCTCACCCCCAGTAACATAGCTACACACAGCCGCCTCGACCCCAGTAACACAGCTACATACTGTTGCCTCATCCCCAGTAACACAGCTGCATACAGCCTCCTCACCCCCAGTAACATAGCTACACACAGCCGCCTCGACCCCAGTAACACAGCTACATACAGCCGCCTCATCCCCAGTAACACAGCTACATACAGCCGCCTCACTCCCCAGTAACACAGCTACATACAGCCGCCTCGCCCCCAATATACACACATACAGCAAATACACACACATTTAGTATATACAGCTTTTCACAGACATACGGGAAATACATACACACACACATTCAGTATACAGAGCATATACATACATATATACCATAAACACAGCATATAAACATAAACATACATCATATATATATATATAATATTTAAATGTGCACATATATATGCTTATACAAATATATGCGTGTATAAAAACAGTAAATGCATATATACACAGTATATACATATATACACAGTAGATGCATATATACACATATACACAGTATATACATATATAGACAGTAGATGCATATATACACATATACACAGTATATACACATATACACAGTAGATGCATATATACACATATACACAGTATATACACATATACACAGTATATACATATATACACAGTAGATGCATATATACACATATTCACAGTATATACATATATAGACAGTAGATGCATATACACATATACACAGTACATACACATATACACAGTAGATGCATATATACATATATACACAGTATATACATATATAGACAGTAGATGCATATACACATATACACAGTACATACACATATACACAGTAGATGCATATATACATATATACACAGTATATACATATATAGACAGTAGATGCATATATACACATATACACAGTATATGCACATATACACAGTAGATGCATATATACACATATACACAGTATATACACATATACACAGTATATACACATATGCACAGTATATGCATATATACACCGTATATACATATATACACAGTAGATGCATATATACACATATTCACAGTATATACATATATAGACAGTAGATGCATATACACATATACACAGTATATACACATATACACAGTAGATGCATATATACACATATACACAGTATATACATATATAGACAGGAGATACATATACACATATACACAGTTTATACACATATACACAGTAGATGCATATAAACACAGTATATAAATATATAGACAGTAGATGCATATATACACACAGTATATACAGTGTACATACACTGCATATACATAGAATATACATCATATATACACACAGATAAATACATATGCAGTGTATACTTACCCTTTTAGGATGATCGGCCGTCAGGCGGGTGTTCGGGGTTGTTCGTGTTCGGTGTGGGGTGGTCGGTCGGTTGCTGGTTTGGACGGGGGGGGGATCGCATGGCCGGCCGCTGCTTGTTCCGCTGGGGGGGGGGGGGGGATGGGGGAGCGGAGGATGGACGCTTCTTCCAGCGGGGGGTGCGAGTGGAGGACGTCCGCTTCTTCCAGGAGGGGGGGGGGGGTTAGGAGCGGAGGACAGCCGCTTGTTCGGGCTGGAAAGGAGGGAGCGCGAGCGGGGTTACGAGCGGGCGGGGAGGCCTAGCCATGCAGCGAGTTGGGCGGGCAGGGAGGCAGGAACCTGTGCCGGGGGGGCGGACGGCTCGGACATGCAGGGGGATATGCGGGCAGGCGTCACCTGTGCCATGGTCGGGCGGACAGCTTTGGGAGGTGGCGGCTGAGGAGCCAGGGCCCAGGGGCCGCGATCTGGTGGGGGCCCCCTGGGGGGGCAAGATGGTGGGGGCCCCGGGGCTCGAGCCCAGGGGGCCCCGCCTATAATCCGGCCCTGACTATAATACTGCCCCCTATGTACAGAAATATAACTACTATAATACTTTTTCCTTTTCCCACACAGGTGGTCGTCTATTGCCCATTCACCGGGATAGAGCAGACCTTCCCCTGTGGCCGTTGGCTGGATGTGGATGAAGGAGACGGGTTGATAGAACGTGAATTGTATGAAATGGTTTCTCTCCGTCAGAAAAGACAGAAAAGTGAGTGAAATACATAACCCTGCATTAAAGTGTTAATTATACAGATTATCCCCTGGTATACCTGGCACAGCGAGGTCCTGCATCTCCCTGTATACTATACATAGATTTGGGCCTGACATCATCTTTCTTGATTTGACTTAATAAAAACCTCCTTCTGTTACAGAACATCCATGGTCTCTTTGGATCTGGACAAGTGACGTAAAAAATGCAGGGACTGATGCAAATATACTTCTCCAGATCTATGGGGAAAAGGGGAAATCTGATGAAATGAGACTGGACAACAAATCAGACAACTTTGAAACAGGACAAATAGACAAATTAATGGTAAGATATGGGAAAGGGCACACACATCAATCAGGATATGTTATATAATGTCATACAGCAGCATCAGCAGCAGAATAGTGAGTATATTACTACAGAATAAGTAATGTCATGTATGTACACAGTGACTGCACCAGCAGCAGAATAGTGAGTGCAGCTCTGGGGTATAATACAGGATGTAACTCAGGATCAGTACAGGATAAGTAATGTCATGTATGTACACAGTGACTGCACCAGCAGCAGAATAGTGAGTACAGCTCTGGGGTATAATACAGGATGTAACTCAGGATCAGTACAGGATAAGTAATGTCATGTATGTACACAGTGACTGCACCAGCAGCAGAATAGTGAGTGCAGCTCTGGAGTATAATACAGGATGTAACTCAGGATCAGTACAGGATAAGTAATGTCATGTATGTACACAGTGACTGCACCAGCAGCAGAATAGTGAGTGCAGCTCTGGGGTATAATACAGGATGTAACTCAGGATCAGTACAGGATAAGTAATGTCATGTATGTACACAGTGACTGCACCAGCAGCAGAATAGTGAGTGCAGCTCTGGGGTATAATACAGGATGTAACTCAGGATCAGTACAGGATAAGTAATGTCATGTATGTACACAGTGACTGCACCAGCAGCAGAATAGTGAGTGCAGCTCTGGAGTATAATACAGGATGTAACTCAGGATCAGTACAGGATAAGTAATGTCATGTATGTACACAGTGACTGCACCAGCAGCAGAATAGTGAGTGCAGCTCTGGAGTATAATACAGGATGTAACTCAGGATCAGTACAGGATAAGTAATGTCATGTATGTACACAGTGACTGCACCAGCAGCAGAATAGCTCGTGCTGACTCATTCCGCTGTGAACTGCTGACGGGTGTGGTTGTTTGTGACTGAGCTCCTGCACCACCTGGTGGAAGACCAACCCACCCAGGCCTGCTCTCTCCTCCCCAGGGAGGGAGTGGGTTTCTGGGATGAGTGAGCCAGGAAAATCCCAGGCTTCTGCCTCCCGGACCAGGCCGGCGGGGGGCAGGAAAAGCCAGATACCGGCCAACATGGAGGGGGTGAGAAGATCTGCCCGAACCCAAGGACGCAGCGATGTGACCTCGGCTGCCACCCCCAAGACCCAGGGAAGCCGCAAGGTCTCCGGAACACAGAAGATCAAGGCAAGTAACATCAGCCTGAGTGCTCCTCCTGGAAAGCTGAGTGACTGTGCGGGAAAGTTGGGTGGTTCAGCTGGAAAGCTGGGTGCTCACGGAGGTGTGCAAAAAGCATGGGGACACCTAAAGGCCCGGGAGTCTGCTACCATCTATGGCTCCCGGATTGCTGAGCACCTCCGTGAGTACGAGGAAGCTGGCAAGGCGATGAATAGGCTCCAGGAGGAGATAAGGGAGACCTTGGCCCTAGCGGGGGTGGCTACACAGAAGAAAAAGTCTGATCATCTTAACACCATTGACAGACTTAAAGCCGAGGTCACCGCTCTGCAGGAAAAACGACGGTTGATCCGGGAGCACAGCGGTCCGTTCAGGGAAAAGTTGGACAATGACGCCAGATTTGAGGAGATGCGCCAGGAGAAGCTGAGAAAGCTGAAGGGGCTTCAGATCCAGGCGGATGAAGGCGATGGCGATGATGAGGAGGATGAGGAAGACCTGCCGTGTCCGTCTGGTGGCCTGCACCAACACCAGCAGGCCTCGCACGACAGGCTGCCTGCAGAGCAAGCGCCATTACCATCAGGCTGCGGCTCTGCCAACCTGGAGGAGGAAAGTGATGACAGCGGCCAGGGGGGGGCGCTAATGGCTCAGATCCGTCAGCTTGAGTCCCCAGTTCACCTCCAAAACTTCTCCTTCGGCGATGAGATCCCGGATGACGACCTAAAGAGAAAGAAGAGAGCCAAGAAGACCAAGGCGTCTCAGGAGGTGAATCTGGTGTTTCGTCCCCTCCCTGTTTCCTCCGGGCGGGCAGCAGTGCCAGCCTGTCGTGTAGGCCCCGTTGCCCAGCCCAGCACGAATCCTGCAGTGGACTCGGTGCCAGGGTGCGGGGAGAGTGCAAAGCCACGTTCCATCATGGCGCAGAGCACCAGCCTTGTTTGTAGTAGCAAGGATGGTGCAGGGAAGGCATCGGCTGAAAGGCCGGACAGTGAGGGCGATCCAGCAGGTCCTGGTACTGTGCGCTGCCCCCCAGTGGGAGGGGGGGGTGGCCCTGTGCCAGGGGCAGTGGCGGTGGCTCCTGTGGCCCCTAGCGCTGTGGCTGTTGCTTGCTCCGGTAAGCAGCGGCAGTGTGATGGGGCTGCTGGGGCTTGTAGTGCGGCGCCTCCCAAGCGTCCTGTGCAGCCTGCAGGAAAGGGTGCAGGAAAAATATTATTTTGCATTGGATCATCTGACCCAGGAGATGGTAACAAGAGACTGTCCGGACTTCATAAAGAAAAGAGACCTCATGCATCTAGCGAGCAGCGGTGCTCAAACATTAAAACAGCTGGTCAACAAGGGGTTAATGCCAATGAGGCAGAGGGCACAAGTAAGATCGGGGTTGGAGCTGCCTCTTCTCAGGCTGTATCAGCTATGGAGGTGGCTCTACCCCCAGTGTCCAGTGACGCCGAGGCAACCCCAGGTCCTCCTGGCCCAGCTGGTGTGAGTGATGCAAGGAAGCGAGGCAGTATTGTACATAGTGTGGTGAATGTTGGGGTGGTGAATGGTGCTGAGGGGGGTGATCCTGGTGTGCGTGCTGGACCATCTGCACCCCCAGTGGTGGCCGCTCCCATAAGGAGCTATGCGAGTGTCACCGCTGGGGCAAGTGGGGTTAACTCCTTGTCTCCTGGCTCTGGGAATAGCGTTTTGCAAAGGCGTCTTCTGGAGGCTCTCAGGAGAGGGGAAAAGTCAATCAATGTAGAGGGGAGAGATGTTGATCTGTCCTTCTGGACAGACAGGCATGGCCTGGCAGCCTTCCAAGAGAAAAGGGGGGGAGAGACTGTATGGTCTTTACCCACAACCGGGCCCGGAGCTGCCCGTAGGAATGTGGTTCGTCTTCGCTGGAGGGGCAGTGACGCATGCCCACCCAGGTCAAGGGTGGTGGAGCTCCTCCTGAAGATGAACTTCAGGGCTAGTGACATCTTTGCCCTGATACATCCTTATGGTACTCCGGAGTTCGATGTCAGCTTTGTCCGGCCGGAGGGCTTAGAGCTCTTCTGGTCGAATTATGAGCTGGCAAAGAATGAGCCCGCATGGCGAGACTTTGCTGTGCAAGCAGTGTCTCGCCAAAACACAGTCAAGAAAGTGACCGTTTTGACCCGTAACGAGTCACTTTCTTGCATGGACATCATGACGTGGCTAAGTCGTTATGGCGAAGTAGTTCAGGTACCTCAGAAAAACCGCGATGAATTTGGCATTTGGTCTGGGGCCTGGACCTTCATGATGAAGTTGAAGTGTTCAGGCGGCACAGTCGCCCACATTCCTTCTTCAGCCTTTCTTGGGCGGGACAGAATCCTGATTTTCTACCAGGGGCAGCCGAAGGTCTGTCACAGGTGCGGTGACCCCACCCACTTTAGCGCCAGCTGCCAAGTGCAGAAGTGCGCTTTGTGTGGTGGGCTAGGTCATCTCGCTGCATCCTGTAAGGACATTAGGTGTAACCTGTGTGGTGAGCTCGGTCACCCTTTCAGCCGTTGTCCTCGCTCCTTTGCCAATGCGGTTGTGACCCCAGTGGAGGAGAGCCATGAGGTTGCTTCTGCTGGGGAAGGTACCAGCAGAGGTGGAGGAGCTGAGGGGCCTGTGAAGAAAAGTAAGAATAAGTCACCTTCTCAGTTGAGGCGGCTTGAAGCCAGACAAAAAGGGAGAGAACTGGGGAAACCTCAGGTTGCTGGGGTGACCCTTGGTCCTTCCTCAGAGGCTGGTCATGCTACTGAGGCCCTGAGGGATGATGAGTTGGATGAGGAGGTCAGGAGGATGGAGCGCGAGAAAGGTGCCATGTCCTCCACGTCCTCCCATTATGAGAGTATGGATGAGGATAACAGGATTTGGCTAGAAAATAAGCGCAAGCAGAAAAAGAAAAAACGCGGTGTATCTAAGGTACCTAAGGAAGGGAAAACTTCCTCCCCTCTGGTTGAGCTTTCCAACCGGTTCCTCACCCTCGATGAGATCGCCTCCTCGGAAGGAGAGGCTGAGGGTGGGGTTCTGGAGGTGGCGGCGGAGCAGCCTGCAGGGGGCGCCGAGTCTCTATCCTCTGGGGATGCTGGGTCCTCAGAGTGGGAGACTGACTCAGAGTCAGGAGACAAGGACGAAGGAGAGGGTGGTCCGGGTGGGTCCTTGGGGGCCAGTAATAGCATGGACACCTCAATTTCGTTAAAAAGAAGTTGCCCCAATTCTGATGGTAAAAGGGAAAAGGCATCATCTTCAGAGGAGAGTCGGGGGAAGGGAAATGGAAAGAAAAAAGCCGTCTAACTCAATCACTCATGATGGCGGCACCCACTCCGTTGACGCTGGCGTCCATTAATGTCGCCAGCATTAAGTCTGATGCGGCTAGATTTGCGGCCTTTGATTTTCTCGGCCGTGTTGAAGCCGACATTTTATTTTTGCAGGAGACCAGGCTGCCAGATTTGGCGGCCGTGTTTAAAGCTAAGAGGGAATGGAGACACGGGCCTTCCTATTGGTCTCTTGCGGCCGAGCCGTATAGCGGAGTGGCGGTCCTTTTTACCGCACCGGTAGAATGCCGACGAGTTATTGAGTTAGAAATGGGGAGGTGCCTGATCCTGGATGTCCTCATGAAGGGACAAGAACTTCGCCTAATTAACATCTATGGTCCCCAGTCCAAGTGGGACAGGAAGTGTCTCTTTATGAGGATCAAGCCCTACCTTTTTACAAGTCGGCAGGTGGTCTTTGGAGGGGACTTCAATGCTGTCACGAGGTCCCAGGATAGGGGAGGTTCCAGAGACAAGCTGACTTATGATAGCGTCGCTCTTAATAGCATAGCTAGTGAGGCTCGCCTGGTGGATGTCCACATCCGGCACACCCCAGGCCACGCGGGGTTCACATATTATAGGGGTAGCTGTAGGTCTAGAATAGACAGGTTTTATTTAAAGGAGGAAGCCATCTCTTCAGCAGTGTCCGTTGTTGAGGTGGAGTTCTCCGATCACTGTCTAATTTTGTTTTCTCTGAATGTTACAGAGACCCCCCGGATGGGAAGAGGCTACTGGAAGCTCAATTCGTCTCTCCTGGAGGAAGCGGAGATAAGACAATCCTTTGAGGACTTTCTTCAGAGCCAGGTACCATTGCTGGGCCTTTGTAGCAGTAAGTCAGAGTGGTGGGAGATGCTCAAGAAAAGGGTGGCGAGATTCTTCCGCCAGCTCTCGAGCCTCAGGAGCCTGGACAGGTACCGCCTGTATCAGGGCCTGAGGAGGAAACTCGAGCATCTCGTCTCGACTGGAGGTAGTCGTGAGGACATCTCCAGAGTGAAATCCTTGCTGAAGAGGTGTCAGTACGATAGACACGCATCTTTGGTTTTTGAGAGGGATTACGGGAAATACCGCTCGCCCGACCCTTACAGAAACTGCAAGATGTCAGTGAATGGTAAAGTTGTCACGGGACTGGTTGACAGTACGGGATCCCTGAAAAGGTCCAGATCAGGGATTCTGGAGGTCGTCAGATCCTTCTACTCACACCTCTTGGGCAGGAAGGATCTAGATCGGGATGTGATGTCGGATTTCCTGGCTGAAGCTGTCCCTGAGCCAGGAGTAGACCCCTCTCTTGATGTTTTGACAGAGATGATCAGGGAAGAGGAAGTCAGCCTGGCGATTGAAGGGCTCGCCCTCAAGAAATCGCCGGGTCCGGATGGCTTAACATCTGAGTTTTATAAGACCTTTAAGGACGCCTTGGTTCCCCTCTTGACTGAGGTATTCAATGAGTGTCTTTCCTCGGGCGCTCTGCCGAAGTCAATGAGGAGGTCTGCCCTGATCATTCTGTCAAAGGGTAAGGACCGATCTCGTATTGAGAACTGGCGTCCCATAGCGCTTCTCAATACGGACAGAAAGGTTTTGGCAAAGGTGCTGTTTAATCGGCTGGTGCAGTTTGCGCCCCGGCTCCTTTCGGGGACCCAGCACTGCTCTGTTCCAGGCCGCAGTACATTTAGTGCTGTGCTTTGTGTCCGGGAGGCAGTGGAGCAGGGCAGGGCTGGTAACTGGAAGGGGTACTTGCTGTCCTTGGATCAGTCAAAAGCGTTTGATCGGGTTAACCACGAGTACCTCTTGTCTGTCCTTCTGAGGTATGGCCTGCCGGGGGAGTTTGTCAATTGGCTAAAAGTTTTGTACGCAGGGGCAGAGAGTTTCCCGCTTGTGAACGGTTGGATTGGCCGCTCTTTTGAGGTTGGGTCTGGTGTTCGCCAGGGTTGTCCTCTGAGCCCACTTTTATACGTGTTCGCGATTGACCCATTCCTTAGGAGGGTTGATCGTGGGCCGTTGGTGGGAGTCGAGATGGACCAGGCGGCACCGGAAGCCACTCTAAGGGTGGTAGCGTATGCCGATGATGTCACCGTTTTTGTGTCCTCGAGAGGGGAGGCGCAATGGGTGATGTCAGAGGTTGACCGCTACTCAGAGGCTTCTGGGTCCAAGATCAACCGGGATAAGTGTGAGAGTCTCTGGCTGGGAGAGGGAGGTCCAGGCTTTGATCTCCCGGACACTCTTCCAGGGCCCCAGGACTCTGCCAAAGTTCTCGGCATCGAATTTGGCCAGGGGGATTACCCCATGCAAAACTGGGATGGCAGGCTTAAGATCGCCGCTCAGAGGGTGGACCAGTGGAAGGGTTGGTCTTTGACCCTCAGAGAAAGGGTTAACCTGATCAAAACTTACCTGCTCCCATTGCTGATTTATCTGGGCAGTGTGTGCATGTTGCCAGAACCCCTCTGGACTCGGGTCTACAGTCTGTTCTTCCAGCTGTTATGGGGGAATAGGCTGAACCTAATCAAGAGGGAGGTTACTTACCGCACGAGGAGACAAGGAGGGTTGTGTATGGTCAACCCTGTGGTGTTCCTAGTGAATACCTTTCTTAAGATCAATGTAGCAAACCTCTGGAAAGAGAGGGCTCCTCCGTGGGTATACTCCTGCAGGGGATGGTTTAGGCCTTTCTTCCAGGAATGGGAGACAGGAGGGCAAGTGAAGGATCTCCGTACACCACATGGGCATCTTCCGGCTTACGCTGCCCCGGTTCTGAAGGTGATTCGCCGGTGGGGTCTGGGAATGTGGGAGATCAGGACCATGTCGAGGAAACTCCTTGACAAGAGGGTTCTGTTGACCCATTTCCAGAAGCCTCTGGCCCTCAGGGATTGCCCAAGTCGGGATCTGGGGGTGGGTTTGAGTTTATTGAATTCTATCCGGATCCCCTTGAAGTTTTGGGAAGTGACTTGGCGCTGCTTCCATGGAAAGCTGTGTGTGAGGGACAATCTGAAGTGTAGGAGCTCTGAGGAAAGGGGTTGTCCCCGGGAGGAGTGCGGTGGCCTGCTGGAGAGCATGGACCACTTCCTGCTTCAGTGCCCCTTTAACACAGAGGTGTACAACCGGGTGGGCGCTTCCATCCATTGGCCCGGGTTGGCCGGTCTCTCCTATGCGGAGTGGGCCTATGGAGCATTCAGAGGCCTGGGTGGCCGGGACCGCTGCACGTTATTCCTAGTTAGCCTAGTGGTCAGGTACCACACGTGGAACGCACGCTGTTTAGTGTCGACGCAGCGTAAAATCCTCCCGGTGGATGAGGTGGTTAGGAACATTCTGGGTGACCTGGTGAAGGTGCGCTCTCTGGAGTATGAGAGGCTGGGCACGGGGAGGGCCTCTCTCCTTTGGAGGGGGTTCTCCTTTAGTGTCCCTTAGTCTGTCATCTCCTCTCCTGGTGTTGGGCTGAAGCTGACACTGTAGATTTTTGTTTTGTATCTGAGGTTATAGTGATGTAGGGGTTTGCAGGCGCCGAACCTGGGCTTTATGTGGTTTTGATATATGTTGATATGTTTAATGTGTTTGTATCTTGTGTACAGTGTGATATAGTTATATGTAGTTATATGTAGTTATAGTTCTTGTGTGTATATAGGTTGGTTGGTTTTGGGGTGTTGGTGTTAGGGTGTTAGGTTGGGAGGGGGTGGACGGGACTTGGACTATACGATCCTGGGCACTGGTCTGGACTATATAGCGCGGACTTTGGACGTTAGACCAGTGTCTGGGGGGGGGGGGAGGGTGATGGGCGTGGGATTTAGTTAGTTATATTTTATGTTATTTATTATTATTAATGTTATTTCCGTTATATTCATTGTTATTTCTGTGTTTATTTTTTGTTTATTTATTTATGTGTATTTTGCTGTGTATTTTGATATAAAAAAAAAAAAAAAAAAAAAAAAAAGTTTAGGTGGTGGGACTGGGTGAAGGTTTTGTCTGTTTTCATGCTGAGTGTGTGGTGTGTGTGTGGCTGGGCCAGGAGGTTTTGTAAGTTTATTTTCGTTTATATTTGTTCTTTTGTAATTCTTTTGCCAGAAGTTATGGCTTCATTTATGTTTATTATTGTTATGTTTTTCACTTTTATATAAAATAAAAGATTTACAGGATGTAACTCAGGATCAGTACAGGATAAGTAATGTCATGTATGTACACAGTGACTGCACCTGCAGCAGAATAGTGTGTGCAGCTCTGGGGTATAATACAGGATGTAACTCAGGATCAGTACAGGATAAGTAATGTCATGTATGTACACAGTGACTGCACCAGCAGAATAGTGAGTGCAGCTCTGGGGTATAATACAGGATGTAACTCAGGATCAGTACAGGATAAGTAATGTCATGTATGTACACAGTGACTGCACCAGCAGCAGAATAGTGAGTGCAGCTCTGGAGTATAATACAGGATGTAACTCAGGATCAGTACAGGATAAGTAATGTCATGTATGTACACAGTGACTGCACCAGCAGCAGAATAGTGAGTGCAGCTCTGGGATATAATACTGGATGTAACTCAGGATCAGTACAGGATAAGTAATGTCATGTATGTACACAGTGACTGCACCAGCAGCAGAATAGTGAGTGCAGCTCTAGAGTATAATACAGGATGTAACTCAGGATCAGTACAGGATAAGTAATGTCATGTATGTACACAGTGACTGCACCAGCAGCAGAATAGTGAGTGCAGCTCTGGGGGTATAATACAGGATGTAACTCAGGATCAGTACAGGATAAGTAATGTCATGTATGTACACAGTGACTGCACCTGCAGAAGAATAGTGAGTGCAGCTCTGGGGTATAATACAGGATGTAACTCAGGATCAGTACAGGATAAGTAATGTCATGTATGTACACAGTGACTGCACCAGCAGCAAAATAGTGAGTGCAGCTCTCGAGTATAATACAGGATGTAACTCAGGATCAGTACAGGATAAGTAATGTCATGTATGTACACAGTGACTGCACCAGCAGCAGAATAGTGAGTGCAGCTCTGGGGTATAATACAGGATGTAACTCAGGATCAGTACAGGATAAGTAATGTAATGTATGTACACAGTGACTGCACCAGCAGCAGAATAGTGAGTGCAGCTCTGGGGTATAATACAGGATGTAACTCAGGATCAGTACAGGATAAGTAATGTCATGTATGTACACAGTGACTGCACCAGCAGCAGAACAGTGAGTGCAGCTCTGGGATATAATACAGGATGTAACTCAGGATCAGTACATGATAAGTAATGTCATGTATGTACACGGTGACTGCACCAGCAGAATAGTGAGTGCAGCTCTGTGGTATAATACAGGATGTAACTCAGGATCAGTACAGGATAAGTAATGTCATGTATGTACACAGTGACTGCACCAGCAGCAGAATAGTGAGTGCAGCTCTGGAGTATAATACAGGATGTATCTCAGGATCAGTACAGGATAAGTAATGTCATGTATGTACACAGTGACTGCACCAGCAGCAGAATAGTGAGTGCAGCTCTGGGGTATAATACAGGATGTAACTCAGGATCAGTACAGGATAAGTAATGTCATGTATGTACACAGTGACTGCACCAGCAGCAGAATAGTGAGTGCAGCTCTGGAGTATAATACAGGATGTATCTCAGGATCAGTACAGGATAAGTAATGTCATGTATGTACACAGTGACTGCACCAGCAGCAGAATAGTGAGTGCAGCTCTGGAGTATAATACAGGATGTATCTCAGGATCAGTACAGGATAAGTAATGTCATGTATGTACACAGTGACTGCACCAGCAGCAGAATAGTGAGTGCAGCTCTGGGGTATAATACAGGATGTAACTCAGGATCAGTACAGGATAAGTAATGTCATGTATGTACACAGTGACTGCACCAGCAGCAGAATAGTGAGTGCAGCTCTGGAGTATAATACAGGATGTATCTCAGGATCAGTACAGGATAAGTAATGTCATGTATGTACACAGTGACTGCACCAGCAGCAGAATAGTGAGTGCAGCTCTGGGGTATAATACAGGATGTAACTCAGGATCAGTACAGGATAAGTAATGTCATGTATGTACACAGTGACTGCACCAGCAGCAGAATAGTGAGTGCTGCTCTCGAGTATAATACAGGATGTAACTCAGGATCAGTACAAGATAAGTAATGTCATGTATGTACACAGTGACTGCACCAGCAGCAGAATAGTGAGTACAGCTGTGGAGTATAATACAGGATGTAACTCAGGATCAGTACAGGATAAGTAATGTCATGTATGTACACAGTGACTGCACCAGCAGCAGAATAGTGAGTGCAGCTCTGGGGTATAATACAGGATGTAACTCAGGATCAGTACAGGAGAAGTAATGTCATGTATGTACACAGTGACTGCACCAGCAGCAGAATAGTGAGTGCAGCTCTGGAGTATAATACAGGATGTAACTCAGGATCAGTACAGGATAAGTAATGTCATGTATGTACACAGTGACTGCACCAGCAGCAGAATAGTGAGTGCAGCTCTGGGGTACAATACAGGATGTAACTCAGGATCAGTACAGGATAAGTAATGTCATGTATGTACACAGTGACTGCACCAGCAGCAGAATAGTGAGTGCAGCTCTGGGGTCTAATACAGGATGTAACTCAGGATCAGTACAGGAGAAGTAATGTCATGTATGTACACAGTGACTGCACCAGCAGCAGAATAGTGAGTGCAGCTCTGGAGTATAATACAGGATGTAACTCAGGATCAGTACAGGATAAGTAATGTAATGTATGTACACAGTGACTGCACCAGCAGCAGAATAGTGAGTGCAGCTCTGGGGTATAATACAGGATGTAACTCAGGATCAGTACAGGATAAGTAATGTCATGTATGTACACAGTGACTGCACCAGCAGCAGAATAGTGAGTGCAGCTCTGGAGTATAATACAGGATGTATCTCAGGATCAGTACAGGATAAGTAATGTCATGTATGTACACAGTGACTGCACCAGCAGCAGAATAGTGAGTGCAGCTCTGGGGTATAATACAGGATGTAACTCAGGATCAGTACAGGATAAGTAATGTCATGTATGTACACAGTGACTGCACCAGCAGCAGAATAGTGAGTGCAGCTCTGGAGTATAATACAGGATGTAACTCAGGATCAGTACAGGATAAGTAATGTCATGTATGTACACAGTGACTGCACCAGCAGCAGAATAGTGAGTGCAGCTCTGGAGTATAATACAGGATGTAACTCAGGATCAGTACAGGATAAGTAATGTCATGTATGTACACAGTGACTGCACCAGCAGCAGAATAGTGAGTGCAGCTCTGGTGTATAATGCAGGATGTAACTCAGGATCAGTACAGGATAAGTAATGTCATGTATGTACTCAGTGACTGCACCAGCAGCAGAATAGTGAGTGCAGCTCTGGGGTATAATACAGGATGTAACTCAGGATCAGTACAGGATAAGTAATGTCATGTATGTACACAGTGACATATAGATTCAGTTCTACTACTATGAAATACTACAATCCGTTTTGAATTGTGTCTCTTATTAATTATTTGTATGTTTTATAGATTGAGCTCCCAGACCTGGGCGTTCTTTATAAGCTCAGGATTTGGCATGAGAAGAGGAATGCGTTCAGTGGATGGCATTTAAATAAAGTAAGACACCAACTCTTCACCAAGGCTGATGCATTTATATCTCTGTAGCTATATTGCTTTTCTGTTATTTAAAGAGACCCATAATATTCCTTTAAAGGTCCATAAATTCTGGATGCCTGATGCTGCCACTAGGGGGAGCTCACAAAATACAGATTATATTGAACTAAGCAATATATTCATATCCAACCAGCTCCCCCTAGTGGTGGAGTGTATGGTGGGGCAATGGGGGTTTAACCCTCTAATTTGCAAGATTCTCCATCAGCATGTACTAGAGGTGCCCTTCACTCCTACATTTACTATATGATATAAACTCCAATGTACATTATAAGCCAGTGCACCGTGTGTCTGATGATCTGCATCATCGCAGGTGACGCTGCTGAAAACCCTCACCAAAGAAAAATACACCTTCAAATGTGGCCGCTGGCTTGACATGAATGAGGACGACAATGAGATTTTGCGAGAGCTTCCAGCTGAGGGTCCATTGGTGGCGAATGTGTTACCAGGTGAGACTTATGTGATGCAATTCCTGTAGTGGCCTATGGGGGGCACTGCATAAGGCTAGTTGTGTGGGCTCCATTCTAGGACCCCAGGAATGGTGGAGCAGTTAGAGGTTTTCCTGTTGAAACAGCGCCACATGTGACCATGGGTAGTGTATGGTATCGCAACCCAGCTCCATTTATCTCTATGCAGCTTACTTGTAATACCAGCACTAACCATGGTCAGGTGTGGCGCTGTTTTTGGAAGAAAGCAGCCATATTTTACAACCCCTTTAATAAATCCATCGTTGCCAGTGGTTACATTGACTGCAATGTTGTCCAGATGGGTATATAGGGGTCAAAGGGTAAACAATGTATTCGTCTACGTGATCCAAAGTGAGATGATAGCTTTAAACTTAAGGTTTGAAGAATGTGGGTCAGTATCCTTCCCCTCCATCCTGCATACTATCACTCTGTAAGACCCCCCTCAGATATTTGGGGTCCCATGCGATTGAGTGGGACGCATCATTTGCAAATCTGCCCCACATGACCAGGTTACTACCTCTAAGTAGACTTCTGACCCAAGAGTTATGTAACACCCAAGGGATAGACAAAAGATGTGGTCAGAGCACAGGCCAAGGTCAGGGCAGATGTAGTACTGGGGCAGCAGAGGACAGGCCAAGGTTAGGGCAGATGTAGTACTTGGGCAGCAGAGGACAGGCCAAGGTCAGGGCAGATGTAGTACTGGGGCAGCAGAGGACAGGCCAAGGTCAGGGCAGATGTAGTACTGGGGCAGCAGAGGACAGGCTAAGGTCAGGGCAGATGTAGTACTGGGGCAGCAGAGGACAGGCCAAGGTTAGGGCAGTTGTAGTACTGGGGCAGCAGAGGACAGGCCAAGGTCAGGGCAGATGTAGTACTGGGGCAGCAGAGGACAGGCCAAGGTCAGGGCAGATGTAGTACTGGGGCAGCAGAGGACAGGCCAAGGTCAGGGCAGATGTAGTACTGGGGCAGCAGAGGACAGGCCAAGGTCAGGGCAGATGTAGTACTGGGGCAGCAGAGGACAGGCCAAGGTCAGGGCAGATGTAGTACTGGAGCAGCAGAGGACAGGCCAAGGTTAGGGCAGATGCAGTACTGGGGCTGCAGAGGACAGGCCAAGGTCAGGGCAGATGTAGTACTGGGGCAGCAGAGGACAGGCCAAGGTCAGGGCAGATGTAGTACTGGGGCAGCAGAGGACAGGCCAAGGTCAGGGCAGATGTAGTACTGGGGCAGCAGAGGACAGGCCAAGGTCAGGGCAGATGTAGTACTGGGGCAGCAGAGGACAGGTCAAGGTTAGGACAGATGTAGTACTGGGGCAGCAATGGGGCCAGTCAGCGGTCAAGGCAGGTCGGCACATAATGAACCACAATAATAGTGAGATCAGTAAAAAGCAGAAACAGTACAAAATGAGTCTAGAAGATATAAAGAAAATGAAGAGCAAAGGATTGAGCTTCACTTTCTGACTTTCTTTGCAAATTAGTAAGTTGCAGGTGAAGGTCGAGCTTCTAGGTTTTCCGCAGTGAAAGTTGATCGTCGGTGTGAATTACCCGTGGGGTGTCCACCAGCTGTCGCTGCTGAATAATGCAGGACATAGGGCGTCTGGTGTGGTGTAGCCCCATTACTGGGATCCTCATCTAATGGTTGTGCTTGTCCCTGGCAGTGGTGAAGTATCGGGTCACCGTTCACACCGGCAATGTGAGTGGAAGTGGAACTGATGCGAATGTGTTTATCTGCCTCTTTGGAGATCTGGGGGACACCGGAGAACGTTACCTTATCGACTGCAAAAACAATATGAACAAGTTTGAGAAAGGCAATGTAAGTATATGGAACCGGAGCACTGAGGGGGATCATATGTAGCAGGTCTAGGGTCCTGGGGGACATATCATCACAGAGGAGCAGGTAGCATAGTCATGGGGTGCACAAATATTATCCCTACAAGTCTGGAATCACTTCCTACATCTCAGCTTCTTGGGGAATGGAGGATGTGTCCCTTCTGCTGCTTTTAATCTTCGGTTTCAGGACCTTGGGTGGTCCTGAAATGGCTCTTGTGTACATGTGTATTGAGAGCAGGAACAGATGTTCAATAATTTATGGGTGAAGACCTTTTCATTATAATATTTGGTGGGTGGTTTCGGTGGCCATGGGCCCCCTAGAAGACGGCCCTCTAAAAGACTTGGACCTCGGGCTACTGCCCAAACCTCCTATATTATAACCCACTACTGAGCATAGGAGTTGAGAAATAGAATAATGCAATAAAGAGCTGTTCAACATTAACCCCCCCCCCCTCTTATGTCACTTTTTGAAAAAAAATTCACAGTCTGGGAACCTGAGATGTAATGTAGCTTAGATTATAGCCAGATTTCTATATATATATATATATATATCTCTTATGATCATAATAGTATGACTGAAGAGATGATACTTAGTATTACACTCGTAATTCATTGATAATATCTGTACACGTAAGGTAGAAAGGAGGAGCTTATAGAAGTCTATGGGAAGAGGAGAGGGAGGAGGGGGATGCAGCTGCAGGTGGTTGCTGATTTTGGTGGTATTGGTCTCCAGAGCCGAGCTGATAATTGTCCGGCTGTTGTCAGATAATAGTCCTTTAGACTGCAGCAACATGTAGCACCTCAGCCTAGATCAAAGGGTCAGCTAGGCTGGATCAAACTCCAGACAGCTCTGTGACAGCAGCAAAATGTTTTGTAGTGTTGAGTTAGAAGGCGGAAGTCCATGCACACGTCTGCTAGCCGTGAGCTAGCCTCAAAAACAGTAGCCAGCTCACACCCACCATAGACGCGCATTATACATTGACACCGTGCACACCTTGTGTCTCACCACACTGCACCGTAGCCATGCGGCCGCACCGCAAGAGTTGGAGCAGGTCCTATACCTTCCTTGATTTGCAGCACAGCTACTCGGCTCCCTATGGGGAGAGTAGGGATGAGGACTGGTTACCCCTCCCCTCTCCTATGTGTGCGTGTAGCAAAAGACTCATAGAAAACACTTAACCACAACCCCAGAGCTGAGCTTGTATTTATAGACTTTTTCTCAGTCTGGAAGATTCTGGGGTTTGTAGCCAATCGCAGCCTGCTTTACCTCAGGAAAGTTACATTTTACAAGCTCTCCTTATCTTTCCCCATTGTGGATTCTATCAGTGAACGCAGAGTGAATGACGGGTGCAGGAGGCAATGATTCTTATTACTTCTTGTACTGCTTATTATTTAGAAGTCGCCTAAAAGTAACGGTATACTTTCACGATTTTAATGTGACATATTTGGATGGAGCTGGAGTAGAGTTAGTCAATCTACTGTTTGAGCAGCTTGTAGCATTTATAGGTCAGCAATAGAATAGAAGTATGGGTGGCATCCTTAGCGTGAATATCTAGGTGCCATAGTATCTGGTAAGCCGCAGCTGGCTCAACCCTCATCTCTTTTTTGTGTATTGAAGCAGTACCAAGAACCTTCTCTTATCTGTAGGCAGATGAGTTCATCATTGAGGCTGTGACCCTGAAGCAAGTGAGGAGGGTCCGCATTGGGCACGATGGGAAAGGAGGTGGCTGCGGATGGTACTTGGACAAAGTGGTGGTGAAGGAAGAAGGAAAACCCGAGACTGAAGCCATTGAGTTCCCTTGTGACAGGTAGGACACATGGATCAATGAAACACAATGGGGCACATTTACTTACCCGGTCCAGTCCAGCGGCGCGTTCTCTGACGAGGATTCGGGTCTGCCGGGATTCACTAAGGTCCGTGCGCCCGATATCCAGCAGGTGTCGCTGCTGCGCCGAGGTCTGCCGGAGTTCACCTGCTTCTTCCCGGTGCATGTAAGTGCTGATCTTGCAACACAGATTCTTTTTTAAATTCCATGGTTTTTCGGAAGCCGTTGGGTTGTCCCCCGATTTCTGTTGCGTGAAAGCCGATGCCACAAAATCCGATCGTGTGTGCCAAAATCCCGGGGCAGTTCAGGGCAAATCGGAAATCGTCAGGAAACCCGACAAAAGTGCACGATTTGGACCCTTATTAAATGAGCCCCATAGTGTATGCTCATTCTAGGCATTGGAGTCCAGTGGGTGGTCTTACTTATTGATTGACAGCAGCTGTCTCTGTATATTCACTCATAACCACTCACTGCTTTGCTAGATGCATAATCTAACCTGAATATTACAGATTAAACAACTAACTACCAGTATCTACTAATTGGCTCCTGCAAGTGTTGTACTTTTAGATGCAATAAATAATATGATGTGGCGCCACCTTGTGACTGAGATTAGAAGAAAAAATAAACCAATTTAGCTGAAAATTTCAGACAGAAATTTCCACTAAATATCTCATGTCATATTATCATTATATTATTGTATATTCTACGTTTGCTATTTCCTAGAGTAAATAAGGTTAAATGCTGCAAATTCTCATTCCAGATTTAGGCTCCATTCACACTTTCATATGAACAAATGTGAGCTGTGAGCCACAAGTCAGGTGGAGGTGGAGATGGAGGGAATCAGGGCTGCCATAGGGAACTCTGTGGCTGTGTGGCACCTCTACGGTGGCCTTGAGCTAGCTGCCATTTTTGTGGCTAGCTCACGGCCGTCATATATGGACATGTGAATGGAGTCTTAGGAAAAAGTAATCCACAACAGAATATGTGAGAGAGAAAAATTATTGGATATAAATAATCAAATGCACAAACTATGACAAAAAAACCCACCAAATTTGAATAAAGTGAATAGAGGGATCAGATTACAGCAAAGTCTATGGATGTTTCTGCCCCCCCCCCTCCTCCCCTCTCCATAGATTCTTATAGGCATCTGTAATCTGATCCCTCAGGCTGTTGTCTCATCTGATGTTTCTGCCCCGCCTCCTCCCCTCCCCATAGACTCTTATAGGCATCTGTAATCTGATCCCTCAGCCTGTTGTCTCATCTGATGTTTCTGCCCCGCCACCTCCCCTCCCCATAGACTCTTATAGGCATCTGTAATCTGATCCCTCAGCCTGTTGTCTCATCTGATGTTTCTGCCCCGCCTCCTCCCCTCCCCATAGACTCTTATAGGCATCTGTAATCTGATCCCTCAGTCTGTTGTCTCATCTGATGTTTCTGCCCCGCCTCCTCCCCTCTCCATAGACTCTTATAGGCATCTGTAATCTGATCCCTCAGCCTGTTGTCTCATCTGTTTCTGCCCCGCCTCCTCCCCTCCCCATAGACTCTTATAGGCATCTGTAATCTGATCCCTCAGCCTGTTGTCTCATCTGATGTTTCTGCCCCGCCTCCTCCCCTCTTCATAGACTCTTATAGGCATCTGTAATCTGATTCCTCAGCCTGTTGTCTCATCCGATGTTTCTGCCCCGCCTCCTCCCCTCTTCATAGACTCTTATAGGCATCTGTAATCTGATTCCTCAGCCTGTTGTCTCATCCGATGTTTCTGCCCCGCCTCCTCCCCTCTTCATAGACTCTTATAGGCTGCTGTAATCTGATCCCTCAGCCTGTTGTCTCATCCGATGTTTCTGCCCCGCCTCCTCCCCTCTTCATAGACTCTTATAGGCATCTGTAATCTGATCCCTCAGCTTGTTGTCTTTTGTTGCTTGAACCCGAACAGTTATGACTCCTTTTTGGTTTATCATTGCCATATAATGTGATTATGTATTATATATTTCCTGCACAGGTGGTTTGATAGGAATGAAGATGACGGTCACATAATTCGGGAGCTGGTCCCAGCTGGAGACTCTCAGAATCTGAGAAGTAAGTGTCTTCATTATGAAGTTCTAGATTGTGATATCTCAGATGATGACAGTTCCCTTTATAACGTGTCTTCTTCTCCTGTAGCTATCAGTTACCACTTCCACATTAGGACGGGCGATGTTAGCGGCGCCAGCTCTGACTCCAGAGTCTTCGTCAAGTTGTATGGTGAGAAGGGAGACACCAATAAGCAGTTCTTGCTCGTCTCTGACAATGACTTGGCTGACAACTTCGAGAGAGGACGGGTGGACAGCTTTACTATTAACACTATAGACATTGGGAAGGTAAGAGGAAGGTCTCACTATCTCATCTCTATGCAGAAGTAATATTGAATGAATTTAAATATCTGACGGCAACAAGTGCTTTGCTTCATTGTCCCTATGACAACTCTTCTGGTTCTGTTAGCAGTTAGCAGTTCAGCCCTGTAAAGGTTAATAGATAACAGTATTTGATTCCATCACCATCCGTCCTCCTAATTGCTACCGTCATGAGGTTTAAAGTCCTGTAAAGTTTGACACAGAAATATAAAACAATTATTATTATTACTAAAAATGTAATGGCAGATCACAAGGTCAAGCCTTCTTTTTATGATGGTTATGGAAGAACCTCTAATGAATCCTGAGCATAAAATGTGCCTAATGTTTATTCAGGCTCTAAATGAACATGTAGAGAACCTCAGGGGTGGAAGCAGGGGGCGGAGAAATTTTTTAGGCCACGCCTGTGCGGAGCCCGGAACAGATATTACTAAATTCCAAGCAAAGCTGTGTGTGTTTATTTTAAAAAACTTACTTTGCTGTCTCCAGTCTTCCATTTATCCGATTTCAGTGCTAGATAATGGAACCTTTTATATTTCTAGATAAAGCACCCTTACTCAGACATAAAATGATGATTATTATAATTACTCAAAATGTAATGGCAGATAACAAGATCAAGCCTTCATTTTATGATTTATGGTTGAACCTCTTTGACACCAACAGGGACACCAACGGATCTTAAGAATAAAATGTGCATAATGTTGATTCAGGCTCTAAATTAACATGAAGAGAACCTCAGGGGTGGGAAGAAGGGGGAGGAGACTATTTTTATGCCACTCCTCTGCAGAGCCCAGAACAGATATTATTTTAAAATTGCAAGAAATGCTATGTTTTTTTGTTTTTTTTTAAGTTGTATCTTTACTTTTTTGTCTCTACTCTTCCCTTTACTCGCTTTCAGCACTAGATGACGGAACCTTTAATATTCTTGTATATAGCCGCCTTACCCAAATTACCACATATACTATGGACTCCTGATGAGTCCGGAACACAATATAACACTATTGCAGTCCCAGAATGACCATTTCCATTACCAATAAAGAGATTTCCGAAACCCTACAGAACGATTTAAAGAATTAACACCACAGCGCCCCCTGCTGCTCCTCTCTTAAAAGTGCATTTATTTCCCATTAGCGGAATAGCTTACGCTTTTATTGCTTTGTTTTTTATTTGCTCGATTTCCAATAAACTTTAGTGCATTCATTATGTGAATCTGCTCGGAGCTTCCGAGACTTCCAGCTTCAATAACTCTGTTATATTAGCGCATAATAATACGGAGATTGTAATCCATTGATCTCTGTCACGGCTATGTAGGTCATGCTGGGATTTGCGGCCCTACAATGAATTAAATTCTATCGAGTGATAATTAATATCATATTACTTTATTGTTTCTTTCCATCAGATCAATAAGCTGCTCATCGGTCATGACAATGTAGGGATCCGCGCCGGGTGGTTCCTGGCTAACGTGGTGGTAGAAGTCCCGGCACATGGCAAGCAATACATGTTCCCGTGTAACCGCTGGCTCTGTAGGGATGAGTGTGATGGAAAAGTGGAGATCGAAGTGTACGCCAGCGAGGTGATCGACATTGAGAAACGTAAGTTGGGCATGTAGGGATGTCTTGTGGTTCTGGTGAAATCCGGGAATACAAATTAACAGAATTTCTGGAATCTTATCCTGGTTAGAAGGAGGGTCGTTGTAGTACAGGGGAATGGCCACCACCAGTTGAGATGAGTGGACCTGTACTACCGGTCTCATGTCTTCCAATCAGACAGCTTCATGCCCCTAGCAACTAGTCAAGGCTGTGATTGGCCAGGAAGACACCGGGTGGACACATCTGGCCAATCACAGCCATACCTAGTTGCTAGGGGCGTAAAGCTCTGCAGCCTATCAAGAAACACATCCCGATTAGGTGAAGTTGCTCAACGGAGGACATCGAACCTAAAGTTCGGGTCTGCTCATCCATAACCACCAGGATTTCAGGTGTTGCATGACTACAACTCCCAGCATGCTCCATTCACTTTGGTGGACGTTATGAGAACAGCAGATACATTTTACATGCTGGGGGGTTGAAGTTTTACACAGTTTTACACAGCAATAGTCCCTGTGGGATCCATACGAGTGGAGATTGGGTGATCAACCAGCGCTCCATTCACTTGTACTGTGCTATGGCAGTCCCATACAAATGTATAGAGTGCTGGGCAATCATGCGCTCCTCTGCGCCATTCACATGAACCACTTGTGGGATCTCAGCACCCAGGAAGTAAACCCAGGCTGAATGCTTCTGATTAAAGTGGGGCACAAACTTCATAAAATTACTCTGTAATTAATAATTTATGGTGATTTTATTCTGAGTAGTGATTTTCTTGCCTGCCTGCTGCCACCACTAGGGGGAGTGAATGAGCTTACTGCATACAGTTTTATCAAGTGGAGGAATTTATAAAATATTTTTTTCCTTTATAATAAAAAAAATGACTTGCCCACCTAAATTTTTCTAAACTATTTCCCTTTTTAATGTGTAAAGTGTTGGTAGAGCAGGTTGGGAGTGGGAGAATCTCAGGAAAAGACTTCATCAACTACAGATTAGCTACTATAGTTAAAACCAGTTTCCCCATCGTTGTTGCCATTACACCTTTATCTTTCTTTCCAGTTGTGAATTATGAAGTCATAGTGACCACTGGAAATGTGCGGGGGGCCGGCACCAACGCCAACGTCTTCATGCAACTCTATGGAGACCGAGGGAAGACGGAAGAGACTTCCCTAAGAAGCCGCTCCAACGACTTTGAGAGAGGAGCAGTGGACATCTTTAAGGTGCAGGATATTGACTTTGTATCTAGATATTCTGTACATCTCTGTATCCTCAGTACAGTCTATACCCATAGCCGCATCTGCTGATGATACTGAGACTGTTAATTTATATTCCATTCACATGGCTTCCTAATGGGTTTACACTTTCTATTCTTGTTAATATTAATTATGCCTTCAATTATTCTCTCTGTCGAATGTTAAGTTACATAATTAAAAAACAAAAATAGTTGAGTATACTTTATATAATTGCACCCAGTTATGAATATTTCTCTTAGGGCTACGTTTAGGGGGAGTTAAGCTAGGCAGTTGCTTGGGGCCCCTGATTAGTAACAGGGCCCTTAGGCCGCATTCACATATTGCACTTGAATTGTAATTTGAAACGCAACGAATGTGCACTGAGAGCTAAACGCTTGCGTTCGGTATATAGCAACACATGTTTTGCTGGTCAACATAGCGCCAAAATCCCCTGTTAAATGCGACGCAAAACAAAAATCGACGGGAAACCCGGCGAAAATGCGCTCCGCGAACCCTTAGTAAATGAGCCCCTATGTGTTGTTACAATGTGCATTTTGCTTGGTCACTATATAGCGGTATTATATACATGGCAGTATATTGTGAGACTATGTGGTGGTATGATGCTAATACGCTTGGGCTCATTGACGAAGGGTCCGTGGTGCGCATTTACGTCAGGTTTCCCGGGGGGAGGGGGGGGGCGCCGGGCAACCCAACGGATTCAGACAACGTGCAAGATTAACATTTGGAATTATGTTGCACTTACAAGCACGGGGAAGAAGAAGGTGAACTTCGGCGGACCTCGGTGGGGAAGCGACGGATGCAGGAACTTCGGCGCAAGATCTTCATGAATCGCGCCGGACTTCATCCTCGTCGGACCGTCCGAATTGGGAATCGCTACAGGACCAGGTAAGTAAATTTGCCCCAATTAGAGGTGGAGGGCACTACTTTGCCTGTTCTTTATCTAATGGGCCACCATGAGTGAATTACACAGAAGTTAAGAAGAAACATTCTCAAAGTAGTTCTCCAACTAGTAAATTTTCTTATAATTCAAATAGTATTATAATAGCTCTTAACAATATCATGCTGCAACCATTTTGGAGTCTTCCTGTGTGCCTGTTGGTCTCTACTTCCTGTTCCCTTTCAAAAAAGCAGGAAGTGAGTCAGCCAAATACTGAGTGCCATGGTCACTTCCTGTGTAGTTCAAGAAGTAGAGTCCAACAGCGAGGTCCTTTGAATTAGCCATGTCCCATTTAAGAAATATTGTATATGTAACACACAATACATTTTCTGCTTACAGATAGAGGCATTGGACGTCGGGCAGATTCGCAAGCTTAGAATTGGTCATGATGGCACAGGTTTCGGGGATGGTTGGTTTCTTGAAACAGTTGAGATCAAACGTGTTGGAGTTCAGATGATGCCGGTAGCCCAACCCCCAGACAAGAAGAAGAAACCCAACAAGAAGAAAAAATCCAGCAAAGAAGACGACGTGGAGCTGCAGCCGCAGGAAGTGGTGGAGTGCTACAAGTTTGAGTGTAACAGGTGGCTGGCACGAGGGGAAGTAGATGGAGAGGTGGTGGTGGAACTTCTTCCCCAAGATACAGACCTTGAAGGTAAGGGTTAAATAAAGCCCTAAATAAGAACAGAAATTACAGATAGACATAGATATTCTTTGGAATGTGGATTGCGTGGTACTAAGCATTATGGGCATTTTATGATATTAAAGGGGTTGTCCACTTTAAGCATTAATTATGTTTGTGTAATGAAAAGTCATACAATTTTCCAATATGCTATCTGTATAGATTCCTCACAGTTCTCTAGATCTCTGCTTGCTGTCCTTCTATACAAAGCTTCTATGTTTACTTCCAGTTGATAGAAATCTGTGCCTGGTCATGTGATGTCACACAGGTGCATGAGCCGTTATTATCACAGAGAGTAATCAGAGCCGTGTGATGTAACGGCTTGTGCACCTGCATGTCCATCACATGACCATGGACAGATTTCTATCCAGTGAAAGTAAACATAAAAGCTTTCTATAGCAGGGCAGCAAGCAGAGATCTAGAAAACAGGGAGGAATTGTTACAAAAAATACTATACATACAATTAATACTTCTATAAACAATGAATTCAAGACTTCCTGACAAAACACATCTTGTTACCATCCAACATTCATAGTGAAAACTTGAATTTATGAAAAGTCCCACCCCTGAGTAAGAGACTCTTCCCATTTTGTGCATTCTTATCCCTTTCACATTCATGCAACTAGAAAAAAGGCATTCATTTAGAATTTAAGATGTAAAAAATATTGTTACATCTTGACTTTGACCATTTTTCCAAATTTGAAAGGGAGAAAAGCCCCACCCTGAGTATGAGACCACTCCCCACTCCCCATACATATTTCTTATAACTGAGGTCTCTGTTTCTCTTGTATACAGTACATATGGTCATCCTACTTAGTATCATCCCTGAATATATAGGGGGTCATTTACTAAGGGCCCGAATCGGGTCTTTCCGGCGGGTTATGCAAATTTTTCCGTTTTGCGCCGATTTTTCCTGTATTGTCCCGGGATTTTGGCGCCGGCATGCGCGCGTACGAAAACCCGACGGATTCGGAAAAACCGCCGCATTTTTAAAAAGTGTCACTTGACACACACTTACCTGCACCCAGGACGGCTTGGTGAAGTTCAGTGCATTTTGATGAACTTCAGTGCAGCAGCGACACCTGGTGGACGTCGGAGGAACTACCTTAGTGAATCCCAGCAGAACCCGAATCCTCCACAAAGAACGCCCGGCTGGATCGCGAATGGACCGGGTAAGTAAATCTGCCCCATAGTGTCAAAACTTCGAAAGCTTCAAAATTTAGTTTAATTATTTAATTGTATTTTCCAGAAAACACTTATGAAATCCATGTATTTACCGGAACTATGTGGGGCGCTGGAACTGATGCCAATGTGTTTGTCACCATTTATGGGGAGGTTGGGGACACCGGTGAACGACATCTGAAAAAGTCCAACCACCTGAATAAGTTTGAGAAGGGGCAGGTACTGTCTTTGGTTGTTTGGAGCCATCACTTAGGTATCGTGTATTGGATGATGGACACGTTGTAAGAATCATCTTTATCAAGTCTGGGTTTGATGACCCAGCTATCGGGTTAAAATCTGCCTTGAATTTGTATGAATTTCCCATCCTTGTGTAATTTTCATCCTATCTTCTACACTTTCTGTTGGGGAGAATAATGGACCAGGAGAATAATGAATGAATAATCTTTCCTCAGCCCAAGTACAAACCTAGCATAGAGATAGACCATGTAGCCACCCTCCTGCCATTGAAGAGAGATAATCGAGTCACTTTTGTAACTAGGGGGCAAGGACATAGATTCTCCTCCCCTGAGGAACAACACTATTATGAAACAAGAAACTGGGGAGAACTGGCCATGGACGGATCATCTCTTGAGAGACAAAGCCTAATTTCTTAATGGTTTAGGGTCCCCTGTTTTGTTTTGTAAAGGGGCAGCCTTAAAGGAGACCTACCATTTGATTTGATGCAGTATGAAGCAGACATACCTTGAGAATGCTGTAGCTACACTGATGCAGGATCATATTTTGGTTAATCCCTGAACTTAGTGGTTTTGCTAAAAAAGCAATCATACCATTCAGGTATAGACTGGATGGGACAGACACGGGAGCTTGCATTTGCAAATGGCTGCTAAGTGAAGCATGACTAGTCAAGCACTAATGAATCTGAGCTGAATGACTTATACACAGCAGCTGGGGGATGGTGCAGCAATTGATTATTCTGTCTGGCAGGAAGAGAAGTGCAGGAGATGATGATGCAATCAGAGAGAAACTCTCCTGCTATGAGAAGCGGGAAAGCAAGCTCCAGAGCAGATATAGAAGCCACAGAGCTTCATTATCATAATGTTATATCTGTTTTATCAGCAAAACCACTCAGCTCAGGGATTAACCAAGATCTGATCCTGCATCAGTGTAGCTACAGCATTCTCAGGGTATGTTTGCTTCATAATGCATCACATCACATGGTAGGTTTCCTTTAAGGAGACAACATATTTAATGAAAAATACGGTGATAACAAGTTGCATCATCAAACAACATTTTCTCAATTATTGTGCTTTTTAAATTTCTTGCAGGAAGATGTTTTCACCATCAGCGCCATTGAGTTGGGAGAACTGAAAAAGCTGCGAATCCGTCACGATAACTCGGGGGCAAATGCTGCCTGGTTCCTAGACCGAGTGGAGATTGTAGAGATGAAAGATGAAACAAAGTGAGTATTTCTTATTACAGATAATGAGGCTTCTCAAGCCTGAGGGATGGATCTGCGGTGGACACTGGTCAATTAAACCGAGATCAAACCACAGCGTGTATCAAGTCTTTGGACATTTTGAACGTCAATTTGAATCCATTAATGGCAGCGAACGTCTACTGTAAGCACATTTTATAAAGCTCTCTATGCAGAGTAGAGGTACTGGCCAAAAGGCATCACACCTAGGTTATATCTCAAGCTCTGATGTCTATAGGGGTATACCCACATAGGATACCAATACTATAGGAAGCTCCTTCTATCTGGTCGGGGGTCTCGGTTGGTGACTTGCCCTCTATTTGTCTGATAACCCTGTCTTCTCCACTTTGTCCATGTAGATACTTTTTCCCATGCCAAAGATGGTTGGCAGTAGATGAAGATGATGGTCAGATTTCTAGAATGTTGGTTCCGGTAAATGAGGCATTTATGAAGAAAGACGACGACGGAGAGGAGCAGTCTCTCGCGACGCTGGGATTGGAACAGAAAGGTTTGTGTGGTCTTCTCATATCCTGAAATCTGCCAACCCACGTTCCAGATCCATCTCTCTGCTCTGCTCACCATGCTGGTCCTTGTCTTCTGTGCTGTAGGGAGGAACCACCGACCCATGTCAATCAGTGGTCTCAGCGCCTTACCAATGAGATTGGTTCGGTCATAGGCTACAGATATCCCAAAATTGCCACCTGAACACCCTTGATGGAAGGGTAGTGCTGGAAAGGCAGGAAAGATCTTATGAGGTCTTCTCATTTTTGATCTTTGAGCTTATACAAGACCTGTCCAAAACTAGAAAACATGGCTGCTTTTGGCCAAAAACAATTAGCCACAGGTTGTGTTTTGCATTGTCAATCACACCCCAACCTGCGGACAGGTGTGGCCAGTGTTGGACTGGCCCACCAGAGTACCAGATGATCCTCCGGTGGGCCCAGGCTCTAAACCAGTAGAGGTGCAGAAGAATACAACTTAATTTGGAGCCTGTTTTCCAGAAATGGATGGAGGGTGGGCCTCCAGCAGAGTCTATCTGGTGGGCCCAAGGAGCCCCAGTCCCACACTGGGTGTGGCACTGCTTTTATCAGCCGTGTTTTTTTCTAGCCATCAGCTTCTTCCACACTTGTTTATGCCTCAGTTTAAAGTTTGAGTGTTCCTTTATATCCTCCTTCATTACTATCCCGTTACCCGGATTCACCACGTTCATCGTTTCAGTCTTGCGATTTCCATGTATTTTAATGACACTGTCACCATCTCAGCAGCCACACTCTCTCCCCAGACTCCAATTTACAGCAGTAACATATGGCGTGTGATCTGACTACAGCTCTGAGGGGACTCGCGTTGATATCTTTATGTTTCACGCCGAGTCTGTAACTACAAGTCTGAGGCATCTGGTGCAATGGCCTCACCCACGTGTACCTTTTATATAGGATCTGGTGTTAATATGTTAGTAAATCACATTCTAACAAGAATTCTATCAATGGACAATGATTATTCGAGAAGACTGCCCAACTGGTGGGGCGTCCCTGGTGATAGATATATGTGGAGTCATAGGGGGGATTGATCGCAACTTGTAGGCCTGACTAATAGCCGACCAACTGCAACAAAGTCACAATTCCTGGCAGAGAGCCAAGAATTGTGACTAATTCCTCCTCTACGCCACCTATGCAGGGAGGGGACAGTGCAGAGCTGTGGAGTGGCCTGGTGCGCCAGCAAATGATGGGGCCCCACCTCACACTTCAGATTTATCAAGAGACTGTGGTGAGGAACAGGAACGTCCCCTCATGTCACTCCACACCTGTAGCTCGGAATAGAAACTATTTCGATAAATCTGCCCCAGGTGGTAGAAAAGTAAAAAGAAAGATCAATATGAAATAGATATTGTTATTTTTTTCAGCCAAATCCACCACATACACCGTACGGGTGAAGACTGGAGACAAGAAGAACGCCGGCACCGACGCCAATGTGTTCATCGTACTGTTTGGAGAGAAGGACGACACTGGTACGCAGCTCCCATACCCTCAGCTTCACGTCCTGTATCTCTGTATGACTGTGCTCCTGAGTATAAATGGGAGGGTTAGGGCTCAGTCACCCCAGCCATGACCCGGGAGCCGCTCTATCCAGTCCCGACTCCGTGCATCTGGGGCTTCCTTAGAACTCTAGATTAGATACAATTGTAGCAGATCTTCAGCTGTAACAAGTATTAGGTCTGTAGATTCTTCCACTACTGCTGCAGCCAGGGCAACTGCAGGGTGACTTGTATAACCTACACCTCATGTCTCCCTCTTAGGTTTTATGAATCTCAAAGCGTCTAAAACCAACAAGAACAAATTTGAAAGGGGAAAAATTGATGTGTTCACTGTGGAGGCCGTGGATATTGGGCCCCTCAAGAAAATAAAGATTGGCCATGACAACAAAGGTGTGAAATATATGTATTTATTATATCTCATATCTATCTATTTATTATATCTGTTTGTCTGTCCGTCTATCTATCTCCTATCTAGCTCCTATCTAGCTCCTATCTATCTCCAGATTAAGGTTGGTGGGGGCCCCTGGGTGCAAAATCTGGTGGGGGCCCCCATTGAATGGGGAACAGAAATCGCTATACACAGGCCCCCAGCATTAACTATATACAGCTCCCAGTATACACAATATACAGCCCCCCAGTATACACAATATACAGCCCCCCAGTATTCTCTATATACAGCCCCCCAGTATTCACTATATACAGCCCTCCAGTATTCACTATATACAGCCCCCCAGTATTCACTATATACAGCCCTCCAGTATTCACTGTATGCACCCCCAGCATTAACTATATACAGTCCCCCTATAACAGCTAACTATATACAGTCCCCTATTATAACTATACACCCCCCCATAATAATTATATGCACAACACCTCCTATAATAACTAACTATATACAGTTCCCCTATTATAACTATATACACAACACCTGCTATAATAGTGAACTATATACACCCCCATAATAACTATATATAGTCCAAGGTAAAAAAATTAAAATGTACTTCACCTTCCTCCGTTCCCCCAGTGCGTGCCGTCCTCCTCTTCTTCCCTCGCGGATAGATGGCGGTGCAGCCTTCTGAGCTTAACACGGATAGTTAAATGGCAGATCAGGGAACTTATTGCTCCCTGGCTCTGCCATAGGCTTAAGTCGGGCATGACCATGTCTGGTAGTTACGGCCTGGTCAGCCCAGACCCACAGTGGGCGCATCTCCCACATTTGGTGGAGGCCTCTTTAACATCTTGCCGACCGAGGACGAACTATATCGTCCTCGCACCGCAAGGGGTGTATGGAGAGAGCTCATGAGCTGAGCTCTCTCCATACACAGCGGGTGATCTATCTATCTATCTATCTATCTATCTATCTATCTATATCATATCTATCTCCTATCTATCTATCTATCTATCTATCTATCTATCTCCTATCTATCTATCTATCTATCTATCTCCTATCTATCTATCTATCTATCTATCTCCTATCTATCTATCTATCTATCTCCTATCTATCTATCTATCTATCTATCTATATCATATCTATCTATCTATCTATCTCCTATCTATCTATCTATCTATATCATATCTATCTATCTATCTATCTCCTATCTATCTATCTATCTATCTATCTATCTCCTATCTCATATCTATCTATCTATCTATCTATCTATCTCCTATCTCATATCTATCTATCTATCTCCTATCTATCTCCTATCTATCTATCTATCTATCTCCTATCTATCTATCTATCTATCTATCTCATATCTATCTCCTATCTATTTCCTATCTATCTCATATCTATCTCCTATCTATTTCCTATCTATCTCATATCTATCTATCTATCTATCTCCTATCTATCTATCTATCTCCTATCTATCTATCTATCTATCTATCTATCTATTTATCTCATATCTATCTATCTATCTCCTATCTATCTCCTATCTATCTATCTATCTATCTATCTATTTATCTCCTATCTATCTATCTATCCATCTATCTCATATCTATCTATCTATCTCCTATCTATCTATCTATCTAATATCTATCTATCTATCTATCTAATATCTATCTATCTATCTATCTATCTATCTATCTATCTCATATCTATCTATCTATATCATATCTATCTATCTATCTATCTATCTATCTATCTATCTATCTCCTATCTATCTATCTATCTATCTATCTATCTATCTATCTATCTATCTCATATCTATCTATCTATCTCCTATCTATCTATCCATCCATCCATCTATCTATCTCCTATCTATCTATCTCATATCTATCTATCTATCTATCTCATATCTATCTATCTCATATCTATCTATCTCCTATCTATCTATCTATCTATCTATCTATCTATCTATCTATCTATCTCATATCTATCTATCTATCTATCTATCTATCTATCTATCTATCTATCTCATATCTATCTATCTCCTATCTATCTATCTATCTATCTATCTATCTCCTATCTATCTATCTATCTATCTATCTATCTATCTCATATCTATCTATCTATCTATCTATCTATCCATCTATCTATCTCCTATCTATCTATCTATCTATCTATCTCCTATCTATCTATCTATCCATCTATCTATCTCCTATCTATCTATCTATCTATCTATCTATCTATCTATCTCATATCTATCTATCTATCTATCTATCTATCTATCTACCTATCTCATATCTATCTATCTCCTATCTATCTATCTATCTATCTATCTATCTATCTATCTATCTATCTATCTATATATCTCATATCTATCTATCTATCTATCTATCTATCTCCTATCTCATATCTATCTATCTATCTATCTCCTATCTCATATCTATCTATCTATCTCCTATCTATCTATCTATCTATCTATCTATCTATCTATCTATCTCCTATCTATCTATCTATCTATCTATCTCCTATCTATCTATCTATCTATCTCATATCTATCTCCTATCTATTTCCTATCTATCTCATATCTATCTCCTATCTATTTCCTATCTATCTCATATCTATCTATCTATCTCCTATCTATCTATCTCCTATCTATCTATCTCCTATCTATCTATTTCATATTTATCTATCTATCTATCTATCTATCTATCTATCTCATATCTATCTATCTATCTATCTATCTATCTATCTCATATCTATCTATCTATCTATCTATTTATCTCCTATCTACCTATCTATCCATCTATCTATCTCATATCTATCTATCTATCTATCTATCTATCTATCTATTTATCTCCTATCTACCTATCTATCCATCTATCTATCTCATATCTATCTATCTATCTCCTATCTATCTATCTATCTATCTATCTAATATCTATCTATCTATCTATCTATCTCCTATCTATCTATCTATCTATCTATCTATCTCATATCTATCTATCTATCTATCTCCTATCTATCTATCCATCCATCCATCTATCTATCTATCTATCTCATATCTATCTATCTATCTATCCATCTATCTATCTCCTATCTATCTATCTATCTATCTATCTATCTATCTATCTATCTCATATCTATCTATCTATCTATCTCATATCTATCTATCTCCTATCTATCTATCTATCTATCTATCTATCTATCTATCTCATATCTATCTATCTCCTATCTATCTATCTCCTATCTATCTATCTATCTATCTATCTATCTATCTATCTCATATCTATCTATCTTTCTATCTATCTCATATCTATCTATCTCCTATCTATCTATCTATCTCCTATCTATCTATCTCATATCTATCTATCTATCTCTCTATCTATCTATCCATCCATCCATCTATCTCCTATCTATCTATCTATCTATCTATCTATCTATCTATCTATCTATCTATCTATCTATCTATCTTTTCTCCTCCTGTAGTGTGAGGTAATGTATTCCTGCTGGTTATTTCAGGTGATGTATGACGTCTGGGTGCTCCGGGCCCGGGTCCCATTTATCACTTATATTAATGGTGGTATTGAGTGTCTGCCTGGGGCGGGGGAGGACGCAGCGTCCTGCCGGCTCCTCAGACCTTGTCTTGGCTGGGTTTGTCCTGTTGGGTTTGGCTGAGGACATTGGGATCGGAGTCCTCTGACCTCTGTGTTACTTCTTCTTCCAGGAAGCTCAGCCGGGTGGTTCCTCGACTGGGTGGAAGTCGATGCCCCGTCACTTGGACAACGCTTAAAATTTCCGTGTGGGCGATGGTTGGACAAAACAGAAGATGATGGAGCCATCGAGAGATACTTGTTTCCTTCAGAACTTCAGACAGAACAGTATACACCTTGTACGTAGAGCTCTGTACGCATCTGTACGAGCTCTGACCTTGTAGAACATCTTTGTTATCTCAATATTGGGAGAATACAGAAGTACAGTGACATTTCTCCTCTTCATGGTGGATACTTTATCACTAATATCCCCCATGGAGAGACAGGGAAGCCATTACCATTACCAGTGATAGACCCACTGTCATCCCCGGATCAGACACCCCAAGCCTATTCATGAAGGTGACATCTGTGGATAGCAAAGTCACTAAAAATTTTTAAAAAACTTTTAGAAATCTTTTGAAATACCATACTGTCTATAGGTACTCTGTGACATAGGTGAAAGTACTGTCTATAGGTACTCTGTGACATAGGTGAAAGTACTGTCTATGGGCACTATGCCTCATAGGTGACAATACTGTCTATGTGTGACATATAGAAGTCTTACATATCATGGACATTGTGTGACACAGGAAATCAAATTGTCCTTTGACATCATATGAGGGAGGGCATACATGCACACCCAGGTGGGTTGCACTGTCTTTGCGCACCATGTGAGGGGGTCACACTGTCTTTGGGCACCATGTGAGGGGGTCACACTGTCGTTGGGCACCATGTGAGGGGGGTCACACTGTCGTTGGGCACAATGTGAGGGGGTCACACTGTCTTTGGGCACCATGTGAGGGGGCTACACTGTCTTTGGGCACCATGTGAGGGGGTCACACTGTCTTTGGGCACCATGTGAGGGGGTCACACTGTCTTTGTACACCATGTGAGGGGGTCACACTGTCTTTGGGCACCATGTGAGGGGGTCACACTGTCTTTGGGCACCATGTGAGGGGGTCACACTGTCTTTGGGCACCATGTGAGGGGGTCACACTGTCTTTGGGCACCATGTGAGGGGGTCACACTGTCTTTGGGCACAATGTGAGGGGGTCACACTGTCTTTAGGCACCATGTGAGGGTGCCACACTGTCTTTGGGCACCATGTGAGGGGGTCACACTGTCTTTGGGCACCATGTGAGGGGGTCACACTGTCTTTGGGCACCATGTGAGGGGGTCACACTGTCTTTGGGCACCATGTGAGGGGTTCCCACTGTCGTTGGGCACCATGTGAGGGGGTCACACTGTCTTTGGGCACCATGTGAGGGGGTCACACTGTCTTTGGGCACCATGTGAGGGGGTCACACTGTCTTTGGGCACCATGTGAGGGGGTCACACTGTCTTTGGGCACCATGTGAGGGGGTCACACTGTCTTTGGGCACCATGTGAGGGGTCACACTGTCTTTGGGCACCATGTGAGGGGGTCACACTGTCTTTGGGCACCATGTGAGGGGGTCACACTGTCTTTGGGCACCATGTGAGGGGGTCACACTGTCTTTGGGCACCATGTGAGGGGGCCACACTGTCTTTGGGCACCATGTGATGTCCGTCCATACATAAGTAAGTACATGTATAAATAAAGTGACGTTCCCGGGATTCCTCGGCAGCAGATGTCTGTAATGTTAGTGCTGACTCTTTGCTGATAATAACGCTCCGCCTTTGTGTTTGTGTCTCTCTAGTTGTTCCCTATGAGATTACGGTTTACACAAGCGACATATTTGGCGCGGGGACGGATGCTGATGTCTTCATCGTTCTCTATGGCAGAGACGGGGTCTGCACTCAGCAGAAATCCCTGTGTGTAAACAAGCGGGAGCGCCGGATGTACTTCGAGAGGAATTCTGTGGACCAGTTCATTGTGGAGGTAACGGACCTACTGTACTGTATACACAGAAACTACGGTGTGAATAACAACTACATCCTCATATTACATTTCTGTGCTGTCTATCCCATGATGCTTCAGAACAGCATCACATGGGCGGGTAGAGACTGTACAATCTGTGCCTGCTGGGGAGACAGTGTGATAATCCTTCTCTATCCATCATGGAGGCTGCAGTATTATCTTCATTCCGATTTTTATCAGTCCCTGTGATGGGAGCCTATGGGACAATCATTCCTCCCATGGGGAACTTGCGGACCTGTCGATAGGGGATAAATGTGGATTATGGGAAGACCCCTTTAAGAAAAGAGTCACAATATTAATTTGATGTCGCTGTTCCCCCCTCCCCCTCATTGCCAGTATAAGATGTTTCTCAGTAGTGTCCGACCACCTTCACTCAGCTGAGCTCATGCAGGATTACTCATCCGGTGACACTTCCCTTCCGGATGTGAAAAGTGGGGAGTCAATATAAGAGTCAATATTTCATGCACAGCCGAGCCGGCTCATTCGCCCTGTTGTCATTAGTGTCACATACAGACGTCCCGTTCTCATCTCCTCTTGTAAATATTTGACTCTCTGCAGTGGGAATATTTATACCCAACGTCAAGAATTTGAGGAATCCCAAGTTAAAGGCAATGTGGTGCCAGTAACTGGAAGCTTGTGTCTGAAAATGAGACCAGGAGTCTCCGCGTCTTCCCCAGGATCTTACCATTTGTCCTATTACAGTATCACTTACCTTTGACAAAACTTCTCTTGTGCTGCACCTATTGAGTAGAATGCAATACCCTGGGCTATCAATTCCCATCATATCATTTGCTTTGGTATAAAGTAAAATATGGGCATGAACGCTGTAAAAAATATATTAAATGATATTATATTTTACACCACAAATAACATAGTTTTTTATATCCACATGATGTCTGCAAAATGGCCAAACCAGCTCTGCTACATCTGCATGCAGAACTTACAAGTCCAGTAATTGCAGATCTGGGTGATGGGTGCATTGTTCTTCCTCTATCAGGTGGAGATCCGGTACAGCACTGAAAATAGGCGACTGATGTAGCAGAACACGTGCAACCTACTATGGGCGCAATCAGGGGGTGAGGACCAGAGGGTCTGACTTAGTAGTAGCTTTGCGGCAATTGTCACGGTAGCTTGGTCCTAAACTAGGACTCATCCACCCCTCTCTAGACCAGGTAGAAGCAAGAGGAGGGGGAGGCATGGTAGATAATCCCCTGGAGGCACTCCCAGTGTATATTGATGATCAATGCTTGGGAGAAGGGAAGCCATTGATGTTAGCGGCAGGGCAGGCGTGGACATCAGAGAAACTGAAGTAAAGTGGTAAAAACTTCCTTAAAAGTTCCCTTAATAGCAAACAGTCTAAGCAGTAGCATGTAACAGGCTGGCAACGGTTTCTCCTGTGGCTAGCATATCTTACAATTGGCTGGCTTTTTGTGAAGACAATAGTCGAATAGTTGCAGGAACGATTGAAGTACCTCAGACCTATTAGACTCGACTAGACTGACTTTGTCTTCTTTGGAGCCTGTTTGGCTCTGCTGCATCAGCAGCTCAGCAATCTGTGTGTAGTCAGCATGCTCTATTTCTCCAGACTCACCCAGAGCTCCTGAACAGGTCTACTTTACTACCTGTGAGGTGCCAGCCAATGACAAGCCTGGATTACACGGGAAAGATACTCAATTGTTTCACTTAAGGTGTACAGAACACATAAACAGACTCTTGTGTTACACAGTGGTCACATAGAAAGGAGCTGCACCCATGTATACCTCACCCCCCCTAATTACAGCCATGAGTTACATAAGCCTTGTAACTTGAAACTTCTGAACCTGAGTTGCTGATAACCTCAGTGGATTCATCGGTCCCACTGGGTCCATTTAGTATTGAGGGCGGGGTGTGGATTTGTAATGGCCGAACTCTAGGACATTACACACACGCTTACGCCTTGTATGCCTGACACCATCCGGTAGTTTCTCTTTGTCCACCGCCCACCCCAAAGTCTACTTCCCCCTCCACATTCCTCCAGTCCGCGTCCCATTGACTTCTGTTCACATTTACCCTGCAGCTCGAGGACATTGGTGACGTGATTGAAAAGATCCGCATTGGGCACAATGACAAAGGGATCAACGCCGGGTGGCACTTGGACAGAGTGGACATTCGTAGGCTTCTACCCAATGGAAAGGTGGGTTACCTTCGTGGTTCTATATTTGTATGGGTCTCCATTAAAATTTGTTATCCTGGATTATGAATGGGTGATAGCATGCGGGGGCGTCCCAGAATGCATTGTACTGAGATCAATTTGCTGTGAAGTCTCAGGACTTCTCGATGTTGTAGAGGGACTTCCAAATCAGAAAATGGGCAACAATGCTGATAGATCAGATAAGAGCTAAACCATGACACAGGCTCAGTTATCCTGGACATATGCTTGGTTAGGCTACATTCACACATTGGCGCGTGGGAAGGAGGAGGGGGTGAGCGCTGCCCCCTTCCATGGAGATATTTGGTGAACGCCGCCGTAATATGGGAAAAGATAGGACATACCGCACTGTGCGCCCCTTGCTGGCATATGGGGGACGTATATACGGTGGCTGGTAGATACATCCCCCAACGGTCGTGTGAATTCGACCTCTGAATATTAGCAGAGGCAAAGAAAAATAAGAAGCTCATTGGTTTCTGAGAAGTAACTGACCAAGTATCTGGTCTTCAGGAAGTTTCGATCACGTTTTTTGCTATACACCAAGGTAATAGAAACAGAAACCTACACTCACCCAAATTCCTGCAACAGATGTAACTTGTCCTAATCTCTAGGCATACAAACCTATTTGAACTAATGGATCAAAAAATGTGTACAAATAAAGGGCACAATATACAATAAATTGAGCTCAAAGAAACGAAACAAAAACCGATGAAACGGAAATGAGCTTTACAATACTAAAAACACAAGTTTATTGGGATTGTTTAAAATAGAACATACAAACATATAGGGGGTCATTTACTAAGGGCCCGATTCGCGTTTTCCCGACGTGTTACCCGAAAATTTTCCAATTTGCGCAGATTTTCCCTGTATTGCCCCGGGATTTTGGCGCACGCGATCGGATTTTGGCGCATCGGCGCTAGCATGCACGTGACCGAAATCGGGGGGCGTGGCCAAGAGAAAACCCGACGGATTCGGAAATACCTCCGCATTTAAAAAAAAAAAAAGTGTCTCGGTACTCGCGCTTACCTTCTCCAGAAATAGGCCGGTGAATTTCAGAGTATTCTGGCGGGCCTCGGGGAACTTCAGCGCAGCAGCGACACCTGGTGGACGTCGGAGGAACTGCCTTAGTGAATCACCAGAAGACCCGAATCCACCGCAGAGAACGCGCCGCTGGATCGCGAATGGGCCGGGTAAGTAAACCTGCCCCATAGAGTGGTTCAAAGCGTACAAAGAGAGGCTTACAATGCATAGAAATGCCAAATAAAGTGCTTAGTGCACAGCCAAAAGTGCGATGATGCATGAATAATTACAATGTAACCAATGGAAAAGTAAATGTAATTATAACAAGCGCACGGGAAATATAAAATCAGAAAAAGTAAATGAAATATATATACCTGATGGTCACAAGTGACCACCCCGACACATGTTTCGTCCGACGGGACTTTGTCAAGGGGGTGATCTCTAATCTCTAGGCAGATCAACAGAATGGAAGCTACACATACACAATGGCGGCTAATACAGCGCCTTGCCAAAATATTCAGCCCCCTTGCACTTTTCTACCTTTTGCCACATTTCAGGCTTCAAACATTAAGATTATAAAACTGTTAATCAACAACACGTGGGACAACATGTGTGACAGTGAGGATGGTGCCCCCACCATGTGTGACAGTGAGGATGGTGCCCCCACCATGTGTGACAGTGAGGATGGTGCCCCCACCATGTGTGACAGTGAGGATGGTGCCCCCACCATGTGTGACAGTGAGGATGGTGCCCCCACCATGTGTGACAGTGAGGATGGTGCCCTCACCATGTGTGACAGTGAGGATGGTGCCCCCACCATGTGTGACAGTGAGGATGGTGCCCCCACCATGTGTGACAGTGAGGATGGGCCCCCCACCATGTGTGACAGTGAGGATGGTGCCCCCACCATGTGTGACAGTGAGGATGGTGCCCCCACCATGTGTGACAGTGAGGATGGTGCCCCCACCATGTGTGACAGTGAGGATGGTGCCCCCACCATGTGTGACAGTGAGGATGGTGCCCCCACCATGTGTGACAGTGAGGATGGTGCCCCCACCATGTGTGACAGTGAGGATGGTGCCCCCACCATGTGTGACAGTGAAGATGGTGCCCCCACCATGTGTGACAGTGAGGATGGTGCCCCCACCATGTGTGACAGTGAGGATGGTGCCCAAACCATATGTGACAGTGAGGATGGTGCCCCCACCATGTGTGACAGTGAGGATGGTGCCCTCACCATGTGTGACAGTGAGGATGGTGCCACCACCATGTGTGACAGTGAGGATGGTGCCCCCACCATGTGTGACAGTGAGGATGGTGCCCTCACCATGTGTGACAGTGAGGATGGTGCCCCCACCATGTGTGACAGTGAAGATGGTGCCACCACCATGTGTGACAGTGAGGATGGTGCCCTCACCATGTGTGACAGTGGGGATGGTGCCCCCACCATGTGTGACAGTGAGGATGGTGCCTCCACCATGTGTGACAGTGAGGATGGTGCCCCCACCATGCGTGACAGTGGGGATGGTGCCCCCACCATGTGTGACAGTGGGGATGGTGCCACCACCATGTGTGACAGTGAGGATGGTGCCCTCACCATGTGTGACAGTGAGGATGGTGCCCCCACCATGTGTGACAGTGAGGATGGTGCCCTTGATATCTTTATGCTTGAAGCCTGAAATGTGGCAAAAGGTAGAAAAGTGTAAGGGGGGCGAATACTTTGTCAATGCACAGTACAAGGCATGACGTATTGACTGCCCCTTTCCTATTTGCAGGGCTCTCAGACCGTCTCCTTCCCCTGTGAACGATGGTTGGCCAAGTCTGAAGATGATGGGGAAACCGTCCGGGAACTTGTCCCATCTGACATCTTCACCGAAAAACTGACAAAGGACGGGACCCTGAAACAGATCGAAATGGAGGTGGAGGACCCTCTGGAGAGTAAGGACATATAGTGTACACATGTACGGGCTGGTGCTTCAGATAAACCGGTTCAGGCAATCTTGAGAGCTGGTGTGACACCGGGGGCGTAACTTAAGGGGGTGCAGAGACTGGGCCCAGGAAGCTGAGGGGGCCCATAAGGTGTCACTTTACCAAATGAGAAGACTAGTACTATAATCCATAGTCAGGGGTCTGGAAAAGACATTGCACTGGGGCCCATCAGCTTCAAGTTACACCACTGAGGCACATTTACTTACCCGTCCCTGGCGCGTTCCCTGATGTGCATTGTCCCGACCGGAATGCCCTGTACCGCAATTCACTAAGATTGTGCGCCCGATATCCTGCATGTGTCACTTCCCCGCTCAGGTCCCCGGAGTTCACCTTCTTCTTCCTGGTGCATGTAAGTGCATTGTCTTGCGACACAATGGGGCAGATTTACTTACCCGGTCCATTCGCGATCCAGCGACGCCTTCTCTGCGCTGGATTCGGGTCCGGCCGGGATTTATTAAGGCAGTTCCTCCGACGTCCACCAGGTGGCTGAAGTTCCCTGGAACGCACTGGAATACACCGAGCCGGGCTTAGTGAAGGTAAGTGCAAGCTCCGCGACAGATTTTTTTTTTTAAATGCGGCGGTTTTTCTGAATCCGTAGGGTTTTCGTTTCGGCCACACCCCCCGATTTCCGTCGCGTGCATGCCAGCGCCGATGCGCCACAATCCTATCGCGTGCGGCAAAATCCCGGGGCAATTCAGGGAGAATTGGCGCAAATCGGAAATATTCGGGTAACACGTCAGGAAAATGCGAATCGGGCCCTTAGTAAATGACCCCCACTTTTTCCACGGTGCCTAGTGGTTAATACAGCCCTGCTCACAACACATATACGAAGCACTGAATAACTCCTTACATGCACATCTAATATGTAATGTTTACAAAAAATATACATAGAAATGCAACATAAACACAATGGGGCACATTTACTCACCCGGTCCTGTCGCGATCCCCGAGGTGCGTTCTCCGACGAGGATGAAGTCCGGCACGATGGTGCGCCCGATATCCTGCATGTGTCGCTTCCCCGCTCAGGTCCCTGGAGTTCACCTTCTTCTTCCCGGTGCATGTAAGTGCATTGTCTTGCGACACAATTTGAATTTTAAATCCTGCGCTCAGTCGAAATCAGTCGGGTTGTCCAACGGCCTGCCCCCCGGTTTCTGTCGCATGAAAGTCGCTGCGATTGCACCAAAATCCAATTGCGTGCGCCAAAAACCCCTGTTAATGCGGCGCAAATTGGAAATAGTCGGGAAACCCGACCGAAATGCGGTGTGCAGTCCCTTAGTAAATGTGCCCCTATATGCAGAATACATGCAACATATACAACATGCAAAATACATGCAAATTACATGTATAATGCATACAAATATACATCACACACAGCAAGTACAATACAGACATAACCTTCTTGTATAGAACAATCCTAACCTACCCCTAGACACAGTCCTACCCACACCGTATATATTCAGCCCTGAGTATGTAGCGGGGAGAGGTGTATTTCACCCCCATCCCCTCCTGTGTCCAGCGCCGGTCCAGCAGCAGAGGCCTCGTACATCTTAGTTCTCGACGCCGTCAGGAGGATCACGGGTGTAAATTAGAAACTTAGTGGATGACGAGAAGTTTTATTGCAGAGGCCACTTCTTTCTGATGCTAATGTCATTAGGTGCTTATTGTGGAGGTCTCCTGAAGGCAGCGCCCCCCTTCCCGTCTGCTGCAGCTGCATCCCCCCAGTCTGGATCATCCCCCCTGATTTATACTGGTGAATCCCCCATAACAAAGGCCGGGGGCTAATGTTTTACATCAATGTCTAGTAACCTGAGAGCTCATCCATCTGTTCCTGGAGAAGCTCCACGCTGGGAAACTGGGGTCTAGAGGGTCTGGGGAACGCCCCACTGTCACCTCACTGACTTTTGAAGGATTCCGTTTTTTATATTCCCAAACAATTAATTAACAAATAGCTTCACACTTAGGCCTCATGATGTATATGGTGGGCTGCCGGACTGCTAGGGCAAATCTACGCCAGGCCCAGCCCGGCGTAGCTCTCTGTAAAAAAACGGTGAACAAAAGCTTGCAGGTTTTTCAAAATTCTGCAGCCATGGGGCGAGAATGCCCTTCTACTCCTGTGGCCGCCGTGCCCCTCAGCACCCCTCTATAGATAAATACTATGGATAGATTTGAGGTTTAGATGTGTCGCTGGTCTTGTCACGTCTCCCATTATGTGTGTGACCTGGATCTGTAGATGGATATTTCCATGGTGCACCCGTGTGACGTTGATGTTGTACCCTCCTCCATAGCTCACACATACTGCGTGTCTGTGTACACCGGGGACATCTATGGAGCCGGCACTGACGCCAATGTTTTTCTCACCATATACGGAGATCTTGGTGACACGGGGGAGAGAAAACTTAGTAAATCTGAAACCAACTCCAACAAGTTTGAAAGAGGGCAGGTAAGTGATGTTCTCCTGATAATCTCCGGATCCGCCTGTGAAATGACTGGATACTGACGATAGACAAACTACATTTATTTCTAGATGGACAAATTCATCATAGAAGCCGTGGACCTGGGCACTCTCTATAAGATCAAAATCCGTCACGATAACTCCATGATCAGCCCCGACTGGTACCTGGAGAGGGTGGAGGTCCAGAACGAGGTGACAGAGGAGTGCTACCTCTTCTTGTGTGAACGGTGGCTCTCCACCAAAAAGGAAGACAAACGGATTGAGAGGATCCTGTATGAGAAGGTAGGTGGAAACTGGACATTCAGAAGGTCAGATGGGTTTATCCTCTGTATGTAGGACCAGGCATTAGCATCATTGTAAAAGTAGATTTTAGAAGGAAGGAGGCCATGGATAACAAGTATAAGGAGATACCACAGTCCAGTACCTGGATCTATGAGTAATGTCCCAGAGTAAAAATTGTTCCCTTCAGATTCCCATATATTCAATTTTACAATTCTACCTGGTATCCAAGGATATCTATAGCGATTCAAGGTGGGTGTGGCCTCCTGGGCTGAATCCATCAGCTCCTCCCCATAACATGCAGCAGTAATGTCATGTGACCAGGGTGACATCACCGCAGGTCCTTTAGCCTGTTAACATTAGCAAACTGTACACCAAGCATATATCTCATGAAATCACAGCAAATCATATCACATGAAATCACAGCAGCAGCACAGAGAGGAGTAGAAGTCTATGGAGGCTGCTGTGATTTTATGTGGTCACATATGTGTATGGGGTACAGTTTGCTAATGTTAAGAGGCTAAAGGACCTGTAATGATGTCACCCTAGTCACATGGCATTAGGCCACGCCCCTCGACTCGCTGTATAGATAACAGCCAAGTTTATAACTGATTTTATGGAGATGTGGGGGAAACAATGTGGTGACAGGTTCCCTTTATATACTCAGAGAATTGCCAGGGCAGGGGTTGCATAGGCCTGTCCTTTTTGTAGCCTGGTTCTGGAAAGTCCAGGCAGATGAATAGTTTTAGCTTATAATGATAATTAGTCTGTGGTGTGCACCATACTACAGGCGCCATCAGTCCTTCTACTGGTCCGGACGGGCGGACTCGCTGGTCTCAGCAATGTGAGTATTGTGCTTCAGCTACATCATGAAAAATAGTGTTGTGACCAAATTGAGCATTATCACCCCAAGTGGTCCTCAAAGATGTCCAGTATGATAAAATGGTCCTTTAAACACAACATGATGTGTGGGTCATTGTGACTTTATATCCTGTAAAGATCTGTGTCTGCGTATCATGTACAATCATGAGGAATCAATGACATCTTCTAATTTTTATTGCAATTTTATTTCAGGATTATGATGGAGATAGAAACAGCCTCGGGAGCTCATCCAAAAGTTTCTTTGGTTCTTCTCTGAGCCTGAGGAGCCAGGATAATAATGGCAACCTGAAGACCAAAGGCAGCATCGATGGTTCCTTACAGGAAGGACCCAGTAAGGCATCAAACATTTATATTTTCTACCTATGACAATGACCTGTCTTGGGTACGTGGGAGCAGGCAGCCATTAAGAATTTTGGGGCCCCTAACTGGATATTTTTTATATTACATACAGAGATGAGCAGACCCGACGTTCCGTACTCTGTATATAGATAGCCCCAGCACATGCCTCCCATTGTATATAGATAGCCCCAGCACATGCCTCCCGCTGTATATAGATAGCCACAGCACATGCATCCCACTGTATATAGATAGCCCCAGCACATGCCCCTCTCAGTATATAGAAATATAGCCCCAGCACATGCATCCCACTGTATATAGATAGCCCCAGCACATGCCCCTCTCAGTATATAGAAATATAGCCCCAGCACATGCATCCCACTGTATATAGATAGCCCCAGCACATGCCCCTCTCAGTATATAGAAATATAGCCCCAGCACAGTAAAAAAAAATGATACTCAACTTCTCCCTCTCCCTGCAGCCTCCTCCCCGATCCCACACTCTTCTTTTCAAATAGCACCGGATGTGGTGCGGGCGTCCTTCTCTATGACCCTGGTGCTGTCGCCTAAGCTACAGGACGGCGCCTGGGTCATAGACGCTCAAGGGATGCTGCAGCGAAACATTGCTGCCTGTGTCCAGTGATCATCGCTGTGTGCACCTTAAAGATGCACACAACACTGAACAGTATTGAGGATCGGACGGCGCTGGGGATTGTTATGGGCACTTTGACTCCTGTGGACCCCCCTTTTATTGTAAAATGGGGGTACCAGAAACATATTCCCAATGGACCCCCCCCTTATGGCGGCCATGCTTGGGAGGACTCCTGGGCTAACCACTCAGGCAAAACTACTCCCCCTGGTGCTGGTATTGACTCCTTTATGAGTTATATCCATTACCAATAGAAAAAACATTCTCTTTATCAGAACCCCTACTTATTTTCCCCTCAATATGTGAAACAAGAAGGTATAGAGCAGTACTCAGCCTAGGACAAACTACCTCCAACTGGCCAACAGTTGTACTTGGCGTTTTGATTGTATTATCTTTGGCTCTTCGTGTACAAGAATATGTCCAAACTTGCTAGAATTGTAACCAGATAACTTGGGATAAGTCCCGGGAAATTCTGCCGGACCTGTTAAGAACACCATCATGTTTTGCAGTGATCCCCTACCATATTGCCATCACCACGGGTCAGGAACGAGATGCAGGAACGGAAAGCCGAGCCTATGTGATCATCATGGGTCCCCAGAAGATAAAGACAGAGCGCCTATGGCTTGACCTTCCCAAGGGTAAGAAGGGCTTCGCTCCTGGTTCTGTTGAGAAGTTCTCCATCGTGGGATTGGATGTAGGAGAAGTTAAAAGAATGGAGGTGAGAACATCTTACTAGGAAGCCCTCAAGCATAGCTTTTAGATACAAAATAATGGACATAACGATAAATGATAATCTAACGCATGTGTCCATAGCTTGGCCATGATGGGGCGACTCCTGAGAGCTGCTGGCTAGTGGAAGAAATTCAACTCAACGTGCCTACCAAAGGAGTGCTCTACACCTTTGCCTGCAAATGTTGGTTTGCCAAAGACAGAGGCGACGGACTTTCCTCTCGGATATTCAACATGTTAGATGCAACCGCCATCACTGTTGGCCAAAAGGTATGCTGGGATATTATTTCTTTACCTTTTGGACTGATTCGTCTTGTAGAGATTTATCTGCAGCCATGGTGGAAACTGAATATCCTTCACCGATTTTTCCAGATTCTTTATGAAGTCACCGTCATCACAGGGGACATTCCTAATGGTGGGACAGATGCCAATATCTATATGACATGTTTCGGTGCCAGTGGTGCCTCGGAGGAGATGCTTTTGCCAAAATGTGGAGATAGGTGAGTCACTTCAGATTAGTCCAATGTTTTCCCCATTCTTGGGTGTTTATTGGCTCATTATCCTATTGCAAGACCCAAGACCTATGACTGAGCCCAAGCTTTCTGACACTGGGCAGCGCAGTGTAGAATCTGTAGAATCTCTTGATATATCATTCTCCCCTGCACAGATACAAGACCCCCTGTGCCAGATGCAGCAAAGCCGCCCCAGAACATAACAGAACCTCCTCCATGTGTCATTCTGTCTTTTCAGAGTCTGCTTCATTTTTCCGTCTGCGATCATAGAGCTGATGTACCGTGTCAAAAAATTTGATTTTAGTCTCATCTTCTTCCAGAAGCTTTGAGGCTTGTCATCATGTAGTTTTGCAAATTCCAGTCTTGCTATTTTATGATTTGCTTTTTTAGCAATGTCTTCCTTGGTCGTCTCCCATTAAGTCCACTTTGGCTCAAACAACAACGGATAGTGCAATCTGACACTCATGTTCCTTGATCTTGAAGTTCACCTTTAATCAATGTAGACATTTATCTTGGCATTAACCCCAGTGTCCACCAAGGAACAGTCCGGGTGCTACTCCGAAGAGGAGGGCTGGGGTTGAAGAAGGGTTGAGGAGTCTCATGACCAAACAACCCATCCTCCTAGACCACTCAGAGAACCTACCCAAAAACGACTATCCTGAAAAAAACCCCATGTTTTAGGAGAACTTCTGTGCTTCATACATCTATAATGAAATCTTATCACCCTTGATATCCGTAGGTTTGAGAGAGGCCAGAAAGACACATTTATCATGGAAATCGCTGACATTGCCCCGCTCAAGAAGATGAGGATCCGGATCGATGGGAAGGGCAGTCGGCCTGAATGGTTTCTTGAAACGGTAACTAAATATCTAGAACTTTTGATTTTAATCACAATTATGATTTGAGGAGGAGCGTAAGGAGACACCAGGACAGGTGGCAGGTCCTCTTTAAGGGACCTGTCTTCTGGGGGGGCACCTTGTTGACTTTGTACCGATTGCATTCACATAATGAGCAGTAGGTACTGGTTCCTTCTGAAATAGACTTTGTCAGAGTTTGGCCACTAATGTAGGAAGGAGCCAGAAGCGAGGTAGATGCCTCCTAAAAATCTAGAAGTTTAGGAGATGTTTCTTCTGGTCAGATTATACTGAAGAACACAGTGACGGAAGAGGAGACGTCCTTCACATACGAAGAATGGCTCTCAAAATCCAAGGGGGAGAAGAGAAGTCTTTCTTGTGAGTTGGCCGCTGTCGTCGACGAGGAAGAAATGGTGGAGACCACCACGTACATCATTCAAGTGAAGACTAGCGATTGCTCAGGTTTGTCCGTAATTATATGTCCTTCATTACTTTAAAGTGTTTGTATATTCTTCTACCTGGATCATCTGGTGGAGAGCGATATGATCCGAGACACCCATTAGAATTGGAAACGATGGGGGGTGGGGGGATTCGTTAAGACTGGCGTTTTGAACACTGGCCAAGTCAACGTTGTCATAAAATGCTTTTTCTATACTGAACAACCCCTTTAATAAGGAGGTGTGTAGTTAACTTCTCTTCCACCGCTTCTGTATTGCAGTCCTACATGAAGTTGTCACTTCTAAAGGCTCTGGGGGTGTTACCAGAGCCCCTCTGTGCTGTAGCCTAACAAGCTATTACACTGTCTCCCCCTCACTCTGTCTGCTGTAATCTTACACAGTGGAAGGGGGGAAGTTTTCCTGCACAGTCTAACAGCCTATGAAGCTACAGCATGGAAGTGTCCCTCCGGCTCATTTGCATAATTTTAAAAGTTCATTTTAGATGGTAGGAGGTCATGGATAACAAATATAAGACCACAGTCAGTGCCTGGATCTATAAGTCAGTGCCCCTGATTCATCATGATGGATTTTGATAGTAGATTATGGCTTTAAGTACACGCTGTTCAAGGACATGTAATTTCTATTATCGGATATCCTCCGTAATGAATATAGTTCATCAGTGAGCACCCTCTAGTGGTGTCTTCTGGCAGTCAGAATTGTATATTTTGAAGGAATTTTTATGTATCAGAAAAAAAAAGCTCTGACCACTATGATCCTGTCAGGTCAGGAGGGGGGGGGGGCAGGGGGAGGGGCATGAGCTCTGATACAACGTACCCCCTCCACCCCACAAAACTGCTTTGTATATGTAACATCCACTTTAGATGATGACCACCAATTGCTTGATCACTGTGAGGAATAGCAAGAAGGCAAAGCCAAAGTCAGTAAACCAAGCAAATCCAGAGAATAAGTATTCAGAGGATCAAACCAAAGTCACAGCCCGGTGACAATGTATTACAGAGTCAGGAGGCAAGTAGGGGTTAGAGAACAAAGTCTGAAGGTATGCAACTTAAATCCAAATCCACCAAATGAAGCACGCAGGTAGGTAATTCAAATCACTGGCAGAGAAATTCAGCCCCAAGGAAGCTTTACAGTTGGCTAATGGGATGATTGAGTTGCAGCTGAGCAGCTGAGATACCATATATATTTTATATCTAAACAATGTCGGACCTATAAAGAGTTAAACATTTTTAGAAGTGGAAAGTCACGTATTCAGTCGCTGGTTCCTGGTGAAGTCGTAGCTGGGAAGTGTTTGAGCACAAGGATAATACACTGCTGTATATTGTTATAAAGACATTTTTCTAGAACTGGTCATCAGGGGAATAACCACGAAGATGAGAAACCACAAAGCAACAATATAACTCCTAATACTGCACAAAGTGGCTGCGGAGAGGAGCAATTACGTTAGAAAACACACCAGAGGATTTCATAAAAACGGCTTCTTTCTGCTCAAATATCTCCAGTTAAACATATTAAAGTGCAGTCACCTCTCAGCAGAGCCCATGAAACACAAACCGAGGGCCTGGATGTAGAGAAAAGAAACGTCCACGTCACCGAAGAGAAAATTAACCAAAAAAGGCCTTGATGAGAACTTTCAAGAGCCCTAATTTTGTAAATTCCATTGAAATACTCATGCGAGGGCTTGTTTTTTGCAGGACAAGTTGTATTTAATAATCGGTTAAAAGTTTAACCGTTAGTAGTTTGCATTTTTGTTTGATTTCCTTATTGGGTAGTGACCAAATCCCTTTAATAATATGACAAATATTAATGAAAAAATACCCCATTCCGGTTAACCCTTTCCTTACAGGAGCCGGTACGGATGCCAACGTCTTTCTCGTGATCTTTGGAGAGAATGGAGACAGCGGGACACTCGCCCTGAAACAGTCCAATAACTCCAACAAGTTTGAGAGGAATCAGATGGATGTTTTCCGATTTCCAGACCTGCTGAGCTTGGGAGATCTGTGCAAAGTGCGAGTGTGGCACGATAACTCCGGTAAGGATGGACTCACGTTACAATCTTCACTTTATATCAAGAACACACACTAAATATAATTACAAAAAAAACAAACAAAAAAGATTCAGGCAAATTTTTGACAGGATTGGCTGAAGGTTCAGTTTCCGACTACGTAAAGTTTTCTAACAATTGTTAGGGTGGGGGGTCACCAATGGGGTCTGACAACTGAGACCGTGGCTTAAAGGGAACCTGGCCGATAAGGTAACCCACACAAACTAAACATATTTTTGAAAACTGGTATCATACAATAGTATAACTATCCCTATATTGTTCTTCCCCATGCCTGCAAATACCATCTATACATATTCATGTTCTTCTAGCTCAGCTGCACCTTCAGTTTCCTGATGACAAGAAGTCTTCTTTCAGCTTCAGCTAAGAAAACTCGGTTCGGCTACATTATTCACCGCTCTTCAGGAATAAGAGATACTCTGGTTGTGTGAAACAACTCACTGAAGAGAAATTCGGTTCCCTCTTTCACCCCTCCCTCTGGAATTCTCTTCAGTGAGTAACACAGTCACGCAGCCAGCGTCTCTGTCATTCCAGAGGCACCGCTGAGCCGGAAGGACATAAATATGAGGGAAAGGAAAGACGATAATCGGCCTCACATGGGGTTATTTGCATAGATGGTGAGTCAACGTTATGATCGGACTTTACAGGCATGGGGAGGAACAATATAGGGATAGTTGTGTATGATGGCAGTTTTCAAAGATGTGTTTAGTTAGTGTGGGTTAGTTTGACTAATAGGTTCCCTTTAAGGCTCCAATAAAAATATACCCGTAGATTGAATTCCATCTCGCCCAATCCTTATTCGTCATTGTCATTAGGAGAGGCTCCAAATAATTAGATGTTAGTAAAACTTGTCCAAATTATTGAATGTGGCAAAATCGTCATCTAATCTGTATTGCGTCACTTAAAAGAGTTCTCGTCTCTGGGATACCTAAAACGAAACCCCTTGACACGATGACTAAACTCTAGTCTTATAACACCAGGATGGGGATCCTGTAGCTGACCACAACTGTATAATGTCCAGAAATTATGGGGCACATTTACTAAGGGCTTAGCGCCAGTCTTCTCTCAGACTTTGTGCGTTCTTTTATGTGAAACCTCCTTGCACAGGTATTTAAAGGGATTATCCGGCTGTTAAATATTACTGAGGGCTGGGCTGGGGTGGGCTAGTTAAACATAATAAACATGTACTTACCTCGTCCGGTGCCGCCGATGTCCTGCACCGGGGGTTCCTGCGATCCGTGCCCCTGTTTGTTTACAGGGGCACAGAAGCCGCGCACAGGGAACTTCCGGTCCGCGATGAAGCTCCCTGTGCGCCCCTGTATACAAACCGGCGCACAGAGAAGACAGACTGCAGCGCGGGACATCGGCAGCGCCGGAGGAGGTTAGTAGATGTTTATTATATTTAACTAGCCCTCCCCAGCCTGGCCATCAGTATTTTTTAACACCCGAATAACGCCTTTAAGAAGTGTCTGCGCTACAGTATCCAGGACACTGCACATAGTACACACTGCACATAGTACACACTGCACATAGTACACACTGCACATAGTACACACTGCACTATAAACAGGACACTGCACATAGTACACACTGCACATAGTACACACTGCACATAGTACACACTGCACATAGTACACACTGCACATAGTACACACTGCACTATAAACAGGACACTGCACATAGTAAACACTGCACTATAAACAGGACACTGCACATAGTAAACACTGCACTATACACTGGTAACTGCACATAGTACACAGGACGCTGAACATAGTACCCAATGCACATAGTACACCCTGCACATAGTGCACCCTGAACATAGTGCAAAATGCACATAGTAAACCCTGCACATAGTACACAGGACACTGCACATAGTACACAATGCACATAGTACACACCCTGCACATAGTAAACACCCTGCACATAGTACACACCCTGCACATAGTACACACCCTGCACATAGTACACCCTACACATAGTACACCCTGCACATAATACACACTTCACATAGTACACCCTGCACAGGACACTACACATAGTACACTGCACATAGTACACACTGCACATAGTACACACTGCACATAGTACACACGGCACATAGTACATCCTGCACATAGTACATCCTGCACATAGTACATCCTGCACATAGTACACCCTGCACATAGTACACCCTGCACATAGTACACCCTGCACAGGACACTACACATAGTACACACTGCACATACTACACACTGCACATAGTACACACTGCACATAGTACACACTGCACATAGTACATCCTGCACATAGTACATCCTGCACATAGTACATCCTGCACATAGTACATCCTGCACATAGTATACACTGCACATAGTACATACTGCACTGTTCTTAGTATATTTGCCCCAATGTATATAGAAAGAAAACCTTTCATCTTCTTTTCTTAGTTTATCTTTTTTTTATACATTTTTTTATTTTTTTTATATTACATTACATTACATAGTACACCCTGCACATAGTACACCCTGCACATAGTACACCCTGCACATAGTACACACTGCACATAGTATACACCGCACATAGTATACACCGCACATAGTACATCCTGCACATAGTACATCCTGCACATAGTATACACCGCACATAGTACACCCTGCACAGGACACTACACATAGTACACACTGCACATAGTACACACTGCACATAGTACACACTGCACATAGTACACACTGCACATAGTGCATCCTGCACATAGTATACACTGCACATAGTATACACTGCACATAGTATACACTGCACATAGTACACACTGCACATAGTACACACTGCACATAGTACACACTGCACATAGTACACACTGCACATAGTGCATCCTGCACATAGTATACACTGCACATAGTATACACCGCACATAGTACACACTGCACATAGTACATCCTGCACATAGTACATCCTGCACATAGTATACACCGCACATAGTATACACCGCACATAGTACATCCTGCACATAGTACATCCTGCACATAGTATACACCGCACATAGTACACACTGCACATAGTACACACTGCACATAGTATACACTGCACATAGTATACACTGCACATAGTACACCCTGCACATAGTATACACCGCACATAGTATACACTGCACATAGTACATACTGCACTGTTCTTAGTAAATTTGCCCCAATGTATATAGAAAGAAAACCTTTCATCTTCTTTTCTTAGTTTATCTTTTTTTTTATACATTTTTTAAATTTTTTTTATATTGTTATGCTTTCACCGCTGGAGATCACAGCTTGTTACACCGACTTTCTGTCTCTCCGTCTTTCATCTTCCATATTTTTTTTCCCATCTTTCTTTGATGCCTCTTGTCTTTTATCTCCAGAGACTTGTCTCCGTTCTTCGTTCTCCTTGTTCCTTCGCTTGCCTGTGTCATTTGTGCTGTTGATGCGATGTATGTATTATATCGGACACAAAGCCGCCGTCCGCTGCTACAGGACACGTTATTGTGTGACATTAGTCACCGCTTTCAGGACGGAGGGGGGGGGGGGCGCCGGTTTAGAAGTAATATGGGAGGAGGGCGCAACTTTATCCAGACGTCTTTATCTTTGGTGTCTGTTCTATTCCGGGAGCTTTATCCACTTTGTGCTGCATTTATATGATAAGCAGGAGTCAGGAGATAATGGGGGGGGGGGTGCAGGGGGGTGGGGCTGCGCTTGTTATCCCAGATTCCCACCAGGGCTGAGCCGGATTTGCATATTGTATCTGTCTGCCGATAGAACAATGGCTCGGCAGATTTATTAGTAACTTGGCAGACCACGAACCGCTCCCAGGAAAATTAATATTTCAGGAAAACAGTGAAAAGTTTCAAGTGAATGGGAAACTTTTAAAAGTGGCGGCTGCAGAATAAGTCATGTCAGCGATTTTATACTTATCAAATGCATCAATTCCAGAGACATCTCTGATGTCTGCTTAGTTATTGGAGCTAATACATTGCAGAATCTCTTTGTTATATGAAGGGCAATATATTAAAATGGAAATTATTCCGTGAAGGTTTTATGGAAAACTTGACCATTACCTAAAGCCTGGATGAGACAAGTAATTCAAGGTAAATCTGCATTTGTTTTAGAAGGTTAAAAGTTTGCTGTTTCTATGTACAAGAATATAACTGCAGTACTATAATACTGCTCCCTATGTACAGGAATATAAATTCTATTATACTGCCCCCTATGTACAAGAATATAACTACTATAATACTGCCCCCTGTGTACAGGAATATAACTACTATAATACTGCCCCCTATGTACAAGAATATAACTACTATAATACTGCCCCCTATGTACAGGAATATAACTACTATAATACTGCCCCCCATGTACAGGAATATAACTACTATAATACTGCCCCCTATGTACAGGAATATAACTACTATAATACTGCCCCCTATGTACAACAATATAACTACTATAATACTGCCCCCTATGTACAACAATATAACTACTATAATACTGCCCCCTGTGTACAGGAATATAACTCCTATAATACTGTCCCCTATGTACAGGAATATAACTACTATAATACTGCCCCCTATGTACAGGAATATAACTACTATAATACTGCCCCCTATGTACAGGAATATAACTACTATAATACTGCCTCCTAAGTACAAGAATATAACTACTATAATACTGCCCCCTATGTACAAGAATATAACTACTATAATACTGCCCCCTATGTACAGGAATATAACTACTATAATACTGCCCCCTATGTACAAGAATATAACTACTATAATACTGCCCCCTATGTACAGGAATATAACTACTATAATACTTCACCTATGTACAAGAATATAACTACTATAATACTGCCCCCTATGTACAAGAATATAACTACTATAATACTGCCCCCTATGTACAGGAATATAACTACTATAATACTGCCCCCTATGTACAGGAATATAACTACTATAATAGTGCCCCCTATGTACAAGAATATAACTACTATAATACTGCCCCCTATGTACAAGAATATAACTACTATAATACTGCCCCCTGTGTACAGGAATATAACTCCTATAATACTGTCCCCTATGTACAAGAATATAACTACTATAATACTACCCCCTATGTACAGGAATATAACTACTATAATACTGCCTCCTAAGTACAAGAATATAACTACTATAATACTGCCCCCTATGTACAAGAATATAACTACTATAATACTGCCCCCTATGTACAGGAATATAACTACTATAATACTGCCCCCTATGTACAAGAATATAACTACTATAATACTGCCCCCTATGTACAGGAATATAACTACTATAATACTTCCCCTATGTATAAGAATATAACTACTATAATACTGCCCCCTATGTACAAGAATATAACTACTATAATACTGCCCCCTATGTACAGGAATATAACTACTATAATACTGCCCCCTATGTACAGGAATATAACTACTATAATAGTGCCCCCTATGTACAAGAATATAACTACTATAATACTGCCCCCTATGTACAAGAATATAACTACTATAATACTGCCCCCTGTGTACAGGAATATAACTCCTATAATACTGTCCCCTATGTACAAGAATATAACTACTATAATACTACCCCCTATGTACAAGAATATAACTACTATAATACTGCCCCCTATGTACAGGAATATAACTACTATAATACTGCCCCCTATGTACAGGAATATAACTACTATAATACTGCCCCCTATGTACAGGAATATAACTACTATAATACTGCCCCCTATGTACAGGAATATAACTACTATAATACTGCCCCCTATGTACAGGAATATAACTACTATAATACTGCCCCCTATGTACAGGAATATAACTACTATAATACTGCCCCAATGTACAGGAATGTAACTACTATAATACTGCCCCAATGTACAGGAATGTAACTACTATAATACTGCCCCCTATGTACAGGAATATAACTACTATAATACTGCCCCCTATGTACAGGAATATAACTACTATAATACTGCCCCCTATGTACAGGAATATAACTACTATAATCCTGCCTCCTATGTACAAGAATATAACTGCTATAATACTGCCCCCTATGTACAAGAATATAACTACTATAATACTGCCCCTATGTACAAGAATATAACTACTATAATACTGCCCCCTATGTACAAGAATATAACTGCTATAATACTGCCCCCTATGTACAAGAATATAACTACTATAATACTGCCCCTATGTACAAGAATATAACTACTATAATACTGCCCCCTATGTACAAGAATATAACTACTATAATACTGCCCCTATGTACAGGAATATAACTACTATAATACTGCCCCTATGTACAGGAATATAACTACTATAATACTGTCCCCTATGTACAAGAATATAACTACTATAATACTGTCCCCTATGTACAAGAATATAACTGCTATAATACTGCCCCCTATGTACAAGAATATAACTACTATAATACTGCCCCCTATGTACAAGAATATAACTACTATAATACTGCCCCCTATGTACAGGAATATAACTACTATAATACTTCCCCTATGTACAAGAATATAACTACTATAATACTGCCCCTATGTACAGGGATATAACTACTATAATACTGCCCCTATGTACAGGGATATAACTACTATAATACTGCCCCCTATGTACAGGAATATAACTACTATAATACTGCCCCCTATGTACAGGAATATAACTACTATTATACTGCCCCCTATGTACAAGAATATAACTACTATAATACTGCCCCCTATGTACAGGAATATAACTACTATAATACTTCCCCTATGTACAAGAATATAACTACTATAATACTGCCCCCTATGTACAAGAATATAACTACTATAATACTGCCCCCTATGTACAGGAATATAACTACTAAAATACTGCCCCCTATGTACAGGAATATAACTACTATAATAGTGCCCCCTATGTACAAGAATATAACTACTATAATACTGCCCCCTATGTACAAGAATATAACTACTATAATACTGCCCCCTGTGTACAGGAATATAACTCCTATAATACTGTCCCCTATGTACAAGAATATAACTACTATAATACTACCCCCTATGTACAGGAATATAACTACTATAATACTGCCTCCTAAGTACAAGAATATAACTACTATAATACTGCCCCCTATGTACAAGAATATAACTACTATAATACTGCCCCCTATGTACAGGAATATAACTACTATAATACTGCCCCCTATGTACAAGAATATAACTACTATAATACTGCCCCCTATGTACAGGAATATAACTACTATAATACTTCCCCTATGTACAAGAATATAACTACTATAATACTGCCCCCTATGTACAAGAATATAACTACTATAATACTGCCCCCTATGTACAGGAATATAACTACTATAATACTGCCCCCTATGTACAGGAATATAACTACTATAATAGTGCCCCCTATGTACAAGAATATAACTACTATAATACTGCCCCCTATGTACAAGAATATAACTACTATAATACTGCCCCCTGTGTACAGGAATATAACTCCTATAATACTGTCCCCTATGTACAAGAATATAACTACTATAATACTACCCCCTATGTACAAGAATATAACTACTATAATACTGCCCCCTATGTACAGGAATATAACTACTATAATACTGCCCCCTATGTACAGGAATATAACTACTATAATCCTGCCTCCTATGTACAAGAATATAACTGCTATAATACTGCCCCCTATGTACAAGAATATAACTGCTATAATACTGCCCCTATGTACAAGAATATAACTACTATAATACTGCCCCCTATGTACAAGAATATAACTGCTATAATACTGCCCCCTATGTACAAGAATATAACTACTATAATACTGCCCCTATGTACAAGAATATAACTACTATAATACTGCCCCCTATGTACAAGAATATAACTACTATAATACTGCCCCTATGTACAGGAATATAACTACTATAATACTGCCCCTATGTACAGGAATATAACTACTATAATACTGCCCCCTATGTACAAGAATATAACTACTATAATACTGTCCCCTATGTACAAGAATATAACTGCTATAATACTGCCCCCTATGTACAAGAATATAACTACTATAATACTGCCCCCTATGTACAAGAATATAACTACTATAATACTGCCCCCTATGTACAGGAATATAACTACTATAATACTTCCCCTATGTACAAGAATATAACTACTATAATACTGCCCCTATGTACAGGGATATAACTACTATAATACTGCCCCTATGTACAGGGATATAACTACTATAATACTGCCCCCTATGTACAGGAATATAACTACTATAATACTGCCCCCTATGTACAGGAATATAACTACTATAATACTGCCCCCTATGTACAGGAATATAACTACTATAATACTGCCCCCTATGTACAGGAATATAACTACTATAATACTGCCCCCTATGTACAGGAATATAACTACTATAATACTGCCCCCTATGTACAGGAATATAACTACTATTATACTGCCCCCTATGTACAGGAATATAACTACTATAATACTGCCCCTATGTACAGGAATATAACTACTATAATACTGCTACCTATGTACAAGAATATAACTACTATAATACTGCCCCCTATGTACAGGAATATAACTACTATAATACTGCCCCTATGTACAGGAATATAACTGCTATAATACTGCCCCCTATGTACAAGAATATAACTACTATAATACTGTCCCCTATGTACAGGAATATAACTACTATAATACTGCCCCCTATGTACAAGAATATAACTACTATAATACTGTCCCCTATGTACAAGAATATAACTGCTATAATACTGCCCCCTATGTACAAGAATATAACTACTATAATACTGCCCCCTATGTAAAGGAATATAACTACTATAATACTGTCCCCTATGCACAAGAATATAACTGCTATAATACTGCCCCCTATGTACAAGAATATAACTACTATAATACTGCCCCCTATGCACACGAATATAACTACTATAATACTGCCCCCTATGTACAGGAATATAACTACTATAATACTGCCCCTATGTACAAGAATATAACTACTATAATACTGCCCCCTATGTACAGGAATATAACTACTATAATACTGCCCCTATGTACAAGAATATAACTACTATAATACTGCCCCTATGTACAGGAATATAACTTCTATAATACTGACCCCTATGTACAAGAATATAACTACTATAATACTGCCCTCTATGTACAAGAATATAACTACTATAATACTGCCCCCTATGTACAGGAATATAACTACTATAATACTGCCCCCTATGTACAAGAATATAACTACTATAATACTGCCCCCTATGTACAAGAATATAACTACTATAATACTGCCCCCTATGTACAGGAATATAACTACTATAATACTGCTACCTATGTACAAGAATATAACTACTATAATACTGCCCCCTATGTACAGGAATATAACTACTATAATACTGCCCCTATGTACAGGAATATAACTGCTATAATACTGCCCCCTATGTACAAGAATATAACTACTATAATACTGCCCCCTATGTACAAGAATATAACTACTATAATACTGCCCCCTATGTACAAGAATATAACTACTATAATACTGTCCCCTATGTACAGGAATATAACTACTATAATACTGCCCCCTATGTACAAGAATATAACTACTATAATACTGTCCCCTATGTACAAGAATATAACTGCTATAATACTGCCCCCTATGTACAAGAATATAACTACTATAATACTGCCCCCTATGTAAAGGAATATAACTACTATAATACTGTCCCCTATGCACAAGAATATAACTGCTATAATACTGCCCCCTATGTACAAGAATATAACTACTATAATACTGCCCCCTATGCACACGAATATAACTACTATAATACTGCCCCCTATGTACAGGAATATAACTACTATAATACCGTCCCCTATGTACAAGAATATAACTACTGTAATACTGCCCCCTATGTACAGGAATATAACTACTATAATACTGCCCCCTATGTACAAGAATATAACTACTATAATACTGCCCCCTATGTACAAGAATATAACTACTATAATACTGCCCCCTATGCACAAGAATATAACTACTATAATACTGCCCCCTATGTACAGGAATATAACTACTATAATACTGCCCCCTATGTACAGGAATATAACTACTATAATACTGCTCCCTATGTACAAGAATATAACTACTATAATACTGCCCCCTATGTACAGGAATATAACTACTATAATACTGCCCCCTATGCACAAGAATATAACTACTATAATACTGTCCCCTATGTACAAGAATATAACTGCTATAATACTGCCCCCTATGTACAAGAATATAACTACTATAATACTGCCCCCTATGTAAAGGAATATAACTACTATAATACTGTCCCCTATGCACAAGAATATAACTGCTATAATACTGCCCCCTATGTACAAGAATATAACTACTATAATACTGCCCCCTATGCACACGAATATAACTACTATAATACTGCCCCCTATGTACAGGAATATAACTACTATAATACCGTCCCCTATGTACAAGAATATAACTACTGTAATACTGCCCCCTATGTACAGGAATATAACTACTATAATACTGCCCCCTATGTACAAGAATATAACTACTATAATACTGCCCCCTATGTACAAGAATATAACTACTATAATACTGCCCCCTATGCACAAGAATATAACTACTATAATACTGCCCCCTATGTACAGGAATATAACTACTATAATACTGCCCCCTATGTACAGGAATATAACTACTATAATACTGCTCCCTATGTACAAGAATATAACTACTATAATACTGCCCCCTATGTACAGGAATATAACTACTATAATACTGCCCCCTATGTACAGGAATATAACTACTATAATACTGCCCCCTATGTACAAGAATATAACTACTATAATACTGCCCTCTATGTACAGGAATATAACTACTATAATACTGCCCCCTATGTACTAGAATATAACTACTATAATACCGCCCCCTATGTACAAGAATATAACTACTATAATACTGCCCCCTATGCACAAGAATATAACTACTATAATACTGCCCCCTATGTACAGGAATATAACTACTATAATACTGCCCCCTATGTACAGGAATATAACTACTATAATACTGCCCCCTATGTACTAGAATATAACTACTATAATACCGCCCCCTATGTACAAGAATATAACTACTATAATACTGCCCCCTATGCACAAGAATATAACTACTATAATACTGCCCCCTATGTACAGGAATATAACTACTATAATACTGCCCCCTATGCCCCCCATTTTGCACTGGGCACTGACAGCTTCAAGTTATGCCACTGGTCAGAGATTAGAATCAGGGGTTCGGTGATTTCTAGATGGACTTGAGAATTGGACCTCAGGAATACTCAAAAGAACAAGTTTTGTACCTGATGATGAAGTTGGTTCCTGGGGTCCATGACGCGTCTGGTGCGGGGCGTCTCCTGTGCTCTGTTGCCCCAGGCCCGGTGACTTGTGATGTTCTATCTCTGTAAGCTCCCTTGAGCATGGCAATTGCATCTACAGATACAGTCTAGAGGAGAATCCCTTTAAGAAAACCATAGAATTTACATAATTTGGATCTGGCACCGAATTCCACATTTCTTGTTTAAATTAGTAAATTCCTAAGATGATAACAAAACTTCAGCTCCCAGAACACCCCTCACCCCGAGACATTGTACAGCTGGGCACGATTAACCCTTCCTGACCATCTTCTCTGAAGATTAACCTCCACTTTGCCATCCAGTGATATGTCACCCCAACATGGAGTAGTATGTCACCTGCCCCTCAGGGAGGCGCTATATGTACAGGAGGCCATCCGAGAACAATAAGACCATGGATTCTGTATTTTGGGGACCTTCCTCTATGATGTACCTTAATGTTGTAATGGAAAGGGGTTGTCTACTTCTTAACTCCCTATTGTTATCAAGCTGAATCGGGTCCCCTACATTCTTCTAGGTGAAGCATCAAGACCAGGAATCAAAAAATATTGGTCACGTCTAAACGTGAGGTGTATAGACTTCACACCCACAGGACGAACCACCATGAAACCTTGTGCTAAAGCTCCTTCCATTGGAGTTGAGAAGTTGGACCTAACCCTATTTAGCACTTTACCTGTCTCTACTTAATCCCCATAAAATCCATGGTGACCTTGGTCAATAGGGGACAATTATGTGGCCAAAATACCAAAGACTCCTGTGTTATCCCCCTCCTTGGTTAATGTATCTATGTCTTCTTCATCGTCTTTATGGTAGACCTGGTAGACTAGGCTTCACCCTACTTGGGTTTCCTTCCAGACACTACAGTTATTACTTGTGGGTAACATATCTCTGGCTTCATCGTCTTCTTTATTGTGGACCTACTAGACCTTAGACACCCTTACCTCTTGTGTCTTTGAAGGCATTGGTCCTGGATGGCTTCACCCTACTTGGGTTTCCTTTATGGTGGACCTACTAGACCTTACACACCCTTACCTCTTGTATCTTTGAAGGCATTGGCCCTGGATGGCTTTACTCTACTTGGGGTTCCTTCCAGACACTACAGTTACCACCTGTGGTTAATATATCTATTGCTTCTTCATGTTCTTTATGGTGAACCTAGTAGCCTTTACACACCTTACCTCTTGTATCTTTGAAGGCTTTGGCTCTGGATGGCTTTACTCTACTTGGGGTTCCTTCCAGACACTACAGTTATTACTTGTGGTTATTATATCCCTGGCTTCTTCGTCTTCTTTATGGTGGACCTACTAGACCTTACACACCTTACGTCTTGTATCTTTGAAGGCAATGGTCCTAGGTGGTTTCACCCTATTTGGGTTTCCTTTATGGTGGACCTAGTAGACTTTACACACCTTACCTCTTGTATCTTTGAAGGCTTTGGCTCTGGATGGCTTCACCCTACTTGGGTTTCATTTATGGTGGACCTACTAGACCTTAGACACCCTTACCTCTTGTATCTTTGAAGGCATTGGCCCTGGGTGGCATCTGGAGTACATTGATGTTAAAGATGAGACTATGAGCAAGAGCTTCCGCTTCCAATGTGACCGGTGGTTGGCCAAGAACGCAGATGACAAGCAAATCATCCGAGAGCTCGCCTGTGCCAACAATGATATCCTGGACCTGAAGGAACGGACATGTGAGTAGACCGGAGCTTCTGCCATGTGTCATGGAGCGGCACAGGTGGTTAGGTGGTAGCGGCAGGTTTTGGGTGACTTTTATTGTGCTTCCTGCAGCTTATGAGATTGTGACTGTAACAAGTGACAGAGAAGATGCCGAAACCAAGGAGAATGTCTGGATAATTCTAGAGGGGAAGAAGGGAAGATCTAAGGAGCTGATGATGGAAAACTCCTCCAAGAAGAGGAGATTCGCACAGTGAGTCGGGTTCTATTTACTGACTGTGTAGTACTGTATATACTCAAGTATAAGCCAACCCGAGTATAAGTCACAGTACAGGGATAATACACACAGTGATGTCACAGTACAGGGATAATACACACAGTGATGTCACAGTACAGGGATAATACACACAGTGATGTCACAGTACAGGGATAATATACACAGTGATGTCACAGTACAGGGATAATACACACAGTGATGTCACAGTACAGGAATAATACACACAGTGATGTCACAGTACAGGATAATACACACAGTGATGTCGCAGTACAGGGATAATACACACAGTGATGTCACAGTTCAGAGATAATACACACAGCGATGTCACAGTACAGGGATAATACAAATAGTGATGTCACAGTACAGAGATAATACACACAGCGATGTCACAGTACAGGGATAATACACACAGTGATGTCACAGTACAGGGATAATACACACAGTGATGTCACAGTACAGAGATAATACACACAGTGATGTCACAGTACAGGGCTAATACACACAGTGATGTCACAGTACAGGGATAATACACACAGTGATGTCACAGTACAGAGTTAATACACACAGTGATGTCACAGTACAGGGATAATACACACAGTGATGTCACAGTACAGGGATAATACACACAGTGGTGTCACAGTACAGAGATAATACACACAGTGATGTCACAGTACAGGGATAATACACACAGTGATGTCACAGTACAGAGATAATACACACAGTGATGTCACAGTACAGGGCTAATACACACAGTGATGTCACAGTACAGGGATAATACACACAGTGATGTCACAGTACAGAGTTAATACACACAGTGATGTCACAGTACAGGGATAATACACACAGTGATGTCACAGTACAGGGATAATACACACAGTGGTGTCACAGTACAGAGATAATACACACAGTGATGTCACAGTACAGAGATAATACACACAGCGATGTCACAGTACAGGATAATACACACAGTGATGTCACAGTACAGGGATAATACACACAGCGATGTTACAGTACAGGGATAATACACACAGTGATGTCACAGTACAGAGATAATACACAGTGATGTCACAGTACAGGGATAATACACACAGTGATGTCACAGTACAGGGATAATACACACAGTGATGTCACAGTACAGAGATAATACACACAGTGATGTCACAGTACAGGGGATAATACACACAGTGATGTCACAGTACAGAGATAATACACACAGTGATGTCACAGTACAGGGATAATACACACAGTGATGTCACAGTACAGGGATAATACACACAGTGATGTCACAGTACATAGATAATACACACAGTGATGTCACAGTACAGGGATAATACACACAGTGATGTCACAGTACAGGGATAATACACACAGTGATGTCACAGTACAGGGATAATACACACAGTGATGTCACAGTACAGGGATAATACACACAGTGATGTCACAGTACATAGATAATACACACAGTGATGTCACAGTACAGGGATAATACACACAGTGATGTCACAGTACAGAGATAATACACACAGTGATGTCACAGTACAGGGATAATACACACAGTGATGTCACAGTACAGGGATAATACACACAGTGATGTCACAGTACAGGGGATAATACACACAGTGATGTCACAGTACAGAGATAATACACACAGTGATGTCACAGTACAGGGATAATACACACAGTGATGTCACAGTACAGGGATAATACACACAGTGATGTCACAGTACATAGATAATACACACAGTGATGTCACAGTACAGGGATAATACACACAGTGATGTCACAGTACAGGGATAATACACACAGTGATGTCACAGTACAGAGATAATACACACAGTGATGTCACAGTACAGGGATAATACACACAGTGATGTCACAGTACAGGGATAATACACACAGTGATGTCACAGTACAGGGGATAATACACACAGTGATGTCACAGTACAGAGATAATACACACAGTGATGTCACAGTACAGGGATAATACACACAGTGATGTCACAGTACAGGGATAATACACACAGTGATGTCACAGTACATAGATAATACACACAGTGATGTCACAGTACAGGGATAATACACACAGCGATGTCACAGTACAGGATAATACACACAGTGATGTCACAGTACAGGGATAATACACACAGCGATGTCACAGTACAGGGATAATACACACAGTGATGTCACAGTACAGAGATAATACACACAGTGATGTCACAGTACAGGGATAATACACACAGTGATGTCACAGTACAGGGATAATACACACAGTGATGTCACAGTACAGGGATAATACACATAGTGATGTCACAGTACAGAGATAATACACACAGTGATGTCACAGTACAGGGATAATACACACAGTGATGTCACAGTACAGAGATAATACACACAGTCATGTCACAGTACAGGGATAATACACACAGTGATGTCACAGTACAGGGATAATACTGTGTACGATGTGACATCACATTGTTGGGGAAATGATCATCATTAGTAGAAGCTCCTATGGCCATAGAGTTCACTAGGCTTAACCCTCTGTTGGATGCTACAATAGATCAGCACATAACACTGGGGGGTGTTGGTCATCTGAGAATTGGATCTACACCGGTGACAGTGTCATCACTTTCCAGTTTTCCTTTTATAACCATTTTTTTTTCCGATAGGAACGCGACAGACGTATTCAAGTTCTCCTCCAAGAACGTGGGTGACATCGCTGCTATATGCGTCGGGCATTGCCCTAAGGACGGGAGGAAGTTTTCACCAAAACCAGATTCCTATTGGCACGTGAAGGAGATCACCGTCACCGAGACCGAGCTCGGGAACCAGTAAGTGACGCCGCCTCATATCCTGGGTGGAGTTGGGTCATGTTGTAGCCACACCTTCCTGTAAGTCACGTGACACAGTGGGGCTCATTTACCGGTCCAGTCATGATCCTGCTGTGCGTTGTCCGGCGAGGATTTGGGTCTGCCGGATCTCACTAAGGTCCGTGCGCCCAATATCCTGCATGTGTCGCTGCTGCGCTGAGGTCTGCCGGAGTTCACCTTCTTCTTCCTGGTGCATGTAAGAGCGTGATCTTGCGACACATTTTGTTTTTTAAATTCCGCGTTTTTTCAGAATATTTCGGTTTGTCCGACGGCCACCCCCCCCCCCCCCCGATTTCTGTTGTGTCAATGCCGGCGCCGATGCGACACAATCCGATCGCGTGCGCCAAAATCCCGAGGCAATTTGGTGCAAATAGGAAATATTCGGGAAACCCGACAAAAGTGCGGCGTTCGTACCCTCAGTAAATGAGCCCCAGTATTTCCTTTTTTAAGGGGCGTCTCATAGGCTCTCAAACTTGCATATTCTACAACCGGGTCAGCGATCTCGTGATTTGTCAACTTGACTCCAAATTGGACTTTTATCCCTCACTATTACCCATAGTCCCCCACCCCTGCTCAGGGTAAGGGTGAGATGAAGATGTTTTATCTAGAGGGATTTGGCTTGAACATCTTGAACCTCATCTATGAACTATAATTATTCTTGTCGGGGGCTGAAGATAAATTTGAGAAAATATTCTGAAGTTCTGTTCCATTTACCGACCTTCAGTATCGTCCTTGTTTATCTTCCAGATACATTTTCAACTGCAACGCCAAGATCCCGCTGCGGAACAAGAGAGACGAGTACAAAGTCTTCGAATGTGCCAAGACCATCGAGAGCTTCGCCAGCCGGGCCCGCAGCTTGGTACCAGTCAAGTATGAAGTCATCATAGTGACCGGTTTCGAGAAAGGATCGGGAACGGACGCCAATGTCTCCCTCACCATGTACGGGTCTAACGGTGACTCCGGGAAGCACGCCCTCAAGCAGAAGATGAGGAACCTCTTTGAGCGCGGCAAGACCAACCGTTTCTACATCGAGACCTTAGACTTGGGCGAGATGAAGAAAGTGCGAGTGGAACACGACAACAGCGGCCTCAGCCCCGGGTGGCTGCTGGAGAGGGTGGAGGTGACGAATTCGGCAACTGGCGTCACCACCATATTCCCTTGTGGCAAGTGGTTGGACAAGAAGAGAGGAGATGGTGAGACCTGGAGGGAACTCTACCCAGTCTACTGAGGACCTCGCCCGACCAGCAGGACTCGTGTCATCCGCCACAGATTTCATAAATTATTACAAAAACGTTTTATATCAGATTTTTTTGTATACAGACTTTGTATAATGTGTATATGACAGATGTATCTATCGGCGTTTATATATAACCTCTCACTGTACGAATCCATTGACGAGCCAAGATCCAGCTGCTTCTCCGGGAAACCGGCGGATGCCGTGACTCATCGGAGCCGGATAATGAGCCGGAAGCCTTACCCAATGGCGTGAAGCTTAATAAATGACTAAATCGTTACTTGTAGTTGTCAAGATTTGAATCTTGTGATCCTAAAAATTCCCTAAATTCAGGGTTATATATAATCAGCACAAAGTCTAGAATCGTGTCTGTACAGACCCCAATATGGTGCAATTAAAGGGAATCCATTTTGACCACACGAAGCTCCAGGCAGTGTTGGGTATTTTCCTCGGAGATCCGTGTAATCAGTGTGTGTTGTTAGTAGTGGCAGGACTGTGAAAAATGCATTTATATCCCAGGATTGTAGCTGGACTCTGAGAACTAGGATGCACTGGAGCTCTCCTGAGTAAGAGCAGTCACAGGCTTCGGGTTGGATATTACAACAGACTGGAGGGACCAGGAAGTAGTTGAAATGCAGAGATCAAGGCCACAGAGGTGTGAGGACACTCCCCCAAGTGTTTCTAGTCCAGCTACAATCCTGGAATATAAATCCATATTTCATAGTCCAGCTGCTACTAGCATTATACACCAAGGTGGCATATCACAGTATACAGTATATATCAGTATAGATAAGTCTTCTTCTTCTCTAAGAACCTCAAATGATGATTCCGGAACTATGAACCTTACGTTATATGGGATATAGTGTAGCAGATTTTTGCATTGGGGTCCAGCAGCTTCATGTCGCTCGTCTGGTTTCAGGGTCCGGTTATTTTTGCACCAGGGTCACCAATTTTTTGACTGTCCAAAAAACAGGTAAAAGAGGGTTTGTGCGTGTTGGGGTTTCTGGTGCTTTGCTTCCTCTCCCCTCCGGCGTGGTGCACTGCGGAATGATTAGGATTCCTGCGCTCGGCAGGACTGCCCTAGATGTGTACATTACACCGCACCGTCATCCCTGCCCTTCAGCTCCTCATTTTGTTAAAAGTATTGATTGGCGCCGTAATTGGCTCGGAGGTGCATCCAGAGAGACCTGGAAATCCCAGATGCGGACGGAAGCGGCTAATTGTCTGCGATCCTGCTGAACGCGGCTGACACAAGCAGGAAGGGGAGGGCGGTGGATGGGGAATAGTAGCAAAATCGGCTCCAACTAGTTCATTGACGAAAACTGCGGAGCTCAGACGCAGCCCGGTACATGATCCAGAGCACGAGATATGCAGCCCACGGTGATGGCCTCTGGAACGTGCCTGCCAGGACCTGCTCTGGAATGGGCAATAACAGTCCACAAGGCAAGGGGTATCGGCACTGAGGCCTTGCTGGGTGGTCACGGTCACTCTCCCCTGGCTGTTCCCAAATGAAGCAAAGATAGAAGGGGCCACACTTTAGTACTAAATGGTGACAAAGAGTAGACTCGTGATGGTTAGTGCAGGGACAAACAAAGAGCCAGTCAGATCCAGAGTACAGTCATTTATTGTCCAATCCAAACAGTGGTGAAGGATGGCTTTAAATCTAGCTATGGTTTCCGGCCTCGATTACTTCCACTGGCTATTGGCTGTAAGGTTCACATTATTCCTTTAACTCTGTGGCTGAAACAAGCAATAGTCTTCAGGCCGGGACTCACTCAGCTCTGCTACATATAATTCTCTCCTCTCACTCTTGATTACAAGAATCTTCCAGATACAGGGTAGATTCCCATTTATAAACTATGAAATACTCCCTCCAGTAAGTTCTGGGTTGTCAGCCAATAAAACAGCCTGTTTACTACCAGGTGATGTTTAAACACTAAACATCAAACATGAATAATATAATATGTAAATGCACATGTGGAGGTGGTGATGTTCTACCCAGCTCGCTCTCAGACAAGGGTTAAAGATTAAAGGAAATCTCCCATCACAATCCACCATGATAAACCAGGGCCATTACTCAAAGATGCAGGCACCGGGACTGTGGTATCTTCTTATATTTGTTATCCAGTTATGCACTGAAAAGAATGTCTTTGGATCTTGCACTTGTTTCCATTAGAGGGTTTCCACTAGTTTTGTGTGGTGGCTGCACTTTGAAAAATGTGCACCTAAAGGGGCTGTTACTGCTGCGACATCCCCCACTGGGGCCTAGCCTTTTCTTGGGGCCTGGAGGCAGCCGGGGCCAGAATACCGGAGTGGCTGGCGGTTGCGGCCTAGGGCACGCTGATATCACGGTGCTTGGTATGGAGACCAGAGGGCCGTCCTACAGCCTGGCAGGTCTCCACCAGGTGGTGTGTGCAAGAAATATGGAGGGAGAGGCTGTGGTACTGGTTCTCCCTGGGGCGACCCCTGAGTGTCTGTGTCACGGTTCTTTAGCTGGAAATGGCCTAAACAGTCAACAGCAGATTCGGATTCTGGTACCGGAGTGATCATGGAGGGTGGTCCGCAGGAATAGCGCACCAGCCTGGTAGTAGATGCTGGGATAATGGAGATGGAGCTGTGTCCAAATTGTGGAAGCTTCATCTCTGGTTTTAGAGTCTCCTGCCTCTGGTCCTGGGTTTTGTGTCAGCACTGAAGACTGTCTCTTTTCATTCAGTCCATGTGGTCTGGACTGTTGGCAGACTCCAAAGAGACAGAGGTCTGTACTAGGAGCAGACCTGGTGGTAAAGAGGCCTGTGCTCCCCCTGCACAGGATTTTATCCTCCCCCCTGGTCAGGTGGTAGCACCTCTCCAATCACACTCCAATTTACAATACAGCCACATAATTGGATAACATCTTACACCCATTTAACTATTGCCTTTCCAGGCAGAGGCTACAGCTGCTAACTGGATAGATTCTAACAGGAAGAGGACCTTATTTGCAACAATTACTCTGCCCATACATTGGCAGGGGTGTTGCACTGCTTAGTCTGACTTTGCGACACATTTATTACTGTGACTCAACAGAATTTTGTTGCACACTTCCGGAGCAGTGTGGGTGGCACCGGATAATTGAAAACTGTGCGTCAATATTCAATAATCTGGTGCCCCCTGCACACTCGTGAGGCAGATAGCACCACATTTTATAAATCTGACCCTATATTTTTTCTTGAGAATTATCAAAAGATTTTGGATACTTACGTCTTATGAAGAGGACAGGTGTGATCACGCCATCACGTCTTCGGCAGCAGCATCAGGCGCCTGGTGGGGGAGCACTCCACTCTTTTAATGTCTGGAGAACCTGGGACCCACCTCCCGTCCCCTAGGACAACGGAACGGACCTAAGAAAACAAGAATTTTCTGTTGGGAGGTATGGAACAGGCTGTCGGGCCTACAAGCAGAAGGACGGTTGGTCCATCCATGGTCCCGGTCTGCCACCGTTATAGGATAGAAGATTCGTCCCGTCCAGCCAACTCTTTCTCCTCTGACTTTGGCCATTGCCGCCCTACGCCATCATTATCCGCTCCCTTCCAGCAAGGTCGATGGTTTACCAATTCCATCTGAGCCCAATGTTGAGCCGCAACCTTTTCATCTTTAATTAAAAGGCAACGAATAAAACGTATAAATCCATGTAAATTAGAGAGGAGACGGCAGCAGGATGAGCCGGGATGTCTACGATGATTCCGCTCCTGTTATTTATTATGCATCCTGTGCCATCGTAACATCCGACTGGCAAACACCTCAGGGGGTTCTGTATATATCTATCAGCATATAGTCAATTATTCATGGAGCTAACAAGACAACATAGCCTCGTGTCTTCAGATACTTCCATCCACGGAACGTTCTAGAGATGAGAGAAAGTGGGGCCCTGCTGAGACGACAGCGAGGTGACGCCATGATCTCATTGATATTCATATAGGGCTCATCTTACCGGGAAGCAGCTGTGAGATGTCAAGCTTTATACTATATGGGTCTATCATCTCATAGGGGCGCAGTGGGAATTTAAAGGGATTGTCGTACATGCGAATTATACATAGGTAAACGGTCCCCATGGTGAACTTGCATCCAGCCCGGATACCACAGAGGGGTTGGAAGACTTCCAGTACACGTGCGGCTGAGTCGATTGAAACAAGGCCAAGAATCAGAGAGAACTGAATGTAAAGATTATAGCACTAAATTCTCACTTAAAGGCATTTCACATTTTTTTTGTAGGGATAGAAAACAAAACAGGAACTTACCATTCTCTGGCTCCCGGTTTCTGCCGTAGAGGTCATCCGAACCCTTGTGGAAACTTCTGGCTAGAAAGTGGCCTCAGTGGTCACAGATGGAGGTTACTGTTGAGCATCACCAGTCCAGTATAACCCCTTTAATGTTAACGTTAACATGGTGGCTAGTGCTAAGTGTTGTCTTGTAGTAATGTGGTCATGGGTCTACAGGAGTATCTTGCCCTTATAAACGCTGATTTTCTCTAAATACTCAAGTTCTTCTCACATACTTAGACCTTCCCAGTATTCACATCAGAGTCCAACTCCTCCACCATCACTCATAGCCACCCCCTTATTCCAGTTTCCTACCAATTTTGAAAAGTATCCTCAACATGGCCACCGATCTCCACCGATAATCCCACCGTAGCCCTCACACAGTAATCATAGGATGCCCTTCTCCTTCCCCCATTAATAGCAGCCATCTCTCCCCGCAGCAATTTGAAGGTCCTCAAGTACCGACCATCCTCCCACCTCCACAGCATCTCCTTTGTGCTGAAGTGTCCCCATGGTTTACTGACCCCATAGTATCATGACAGCCCAAGGCCAGTAATCTACCATATGCATAGTATACAGTGAACTCGTTAGCTCCATCTAGTGGTGGCTGCAGGAGGTCAGAATTTTATCATTTCTCTCTAGTTAATGTGGATGATTTGTAGCTCTGCTCCAAACAACAAAAAACAACCTGTTAAAAAGTGAACAATCCCTTTAAATAGATGAAAACTTGTTAACAAACACTGATCATTGGACTTGCCTTGTAACATGTTTTTGGCATCCCCTGCAGTTATGAGGGATCCCCTATAGTACACAGACCCTATGCCCGAGGCCCTCATATGCTAGTGCTAGCATGGGGCCCGATTTATCAACCTAATTAGATGGAGTTCCCCTTTAATGTCGGGACAGAGATGACACCGGGGCTGTTTTCCTGTGATAACCCTGGAGGATTCCTCTCCATCGTGTATCCGCAGGAATAGAGTCATGTTTATGAGACTGACAGATCAGAGGAGGATGGAAGGAGATTTATGCGGCAGGCGGCAGGAGATGCCATAATGATGCATCTAATTAATGTGATATTAGCCCAAACGAGATGTTGTTCCTGATTACACGTCTAATTATGCATTACCTGAACTTCTGCTGATTGCATCAGATTCACCCAAATGTGGAAACGGTGATTGCGCTTTTTGACATTTCTCCTCCAAACAGACATTCAGGACAACCCCCTCCTCTGCGAACCATCATGACCGGAGCTGCCCCAGGACAAATGATTGGCCACCAGGAGCTGAGCAGTGGGCGGCCCCCGCTGTCATAGCCCATAGTCTTACATTGGGAGCAGATTCTGGATCATTTAGCCAACAGGGCGAACTTCAAAATTTGCCCTCCCCCAAATTAGGTTGAAAGCTGTTGTAGAAACTCATAATACACACCTCAACTGCTGCAGAACATCATAATACACACCTCAGCTGCTGCAGAACCTCATAAAACATAACTCAGCTGCTGCAGAACCTCATAATATACACTTCAGCTGCTGCAGGTGTATATTATGAGGTTCTGCAGGAGCTGATGTTTGTATTATGATGTTCTGCAGCAGCTGAGGTGTGTATCATGAGGTTTTGCAGCAGCTGAGGTGTGTATCATGAGGTTTTGCAGCAGCTGAGGTGTGTATCATGAGGTTTTGCAGCAGCTGAGGTGTGTATTAAGATGTTCTGCAGCAGCTGAGGTGTGTATGATGAGTGTATGCAGTAGCTAAGGTGTGTATTATGATGTTCTGTAGCAGCTGAGGTGTGTATAATGAGGTTTTGCAGCAGCTAAGGTGTGTATCATGATGTTCTGCAGCAGGTGAGGTGTGTATTATGAGGTTCTGCAGCAGCTGAGGTGTGTATTATTGGTTTTGTAGCAGCTGAGGTGTGTATTATGATGTTCTGCAGCAGCTGAGGTGTGTATTATGTTCTCCAGCAGCTGAGGTGTGTATTATGATGTTCTGCAGCAGCTGAGGTGTGTATTATGATGTTCTGCAGCAGCTGAGGTGTGTATTATGAAGTTCCCCTGAGCTTCGCTATCCCTGAGGACGCCATGTTAGGTGGTAAGTGCAAAGTGTTGTACTAGTTAGTCGTTGATAATGGTAATAGATAGTATCATAACATAGTCACTAGTAATACAGGGGAGGGCTACAAGGATAGAGAGGAGGGGTATTAGTGCCCCTGACCCTTCCTGTGAGAGGGGAAGGAGAGATACAGACACATTGCTGTCCTCCCATGGAGCCCAATTCTGTACATACTTACTACTTATACGACCACATACACACAGGACAAAGGCGTCACAGAAAATAGGTTCAATGAACTGTAATAAAAATTACGTCTTAGTAAAATGAAGGGTTAAAGTTGCCAGGTTGGCATTCGGAGATATATTGAAGGGGTTAAACTATCATTTTTGTATTCAATGTAAATCTAATTTGGCATATTATGAAGTTCTGCATCAGCTGAGGTGTATATTACAAGGTTTTGTGGCAGCTGAAGTGAGTGTGATGATGTTCCCTCATATTGTGGCCCCATGTCCTCCATCCTACTCTTCCTGTCCTCCAGCCTCCTCCTCTTGTCCTCCATCCTCCTCTTCCTGTCCTCCATCCTCCTCCTGTCCTCCAGCCTCCTCCTCCAGACCTCCAGCCTCCTCCTCCTGTCCTCCAGCCTCCTCCTCCTGTCCTCCATCCTCCTCTTCCTGTCCTCCAGCCTCCTCCTCCTGTCCTCCATCCTCCTCTTCCTGTCCTCCAGCCTCCTCCTCCTGTCCTCCAGCCTCCTCTTCCTGTCCTCCAGCCTCCTCCTCCTGTCCTCCAGCCTCCTTTTCCTGTGGCCTCCTGTCTTCCATCCTCCTCCCCCTGTCCTCCAGCCTACTCCTCCTGTCTTCCAGCCTCCTCTTCCTGTCCTCCAGCCTCCTCCTCCTGTCTTCCATCCTCCTCTTCCTGTCCTCCAGCCTCCTCCTCCTGTCTTCCAGCCTCCTCTTCCTGTCCTCCAGCCTCCTCCTCCTGTCTTCCAGCCTCCTCTTCCTGTCCTCCAGCCTACTCCTCCTGTCTTCCAGCCTCCTCTTCCTGTCCTCCAGCCTCCTCCTCCTGTCTTCCATCCTCCTCCCCCTGTCCTCCAGCCTACTCCTCCTGTCTTCCAGCCTCCTCTTCCTGTCCTCCAGCCTCCTCCTCCTGTCCTCCTCCTCCTGTCCTCCAGCCTCCTTTTCCTGTGGCCTCCTGTCTTCCATCCTCCTCCCCCTGTCCTCCAGCCTCCTCCTCCTGTTACCTCCTATCCTCATCCTCCTTCTTCAGTAGCCCCCTGTCCTCTATATTCCCCTTTCTGTGGCCCCTTGTCCTTTGTTCTGGGGTATTAAAGAAAACTGTTACTTACCTTCCGTTGTTCCCACGCAACAGTCTCACTTCCTCTTCACTAGGGCTTTGACTGTGACTCAGAGGAGGGTCCGGGGCCAGCCAAAGAGAGGAACTATCTCCTCCCATGACTTGTTTAGACATGTGAAGAGGTAGCAGGAGCTGATCCCGCCACCTTCTGGCCCTGAAGCTGCTCTGCAGCTTTAAAGTAGAGGACCAGGAGGATGAGGGACAAACCGAGGAGAGAGGGGCAGCTCGGGACAATCTCCCAACCACCCGGAATGGCGAGACCGCGACTGAAAACCGGGAGAGTCCCGCCAAATTGGGGATAGTTGGGTAGTCATCTACTTTCCATATGAAAAAAATGAATCACACAAATAAAAAATGGAAAAGATCAGAAATAAATAGTAAGCAATGCAATTCGATTTATTAGTTATAAATAAAGTACAAAAAATTCCACAAAATGTGAATTGAAGCAAGTCCACAATTCTAATGTCTCCTCTGTAATGCACTATTGCTTTCATATTGATAATAATAAATAATCTTCTAGCATTTTTTATTCTTGCCTTTTTTTAGCTTTTTTTTACTATAAAATATTCTATATGTAACAAAATGTTCCACCACAGCAAATCAGACAGCAGTAGAGATTACAAAACCGACCATGACCATTTCTCTTCCCCGCGTTATTAAACAATTAACTCAAGGAATTTATTTTTTTACCTTTTTTTCCCCCTCTTTGCGTTTTATATTTTGGATCCTAAAACCAGTTTGGCCCCAGCACATGTGTACGATATACGGAAAGTCTAATAATAGAAACGGACCTCACTCTATAAACTGCACACACAGCAACCAATCAGATCAATCGTCAGACCCACATCGTACAATGAAGCTTTAATCTGGTTGGCTGCTAAAGGTGCCACGCCCACTTCCTGATCAACTTTGTCTTGTCCTTGTTTTGCTAAATAGCTTTATAATTTACACTTTTATTGTCATCTAATGAACATCTAAACGGATATTCTGAGGATGAAGTATCATAATCCAGCAATTATTTATAGAGGTTTTACCCAAACGCGAGATTTGTTCAAGTGTAAACATAGATAGACAGATAGAGGATAGAAAGATAGATGGATGGATAAATGGAGAGATCGATGGATAGAATAGAAGAGAGAATGAGATAAATAGACCATGGTAAGAAATTTTGATAAATGAGATAGATAGAAAGGTAAATAGTTAATACATAGATAAATAAATAGATAATAGATATGATATATAGATAGATGTAAGAAATAGAGCGATAGATATGAGATCCAGAGATAGATAGATAGATAGATATGAGATAGATAGATAGATAGATATGAGATAGATATATAGATAGATAGATAGGAGATAGATAGATAGATAGATAGATAGATAGATAGATAGATAGATAGATGGATAGGAGATAGATAGGAGATAGATAGGAGATAGATAGATAGATAGGAGATAGATAGATATGAGATAGATAGATATATAGATAGATATGAGATAGATATATAGATAGATATGAGATAGATAGATAGATAGATAGGAGATAGATAGATAGATAGATAGGAGATAGATAGATAGATAGATAGATAGATAGATAGATAGATAGATAGATAGGAGATAGATAGATAGATAGATACGAGATAGATAGATAGATAGATAGATAGATAGATAGATAGATATGAGATAGATAGATAGATAGATAGATAGATAGATAGATAGATAGGAGATAGATAGATAGATAGATAGGAGAAAGATAGAAGATAGATAGATAGATATGAGATAGATAGATAGATAGATAGATAGATAGATAGATAGATAGATAGATAGGAGATAGATAGATAGATAGATAGGAGAAAGATAGAAGATAGATAGATAGATATGAGATAGATAGATAGATAGATAGATAGATAGATAGATAGGAGAAAGATAGAAGATAGATAGATAGATAGATAGATAGATAGATAGATAGATAGATAGATATGAGATAGATATGAGATAGATGATAGAACTTTAGTTGATAGATAACATGGGATAAATATGATCTATTAGATAAGGCAGTGGATAGGACTATAGATCATGGCAAAACAAGAGAGACAGATTCGATAGGAGATAAAATGATAACTGCAGGATATGACAGTAGACGGAAACATAGATAGAGAGAGATTCATAAGAGATAAATAGAAATAAGATTAGATAGATGGATAAAATATATAAATATGGGAAATAAATAGGAGATAGATAGATTAATAGATAAAATATAGAGATAATAGATAGATAGATAGATAGATAGATAGATAGGAGATAGATAGATAGATAGGAGATAGATAGATAGATAGATAGATAGATAGATAGATAGGAGATAGATAGATAGATAGATAGATAGGAGATAGATAGATAGATAGATAGATAGATAGATAGATAGGAGATAGATAGATAGATAGATAGATAGGAGATAGATAGATATGAGATAGATAGAATATATATATGATGCTGGTACAATGAGCCGGTAGTGACCTTGCTATTAACCCTTTGCACGCTCTTCAGGTAATGCGGTGTCTGGTAATGCAGGGGATGATCTCTCGGATGTGCTCCGGGTGCAGAGATTCTCAGAATTGCGCCTCATTTGCATGCAGTAATTGAAAGCTCCCGCGTCAGTCTCTCTCGTCCCCCTTTAGCTTGTTGAGACCACTCTTCCCCATCACTGGTGTTTACTCCTATGAAATGAACGCCATGTTCTCCGCTTAATACGTCTCCGCCATTAATTATAATGAAAAGCGAGATATCGGCGACATTTCCAGCACATTGAGTGTAGAAGAGCAAGGCAGTTCTGCAGATGTAGTGTAGCAGAGATGAGGCTGTCATTTAACTCTTTGGAGCGGCATTACTAGATGTAGAGGTGACATGAAAACAAACTCAGCACTGCTACATCCAGGTTGTGTACAGTCCTGCTGTGTTTGCTGTCCAGCTCTGCTACATGTGTATAGTGCACAATGCTGTTGCTATTGCTCTCAGTTGTACCACATGCATATAGTATCCAATGCCTCCGTTATTGCTGCTCAGCTCTACTACATCTGTATAGTGAACAATGCTCTACCCATTGCTGCTCAGCTCTGCTACATCTGTATGATGTACAATGCCATTACTATTAATCTCAGCTTTATTACATGCCTATAGTTGCCTCCGCAATTGCTGCTCAGCCCTGCTACATTTATATAGAGAACAATGCTCTACCCATTGCTGCTCAGCCCTGCTACATCTGTATAGAGAACAATGCTCTACCCATTGCTGCTCAGCTCTGCTACATCTGTATAGTGTATAATACTGTTTCTATTTCAGCTCTGCCTCGTCCCTACAGTGTATCCAATGCCTTCGCCATCGCTGCTCAACTCTGCTACATCAGTATTTCATACACAGCTGCTCTATATCATGTACATGTGCCTGTATAGCAGAGCTGAGTTTGTCAGTCTGTAGAACTAAAACTGAATATGAATTGTGTGACCCTCAGCATGTAATTCCTACCATTCTCCGCAGCTGATAGGAGTTGTAGTTCTAGATCAAGGAGAGGGACACAGGTACATCCCCCAGATGAATAAATATTTGCCCTCCCCCACTCCAATTCTAAATTAATTTTGAGTTTTTGTTAAAAAAAAAACCTACAAAAATGAGTTTTGTACAGAATTGATTATAAAAAACTTTAATTGTACAAAATTCCGTGTGATTTGCAGACAATCGGGATTGTACATTGCGTTTCGCATTGGCGCGTCGTACATCGCTGTGACAACAATACAAGCCATTAGCAAAGCCGACATAAGTGGCGCCTTAAAACCCCGGCTCCGCGTGACGCCGACAGATTAGAATAATTGGATTTTTACATTAACTTTCCTCGTACTCATTTCAAAGTGAGAATATTACATTTTCCGCCAGGTTTGCGGTATAAATTAGTCCGATTTTTACCACGTTACTGCGGGAGGACTCTTTGGTTACTGAAGGGGAAGTAGGGCCGGGGCGTAAATACGATTTATTTGTATTATGTTGGAGACCGCAGCGGCAAAATACATTCATTTATTCACTGCATTCAGGATTTAAAGGGGAACCTGAGATTTCTATTGTAGGATTATTCATTGGTTTCACTAATAATTGGCTTTTAGGCCGCTCAATGGAGTCGTAGCCTAGCAACAAATAACCCATTTTAAAAAAAGAGACCAATCACAGTGCAGCTTTCATTGTCTATTTGGCTCTGGAAAAATGAAAGCTGCTCTGTGATTTGTAGCGGTGTAGTTTTTCTTTTCAATAGCTTTATTAGTATCCTCAGTACTGACACAATAATGGAGATATTGGGGAAATCTCCATGTAAACAAAATTGGGGCAGTTTTTGTGGTAAATGTGAGTTTACCCTCCCAAATTGTGCCCATTTCTCCTTACTTATAAATGTGGGTGGGGCTATTCCGGTCATAACATTATTTGCGCGATGATACGGATTTAAGTAATACCTGGACTCTAATGAGCTCCAATCTGGATTTTAGTTTTTGTCCCAAATATCTCTCATATCATGAACAATTATTTTATTAAAATAATCATTAAAATTATAATTAAGTTATTAACAATGTCACATCTTACGCCCACCAGGGGTAGAGTAAGACCACCATGGACCCTGGGCTGTAGTAATATTATTGCCCCTACAGGTCTGGAATCACTTCCTACATCTGGTACTAGAATCAGCTTTTTGGGGAATGGAGGATGTGCCCCTTCTGCTGCTTTCAATCAGCGGTTTCAGGACCTTTAGAAGACCTTTAAAGGTCCTGAAATGGCTCTTGTTTGTATTGAAATTCATGGGTGAAGGCCCTTCTCAGTATAAAATTTGTTTGTTGGTTTAGGTGGCCATGGGTCTCCTAGAAGGTTTGGGCCTTGTGCTACCACCCAAACTGCCTATAAATAATCCACTACCGATGCCAACATAGCACAATTGATGTATAAACTGCTAGTTTTAACAAATGTGTCACGTTAGGTTGTCTCCTGGGGGCTTATATCATCACTCACTAGGCAACAGCTCCATAATCAATTAATGGAAGGGTCTAAAAGCTATTTTATGGAGAACCTAATCCTAATTATACACTTTCTCCCATGGCGGGGGCATATTAACCCATGGTTGGCGAATAGTTCCCACATATTTTATGGTCAGATTGGTGGGATTGTCTATGATCAATCAATTGCTGATCATAAGTGGTTATACAAGATCATGCATTCTACCTGCAGTGGCCACTAGTGGGGAAAAGCGGTATTACATGTTGCTCATAGAAATTAATAACCAACTGGGTCAGAAATGGACACGTTGGGTCCTCCAGGGTGGGAGTTCTTCTTATTTAGCAACTTATACAAGGGGTGTACTTATTTTATGGGTGCGGTGGCTTTAGTAGACACTAAAGAGTAAGATTTGACATCTCCCTGTTGGCATAGACAGGACGTTTTGAGGCCTGTGAAGGTTGTACAGCACTTTCTAGACTATGTACCGACAAAACAAGTCCCACCTCTTGTTGTGGACACATGACCACTGATATGACCTTCTCCACAATGAGTATTTGGCACTACACCTCACAGGTCATGTAGCAGATGGATGAAGTTATCTTGGCTATAAATTTGGGGGGTGGGGGGATATGACAAAAAACAGGCAAGACGTTTCATTTTTGGGAATAAAGTTTACTGCATGGGTCTCTGCAGCCGGCATGACATCACTGTAATAGCTCCTATAGATTTGTGCATATATTCAATTGGCAGCAGCTTCATGTGAAATAAATTTTGCTTAAAAAAGACAAAAAACGAGAAAACTCTCCATAGAGAGCAAAGGTAACAATGGCAGCGGCATGGAAGGGCACGCGCTATCGCCCGCTCCGTCCATCGCTTTGGAATAATAAGAGATTTTAAGACTTTTTATATACTGTATATACTTTATCATTAGATTTCGCTTCTTTTTTTACGATACAACTTTTTGTATTATATTTTTTTCCCAGTATAGTCACTATAGCTCTGTTTCCATTTTCAGCAACAAACCTTAAGATCCAAAAATAAAGTAACACTTAATGAGTCCCATCAGAATAAGAGGACAGAGCTGCCCAAAAACCCCCCAAGTAAAACCATAACATTTTTAAAATAGAATAGTTCCTATTTTTTTTTTTCACATGGTTTTGTTTGCTTTAGTCAAGTAGTTTGAAGTTCTATTCAGCCATTTTTTTTTAATATTTTGTAAAAGTTGGGTGAGATATTGCCCCATTACTGTTCCCAGGACAGGTGTTACTTAGTTACTACAATTTTAATTTTTTTTTGCCTTTTTGGGAGCACTAAGTCAACTGGATGACATCATCAAGCTGCACAGAATGGGCGTGTTCACACAACTGATTTCCAGACAGATTTTCTATTGGACGATCCTTGTTTAACCACTTCCTTACTGCTGTACGACTATATACATTGTATATATAGTAAGGGCTGTATGGAGGGGGCTCATGTTCTCCGCCTCAATACTTCCACTTTGGTAGAGATGACGTGGAAGAGAATGACGACTGTTTTTGGTCATATTTCTCATCTTATCCAAAAACAGCCATGTGAACATGGCCTAATGGTGATCCCGTCGACTACATCTTAATGAACTGTTTCATTCTTATAGGTTGGACTTGATGGACCTGTGTCTTTTCCTAACCTAAAAAATGGCTGAATACATTTTTTCAAACAACCTAACAGAAGGGATTTTTTCAATTTTTAAAAAAAAATTTTTAAAAAAGAATTTTCACCAAAATTAAAGCTCTCATTCTCCTGGGGGTTCTTTTTTTTGGTTTCCCTAGTAAAGAGGGAAAAAAGTAAAATTGACCCATAGTAATTGTGCACAATACCAATGTCCTTTGGGACAAAAGGAGGCGGTGCCAGCTCTGGAAAATCATTTTTTTTTTTTAACTGATCCCCTCTAAGGGCTCATTCACATGACCATATATGGTGGCTGTAAAAAAACACAGCCATAGAGGTCTATTGTGCAGGTCACGGTGTATTTCGCCATAGTGACCATGCAGCCAAACCACAAAATATAGGGGCCGTCCTATTCTTGCCCGTTTTTGCTTAGCTTCCTATGAAGGTGGGAGGGGCAAAGAGAGCTCCTCCCCTAATCTCCACCCAGGCCCCAAACCCCGCCCACTTTGCAGCCCATTTTTGTGAATGAGGACTAAAGATTTTTCCTTCTACCTGAGGTGTTACCACCCAACTACTCCATAATCATAGAATTCATATTTGGGCAACGTCTTATAGTTTTTTTTTAATACAAAAATTATTTAATAGACAGCGAGGAAAGTGAAATGGTCATCTCGGTTCGATCATGAGTGCAAATAATATGTATATGTGCTAAACACGTCCACTATATTGCAGTTATCCACTAGGTCACAGCATACAGAATCAAAGGTTTTGCATTCATAAAGGAATGTATCCAAGATTACAGCACCACAGTAATACAGTTCATAATCACACACCCTGAATTATTATTACTCGTTTTTTTTTTTTTAATCGTTTTCCACAAGATAAAGATTTCGTTTTTCTTTAAAAGTTTACTATCACATGCAAAGCATTCCAGTCCAGAGCAATGCAAAATATGAGGTAATAGGAGTTATGTATATTTATAGATATCCATATATATATAAAAAAAATTAGTATCATCTCTAAATAAATAAATTATAATTAAAAAGGCCAAAACAACTATAAAAATAATTAAATAAGAACCCACAAAAAAAAAAAAAAAAAGTCTACCAGTTAGTCATAAATTATGATTGTTAAATATAAGGCATTGAAACTCACAAAACCCTGTAAACTATCAACGGCTGATTCCTACGGACTCCGAAAAAATCGTTCTACAGTGTCATATTCTCACGAGATATTTAACACATTTAACCCTATAACACCAATACGATCTGCGACGTCACGCTTTAAGGGTTTCATACACATAAATATAGTTCCATTAAAAACTTGGTGCTTTTGTTTCCGTCATTGTTTTTTTTTTTTCTCTTTGTTTTTTTTTTTGTTTTTTTTTTAATAGAAAAAAATGTGCTTGTTCATTAGGCGATAAGATAATACTTTTATCCATCCGGACACACTGTGATGGGCTCTGTAAAACATGCGCTGATTGTTCCAGGCTCTGGAGGGTCTATGCTGAAGACCCTGTATGTCGTACACTCTTCTTCATGTCTGTGGTTTATGGTTTGCTCTGCTTTTGCTGGAAGGGGTTGCGTGTGACCCCATGGCCATCCCATTATATGAATTAGCCCTGGAACCACATCCCCACCTTACTAGACAGCACATGGCCATCCCACTACATGATTATGTCTAGGACCTAATGGCCATCCCACTACCTAGTTTAACACAGGACTCCATGGTCATCCCAATACATAGCTTAGCCTAAGACCCCATGGCCATCCCACTATATGGCTTAGCCCTTCACCCCATGGTCATCCCAATACATAGCTTAGCCTAAGACCCCATGGCCATCCCACTATATGGCTTAGCCCGTCACCCCATGGTCATCCCAATACATAGCTTAGCCTAAGACCCCATGGCCATCCCACTATATGGCTTAGCCCTTCACCCCATGGTCATCCCAATACATAGCTTAGCCTAAGACCCCATGGCCATCCCACTATATGGCTTAGCCCGTCACCCCATGGTCATCCCAATACATAGCTTAGCCTAAGACCCCATGGCCATCCCACTATATGGCTTAGCCCTTCACCCCATGGTCATCCCAATACATAGCTTAGCCTAAGACCCCATGGCCATCCCACTATATGGCTTAGCCCTTCACCCCATGGTCATCCCAATACATAGCTTAGCCTAAGACCCCATGGCCATCCCACTATATGGCTTAGCCCTTCACCCCATGGTCATCCCAATACATAGCTTAGCCTAAGACCCCATGGCCATCCCACTATATGGCTTAGCCCGTCACCCTATGGTTATCCCATTAATGCCCTGAAATATATCCTAGAATTAAACTAAGGTGGCCACAGGCACAAAAATGACCAACGTCTAACTCATTACATTCATTTTTGTTGATATTCAAAAAAAATGTATTATAATTACTGTAGATTTTTACCTTTTTGAATAATTTGACTTTGTCTTTATGGTCGATTATTAGCAGATCATTACGTTAACAAAAAAATGATGTCTTGCTATGACTTGGGAGGTCCATAGGGTCTATAGATGTCAAACTTTGGGTCCTTTCCCATGGGACTCTGTGACCATTTGTTAGATGTCCATCACCACCCCCCCTCTTGAAGAATGGGTCTGAAAGATATATTTTTGTGACAATGGAATGTACCTGCTGTGAGGGTAGGATCTCCCAGGTCATGACATGACAAACTTTGTTAACAGAGTTGTCAGGGTAAGGTAGATGGTACTGTAGCAGCTGAGACAATATCGACAACAAGTCTTCATCTCCGACCAATGGAGCCAACATTTTTTTAAATCAAATTCTATACCACAACCCAAACATGGATCTGATGGGTCTCTGGTGGCTGTTTTATGGCCATGGCCACCTTATTTAGTGCTCTTCTTTAATTGGAGTGAATCCATTGAGGTAAAAGGCTTTCGGACAACTGCGGTATTGAAGGTCTTGGGGTATCATGGGATAACTTTTAGTTTTGCGCTAGAACTCTACACCAAATGAGCATTAATTAGGGTCTTTGTATACAGAAATTTGTAAGTGAAGCCTTTTTGAAAATTTTAAAAATTTGGTAAATACAAAATTTCCTACTTCTGACATATAAGCTTCCTCCAATAGGGGGCACTTGATGGCCATTTTTTCCTTCTGTAGGCAAATTAATTTGCATATTTGTTCCTAGGGAGTATTGCCTTTTAGAATGAAGACCCCCCCCCCTGAGAGCAAACGCCTTGTCTTGGGTTAAATGGAATTTTAAAAAACATTCTTTTGAAATATTCAAAAAATTTTCAAAAATTCTCTCTCTTTTACTTCTAGATATTTTTGGCACCTGAACGGTAGTAAGTCACAACCCAAAAGCAAAGTTGGGATGTTATACCCCACTGATTACTCTCAAGGGGGTCACCCAAAAAATTTCGAGATTTGAGGTTTCAGCTAACGGCTTTGTTATAGCAGCTATTATACGGCCAAGCATCCGGGCTTTGGGAAGCCCCTCAACAATTATGGCTGCAATGTAGTCAGGACCCCTGGGGGGGATGCTGGACCATAATAATCGAGAGAATGGACTCTAGTGGGTGTTGTGGGATTAATTTTTATCTGATGTTCCCAGCAAAAGCAGAGCAAGCCCCGGTAATGATCTGAGAAGTTATTTGCCCTTTATATAACCCATTGTAAACATAAAAGTCGTAAATAAATAAATTATTTCAAAAGCAAAAAAAGGAACAAACTAAAAGGCTGCAAACCTCCTCCGATTCTTTTTTTTTGTAAACAGGATTTTTTTTCCCCTAGCCTCTAATTTTTTTTTTTTTTTTGGGAAGTTTGTAAGGAAATTTTCATGAATCTACTACTATCATGGCTCACCCAAGCACCAAAGAAAATTAAAAAAAAAAATGTAAAAAAAAAAAATACACAAAAATTAGAACAAAAATATATAAATTAAAAAAAATTATAAAATAATATTTGGTGCAAAATTAGGCTAATAGCAACATGTCCAACCACAAGATGACTAGGGCATCAAACACAGAACATTTTTTTTTGACATAAGCTAACATGCTCCAGATGCCGTCCACATAAATACTGTAGCTAAGTACCCCTACTTGATTCTACTTATTGGAGAGGTATATATACAATCCTTTTTGAAGTGCAGGATTGGCAAGCCAGACTACCACACTAGTACCTCCAAGAGCTGGTCTCCATCTCCAGCGATCGCCCTCTTTGGCTCTAGGAAGGCCAGCTTCCAATGCAACAGGGCATTATGGCTGTTAAGATCCTCGGGTAATTGTTACTTGCCCACAATTCGTCTACAGAATAATGTGCTTGCAGGCTTTCCTCTAAAACAAATGGCTCAGAAGGCAAAGTTTTGCTGCAGGCAATGGCCACGTGACCTGATAAGGAACATGGGATCCTGACACAAGTCCTCCTCCTCCTCTCAGCTGTCCTCTCCCAGTTGCGTTTCGATGTCCACTCTGCAGATCGGACACTTCTTACTGGTCGCCAACCACTGGTCGACGCAGACTTGGTGGAACAGGTGCATGCAGGGTAACCTCCTGGTAGGACACAACAAGCAAATTAGTCCATTGTTAGACATGAGTATGGACAAAATACAGGCAGTCCCCGGGTTACGTACAAGATAGGGTCCGGAGGTTTGTTCTTAAGTTGCATTTGTATGTAAGTCGAAACTGTAAATTTTATAATTGTAGATCCAGACAAAAAAAATTTTGGCCCAGTGACAATTGGTGATTAAACATTTTTTGCTGTAATGGGACCAAGGATTATCAATAAAACTTCATTACAGACACTTTACAGCTGATCATTGCAGCCTGGGACTATAGTAAAGCATCCAGAAAGCTTCACCAAAGGTCAGAGGGGTCTGTCTGTAACTATGGGTTGTCTGTAAGTCGGGTGTCCTTAAGTAGGGGACCGCCTATACAAGCAAAAATTTGGTAAAATTTTCCTAAACGATAGTGATGGTGAAGAACAAACTCCCGAATGGACAGAAGGGAACCTCTTCTTGTTTCTAGATGATAACCAGGGCTGTGGTCGGACCTGGGAGCTTTGGGGGGCCCATAGGGTGTAACCTCCTCATACTGACTGGGTTTCCTAAGGCCCACCAGAGAAAATCAATCCGGGGGCCCACTCTTCATTATCACCCCAGAAAATATACTCTAGCAGACTCCAAATTGTTTTGTTTTCTGATGGACCTCTGGGGTTCAGTATTGGGTTGAGAAGGGGCCCACCGGAGGATCCTCTGGTACTCTAGTGGGCCAGTCCGACACTGCTGTAATGTATACATTATAGTCGTATGACAATATAAGTCAGCGTTCTATGACTCTCTCGTTACCTCACGTCCTCTTCATCTTCAAGCATGGACAGGCAGATTGTGCACTTTTCATCCGTATCCGTCTCCTCCTCGTCTTCTTTTGTGTCTTTGCCATCGTGCGGCATTCTCTGTGAGGCGGAAAAGATGGGGGAAAAAAATTCATAAAAAGCTAAAAATAAATAAAGTATCACGAAGTTATGTCTCATGATTTTCCCTTAAACCCCATCAGGCTATATATCGAGTTTATAGAAGGTGGTCCTCAATTTCAGATTCACTTTACAAGACCCATAAACTAAAGAGCAGAGCAGGAAACCTACCATCAGAATCCATCCTGACAAACCAGGGACATTACTCATAGATCCAGGCACCGGGACTGTGGTATCTTCTTATATTTGTCACCAGGTCCCCCTTCCTTCTAAAATCACAGTTTAAAATTATGCTAATGAACCAGGAGTACTCTGGGGGCATTACCAGAACCCCTCTGTGCTGCAGCTTCACAGGCTGTTACACTGTCTCACTCGCCCCCTGTTCCCTCAGTACTTCCACCTCCTTTTTCCTGTTGTAGCATAGGAATTTTTGGGCACACATTGAGAGGGGTAAGTGCGGAAGGAGCATGTGGGAGTATGAGACAGTATAACAGCCCATTAGTTGCAGCACTGAGGGGCTCTGGTAACATCCCCAGAGCCCTTCTTACTCATTAACTATAATGATATAATTATATAAGTTGATTTTAGAAGGAAGGAGGCCATTGATAAGAAATATAAGAAGATACCACAGTCCCGGTGCCTGGATCTATGAGTAATGTCCCTGGTTTATCAGGATGGATTCTGATGGTAGATTTCCTTTAAGATTCACCTCTACAAACCCCATAAACTAAAAAGTAGAATTTTAATTAGCCCTGCAATACTAAATTTCGCCAGTAGCGGCCGCTGCAGTGCAAAAGAGCAACCCAAGGCACAACCCCTTTAAATGAGCCTCCCACTAGGACCTCTCCCTTCGGACATTTGGGTAAACGCGTGACATCCTTGTCTCGTACCTTCTTGTATTTGTGTGGGAACGTGCACCTCTCTATGATGTTCTGCACGGCCCCTCGCGTTACACTTCCCAGTCTGTCTTCTAGTTGTAGCAGCTCCTGTAAGAGAATAACAATGTTACATATCTGTCCCTATAGCTATAACTCCATCACATCAATGTAGTCATCCTCATCTAAGGAGAGGTTATTATGTTTCCACATTTAAAGGGGATGTCCTAGGACCACAACTAGGAATTATGGGATAGAGGATCAGGGTCACCACTTGGACCCTACCAACTACGAGATTTCAGTAAGGTGGTGTCTGTGCATGCAGTCTGTGGTTTATTCTGCCTACATGGGACTACAGACTACAACTCCCAGCATCACTTAGCAGTCCTATGGGCTTAGAATGGAGCGCCAGTTGTTATTGTGTGTTACCTATAAGTTCACTGAACCAAGGGACCATTTTTATGACAGGAGGGAACCAAATGAGGTCATCACATGCTTTTCACCTTTTTTTGTTGATTCTGGGATAACCCCTTTAAAAGAACAACGACTACAACTCCTATTTTCTCTAGAAATAACATCTGAAATGAATAGTTATAGAATCTTCTCTACTCCTCTAAAGAAAGAATTTTCTGTAAGGCAACTGGCTACAGCAGGAGTCCCCCCGTCTCCTCCCCGCAGCTCTGCCTAAGCCACCCCATACAATAAACCACGCCCCCAATGTAATTTAATAGCTGATCAAGCAATGGATCAAAACGCAATTAACATCTAAGTTCACACCAAGAGGCAAACACTGAAAATTTTAGTTTTTCTAAACATTTCTAGATTAATTAATCCCGTTAATCGTTCTTGACATGTTCACACTTGTTCCCGCCAATAAACCAGATATTGAAAGCATAAAATGTTTTTGCACTTTACTGACAAGATAATATTTTGGTGTCATAATTAAACACATTAGTAGTAAAATACAGGAAAAAAAAACATTTAAAAAAAAAAAAAAGGGGCAAAGATGTGAAAATGTTCTAGTGGAATGAAGACACAAATATAAAGAATCAGACAGAATAAGAAATGATGTATATATCTGATAGGAGTCTTCTATCCTGGCGTCCCACCAATCACTAGCATGAGGGTCACTATGGGGATGGTTACATTGTTGCACCAGTGGAAGTCTACAGGACCGGCTAAGATCGCTGAGCACTGTACTTGGCTATTCCATCAGTCTCATGGAAAATGGAAGTGACATCCCGTGTCCCGGGAGGCCTGTGACTCCTCTTTATCTTCCAGCTTTCTATAAAACCCCTTTAAGGGCTGTTCTTGGTTGGTCTCCCTATAATTAGTTACCATTTTTTTCTTCTTTCATTTGACTCCTAGTCCCCTGACCCTCTGCAAATCCTAACATAAGACTAGACAGGTCACTGCCTCCTACAGATTCATCCCACTCTTCTTCCTCTGCTACTTTGTATCAGTCTGTGATCTTCCACTTGTCTCCATTCTTCAGGCTCGGACGCACCCACAGGTGAACAGTTGGATCCCCCGGTGGGCCGCTAGTCACTGCATTGTAGGGCTGACAGAGGACCCTCACTGTATCTCTATATATGCATATAATAATATGTAACGATTACGTAACAGACAGATACACATGTAGTCACAGTGCTGGACCCCAAGAATGGGTTTTACTGGTCGCCCATTGCTTACATGTACAGGTCCAACATCATCATATGAATCTATACTGGAGGTCACCTCCCCCTTTCCAAAAAACCTTGCAACCGAATGTTACTAAGCAGTTCTGGAGGGTGCCAGGACAAGGCGAATGGCCACACCCAGTTGTCACTATATTTATGTACTTCTAGGGAGGATAAAGGAGGAACAGGAAAATGGACTCAATAAGTGACAGCTCCTCCGTATGTAGCAGGCCGGATTTGTCATTTTGTTCTTTATAGTTGAAGTATTTGATCAGGGCTGACTTATTAGGACACCCCATTTCCTTATTCTATATTGGGGTGTCATATATGATTCTCCCTGCTATTAATCACAACTATTTTGCCAGAGAGATACAGACATCCCAACTTACAGACGACCCCTAGTTAAAGACGGACCCCTCTGACCCCTGTGACCTCTCTGGATGTTATTATAGTCCCAGGCTGCAATGATCAGCTGTAAGGTGTCTGTAATGAAGTTTTAGTGATAATCCTTGGTCCCATTACAGCAAAAAATCATGAAACTCCATGATCATGAAAAAAAAAATCTTTGTCTGGGTCTACAATTATAAAATATACAGTTTCAACTTACATACAAATTCATCTTAAGAACAAACCTATGGAACCTATCTTGTACGTAACCCGGGGACTTCCTGTATATACCTCCCCCTGCAACTCCACAGCCAAAAAAAGAGAAGCAATAAAAATAAAGAAAAGGAAATAAAAAATGTTTAAATAATCAAAATTCTATATATAACCCACACATATTATTATTACCTGACGATCCCGGAGTGTAATATGTGACCCCCCCCCCCCGCTATGCTGCTCTCCTTATCCTCATATTAAACCCCCCTCCACACACTTATTGGAAAACGCAGGTTATTCTCATTTTCTCCCCTAAGCCGGCACTGAGGATATTGGTTTCATTACTCAGAATCGTTGTCCAGAAGATTTCATATTTTATTATAAAGATTGTGAGGAAATCCGTGCAGTGCAGAACAGAGAGTGGAATATGGAGGAAAAAACCTCAGATCCTGTATCTGTATATGTACTGGTCTATAGGTAGAGACCCCCAGTCATTACACACATATCCCAATCTATACACAGAGACCCCCAATCTATACACAGAGACCCCCAATCTATACACAGAGACACCCAATCTATACACAGAGACCCCCAGTCATTACACACATATCCTAATGTATACACAGAGACCCCCAATCTATACACAGAGACCCCCAGTCATCACTCACATATCCTAATGTATACACAGAGACCCCCAGTCATTACACACATATCCCAATCTATACACAGAGACCCCCAATCTATACACAGAGACCCCCAATCTATACACAGAGACCCCCAGTCATTACACACATATCCTAATGTATACACAGAGACCCCCAGTCATTACACACATATCCTAATGTATACACAGAGACCCCCAGTCATTACACACATATCCTAATGTATACACAGAGACCCCCAGTCATTACACAGAGACCCCCAATCTATACACAGAGACCCCCAGTCATTACACACATATCCTAATCTATACACAGAGACCCCCAGTCATTACACACATATCCCAATCTATACACAGAGACCCCCAATCTATACACAGAGACCCCTAGTCGTCACACACATATCCCAATCTATACACAGAGACCCCTAGTCGTCACACACATATCCCAATCTATACACAGAGACCCCCAATCTATACACAGAGACCCCCAATCTATACACAGAGACCCCCAGTCATTACACACATATCCCAATCTATACACAGAGACCCCCAATCTATACACAGAGACCCCTAGTCATCACACACATATCCTAATGTATACACAGAGACCCCTAGTCATTACACACATATCCTAATATATACACAGAGACCCCCAGTCATTACACACATATCCTAATATATACACAGAGACCCCCAGTCATTACACACATATCCTAATATATACACAGAGACCCCCAGTCATTACACACATATCCTAATGTATACACAGAGACCCCCAGTCATTACACATATATCCTAATGTATACTCAGAGACCCCCAATTTATACACAGAGACCCCCCATTAATTACACACAAATCCCAATATATACACATAGACCCCCAATCATTACACACATATTCCAATCTACCCAGTGAGACCCCTCCTCTTTACATAGAGACCTGTGAACAATATGCACAGATCCCAGTCTACAGGGAGAGACCCCTAGTCAATAATCACAGATCCAAATCTTATTGCTAAGACCCTTACCTGTACAGATATCCCCCTAATCAATACTTACAGATACTTATCTATGTGTTGAGACCCCTAATCTGTATACAGAGACCCCTGATCTATACTCACACATACCAGTATATAGGTAGAGACCCCTTATCTACAAACAGAGACCCCTAATCAATACCCACAGTACACATATACCCCTAATGAATGCACATACGTCTATATCTATAGGCAGAGACCCCTTACTTGTACACTAAGACCCATAGATTCCTATCTATACACTGAGACCCCTATTCTGTCCATAGAGACCACTAATCAAGACTCACAGATACCAGTCTATAGGTAGAGACCCCTCATCTGTACCTAGAGACATATACACTGATACACATCAGTACAACCTTTAGTCAATACACACACCCCAGTCTACGAGACCCCTTATTTCTACACAGAGACCCCTAATCAAGACACACAAATCCTATAGGCTGAGCCCCCTACGCATAGATCTACACAAACCCCTGTACAACAAATCAGAAGCAATGATGGAATCATGTAGGACATTATAGAGCAGTACTGGCCTGTGCTAATACAACATTTTGGGGGAGCTAGAAGCTTTCTATATTATCCAGAAACCTGTTCCTCATCTTACACTCAACTCCAGTTCTATCCCCCTCCCCACTCCATAGACACCCATACAACCTGACACCTCCAGGAAAGTTTTGAGAGTGACCTTCAGTTTAGGAGGAAGGGGGGAGAAGGAAAAGAGCCTGATAAGAAGAGAAAGAAGCACTTTCCTCTGATGTACACTAAAAGCTGTTATAAATTGATGTATCGGTGACCGATCACCTTCCCCATGGATGGAAGATGCCCCTGAAGATACTAGACTGATAGGACTCCATGACATGAAGAGCACATCACATGAAGGTCACGCATGGTGGGATGGACATGGTGGTCACTATGGATGGCCTATATCTATCTAGAGGTTCATGAATGTCGGATAATCCTGAACACATTCATTTGAAGCTGGAAGCTACTCACTTCATAGCTTTCCCTCACAGCAGACGTATGCCGCGCTGGACTGAGACCCTGGAGGGCAAGGAGATGAAGCTGCGGATAAGGGTAATTTCTGATTTCATGGACAACCTTGTAAAACAGACAAGAGAAACAGTTAATGGAGAAGGAACCTTTACATCCAGCCTGACTAGCAATGCCGAGCTAATACCATCCTCATTCCTTCCGAGGGGCCCCCCGTGATGTTGTCCTCAGGAGACCCATATTCCTGAAGGTCACGTTCTTTCTCTAATGTGTGAGCAGCAGCAGCAGAAGAAGCACGGACAAGACGAGGACGCGGTGTCATGACGAGAATAAGACGAGAAGTGCCCAGGACTATGTGTTCAAAATAACATTGGGGGTCATTTACTAAGGGCCCAAATCACGTTTTTCCGTTGCGTTACCCAAATATTTCCGATTTGCACCGATTTTCCCTATATTGTCCCGGGATTTTGTGGTGCGCGATCGGATTGTGGCGCATCGGCGCCGGCATGCACGCGACGGAAATTGGGGGCGTGGCCGTAAGAAAACTTGACGGATTCGGAAAAACTGCCGTATTAAAAAAAAAAATGTGTCGCTTGGCACGCGCTTAGCTGCACCCAGCGTAGGATGGTGAACTTTAGTGAACTCCGACGGAAATCGGCGCAGCAGCGACACCTAGTGGACATAGGGCGCACTACCTTAGTGAATCTGCCCAATGGAGCAGATTTACTTACCCGGTCTTGACGCGATCCAGCGAATCACTAAAGTAGTGTGCCCGATGTCCACTAGGTGTTGCTGCTGCGCCAAATTCCGTCGGAGTGCACTGAAGTTCGCCGTCCTCCCTGGGCGCAGGTAAGCTTGTGCCAAGCGACACTTTTTAAAAAAAAATACAGCGTTTTTTCCGAATCCGTCGGGTTTTCTTACGGCCACGCCCCCGATTTCCGTTGCGTACATGCTGTGCCACAATCCGATCGCATGCGCCAAAATCCCGGGGCAATTCAGGGAAAATCGGCGCAAATCGGAAACATTCGGGTAACGTGACGGAAAAATGCGATTCGGGCCCTTAGTAAATGACCCCCATTGTGTTAAAGGGGTTTAGAGACCCCCAAGCTAATTTTATACGGATGACCTATACTCAGTATTAGGGATGAGCAGACACGTTCAGGATTGGGTTCGGTGGACACCCACAGGTAAAACTAGCAACCAGTGCCAAGGTCACCATTTTTCCAAGGATTGTTGCTCCCTGTAATAACATCCTTGGAAAAATGTTGGGTTTAAAGGTCCTGCCAGCAGCGATCATAGTTCTTACTGGTGGGGGTGAGTCCAAACTTCAGGCTGAAGTCTAGGGTCAGGGACCCCAACCCAAGATATTCGGCATGGAGTTAAACTTTAGAGTTCAAGGCCGCTCATCCCTCCTCCGGATCAGATCGGTGGTGGGGGGACAACCAGACCCTGTTATACAAATGATGGAGCCTTCTGCTTTTGGCTCCGCCCAAGTTTGAGTCTGGGTGATCAACGCCCACCAATCGGATTCATATGGCTATCCTGAGGATAGGTCCCTAGTATCAAAATGTATCTGAGGATCAGATCTCCTCTGTATACGTGACACTGCTTCTCCTGAGAACTTCTCCTGTTTTAGAAAATACTTTTCCCATCTTTAGATAACGCAGCATCTTCACTTCACTGAAATTTGTGTTGTGTCATAGTATAGGAATTAAGTGACAACTGGGTGTTACCATTTGCTTTATCAAATGGGGCTTAGTACTGAATGGACAAAGTAGGACACGCCCATAACTGGTCACGCCCATGAGGAACAAGAGAGAGAGAGAGAGTGATGCCTCCATGTAGAATTAAGGAAAGATACATGAGAAATAATATTATTAACCAAGACAACCGAGACAGACAGGCCCGGAGAGGTGACAGCTCCGCTTTAAAGGGGATGATAAGAGCCTAATCCATATTTAGAGGGATATTTTCTCCAGCAGAAGCAGAGAAATGCGCTTCGATAGCTTTATTGCAGCCGGCTCAATAAATGCATTTGCCGGGATAATGTTTGGGAAGCCGCTTCCCCCAGTGAAATCAATTGTAACCAAGTAACCAAAGGAAAAGTCAAAAAGTCAGTACAGAAAAATGTACGAGAGCAAGAAGAAAAACACGCGGGTTATTACTGGTGGATGCTGTGGGTTATAAGGTGGGGACCTACTAGATGGGTCCTCACTTATTATCTCACCCTGGAGAATCTAATGGGTCCTTGTCCAACTTAGTAAAACATAGTTACAACACAACGATTATTACAATCGCCCCCCAATAGTGTTCTGCTTATTATACAACCGTATCAGGTGATGGATGGGAATTAGTGGGAAAGTCTACAATATTATTACATACAGAAATGACCATAGTGAACAGGAAACCTGCCAGAATGAAATGCAGACTATGATGCTAGAGGAGCAGCGCAGATTGTACATAGTGTCCTATCTGCAGGCAGCATGTTATAGAGCAGGAGGAGCTGAGCAGATTGTATATAGTGTCCTATCTGCAGGCAGCATGTTATAGAGCAGGAGGAGCTGAGCAGATTGTATATAGTGTCCTATCTGTAGGCAGCATGTTATAGAGCAGGAGGAGCTGAGCAGATTGTACATAGTGTCCTATCTGCAGGCAGCATGTTATAGAGAAGGAGGAGCTGAGCAGATTGTACATAGTGTCCTATCTGCAGGCAGCATGTTATAGAGCAGTAGGAGCTGAGCAGATTGTACATAGTGTCTTATCTGCAGGCAGCATGTTATAGAGCAGGAGGAGATGAGCAGATTGTACATAATGTCTTATCTGCAGGCAGCATGTTATAGAGCAGGAGGAGCTGAGCAGATTGTACATAGTGTCTTATCTGCAGGCAGCATGTTATAGAGAAGGAGGAGCTGAGCAGATTGTACATAGTGTCCTATCTGCAGGCAGCATGTTATAGAGCAGGAGATGCTGAGCAGATTGTACATATTGTCCTATCTGCAGGCAGCATGTTATAGAGCAGGAGGAGCTGAGCAGATTGTACATAGTGTCCTATCTGTAGGCAGCATGTTATAGAGCAGGAGGAGCTGAGCAGATTGTACATAGTGTCCTATCTGCAGGCAGCATGCTATAGAGCAGGAGGAGCTGAGCAGATTGTACATAGTGTCCTATCTGCAGGCAGCATGTTATAGAGCAGGAGGAGCAGCGCTGATTGTACATAGTGTCCTATCTGCAGGCAGCATGTTATAGAGCAGGAGCTGAGCAGATTGTACATAGTGTCCTATCTGCAGGCAGCATGTTATAGAGCAGGAGGAGCTGAGCAGATTGTACATAGTGTCCTATCTGCAGGCAGCATGTTATAGAGCAGGAGGAGCAGCGCTGATTATACATAGTGTCCTATCTGCAGGCAGCATGTTATAGAGAAGGAGGAGCTGAGCAGATTGTACATAGTGTCCTATCTGCAGGCAGCATGTTATAGAGCAGGAGGAGATGAGCACATTGTACATAGTGTCCTATCTGCAGGCAGCATGTTATAGAGAATGAGGGGCTGAGCAGGTTGTACATAGTGTCCTATTTCCAGGCAGCATGTTATAGAGCAGGAGGAGCTGAGCAGAATGTACATAGTGTCCTATCTGCAGGCAGCACGTTATAGGGCAGGAGGGGCTGAGCAGATTGTACATGATGTCCTATCTGCAGACAGCATGTTATAGAGCAGGAGGAGCTGAGCAGATTGTACATAGTGTCCTATCTGCAGGCAGTATGTTATAGAGCAGGAGGAGCTGAGCAGATTGTACATAGTGTCCTATCTGCAGGCAGTATGTTATAGAGCAGGAGGAGCTGAGCAGATTGTACATAGTGTCCTATCTGCAGGCAGTATGTTATAGAGCAGGAGGAGCTGAGCAGATTATACCACTAGACATCTCTACAGACAGTCTTTCCTTAAAACTGACTGTGGGGTTTTCATTAAGACAGATTTTTCACGTCCATCGATTAAGTATATAAATACCGTATGTCTGAGGAAGTGATTCCTTGCCATCAGCCCTCTAGTTACCTTGGTAAAATATAACTAAGGTCATTCATGCTACATGTAAAGGCGCAGACAGGATCTCTCCTCCTTAAAGGACATCTACCACCAGGATGAAGGACTGTAAACCAAGTACACTCCGGCAGGATCTGCTCTTCTTTTATCTTTTAGACCTTCTATATACAAAAAGGCTTTTAAAAAATTATGCAAATGAGTCTGAGGGGCTCCAGGCTCCATAGCTGTTAATTGTGTCTGGAGCCCCTCATGCTCATTTGCTTAATTTTACAGTCTTTTTTCATAAAAACATAAGGAGCTAACAGTAGAACAGGTCCTGCCAGAGGGGGCACACACCAGTATGTCAGTGTACTTACTTTACAATCCTTCATCCTGGTGGTAGATTTCCTTTAAGTGATGACAGACGTCTCAGCCAGAAGAAATGAGAAACTGGAAATTCCTCATCTCCTCCTGACAGCTCTGTGTATGGAGTGAATGGCGAGCGTCTTGTACAATGTCCTCGGCGCGCTGTGATATGACGAGGTGTCATGGACAGGTAGACTTCACAATGTCCTGATCCCACTTGAGACGTATGAAAGGAACTATTACCAGGAGAGGCGCTGGAGCACTTATAGTCATAGTAATCCGGGAAAATGAGACCTCATGAAGAGCCCTGACATTCAACATAAAGGACGACTCTGCGGGGGCAAAAGTATCTGCAATTTACTGCAGAACCTGTTGTGGGGAAGTTGTCAGCTGGTAAATACGGGATAACATAAGAACTAGTGACCTATGTTAACCTAAAGCCATCTATGAGCAGTCCTAGACGAGGACTTACATGTATCACCTGGAATTTGTAATTTAAAGGAAACCTACCATGTGATTTGATGCAGTATGAAGCAAACATACCCGGAGAATGCTGTAGCTACACTGATGCAGGATCAGATCTTGGTTAATCCCTGTGCTGAGTGGTTTTGCTGATAAAACAGATATAACATTATGATAACGAAGCCCTGTCCCTTCTATGGCTGCTCCAGCGCTTCTCCTAGCAGGTGAGTTATTCTCTGCAGGAGAGGATGATGTAATCCCTGGGTTGTGCCAAAGGCAGAATAATCAATTGCTGCACCATCCCCCAGCTGATGTGTACAAGTCATCCAGCTCAGGTTGATTAGTCATGTCTTGACTAACCTTCATTTGTTATTACAAGCTCCATGTGTGTAATGTGGTTATCTAGGCATCCAGCCTGACCCAGCTTTCCCAAGGTCCTGAATGTTATAATTGTTTTTTCAGCAAAGCCACTCAGCTCAGGGATTAACCAAGATATGATCCTGCATCAGTGTAGCTACAGCATTCTCAGGGTATGTTTGCTTCATAATGCATCAAATCACATGGTAGGTTTCCTTTTAAGGAAATGTGTCAATAGATTCGACTTTGCAAAACTGTAGCTAGTGATGGGCATTGACCCGGGAAACCCGTTACATCATTGGTTGCAGCAGGACCGTGGATTTATATTCCTCACACTGCTGTGCCCCTAGTTTTTTGTACCAAACTGGTCCATAGCCCCTCCCCTCTGCTTTGAGTGACAGCTGTAGTAGGCTGAAGCCTGTTACAATGTTTATGCTGGGGAGAAATTTAATACCCAGAGCAAAGCAGTGTGAGGACACACCTCCAGGACCTACCGAAAGAAATGTCATCAATATTAGATGTGTAGGAGTAGACAGCCCAGTAACTAATGAGTGTATGAGTATAGCAGGATTGTTCTGGGCCAATTTAGATTGAGATTGGACGTGGTGGGGGCTCCTGACACAGCCGGCACTCCCTCTCCTCTTCACACCTGCACTAGTCAGGTCAGGGAGGGGGAAATTTTAAGTTTTGCCCTGTTGGCTAAATGTCCCTGCTCTTGACTGCTCACTCAGCACAGTGCCGTGTAGAGTATGGTGGCTGTTCTTGGTAGTGCCGGTTTGTTGGCTTAAATGGCTGTAGGTTTTAACCAGGGGACGTGACTGATAGACGCAAAGTCCTGTAGAAGGTGATTGTTGGGGGTGAACTGTTTTGGACTCCCACAAAACCAATATTGAATATTTTAACAGTTCTTTGCTCTATAACCCTTGTCTTGTTTTTATGGGGTTCTATAAGAAGCCATATAGGCAACTAATGATGTGTAGATGACACTAATGTTTAACATTTGTCTAATTATTCCCCCACCACAATGATACAACCCCTCGTCTTCGTATGTTCTATTAGGACATATGAAAAACAAAATGCACAAAAATACATAACCACCAGTATAAAACCAAAGCAAATTCGCCTAAACCTCAGGACCACTAAACGATCTCAATGAGCGTCAACCTTGCCAGGATCAGCGAATTGGGTCAAACTAATAAAATAATCCAAAATCTTCATAAACAGGAATGGAGACGAGTATGGAAAACTCAGAAGTCTACACTGGATTCCTACGTGTTCAATGGAGATGGAGCAGATATGGAGATCTTGGTTAGGTTTGAGGAACCCAATATATATGAAGTCACTACCTGAAGGCACAACCACCGAATGTTGCCACCTGTATTTAGTAGCCAGAGCTCTTTATATCCATAACTTATTTTCTATAATTCCCATTATTGGACCATGTCAACGGGTTGTCCCCTCAACCAAACTAATGGTGTCTCCTAACTGATGTGATTAGTGTGGGCCCGATGGCTCCACCAGCACAGTACACAATTTACGACAGGTCCAATGTTGAGACTTACTCTAAATACAACAGTCTAGTATCAAAAATCAGCGCCAATAGGTAGAGTGATAGGTCTACAACAAAGCCAACACCCTAGAAGGTAAATCCTTAGGCATATGAAGTTTTTCAAGACACAAGCAAAGGACAAGGAGAAGTCTTCTCACCATCTGTGTTAGCGATGTCGTCCTTGGGAAGTGGTGGAGGCGAGGACTTGTTAGGTAATGCTGATAGTGCTGCGGGACCGGTCTGACTTGGAACTGAGGATGCGTCAAACCGGCATCTACACTGAGGTCCCTGGAAAGGCAAAAAAGTTGGACAAAATTATTTCCTACGTTAGGTTTATTGGGAATGACAAATGTTTACGAGGAAAGACAAACAATAGAGCTGCAACAAGACCCTATCTTCACTTAGGATGGACTTGTAAAACCGGCCACCCAAAGTTTCCTTTACTTGAGCCATACAAACAAGGATCAATTATGGAAGATACCTGGATAATGGGAAACATGGAAAGATCCCATTGACTCTTGGCTAACTAGACTTATATGTTTCAGGACAATCAGGGTTTTGGTCACTGGGATCCTTAGGATCAGAAGGATACAATCCTATATGCAGTGGCATAACTCGAAGCTGATGGGCCCCAATTCAAAGTCTTTGCCAGGCCCCCGACTATAATGTATGGTTTATAGTAATAGTCTTTTCATATGGGAAAGTGACACCATGAGGGCCCCCTAAACTTCTTGGGCCCAGGTGCGATCGCAACCTCTGCACCCCCTCAAGTTACGCCCCTGCTTATATCCCTTATTCTGTGGATAGGAAGGCTCCAAGTATATTATTGTTAATGTTAACCACTAATCCACCCCAGACCACCAGATATTAGAACCATCTGAGACCATCATGGATCCAAGATTATCAATATTTACGCTTTTACAACCCATAGGACTCTAGAGATAGTAGTCGGTATCCAACAAGCCACTCTAGACCACGGTTGTAATCCCGGTTCTACATAACAGCCCATGAGGATACACCGATGTTCAAGTATCTCTACATATTCTTAGATTTCTTCCTCCGGTGCCATAAGCCAACACTTGCCAGCCCTACCGCAATGTTTGGCCTCTCACTAGGAATCTATAAATGTTTTCTTCCAGAACTGTGGGTTGTAGAGAGATCATATCACCCAATATTCTGGACAGCTGATTGTATAGGAACCGCTGTGATGCTATTACTATCGCATACAGTGAAAGGAATAGGGAACAGCTGGTGCCTGTAAATCATCTCTGAAGCACAAGCTCCATCTGTTGTATAACAGGAACATTAGGATCACACAGAAGTATGTAAAGCTACATTTACCTTACAGAGACCCCACAACTTCCCCCGTATGGCGGTGTTTATGAGAAGGAGTAAATATAATGACGATAACTTAAGTCATCCATACATCCATACAGCGTAGGAGCAGATTTTCACACAAGAGAATATGTCACAATGCATCTGATCCGCCATGCAAGTTGAATAATTGGTGCCCCTGTGTATAGTTTCCAAACGTATAATTTAGGATGACATACCTCATGTGATTCCCGACATCCCCCTTATTAATTTGGTGTTTGCTTTTTGAAAATCCGTCTACCCGTTCAAAAGATATGATCTTCAAAAGTTTATATGTGAGTTAGTTCATATTAGTCAAGGGGGTGGGAGCCTTTTGTTTTATTCAGGGGTGTCTCTCTGTGTGCTGTACCACCCCCATGGCTAGTAACAGTAGAATGAGCCAGCTAACATATAAACTTCAGGGGGCCATATATTTTGAATGGGTGGGCAGATTTTTATAAAACAAATACCAAATTAATCAGGGGAGCTGTGGCAATCACATGGAGTATATAATTAACAGGACGACTTTAAAGGGAAGCCAACAATGATAATTTGTTTTATATAAGAGAAAGACATCCATAAAAGCAATGAACATAAAGGTCCCAGATGCCAAGTTCCCGTATAATTAACAGTGATCTGCAGTTTTATTTTCCCTACAGCACCTCCACAGGAGAACTGAGGAATTACACCGTGCCAATTAACTCTCTACTGTGCACAGGTGTGTCAGGTCCTCCAGAGAGACTTTTTTAGCCAATTACTTCTTTGGCTCATTGACGAACATCCTCATTGAGGCAATTCACTCTCTTATCTTGAACGGAATGTTGTAAAATAAGTTTTTTCAACTTTAATCCCAAATTATGGACCTATTACAAGACACAGTAGCCACCTACCAGTCTGTTCCTTCAGCCAAGTACCTGGGCCCCAGAGGTTGAGACATCTGTACCTGTTGATTGAAGTCAAAGCTTGGGCGTAACCGGTGTGGATGCACAGACATTTGTTCTTGAGTCCGCCTGTCCAACCATGCAGAGGGGTGAAAAAATAGAAAGATGGGATTTTAAAATAATCCGATAAAAAAAAAAAAAATAGGTGACATTGGTCAATGGAAAAGTTAAATTATAAGGGAAGTTAAAGCAAATATAAAACAATGGGCCACATTTATCACTTTTGTGCGCCTCAGTGTAGTAGTTGCGCCTAAATTCTGGCGCACTGTTTTGCCAGAACTATCACCAACTGTGATAAGGTTATTTTCTGACTCTTATTAATTCAGGCACTTACATGTGATCCTGCTACAAGCTCCTCTCTGCTTCTCCCACATCCCAGAATGAAGATAACACTCACAGCAGCACCCAGGTGTGTGACACCCAGCACCCAGTGACCTCCTCAGCAGGGGCTTCTCCTGGAGGGGACCCCCCAGTGCTGAGCTCCTGCTGCACCCCTGTAATTCTGCCCAGTATCCGCCTCAGATACACTGGTGATACTGTGCAGAATTACACGGGGGACACTTGTCTGTAGAATCTGCAACATTCTGCAAAGTTCTCTTCTCTCTTGCTCTGAGCTCAGGATTCTGCAGAATGTTTTGTAAATAGAAGGTGATGAACTGTAAATAGAGTCTGCAGCTCCTGTCTGTAATGTATCTAATGTATCTATTATATGTACTAGTGTCTACAGTGTATCTAATGTATCTATTATATGTTCTAGTGTCTGCACAGTATCTCATGTCTGTATTATCTGTACTAGTGTCTGCAGTGTATGTAATGTATCTATTATATGTTCTAGTGTCTGGCTGAGCTTTGCTGCTAGAAATGAGCTGTTCTGCAAAGGGGCTCAGTGCTTTCTTCTCAGATAATGCCACCTTCGGGCTGGAGTGTTTTTGCTCCCGTTTTTGCCCCTAAATGAAATCGTTGCAAGTGATGAATATCATTAGGCGCAGCAAAACATCTGGATTGGTAAGATAGATGAGTGAAAGCTGCTTATTTTTGCTGCGCGGCTAGTTTGGCGTTTAGTCGCAAAAATGGCGCAAAAACGGTGCGCCTGAATGAAAAGGTGCAAAAACAACAGAAAAAACGAGTGATACATGTGGCCCAATAAGTACAAGTTTTTACCTATTGTTCACCTAATTTACCTACATCAGGTTGTCCTCAAAACGAGAGACCACATTCAACCCTTTAAGGGGGATGGAAGATCAGAGCACCACTTTTTTGAGAAGAGCCCAGCTTTAAGACCATTTTTATTCCATTGGCCAATTATGTTCTCACTGAAGACAGTGGATTCCGCCTAATTATTAGAAGACCAGCCCCCTATCCAGCCAATCACGACTAAACATGAGCAGATCCAACTTTAGGTTCAGCGTCCTGCCTAAATTGGACATGTTGGTTGATGGACTGCAGAGCCAATCAGGCATCTCTACGCCCCTAGCAACTAGGCATGGCTGTGATTGGTCAGGTAGATACAACTGGCCAATCACAGCTATTCCTAGTTACTAGGGGTGTAAAGCTGTCTGATTGGATGCTCTGCAGCCCATCAAGAAAACATGTGCAGGTTACATGGAGCTGCCAAACGGAGGACACCAACCCTAAAGTTCGGATCCACTCAAATTACAACTTTTTTGAGTAAATTTTAAAAGGTAATGATTTAGAAAGGTGTTATGCAGAGGACCATGAATGGGACCAGCTAGAACCAGAAAATGGATGGGTCATCGTTATGACTAAGAGAGGCCACCTATGACTATGTGTTTAGGCCAGGGTGACTTGGTTGGGCATGCCCAATGACTACCAATTCCCACTACATCTGAACCACAAAACATACAGGTAATGGGGCTCACCTGGGGTGTGTAACTAGCCTGCGGTGCTGTGCCTCCAGGAGTTGCTGCTGGAGAAGGTATTGCTGGTGTAGGGCCTGAGGTAGGAAGGAGGGTCCTGCCACCTCCTGAAACTGTAGACCAGTCAGAGATGGCAGGGGCTGGTGCAGTGGTCCATTATGCTGGTGAGCAGTAGCCATGTGAGAGGTCATTCCTTGTTGTGGCTGAACCTGGTGAGGATGGATAGGAAAGTCGGGCAGCTGTGGTTGAGGGCTAAGATGAAAGTGGCGGCAGGAGGTAGCATGGCCATGTTGGGAACGTTGAAATGGGGCACCTGAAAAACAAGAACACAATAGCTTCCAATTACAAAGTTGGCTTTATGGTAATAATAAAAACAACAAAACCCCAATAATTTTAGCATATCTAATGCAGACATCAGACACTACTTCTTATATGGGTCATTCTCCCTTATGGGAAGGTGCCTGAGCAATATGGTTCCTGCACAAGATTCAAAGTTCTGCTGTATTGCTTGTTTTTCCTGAACCTGAGCCTGTGCCATCTCTCTTGAACACTGCTTGATTACCATGTAATCTGTTCCATCTGTTCCACCTGCCCTGACTCTGTTCCAACTACCCTGATCTTACGCTGGACTACTGCTAAACACATACCCTTCCTGCAAAAGTTCCAAAGTTCTGCTGTATTGCTTGTTTTTCCTGAACCTGAGCCTGTGCTATCTCTCCTGAACACTGCTTGATTACCATGTAATCTGTTCCATCTGTTCCACCTGCCCTGACTCTGTTCCAACTACCCTGATCTTACGCTGGACTACTGCTAAACACATACCCTTCCTGCAAAAGTTCCAAAGTTCTGCTGTATTGCTTGTTTTTCCTGAACCTGAACCTGAGCCTGTGCCATCTCTCCTGAACACTGCCTGATTACTGTGTTGATTCTGTTCCACTTGCCCTGACCTCAGCCTGGACTACTGTTACACATAGACCCTGCCTGGCCTGACCTCGACTTGTCCCTTGACTACATCCCTGCCTGACCCTTTGGTGCTGATCCGCCTTGGTCAGCTGTTTCATGAATGGTGGCATACTTCCTGTATAGGGCCTAAAGGGTTAATAACAGGCAACCACTTAATTCCCCCCAAAGTCAAATTCACTCAGGGGGTCAACACTCATTCCTTCACTGAATACTGAAACCTTTGACCTCATATGGAAATCATGGGCAGGAACAGATTGGGGCTCATTTACTTACCTAGTCCTGTCGCAATCCCGCGGTGCGTTGTCCGACGTGGCTTCGGGTTCTGCCAGGATTCACTAAGGTCGTGCGCCCAATATGCACAGTTTTTTTCCGAATCCGTCGTGTGAAAGCCAATATCCCGGTGGAATTCGGCGCAAAACGGAAAAATTTGGGAAACCCGACAAAAGTGCGGCCGCGGAGCCCTTAGTAAATGAGCCCCATTGTATCTGAGTTTCATTTCTTACATTTCATTTTTTACTATATGACGGTATTATTCAAGCACTGCACAGCTTTATTAATATGACAGTTGAGCATTAGATGGCAGTAATATCTATACACTCTATGGCACTTGTATTTGTGTTACTATATGTTACTGTTTAATGGCAAATGTAAGGCCTTGTAACTTAGGGACAGAGCGGTAATATTATAGCACATCGCATGGCGCTATTATTATTTTTTTTTATTTACCTTATATACTCAAGTATAAGCCTAGTTTTTTAGCACAAAAAATGTGCTGAAAACACAAACTCGGCTTATACTCGAGTAAAAAAATATATAGGTTTTACCGGGTTTTTGTGGTAAAATTAGGGGCCTCGGCTTATACTTGGGTCGGCTTATACTCGAGTATATACGGTACATCATTTTTAGAATTTATTTCCAAATTTAACCAAAAATTGATATGATATTTTACAAGTTATTTACATGAAGGAGCTGAATTTATGGAGATGCTAAGAGAGAAGATAAAATATTGCAAGTTCAAGATGGAGGGCGGTGTGGGAAAACTAGGGCACGCTGCAGTATAATCATAGCCCCGAGCGCATGGATCCAGCGCGGCCGACGCAGCAGCACGGAGACGATCTGTGAATCTGTATTTATACCGCACTGGACGTGTAATGACCCCCAGAAATGACTCCTCAATGTCCGGCGCATAGACACAGGAACATCTATAAATCCTACTGTCATAATCTGTAACATTATAACCTATAATGCTATAATCTATACTGCCATAACTCATAACACCGTAATCTATACATAGCCGGTTATATAATAATTGATGCTATCATAGCTCATAATGCTATAATCCATACTATCATAATGTGTAATATCATAAATTATACTCTCATAATCCATACTACCATAATGTAGATTGTCATAGCCAATTATATCATATTGATACTATTGTAACCCGTAATGTCATAATCTGTACTGCTATAACTCGTAAAATCACAATCTATACTGTCATAGCCCATTATATAATAATCTACACCATCATAACTATAACTGTCATAATCCATAACATAATTATAATATCATAACCCATATTTATACTATTGCAACCTTCAATGTTATAATCTTTATTATCATAAATTCATAATCCATATTATTGTAGCGCTTGAAAAAAAATCTCCCATCAGAATCCATCTTGATAAACCAGGGACATTACTCATAGATCCAGGCACCAGGACTGTGGGAATCTTCTTATATGTGTTATCCATGGCCTCCTTCCATCTAAAATCAACTTTTATGATTATGAAAATAAGTCCAAAGGGATCTGGGGGGGTGGGGTGTTACCAGAGCTACTCCATGCTGTAGCTTCACAGGCTGTTACACTGTCTTCCCCTTGCTCCTTCAGCACTTCACCCCTTGCATTCTCTGATGTAATCTCACTGCAGCAGAGGTGCTGACAGAGCAGGGGGGAGACAGTGTAACAGCCTGTGAAGCTACAGCATGGAGGGGCTCTGCCTCCTCCCTGAGAACTTTTGGCTTATTAGCATAATTTTAAAAGTTGATTTTAGGAGAAAGGAGACAAACAAATATAAGAAGATACCACAGTCCCGGTGCCTGGATCTATGAGTAATGTCCCTGGTTTATCAGGATGGATTTTGATGGTAGATTTCCTTTGATAGTATCATAACCTACACTATATAAATTATTTATAATATCATATTCCCAATTATGAATAATCCGTGATGTCATAATCAAAATCAGGAAATGTAGGTGTCACCTTATGGAACCACCCTCCAACTACCAGTAACACCTACAAAGGGGCGGGGTTTGTTTTCAGGGTGGGGCAAGACAAATTTGCCAGGATTGTTCCTAAATATCAGAGAGAGAAGTTACAGCACTGGAATATATATATTGTTTGCAGTCCTGTAACTACTAACAATATACACAAAGGTCTAAATAAACATCTCGACGGGGGACAATACCTAACATTGGCTCCAGTGAGCACAGAGCACAGCAGTGTGAGGACACACTTGGAGAAGTTACAATTCAGGAATATAAAATCATATGCACAGACCTGTTACATGCCAAAGGTCTGATTATACACCTCTATAGGGAGAATACCAGACACTGGCTGCAGAGAGCACAGAGCACAGCAGTGTGAGGACACACTTAGAGAAGTTACAGTACTGGAATATATATATATATAGTTCGCAGTCCTGTAACTACTAACAATATTGGAGAAGTTACAGTACTGGAATATAAAATAATTTGCACAGACCTGTTACATGCCAAAGGTCTGATTATACACCTCTATAGGGAGAATACCAGACACTGGCTGCGGAGAGCACAGAGCACAGCAGTGTGAGGACACATCCCCAGTGCATCTATTCTCTATAGGTCTCTTTAAAGACCTCACAGTGTACAATGTATGGTGGGGTCCTATGTGTCTTGTAGGGGATTTCCATGACCCTGTAGGATCCTTGCACAGGGACAGAGCAGCTGCAGGAGAAGCAGCTGCTGTAAGATGAATCGCGGAGCAGCTGGGCTGTGGAAATGACTTGGCTTCAATGAGAAGGGCACAGCAGCTCCTCAGCAAGTGTTAAAGAGACAGTCACTAATCCGGCCGCCTACACAACACGGATCTTATTCATATGTAACTATATTGTCTGCATCTTCCTTAAAGGGGTTGTACACAGAAGCTTTTGTTAGGCATTTCTTGTCTAGCTTGAAGCTTTAAGAAGGGACAACGACATAAAAAAGCTCAATATCAGCCAAGGTGGATAAATAACTGTCTCTGATAACTATTTTGTAGTGCTGTTCATCCTGGGCTGCCTGATGCATGGATGGAATTCCAACGATACAGAAATTTACATGGGACAACCGAGGTGGAATGTAAAGAATAATAAGGAATATCCGCCTGCCATTGCAGTATTATTGGTGTGATGATGGATTTTAGTATATGATGTTCCCCTCTGTGTACCGGATAAATCACCTGTAATTCCTCAGGCTCTGCACGGATATCATGGATTGTGACTGTAGAACCATCTTTTATATCTAGAGATTTTCATTGTATTGTGTTTGTGTTTTTATGACATTTTGAGTTTCCTTGTGGATCTCATGAGTTATGACCCCCTGGTGATACAGGATGAGGCTGGAAAATGCTCCATATCCAAAAATGGGGAAAAAAGGTGACATTTTGGTGTTCGACTCATCTATATGTAGAAGAAACAATTTCTATGTATATAGCGCCATCACATTCAGAATCTATCCACATATCCGCTATCTTTTCCATGTTTCTTAAACACGTGGAGGCGACTGAGCTGATTGCAGTGTTAGTGGAGAGGGCTGGCAGCTCCCTGCACTATCACTGTTCCTCTGGTTCTGCTGTATGTAGCAGAGGAAGCAGGTGATGACATCATGTGATGATGTCATCTCTGCCTGCCACTTCACTGCTACACACAACGGGAGAGAGAGGAGAGAGCTGCTGCGGGGGAATGGGGAAAGGTGAGTATATGTGATTATTATTTCACTGTGGGGGCACAATAGGACTATAAGAGAAGGGAACTGCAGGGGGAACAATTTAAAGGGGGAGCTGCTGGGGGCACCCTAAGATTTGAGCTGTAGGGGGGGGGTATCATAATAAGAAGGGGAGTTGGTAGAGGGTTCATAATAAGAAGGGGAGCTGCAGGGGGGGGGGGTTGCAAAATAAGAGAGGGAGGCAGTAGAGGGGGCGTAATAAGAAGGGGAGCAAAATTAGAGGCGGAGCTGCTAGCAGGGGCAAAATAAGAGGGGGAGCTGCTGTGGGTGGGTACAATAGGATGGTAAACTGCACAGAAGAGGGAGCTATAATAAGCGGTGAGCTGCTGGAGCCTTGAATACTGTATTAGGGGGAGATGGAGACAGGGTAAAACCATTTTGTCCCCCTTTCTCTCCCTGGAGTGATGTAAATACTGTGTATCGGTGCGTCTGTTTTTTGTTTTTATTTCAGTTTCGGGGCTTGTATAATAAGTATTAATTCTTGTGTACTTTGTTGCAACAAATTTGCAAGTCCTGGTTGATGAAATGGCCTAAGTCCAGTATAGTCAGTGTAACATGAGGTAGACAAGGAGAAGTAGTGTCAAAAGGGGAAGTTATTGTGCTCATATTGGTCACGGTTTGTACTGCTGAATACCGACAAGCCTTGACTTAGTCGCAGATCCTGGTGCAGAGCTGGGAATTTCAACTAATCCCCCCTCTATGAAACTTGGGTGAGGAAGGGCAGTGCCGGGCTGTGAAGAAGGCCAGGGGGCATGGACGCCCCTCGCCAGTGCACTAGTTATAACCTCTCCAGATATATGTATAGAGGCCGGAGCCTCCTGGTGTATCCAGTGCAGCCTGATGGGTGAGACGGACATCGGGCGCCTTGAAATATTGGCCCCATTGTATAAAGCTGGAAGCAAATAGCACTGGACGCAGTGTAGTGGCCAGGCTAAATCACAGACAGCTCTGACAAAATCACAGACAGCTCTGACTGTATACACAGATGTGTAGTGCAGGGCTCCATCCCCCAGGAGCGCACCATGAAGGCGCTAAAACTAGCGGAGCCTCTGCATAGTAGATGCCACGGACAGTTGAAGTGAACATTTAGGAGTCCATGAGGGCAGGGCCGGCACCAGCACTGGGCATGTACAGGCAAATGCCAGGGCCCAGAGCTGCTGGGGGTCCCACAAGGCTATACATAAGGAATCCAAGGGGGAGATGGGGCTGTATCTAATAAATCCATAGGGGGTGAAAGGGGATTTATATAAAATACCCATGAGGGGGCTGTTTGGTAATATTTAAAACTAGGGAATATTTTAGGGAATAGGAGACTGTTTTAGTTTCTGAATTTTTATTGCCGTGAGAGTTCAAGTGGCCACTGGGGCTCTGTCACCCAGGGGCGTACTGATACCTGGAGCCAACCTTGCATGAGGCAAACACCTTACTTCATTCCCACTGCAGTCTACCTCTTAGACTTGTTTCCGCAGACTGTTATCTGAACTGCTTTTACTCGGATCCATGTCGCATTCCTGTACGGCAATGGCGCGATATGTGAATTTCATAGACAGGTAATAGGAACTTGTAATACCACACGTGACCTGCGGTAGCGCTGCAGTTAGATTTGGTGCATTTTGCTGGATTCCCCCTATAATGACTACAGGACAATAGTGATAGGATCCTCTGTAACCCTATAACAAAAAGGATTGTTCAGTGTGAAGCCCCTCACCAGCAGCTTGAGGGTACGATGAGGAAGATCCAGCAGATTTGATGGCCACGTGGATAGAGACCCAGGAGCAGAATATTCTATCTTTTCCGCCGGTCTCTAGCAGATGTCTGCAGCCAGAGACTCTTGGTGCTTGGCATTGAGCATTAGCCGCCACATGTACTGACATCTTATGGGAGAGTAGAGGGCACCCATGTGAGCAGGGAGACCGAGCATGAACAACAAGAGCCGCAGGTGGAACACACCGGGGTGCAAATCCCCTGATCCTCCCTACTCCAAACACTGCAGATTATTTACAGAGAGAGACTTTGTCCAAGTATCACTACTATCGGTTCTGGAACAGGATACATTTTAGGGCACCAAACCAAAACACCCTTAATATGGGGGCCCCTTTCAAAAAAATATAAGACAAGTCCAATGAGTCCATGAGTCCAATCACATATGGTGCATGTGCATCAAGTCTGCAGAACTTTACTCAACTTCATCTGCTCTTCTCCGCTAATCCATATATCTGATGTGAGGTATCAGCTGTTGTGCACCTGCATCTCTTCTTTCCTGTGCGTTGTGTTGTTATGTATGTGTATGGAGCAGCAGGACAGCCAGCTATGTGCAGGAGTTACACAGAGTGTGCAGCAGCAAGTTTAATGAAGCCTCGTAGACATGAGATTTCCTGATCACACCAGCATGAGATGGTTTGGCTAAGAAATATGTTTTGTGAGACAGGTCTATGTGCCTAAACCCCAACTTCCTAGGACAGCACATGACAAGGAGATGGAGGCACTAAGTGAAGTTCCATCTTAATTTTTGGCACCTTTGGAGGTGGTCTTGTAGTCTGCATGTCTATAAGCGACTTTTGGAGTTTTTGGGTGCCAAAGCAAATTATGTTCCACGGTTGGGGGGGGGAGTTCTTAATTGGCAGAAGTTTGTTAGAATCAATAACTTTCGCCAGGGCTGCCAGACCCTGACTCTATATGGATGGGGCTGCCCACTTAAGGGTGGGGATTTCTTGAGCCCCATCCTCTTTTTGGAGTTGTAGTTACCTAAATTTGCTGGGACTATCCATTACTGTATACCTACCCCTTACCTGGCAGCAGGTCACCTCGGGACAAGTCGTTAGAAGCTTTACTATTTGACAAATAACAACCTCCCCCCCCCCTAAAAAAAACAAAGATCCTGTAAATCTCACCCCCTACTGATGGGAGCCAGGTTACCACGTAAATTGCTGTGCATCCAATACAACTGCGCATCTTCCCTCCTCTCTCTTCCTGTACCTGTTAACTATGAGAAAACATTGGCAGGCGGCCACGGCTACTGATAGACGGCGTCCAGATGGCTCTTTTTTTCCTGTTTGTAAAAGCTCTGGGAGGTTTTTTTAGCTTCTTTTTCTTTATCTCGGAAATTGAGTTTCTGCGGCTGATGGAGGGTTATATGGAGATGGTCTGACGGGGTCAATGGCCACAACTCATCCAATGTCACTAAGAATGGAAGGACATTACTAGGCAATTATGTACGGGCTCAGGACTCCAAATCCTGGATTAACTTTGCACAACAAATTAAAGTGTCCCTACACCAAGAAAACGAAATTTGACTATACATTGGGCAGGACGAGTCACAAAACATGGTGCCCGTCATTCCGCTTTGCTGTCTCTGTACTAATCAAAGCCATCACATCCCTTCTACAATGGCTGCTGACTTTGAGTCACAGAGGCGCACACCCCATTACAGGGCAGTGATATGGGCGTGTCTCTTACTTACAGACATGCCCTAAATTTCAGGGCATTGGTGGGGGGATGTCTCTTACTTACAGTCAGCTCACCTAAGGTAGTCAACGCCCAATTAAGGAAAGAATTATTACTATTTATGCCTGATGTGTAGTCAAATTTTTTGGTGTGGGGTCATTTTTAGGCCTCATGCAGACAGCCATGTGCTTGCCCAGGTTATGCACACAAATGGCAGGAGGAGGGGCGAGAGCTTCTAACCCAGGCCGCTGTATTCTTGCATAATATACCCGGGTGCCACAGAACTCTTTGGGGGCCGTGATCTGGCCATAAATTTTGCGGCCATATTACCAGCCCCCAGTCATGTCAACAATGATTTATTTGTGTCCAGCGCCTTCCCATTGAAGTCTATGGGTCTCATGATTTTGCAGAATACATGCAGGTTTATCCGTTCATGTGGACTGTTTTTTCATACTGTTACTTAGATATAAAACATGTCGGGAAAATTATCACTTGAAAAAGTTTAAATAGAAGCCAATGGCATTCAAGCCAGCCTCCCGTTTTTTTCAGCTCCACAAGAACGTAAGTTTTTTGTGAGTGAGGAATGAAAAAAAACACAAAATAAAAAACGGACCGTTAAGCCGGAGGTTACAGACCTGGGAAAATAATGTTTGTGTGAAAGGGGCCTTATTGTGAAAATTCTGGTTGCCTGCAGTTACCACTAGGGGGAGCTCTTTGGGAACAGATTTATAGCCTTCCTATTAAACTTCATAAAATGGTACATAGTTTTCTACTAACTCAAAGTGGTTTTCCAGGAATTCTAGAAATCTCCTTCACTGCCTGAAGAAGAGGAGTAACAAAAAAACCCAAATTGTACCTACCCTGCTCTGGCTCCAACTTCTGGCGTTACTTCTAGTCTTTGGCCCCTGTGATCAGTTAGAGGTGCTGGGTATCAGGGTGAGCCTCTTTGACAATCTGTGGCCTCATCGGACCACAGGAAGTCATTTGTTATGAAAGAGGAAGTGACGCTTCCTATTCTAAGGAAACCACAGATTTCATTGAAGGGGGGGTCCATTGACTCCACAGCACTGTAGGACGGGAACAGGTGCTAAAGAGTTAAAGTACTGGGGCGATGCAGGAACCAGGTCCCCCAGAGCGTTTCTAGAATTTTTTGGAAACCCCTTTATCTTATACCCTATAAATAATAGGATCCATAGAAATATTAGATCCCAACTCCAGGTACCAATCATTTCTGGGGTCGGTGTGTGTACATGAAGCAGCAGTGCAGGTAGGTGGCCATCCCTCTATTGGTAGCGCAGGTAGGTGGCCATCCCTCTATCTGTAGTGACATTGACTATGCATTGGGACGGGGGTCTTGTATGAACACTACTGGGATTCAAAGACCCCCTGTCCACGTCAGGAATTCCACGTGCCGTTTGTCGTCCGCGATGTACCCTACAACATCCAGCAGTTGTACAATTTTCCTAATGCCTATTAGAAGCCCCCACTCCGCTTTAATTATGTTTGCACAATATTGCGGCTAATTGAAGCTGAATTTACTCTAGAATTAAATACGACAAGATTAATATTTAATGTTAAACCTCCAAACAAAAGTCGCTCTTCACGAGCCTTAATGCAGGGAAATTACGTCCAATATTGGAGTTTTTTTGAGTGTAATTACTGTCATGGCTGAATAAACAAAGCTGAAATGAATAGACATGTAATGTAATGTAAGAGAGCGCGTGTCAGGAGGGAGGTGGCAAAGCCGCAGCCGCGCCATGGGGAACCAACTAGAATTGTTACAGGGACAAGATTCCCATATACAATAGATACATTTTGTATAGAGGTGGGAATGAACATGTGAACCAATATTCCTTGTTATGTGGAGTAGAAGGGGCATGATCAACAGCAGCAAAGTGGGAACCTGTCATCAGGGACCTCATTTTAACTAAAGACAGGCTGCAGAAGCCCATTAGACCTGCAGTACAAAAATGCCTCTCTGCTTTTTCTAAGTAATAGCATTACAATATAATTGTGTGTTATAACTTACCTTTCACCTGAAAAAATCCTGGTATAGTCCCAGGGGTTGGGTTTTGGTTTGGATGCACTTCAAAAAACAACATGTACTAAATCCTCAGCTCTCAGCCCCCACCTTTGTGCTCCCCCACTGAAGTCATCTCACCAGGCAATGATCTCGGTGAAGAAGCAGGAGGGAGGAGCTGTACAGGAGCACAAAGGTGGGGGCTGAGAGCTGAGGAGTCTGCAACACAGACAAGTCACATTTTGTATTTTGAAATGCATCCAAACCAAAGCCCTACCCCTGGGACAACACAGAGGATTCTGTCAGGGTGCAAGGTAAGTTATAACACACAATTATATTGTAATGCAAATGCTTAGGCAGAAAGGCAGATTTGCACTGCAGGTGTGAGGGGCTGCTGCAGCCTGTCTTTAGTGAAAATGAGGTCCTTGGTGACAGGTTCCCTTTAAGACATATGTTCTGCTCTTGTGTTTGGCAGTGATATGTCCAATCATGTGTCATGGGGCCTGTGCTGTTAATAGTGCTAGACAAGTAACAGACCGAGAGGTAACAGACAGGAAAGGGTTCACAGCAGCACAGAGGATTAAAGCGCACAGGTAGGGAGTGTCCTATGTTAGGTATTGATATTGATGATAGGACTGTGCTAGAGTTATTATGTAATGATGAGAAGGGAAACAAATCAGAGTAGATTTCACAGCAGCGCAGAGTATTTAAGGAGAAAGATTTGATATTACAGAAGAACTGAATAGTCGCACCATAGTATAAGGTGGGGCAGAGCCCACAGCAGAACAGAGTATTTCAGGATTGGGACGCTACAAGTTGGCTTCTGTGACTGAGATAGCATTGTATCAGAAGCGATTTGGAAAGAGCCCTTCATAGTGTATGTTTTAGGTGTGAGTTGATTTGTAGATTTGATCTCCTAAACTTCCCTGTTTAACCCTTTCACAATCATTTGTGCGTATAACTCCCATGCTGATTTTTAGGTCTCCTTGGTAACAGACTACACAGTCTGGTCCTGTAGTCGTGCTCTTTGTCACCTGCCCTTCGCTTCTTGATTTACATTTCATATGTAATATGTGTTTAAAGAGTGCCGCACTGATCACAGGGAGGATGATGCTAGGATCCGACTACACAGAGGTAGTCTGTCACTACGGAAACACATAGGTGTGCATAGGATCTGTTTACCTAAAAATATTGCTTTGAATTATTGCGCTACAAAAAGTTGAAAGACCCCTTTAAAATCTGAAAGGGGACATCCTAGTATGATACTTTTTTTGGGGCCACCCTCTCATCATTGTAGACAGTAGGAGGTGCCACACCAAGGCACTCAACCAATCAAATTAACGCATCGATCGATTATTTTGTAACCTGCCGCGTAAGCAATGTCCAACCAGAATGACTCGTGTAAGCCAATTCCCCGCTGTCCAAAATCGCTAAATTCTCCCCTCCCATCACCTCCTCCCGTAGATTAACTAATGACTGACTAGGATATAAATCCATACGCCGATCCGTCATCCCTGACAAGTCTGAGCGCAAGGTCATTTCTGGAATGTCAGGAGAGAGACATATCGGAGCTGTTTCAGGGCGTCGGGTTATTGGAAATAGTAAATGTAAATGTATCAATTACGATTATTGATTTTATTTGTGTTTTCCATAAATTATCCATAAGAAGCAGCTTCACTCCAGATTTATCACCTATGGAAGCCAAGAATAGGCCCGTGGCAGGTATAGCAGAGCCGAAAATTATCATTTAAAGGAAATGTTGAAAAATGCTGTTATATTAAATTAGATCAAATTCCTCCTCTTACTCCTTCTATTGTGACCCCTCTCCTCCTCCTCTCACATTGTGGCCTCTGTCATTCACAACACCTCCCCCAATACTGTGGCCCCTCTCCTCCTCCCCTCACATTGTGTTCTCTGTTCTCCATTCCTCTGATATTGGGGCCCCTGCCCTCCATACCCTTTATATTGTGGCCCCTGTCCTCTTTCCCTGATATTGTGGCTCCTCTCCACCTCCCCTTACATTGTGATCCCTATTCTCCACCCTCCATATTGTGGCCCTTGTCCTCTTCCCCTCACATTGTGGCTCCTCTCCACCTCCCCTCATATTGTGACCACTATTCTCCACCCCCCCCCCATATTGTGGCCGCTCTCCTCCTCCCCTCATTTCATGGCCCTTGTCCTCTTTCCCTCATATTGTGGCTCCTCTCCACCCCCCTCATATTGTGACCCCTATCCTCCACCCCCCCCCCCCCCATATTGTGGCCCATGTCCTCCACTCACATTGTGGCCTCTGTTCTTCATTCCTCTGATGTTGTGACCCCTGTCATCCTCCTGTTGCTGTGTATTAAACATTAAAAAAATTGATACTTACCTTTCCCTCATTCCCCCACAGCAGTCCTGCTCCCTCTTCTGCCACAGATCTGAAGCTGACTTAGTGGAGGGCGGAGTTGGCCAAGGCCAATCTAGGGGAGGTGCTACATTCACACATGGCTGTGGAAGAGGAGAAGCAGACCTGTGTGGAGATAGAAGGAAGCCGATCCCTCCTCCTGGTTCCTATACCTAGGCTGCACTGCGACCCTGCAGCTGTAGAGTGCTGGGAGGAGGAGGGGTGCCGCCCAAAAGCCTGGAACAGCAGACGGTAAAAAACAGTAAATGTCCCGCCTAATTCGGGATGGTTGGGAGCAATTCCCCTCCTACACGTGATGTGACTATGATTTTCGGACACTGGGAGGAGTAAACAGCCCCCTCCCTGTCTCATGGTCACATGATGTGGGGTCTCCCTGCATCTAGAAGAAATCAGTCAGCAGGGAAACTGATTGTATATTAGTAAGTTGCTTGTAATGGGGAGTCTATTGTTATAGTGCACATTGATGTTTCCCCGGATAATCCCTTTGAAAGTTTGTCTAACTTAACCTTACACCTTGTATCCATTTTCTGAGATTATGCTATAAACATTTTGCAGCATTCTTATGTGCATGGTGTCCCATCATAAGATACCACCATGGAGTCCCACAGAGCCACACCCCTTTCCCACTAAGCCACTCCCTTTTTTTTTAATTTTTTTTTTTACAAAGTAGTAAAATTGTAGAAACACTTAGCAAAGACTTGTTAGATACCGTAGCTTTTGGTGCCAGAAATTCATGGCATTTTACTTCATTTTCCCTAATGTGTGTTTAAATATTGGTCCAATTTTTTTAATTTTTCTCAAAGTCGCATATGGCTTTCTTGTATTGTTGAAAGAGACAGTGCTCGAAGGGCTGTGCTGTACTGCAGCTTCCTGGATTAGATGTGGGGTACACCTGACTCATTAAGGAGTGTACTTCCCCTAGACTGGGGGCCGACATTATTAGATGTGAAAAGGTTAAACATTTGGGTACGACTGCACTTTAATAGGGTTGGTGATCTGTGCCCTTAAGATGTGTTCTCACCCCTCCCTTGTTACTTACCTCATGATGTTCTCCCCTCCTACAGGACGTGGGGGTATATATGGCTGATGACTCAATGTTATCTCTCTCTTTGAGGCGACACTCAAGCTGTCCCTCCCTCCCTCTCTATGTTATTGAGATGTTTTATTTTTTGTAATGTTTTTCCTTTGTATTTTATAGTTAATTTCGAGTCACAGCAGGCAAAATGGTGGAAGATGTGAGATGGTGGTTGCTCGTTTGGCCGACTTGCCAGCTGGGAGTTCAGATGGACAGTTTCCAGGACTCTAACATGTGTGGCCTTATCCCAAGTTGCTGATTTTTGGATATGGGTTCATATATAAAAAAAATAAAGCAGTGACCTAAATTTCCACCCTGCAAGTAGACATAGTTTGTCAGTTAACATATACTGTTTACAGATACTTGTGTTATGGGTAATTTATTAAAGTGCTTTAACAGGTGGTTTACATAAGATGTTCTGTTCCATGCCGTCCGTTCTAAAACAAATTTTCCAGGAATTTGGGAGAATTCGATGGGGGCTGGGACAAGGGTGACAAAACAAAAAAAAAGTTCTTATCCCACTCAGGTTCGTGCATTGTGTTGATACTTCTGGTTTCTGGCTGGAAGCATTGCGTATATTTGTAAGTAGAGATGAGTGGACCCGATGGTTGGGTTCTGTGTTGGGGTTTGCCTGCCTGACCTGGACATATTGTCGAATTGTTGGCCGAAAATTTAGGAATGAGGGGATCATGTAATCCCTTTTGGCCAATCAGTGGCCTCCTTAGAGCATTGGTGGCTGAACCATCAATATGGAAACTTGATTCCCACAACAACTAGCCAAGTGTGTCCCTGGCCAAGCATAGCCAGGGCAAGTTGCGAGAGGCACCGATTTGTCTTGGTCAGGAGACCGAACCCAAACCCAACCATCGGGTCAGCTCATCTCTACTTGTGCCATAAGAGGATGTCACATACCGAGCTCTGAGGAGGCCATTGATTGGGGGTCATACGATCCCCACATTTCCGAAAACCAAGGTACTGACGCGTCCTGGGAAGTGCATGGTAACTATATTACATTTTTTTTTCCTGCCCGGGCCCCCAAAGTGCTGTTCCGGCGGTTGCTCTGCCCTCCCCTGTACTTTACACTGCAGCTCTGCTGATTGCTTTTTATACATAGTGCAATGAATTCTATTATGAATGAAAATTGTAACGCGTTACACGTATGACTGCGCGTCTGTGACATAAGCGAACACTAAATAAATTAGTTTTAACTGTGGGTAATAAAAACAAATGGCGCCCCCTTTCCCCCCATCACTGAGTGAGGTCGGCTTAATGTGAGGATGACCCCTGAGATTTTAGTCATCAGGATTTCAATCCCAGACAATCAATGGTCATTACTTTGTGAATGATCGTCGGGGACCAGTCGTCAGGCTCCGCTCGGAGCGTTCAATGCTGATAAATTCGGGATGGAGGAGCACAGAACACTTATGGTACAGAAATATTCTGGGAACGATTGCCCGTCTGATTTGGAAGATGTCTACAGGGAAAGCTTGTCTTTAAGGACTTTCCCAACTTTTAGGGGTCTAGGAATATCTCTACTGATTCAGGTGCAGTTGGAATTTTTTCCCTAGCCCCCACCATTCATGAGTATGTTCTCTAATGTCAAGTGGGTGGTACTGTTTACTACAACTCAATACCGCCCACCTGACATAAGGTCTCATTAGCATATTGAATACTAAAACTAACAGCACTGATTTAAATGAATGGACACAATGGGGCAGATTTACTTACCAGGTCCTGTCGCGATCCCCGCTGTGCGTTGTCCGACGAGGATTCGGATCCGGCGCGATTCACTAAGATCGTGTGTCCTATTACCTTCATGTGTCGCTTCCCCTGCTGAGAGCCGGCGGAGTTCACCTTCTTCTTCCCGGTGCATGCAAGTGCTTGATCTTGCGACACAATTTTGTTTTTAAATTCTGCGGTTTGGCCGAATCCTTCTGGTTGTTCAACGGCACGCCCCCCGATTTCTGTCACATGGAAGCCGGCGCCGATGCGCCACAATCCGATCGCGTGTGCGCCAAAAACCTGGGACAATTTGGTGCAAAAAGGAAATATACGGGAAACCCGACAAAATCGCGGTCTGCGGACCCTTAGTATATGAGCCCCATTGGGGCTTATTTATTAAGAGTCCGCGGATCGCACTTTTGTCGGATTTTCAGGATTTGCACTTCTGTGACAGGTATTTAACTGGGGATTGTGTCGCACGCGATCTAATTTTGGCACAGCGGCGCCGGCATTCTTTCGACAGAAATCAGGGGGGAGTGGCCGGGGGAAGATCCGTTGCATTCGGACTGAGCATGGAATTTAACTTTCAAATTGTATTGCAAGCCAAGCACTTACATGCACCGGGAAGAAGAAGGTGAACTTAGTGACTCCCCGCACAGCGCATTATACACGGACAATGCACTTACATGCACCAGGAAGAAGAAGGTGAACTCCGGGGACCTGAGCGGGGAAGTGACACATGCAGGATATCGGGCGAATGATCTTAGTGAATCGCCGCACAGCGCATTATACACGGACAATGCACTTACATGCACCGGGAAGAAGAAGGTGAACTCCGGGGACCTGAGCGGGGAAGTGACACATGCAGGATATCGGGCACACGATCTTAGTGACTCCCCGCACAGCGCATTATACACGGACAATGCACTTACATGCACCAGGAAGAAGAAGGTGAACTCCGGGGACCTGAGCGGGGAAGTGACACATGCAGGATATCGGGCGCAGGATCTTAGTGACTCCCCGCACAGCGCATTATACACGGACAATGCACTTACATGCACCAGGAAGAAGAAGGTGAACTCCAGGGACCTGAGCGGGGAAGTGACACATGCAGGATATCGGGTGCACGATCTTAGTGAATCGCCGCACAGCGCATTATCATCGGACAATGCACTTTCGTGAGCTCCACAGGACCGGGAAACTACATGTACCCCACTATTGTATCTCTCCTGTCTTACATAGCAGTTCAACCTCCGCTACTTTTCTCAAATCAACATCTCTCCGGTACTTCCAGTTATCAGGACTGGGCCTGGTTGGGGGGTTCTGGGACCCATTTCAGTTAACGAGGAAGTTACTTCCTCTGAGCAAGGGACAAACAAGGAAATGAGGTTTACTGGAAATCGGAAGTGACTTTCTGTGGTGAAGGAAGGGCAGGCGCAAACTGGAAGTACCAGAGAGGTGCACCTGAAACGGGAGTATGTGTTCTTGTTTTTTTGAAACCCAGTCCCGGCCCCTAGCAGGTTATTCTGGACTCCTCAAAAAACCCTTTAATTACATGAGTATACATTGTGACAAATCCTCAGCTCTATGTGCACTGTTTGTAAGATAATTAAGGATATTTACATTTTATGGCAGTGGAAGAGAGAAGCAGTTCTTCATCGCTGCTTATCTTGAGGTTAATATTAAAAAGCTGTCCAGTTTTAGGGATGTAACTGATGACCTGGGAAAGGTGAAACGATTCTAAGGAAATATACGGAATGTTGGGTTTTAGAGGGAGACTTAAAGGAAATCTCCCATCAGAATCCATCCTGATAAACCAGGGACATTACTCATAGATCCCGGCACCGGGACTGTGGTATCTGCTTATATCTGTTATCCACAGACTTCTTTTTCATTAATCAACCAGAAGGGTCCTGGGTGGTATTGCTAGAGCCCCTCCATGCTGCAGTTTCACAAGCTGTTACACTGAGCAGGAGCATTTCCCTTTGCCTGATGTAATCTCACACAGTGCTCCTTCTCAGTGTAACAGCTTAGTGGACCAGGGGGAGGAGACAGTGTAACAGCCTGTAAAGCTACAGCATGGAGGGGCTTTGGAGAGCCCTTTTGGCTCATTAGCATAATTTTAAAAGTTGATTTTAGAAGGAAGGAGGCCATGTATAAAAAATATAAATGGATATAACAGTCACGGCGCCTGGACCTATGAGTAATGTCCTTGGTTTATCATGATGGATTTTATTAGTAAATTTACTTTAAAGGAGTACCGCAGCTTTTTTTCATGTCTACATATCCAGGTATGTGTTTTCCGGGTACCCGGCGTCATGGATAGTATAATGGATTTACTATTGAGGTAGCCATGTATGATAAGTAGTACTATACTGCTACAGTGTGTACATTGTGAACTGTACCCAGGACTGATTTCAGAAAGGTGTGGTAAATATAGAATAGCATTGTCTCTCAATATTATAGGGTATTCTATATGGGAATTCATTCCTACATTGTGATCTTGAGTTGAATCCTCTGGACGTCACATCAGGGGTGTAACTACAGGAGTAGCAGCCATAACAGCTGCTATGGGGCCCGCAGCATCAGGGGGCCCCGTCATCTGACCTAAACACTCAAGTATAATATGCGTATAACATCTATGTGATGTGTTGTATTAATGATGTGTGTATGCGGTATGTGTATATGGTGTATGGCATGTACAATGTGTATGGTGTATATGGTGTATGGCGTGTGTGTATATGCGCTTTACCTTTTTATATGGCGCTGTATGTGTGTACATATGTGAGTACACAAATATGTAGGAATGGGGGCCCCATTTAGAAGTCTGCTATAGGGCCCTGCTTCCCCTAGTCATGCCCCCACATCAGACATATAACGTTATGTCCTTTTTCTGCTGCCTGTCAACCCCAAATCCCTAGGGGGCAGCGAGACAACGACGCTCATAAAGAAGAAAGGGGAGAGAAACTCCAGGGATCATGCTGTAGAATCCTGCTTGTGAAATAAACTGGATAGTTCAGTCACTTCCTCAGGCTACGTATATACCCGCAGCATTGCCTCCATCTATATATCAGAGCTCGGAAGGTTTTTGGATGTTACTTACGAGGGGCAACATCTGTACAAGTAGCAAAGTTCTGGGTAATATGCAAATAAGTTTTCCAGGGTGGGATAAGGAAAACATTGCCTCTTAGCTATCTTGTGCGGCAGCCCCCTGTACATCAAGCGTGACTTCCAGGAAGCTTAGTGACAAATGTTCTAGACAGCGCTGTTTCCATGTAGAGTATAGCTCACCATCATGTGGTTTGGCTCACCCCCCACCCTAAACACGTTCAGCCCAATTCACCCAAATCTCAAGATTCAATTCGGGTTCCAAACCCGAAAAATGGGATTGGTGAGGTTGGATTGGTTAGGATAGTCATTGGTAACTATTGCTTGGTTTTGGGCTGCCCAGTTTTTTGGGGGATGATTCAACATGGGTGGTGAGACTTCCATACAACTGTACGAGACAGCGCTGTTTCCATGTAGAGTGTAGCTAAAGCAGCTATAAAGTGGCCAAAATGTATCTACAAAATGTTACCTTTAACAATACGTCTGGTCCCCCCCAGCCTTTACTAATACTAGTGCAGAAATCGTGGTGCAGGTGATTAACATTTTATATTTTGGAGTAAAATGCTCCAAAGTCAAGAGGAATTTTCGCCACGTCACATGTGATTGTAAAAAATACTGTAGGGGCTGCTTCACAGATTCAGGAGCACCTTTTGGGTTTTTTTTAAATTATTTATACGGCTTCTTGACAAGAGCTTCAAACATTTCATACATCTCCTTTAAGATTTATTCATACAGGACTTAAATCCCTCTAGGAGGAACAGTAACTGGAGACGGCCCAGGAGGATCAGACCTCATCGTTCTCCTGTCTATTTTGTACCATTTATCATGTCGCCGAGATGATTGGATTAAAGGGTTCCGGACAGAATGTAACAGCGGATTCTGCTCCTTAGCCTGGGATCAGACTGTGCTGACATGAAGATAGTGACATCTACGAGTTTGGGATAATATTTTCCGGGATGAGAAAAAAAAAATAAATTCTACAGTGACAGCGCCACTCCTGTATACAGGCTGCGACTGGTATTGCAGTACACCTCAATTGAAATAAATTGATAGTTCACGTCATATGTAACTAATGTGCTGTTTGTTGTTTGTTGTTCAGCTTGGGTGACTAAAGAAGTCACATCGCTCTTCTCAACACTGCAGTCTGCAGGGATGAGTGGACCCAAAGTGACGGTACGGACTCAAGTGCATTACGCGTGACCCGGTCATATTACTGGATTGGTGTCCGAACACCCAAATTGATGCCTCTCGCAAATAGCTATGGCTCTGATTGGCCAAGGGTGTCAATTTAGCGGATTGGCTGTTTGTCTGTCAATCCCGTCGTGATTGGTTGCTGTGGTTTCTAAATGACAATTATTCTAACCAATCATTGCACAGAGTTAACTAAATAACAGTTATAACAGTTTTTTTTTTTAAATAAATAAACATTCAAAATAAATAAGTTTTTAAAAAATTGAAAGCAGTGCTGTGATTGGTTGCTAGAATCTACCCCCCTTTTAGTGACGTGGGTTTCACATGTTGGAATTTTCATGATTATTTGGCTGTTGTGACAATGGGGGTCATTTACTAAGGGCCCGATTCGCGTTTTCCCCGACGTGTTACCCGAATATTTCCGAGTTGCGCCGATTTTCCCTGAATTGCCCCGGGATTTTGGCGCACGCGATCGGATTTTGGCGCATCGGCGCCGGCATGCACGCGACGGAAATCGGGGGGCGTGGCCGAACGAAAACCCAACGAATTCGGAAAAACCGCCGCATTAAAAAAAAAAAAGTGTCGCGAGACTTGCACTTACCTTCACTAGGAATAGGCCGGTCAACTTGAGTGCATTTCGGCGGGCCTCGGGGAACTACCTTAGTGAATCCCAGCCGGACCCGAATCCTCCGCAGAGAACGCGCCGCTGGATCGCGAATGGACCGGGTAAGTAAATCTGCCCCAATGTGTGCTGTAGTTCTGGGGTAGTTTGCTAATGATTTTAGTGGTGAGGGGGGGACCAAAGCAGTTAATTGCCATTTACCTTATAAGCAGTTTCAGAAAACATTAGCTAGAACTTCCCCTTTAAGGAGGACGGGGTAGCGCTGTGTGAAGGGCATTTCTTTGGCTTTCAATGACTACAGTCCCGATGAATGTCAGTGATGTGAACAGTATAATTTGCTCCTCATCGACCGTTTAATTTGCTACGAGAGACGCTCGGTCTATGAGGACCTAATGACGGCTCGCCATCCTATATAAAGAAATCCTCCGTCGTCTTGGGAAAGTTCTGCCACATTTTGCTTTCTAAGGACAAAAGAGCTTTCTAAAATAGGACAATGAGACGGTGCACGGCGAGCGCTTCCAGGAACACTCAGTAAATAGGAACATCTGAAGTCAGGCGAAGGTCTAACCACCGGGTACATGGAAGGAACAAAGCCTCCTCTGCAATTATACTGTAGTCAAGTGTGTAGACGGGGGTTGTGGTCGCTGAGTTTGTCACCAGTAGGGATGAGTGGAACAGAACCTGCGGGGGTCAGGTCTGTGCTGAATACTGCAGTTCTGCTCCGTGAACCCAGATTTCAACCAGAAGTTGAATTTGTCGTTGGGCTCACCACCCAACGTTTAGGTTCAGCCCAATTCACCCAAATCTCAAGGTTCAGTTTGGGTTCCAAACCTTATGTTGGGAGTCTAGAACCTATCAAACATTGCATCGGTGAGGTTGAATTGGTTGGGATAGCCATTGGTAACTATTATTTGGTTTTGGGCTGTCCAGTCTTTTGGGGGATGATTCAACATAACTAAAACTTCTCAGAACTAACTATGGCTCCAGATCTTATAAGTCTTGAGTCACAATAAATCAGAGGCTTTAATGGGGATGAGAGATGGACACAGTGGACATGCCACACCACCTAGTAGGTTCTACACCTACTTACATACTATTGGATGTAGACCCTTGTCCTGTGCTGAAGATCGAGACATCAAGAAGACAACTTCAGAAGTAGATAATACACTGTGCCATAAAACTGAATGGAGGAGGGGTTGTGAGACTTCCATACAACTGTAAAACCAGCCTCAAGTCAACGAGGAAGAGTAAGACCTTGGGCTGGTACATCCGAGGACTACAAAGAAGTGAGGAACCTGATAAGAAGACAACACAAAGAGTGAAGGTAATAATAACCCTTCTCGATGTCAAGAAAATGATGGTAGACTAGCTCTTCCATTGGAGGCCAACCATATGAATTAGGAGAAGAATTTGGGTGGACACCACTCAAAATTTAGGGCATTTTGGTCAAAAATTTTGACCATCCACTTTCCATCAGTAAATTTGAGACAAATATATTATGAATGTACCTTTAGTGGATCTACAAGATGCCTCTTCCCTATTCAAGGAGACCAGTACTATGAAGTTTGGGGCCCTGGTTCAAATTCTGCTTTAACCTAAGTCTCTGAGCTGGAATGACCCCAGACTCTAATCCAGGAGAAATATCTGGAAACGTGCGCTCTAGACTGGAATGACCCCGTGTGGGTGTGATGGATCCCCGTCTGCAGCCTTGAGTACTTACGTGCTAAACGTACAAGGGCCGATGTAAAAGAACCAATTGATTTTCGCTGGACTGGATAGACTTGATTAATGAACTGGGATGTAGATTGTGAGATGTGGCGGTGCGGTGATGGAACCTTCCTATGTGATATAATTAAAATGTTCGCACTTAGAATGAATTAACTGCTGCAATTTTATCGCTGAAGAAAAGACTAATCGACCTTGTGCAAGTGGAGACTATGCCGGCCCCATTATATTGTCTGCCTCATAGGCGGCATGCTTTATCCTCACCTAAGTAATGAACCTGTTACAGGATTCTGGTAAAGGCAAATTCTACGTCTGTGTCTCTTTGAAAACAGCAGATCTAGAGAGTTTCCTAAATACCGAGAACCCATTGAGGCACATCATACCACTCCATAGTAAGTATAGTAATATCATTGCCATAACATGAAAAATGATATAACTGCTGTAATACCACCACATATCTACAATAATAAAACTACTATAATACTGCCCCCTATGTACAAAAATATAACTACTATAATACTGCCCCCTATGTACAGGAATATACCTACTATAATACTGCCCCCTATGTACAGGAATTTAACTACTATAATACTGCCCCCTATGTACAAGAATTTAACTACTATCATACTGCCCCCTATGTACAGGAATATAACTACTATAATACTGCCCCCTATGTACAGGAATTTAACTACTATAATACTGCCCCCTATGTACAAGAATATAACTATTATAATACTGCCCCCTATGTACAGGAATATAACTACTATAATACTGCCCCCTATGTACAAGAATATAACTACTATAATACTGCCCCCTATGTACAAGGATATAACTACTATAATACTGCCCCCTATGTACAAGAATATAACTACTATAATACTGCCCCCTATGTACAGGAATATAAGTACTATAATACTGCCCCTATGTACAAGAATATAACTACTATAATACTGCCCCCTATGTACAAGAATATAACTACTATAATACTGCCCCCTATGTACAAGAATATAACTACTATAATACTGCTCCCTATGCACAAGAATATAACTACTATAATACTGCCCCTATGTACAGGAATATAACTACTATAATACTGAACCCTATGTACAAGAATATAACTACTATAATACTGCCCCCTATGTGCAAGAATATAACTACTATAATACTGCCCCCTATGTACAAGAATATAACTACTATAATACTGCTCCCTATGTACAAGAATATAACTACTATAATACTGCCCCCTATGTACAGGAATACAACTACTATAATACTGCCCCCTATGTACAAGAATATAACTACTATAATACTGAACCCTATGTACAAGAATATAACTACTATAATACTGCCCTCTATGTACAAGAATATAACTACTATAATACTGCCCCCTATGTACAAGAATATAACTACTATAATACTGCCACCTTTATGAGTATAGTTGTATTGCCCACCCCCTGAGTACTAGCATATAACATACTTCCATATGGATGAGAATATGGATGTGGATGAGTAGGAGCGTTTTTGTATCTGACATATCTCTATAAATAAATCGGCAGCAGCTGTCGGTGGAGTTGGTGTGTCTGAGTGCTACTCATGAATTAGGAGCATTGCTTCATGGGAAATCCTTATCTTTCTGTGATTCAGATTTATCACAAAGCTTTCCAGTGACTGAAAGTGTTTTTGAAGACAAATGAAAAATTACAGATCACTGTGTCGGTCTATAGTTATCCAGGGGCTGTAGGAGTCGTGATTCACGAGGAGCCGTGGTTCCCATCATGACATTGCTGAAAGCTTCTGATCGCACGTCATGTGATGATGTATGTGTCAGGAAATATTCAGTGCTTATACCTCTGACATAATGTTCCGCCGTACTGTTACGTACGTCACCCATCAAGTGTAAAATATCACGCCATTTATAGAATCGGAGTCCAGTTCTGTTTAACTTCCTAATCCGGACCCCCATCTATAAGCCAAAGTGGGGGGGGGGGGGGGGGGGGGGCACCTACTGAAAAATAAACCCTGCTTTGGAGGACCTAGTATGTCCACGTCTTACCTAGACTGTCCACTTACCTACGGTGTAATACCTTATTTCTCCTGTGGGGGTGCTGCAGGGGAATTAAGCTCTTTTTTTCCATGCCCCTCGAAAAAGAACAGGGGTCAGTTGCAACCTGTGGTCCGATTTGGTGCCGTTTCTAGTGGAAAACAGCTTACTTTCTTCTAAAAAAAAAAACTTGCCCAACCAGTCCCTTTAATTCTTTGCTAATATTACATAATAGTATTATTGTACATGATGTATCTGCCCTCAGCCATCTTTTAAAGTTCTCTTCATGATGATAAATTTACAAACTTTTTGTTTTACAGGTAATTTAGTGTAAACAAAGAAATCTTGACTGACCTCCATTGTCTTCTGCCGATAATTTGGACCTTTACCTGTCCAATTCTTCCAGGGGAGATAGGCGGCACCAGATGTGTCTGACCCCATTCCATTGATTGAATAACATGTGTGTATTATGTGCACAGGGGCGGACTGGTCATTTAACCCACTGGGCTCATTCCCAGTGGGCCGACAGGTCTCGGGCTGGACAGGCCGAATGACAGGCCGGCTACGCACCCTAATAATGAAGCGCCAGGCTGACAGGTCTGGGGTCGATCGGTTGCCAAAATGTAACAGCAGCTGATATACGGTCAATGTTGTGTAGAGTCCAGTTTTGCAGAAAATCCCTGATAAAATCCCATACAAACGGTCCTGATAGTGACAATTGAGCTGAAAACCATCCCTTTAATGGTAGCTTTGTGACTGAGCACTTGGTATACCTCATATACATTCCTCCCGTTGCGCTTCTTGTCCCATATAAGAATTTTACCCTGTATTGTGTGAGAACAATAAGAGTCTGGGGGGCAGGGGGCGACATTTGACCTGTTTTTCTGCCACGTCAAATAGGATCAGACGGGAGTCCTTAGTATTGGTTGTGGGAATTGTTCCTGAATCTGCACATAATGGCGAGCCAAATCAATACTACCAAACTGAAGTAAATCCGACCCCTTCAATGACCCCATATCCTTCAGACGCTACACAGCAGATGCATCATGTGTATGGCCGCCCCCCTTCTAATCTATGGGGCTACAGGACAGCTGCCAAGAGTCTGTTCCAGGGGATTAAGAGACGGACAGGAACAACCTAATAGTCCTTGAAGTATAACTCTCAAATTTAGGAGAAGCACAGGACTAATCCACTATGTACTGTATACTGTACTCTAGATGCCCCCTTCCCTAAAAATTCATCTTGAGCCCAGATAAGTGGCTGCCAGATGCCTAAGGTGACCACTGATCCCATACTAGGTTCACACCGTGTTATTTTCTGTCATACACATCAATGACAACTATAGGCCTCAAAGCCTGAGACTGCACTAGGGACAACAATGGGGGTCGTTTACTAAGGGCCCGATTCACATTTTCCCAACGTGTTACCCGAATATTTCCGAGTTACCCGCAAATCGGCGCAAATCGGAAATATTTGGGTAACACGTCGGGAAAACACGAATCGGGCCCTTAGTAAATGACCCCCATTGAGTCCTATTCTGATGTTTGTGTGACGCAATGTTGTTGTCAGGAGATTTGATATAGATTTAGATCCATACTGCAATTCAAGATTATGGATCTAAATCACCACATCACACAAATAGACACAAGCATAACTGAGACCCGAGAGACATGACGCTACTGTGATGGTGGATGTGTGTGTCGTCTGAGGTAAATTATTTTCATTTCTAGGATTTATCCATAAACATCGAGAAAAGACAATGGTCTGAGGTAAATTATTTTCATTTCTCCATGAATTTCGAGGAAAGACAATGGTCTGAGGTAAATTCCTTACATTTGTAGGATTTATCCATGAACATCGAGGAAAGACAATTGTCTGAGGTAAATGCCTTACATTAGTAGGATTTATCCATGAATATCAAGGAAAGACAATGGTTTGAGGTAAATTCCTCACATTTCCAGGATATATTTATGAAGATTGAGGAAAGACAATGCTTTTCATGGACCCATTGATTTTCAGGTCAGCCAAATGTATTCACAGTCCATGAAAAAACATGGACACCTTCGCGTGCTCTTCATGGTGAACACAGACTGTGTTGCAGTGTGAATGGGGCCTAATAATGTATTCAATAGTCAGATAACTCCTTCATTGGATTTTGTGTGTGATCCCGTGACTTTCCCCCAGATAAGCGGCGCCAGATCATAAGAATGACAACGACTTGTCGTAGTCTGAGGAGACAATGATGACCTCATGCCTGTGGCCAGCAATGGACGGACAACCTCATCACGTTTCTATGAATGGGGCATGTTGTTAAAATCCTTTCCCCTTTAGACATACTCTTTATATTTTCAGTAAATTTCAGACATAACTAAGGTAAGGAACTAAGGTTTTAGCAGATTAAAAAGCTCCACTAAGACCCATTCCCCCCACCTCCCGCCATTGACCCTCTCCCTTAATGCGGTGAGTAGAAAATGTGTCAGTAAACATTAGTTAGTCTATAAAACGTGACCATCTGTCGTCTGCTGGTGGAGGACGCTAAGAATTAGAGGCCGCACAAAGAGGCCTAGTGTTACCCGGTCACCACCAGCCATCTGTCCCCCCCTGGATAAGCCTGAGATCTGTGCGCGTATCTTCACTTAGTCTTTAGCAAGTTACTACTTCATTGCTTCTTCTAGGAGGATAGTAGAAGGAGCTTGGACAATATTACAGCACCAACAAAATCTCAGCCAAATCTCAACTATAAGGCCCCTTCCACACTAGCGAGTGTGATGCGATGAACTCGCATCACACTCGCAACGCAAGCTGCCGGGAACGCACGGCCCGAACGCTGCACCGCGGGAGTGAACTGACATGCTGAGTTCACTCCCGCGGTGCAGCGTTCGGGCCGTGCGTTCCCGGCAGCTTGCGTTGCGAGTGTGATGCGAGTTCATCGCATCACACTCGCTAGTGTGGAAGGGGCCTTATGGTATATAGTACTGGTACTCATCATATAGGAAAGACATACATGGGCAGGGGCGTAACTAGGAACATTAGGGCCCCATAGCCGGCTTCTGAATTGGGCCCCTCTTCCCACCTAAAAAATATACATATTTGTATACTCACACATGTGAGTTACAATCACATATTTATACACTCATACGCACACATATAGAGCATATACACACACATTTATAGTGTATATATATATATATACATATATACACACACCGTACACTACAACACACATCACAGATACAGCATATATACACATCACATATATGTTATATACATATTATACTGCACTATGTGCAGCATAATATCTATACAATAGTGCACATTTTCCACTCTTTTGTGTGTCAGGTTGGATAATGGGGCCCCCTGACACTGCAGGCCCCATTACAGCTGCTATGTCTGCTACCACTGCAGTTACCCCACTGCTTATGAGCACAATTAGGCTCCTAGGCACATAATATTACCATAGGTTACAAGGTCTACATGCGATTGCTACTTATACAGGCCATTTTAGACATTGTTTCTTAAAGGGGTTGTCCTCTTTGGACAATCCCTTTAAGTGAGACAATGAGTAGAAGGGGCAATAGGCAAGATGCTGGATGATCTATTATGGAAACCAATTTTCTAGTGGAAAAATACCTGCATTTTGAAGCAATTCTTTGCTAAACAGTATATAATTGGACATCATCCAATAACCATCTTAAAGGAAATCAATCACCAGGATGAATGATTGTAAACCGAGCACACTTACATGCTGGTGTGTGGCCCCTCTGGCAGGTTCCACACTTCTTTTAGTTTCTTATGCCCTTGTTTTTACAAACAAAGGTTTCTAAATTATGCAAATGAACCTGAGAGGCTCCAGGCTCCATAGCTGTTAATTATGCGAGAAGCCCCTCGGGTTCATTTGCATAATTTAAAAGCCTCTTTTGTGCCAGGGGTGGAGGGGGCACACACCAGCATGTAAGTGCGCTTGGTTTGCAATCCTTGATCCTGGCAGTAAATTTCCTTTAAAGGGATTGGCCACTTTCAATAAATCTGTTCCAATAGACTAAGGTTCCTTAGGTCAACCAGAGAAAATGAATCGTTTGAACCAGGGCCCACGCAGGCACCCTCTGGACCCTCTGGCACTACACTGGTGTGCTAGTCCACACTGTGTATATGTACCTAAACGTTTGCCTCCTTTGAGAACTTGAGTCTTTGCCTGTTTTCATCATTCCTTCAGTCCGTCCTAATGGCATCTGTCTTCCTATCTCTCATAGTCCTTCTCACTGACAGACACAGGAAGATGGGAGGGGGATGGAGAAGGATGAATCATAACTCTCCTGCTACAGCTCCTCCTACACTGCAGAGCTCAGGCATATAAAGAAAGAAACACGGAGGGTCTGCAAGCAGCACAAAAGTAAGTATCAGGACTGCTGAATCATGTGATGAACATTCAGAGATTATTAAGGCAGTAAAGGCACATGGGCAACTTATGGGTGTGGTCACACACTGCGCTTGTGCAGCATTTCCGATTGCAGGGTGCCGTATATCGTCCGTATCTCTTGTGAAACGCATGCGATTGTTTACCGATCACATGCGTTTTACTGCTAGTGCAAATGCGTTCTCTTGAGGCGCGCTCAGATTGCACTAGCGCAGTGTGTGACGGCACCCTAAAAGAGTGGCCAACCCCTTTAAGTCAATATTATGAAGAACTGTCTTTAGTAACCTAGTCACCCGCCCCACAATACAATCAAGTATGACTATATCCTGTATGTTCTACCGTATACACTTGCTAGGAGTAGTATACACAAGACTTCCGCATGACAGCGCAGGAAGCAATACAACTTTTTATGGGATGAAAAAAAAATCCTTTATGGTCCCAATTTCTATTCTCAGACTGAAAGGTCTTTGTGGGATAATTACCCAGGTAGGGGGTTTGTGTTCAAGGATTTCATAAAAGACTCCAGAGATGCTCAAGATCCTTGGATAAAACAAAATTGGCTTATTGAATTTAAGCTAAAGTGATTGTGTAAGATTTCCCAGGGACAGCGGGATCAATGTCCGGCCGCTGCGTGTAAGCACAACATTGGCGTGGCTGATATTACTAGGCATGTGGCTAAGATTGCACAAGATGGATCAGTTTTCTTCAGAGACAGCTGCAAGTCGCCAACACACAGATACAAATATTCTTGTGAAATGTTGAAGTGAGGCCTCATCCTCTATGAGCAGTACTACTACTCCTATCCTGTATATATGGACACAGCACAGTGCTACTACTCCTATCCTGTATATATGGACACAGCACAGTACTACTACTCCTATCCTGTATATATGGGCACAGCAATGTACTACTACTCCTATCCTGTATATATGGGCACAGCACAGTACTACTACTCCTATCCTGTATATATGGACACAGCACAGTACTACTACTCCTATCCTGTATATATGGGCACAGCAATGTACTACTACTCCTATCCTGTATATATGGGCACAGCACAGTACTACTACTCCTATCCATACCTCCCAACTTTTGTGGAGGAGAAAGAGGGACAAAATGGCGGCGCGCTTCGCGCGCCGCGGCGAATTTTTTTACCCACAGAAGCCACACCCTAGCCACGCCCCCTAACCACACCCCCTGCCCACGTCACTGCTCATACCTTCAACGCATCCACTGGCACCAATGTATATTTATGTATATAATTGGGGGGCATATTCCACTCCCCCTAGACAACGAGCATGTCCCCCCCCCAGACAACGAGCATGCCCTCCTAGACAACGAGCATGTCCTCCCCTAGACAACGAACATGCCCCCCCCAGACAACGAGCATGCCCTCCTAGACAACGAGCATGCCCCCCCCCAGACAACGAGCATGTCCTCCCCTAGACAACGAGCATGTCCTCCCCTAGACAACGAGCATGTCCCCCCCTAGACAACGAGCATGTCCCCCCCAGACAACGGGCATGTCCGCCCCCAGACAACGAGCATGCCCCCCCTAGACAACGAGCATGCCCCCCCCAGACAACGAGCATGCCCCCCCTAGACAACGAGCATGCCCCCCCTAGACAACGAGCATGTCCCCCCCCTAGACAACGAGCATGTCCTCCCCTGTGGCTGCTTGCCCTTTTTGTGTGTTTGTGTTATTTTTGTCTTCCAGGACCGTGCCTGCTGTGGACTGCTTCGGATTCAAAGGATTACGTCGATGACCGACATTTCTAACAAATAAAATGGTCAACGAGGGTGTGTCTGCGTTTTTTGTCAAATAAAATTTTCTGAAAACGGTGTGATTATTTATTTTTTTGCGACACTCTTCATAGTTTGCCATAGTAGTGGTGCCGGCTAGGTGACGGTGCTCATTACTAAGGGCTGGCCTTAGTGTTTGCCTTAATTTTTTTGGCAAATTCACACTAACGCCCATACCATTACCCCGGTACCCACCGCCACCAGGGGTGCCGGGAAGAGCCGGGTACAAACCAGTACCTGACCGTCTATAGATGGTCAGGTAGTGGGGCGGCTGCAGGCTGTTATTGTTGCGCTGGAATAGCCCCCTAACAGTGGCCTATCCCAGCTCAGTAATGGCAGGCTGCTGCTGCTTTTTTGTATCTGGCTGATTTGAAAAATAGGGGCACCCCATGCCGTTTTTTCTTCAAATTTTTGACAAAAATATGCGTGGGGTTCCCCCTTTAAAGGGGGCTCCCAGGCTGTTTCCCCCATTTTTACAAAAAAATGGGGTGAAAAACGGCATGGGGTGCCCCCTATTGTTCAAATCAGCCTGATACAAAAAAGCAGCAGCAGCCTGCCATTACTGAGCTGGGATAGCCCACTGTTAGGGGGCTATTCCAGCGCAACAATAACAGCCTGCAGCCGCCCCACTACCTGACCATCTATAGACGGTCAGGTACTGGTTTGTACCTGGCTCTTCCCGGCACCCCTGGTGGCGGTGGGTACCGGGGTAATGGTATGGGCGTTAGTGTGAATTTGCCAAAAAAATTAAGGCAAACACTAAGGCCAGCCCTTAGTAATGAGCACCGTCACCTAGCCGGCACCACTACTATGGCAAACTATGAAGAGTGTCGCAAAAAAATAAATAATCACACCGTTTTCAGAAAATTTTATTGAACAAAAAACGCAGACACACCCTCGTTGACCATTTTATTTGTTAGAACTGTCGGTCATCGATGTAATCCTTCGAATCGGAAGCAGTCCACAGCAGGCACGGTCCTGGAAGACAAAAATAACACAAACACACAAAAAAGGGCACGCAGCCACAGGGGAGGACATGCTCGTTGACTAGGGGTCAGGGGTAGACATGCTCGTTGTCTAGGGGGGGGGGGACATGCTTGTTGTCTAGGGGGGGGGAGACATGCTCGTTGTCGCAGTAAAGGGGAGGGGTCCTATGGAGCGCAGTAAAGGGGAGGGGTCCTATGGAGCGCAGTAAAGGGGAGGGGTCCTATGGAGCGCAGTAAAGGGGAGGGGTCCTATGGAGCGCGCAGTGAAAGCCATAAAAACCACATTTGATATTTTCCTTCCCGCTTCCCAGTACAGGGCCTGGAATATTTAATACTGTCACTAGGAAGTATAATTTGTTACGCAGAAACAGGCCGCACACAGCTCTGTACATGGAAAAATAAAAAAGTTATTGATTTTTGAAAGTGGGGAGTGAAATATGGAAACGCAAAAATCGTTCCGTCAGAGTAATGGAGCAGGCGGCCGTGTATGACCATTCTGCTCCATTACTGTCACAGAGCGATGACCTTATGTGGACCCCAACAGACCCCTCGTTTTCATGATCTATGGGGGTCACATCACTGAAACCCCCACACATCAGCAGGTTAAGCCCTGTCCTATGGATAGGGCCTAACTTGTATTTGTGGGAAAACCCCTTTAACCCCTTAACGCTCTGCGCCGTAGCTCTACGGCGCAGAGAGTATAAGGAGTGTATGAAGAGGGCTCACGGGCTGAGTCCTCTTCATACAAGGTGGGGGGTTTTGCATGTTGCAGAAAACCCCTACCGCTAATAACCGCGATCGGTCATTGTCGCCGGCAAAGTCTTTTTTAGAATCGCTGTGCCCCCGAACGTCATCGGGGGGCGGCGATCGTTTGCCGTGGTAGCCTCGGGTCTTCTTTTGACATGAGGCTACATGGCTTCTGCAGATTCGTTACAATGAGCCAGAAGTATTGCTGTATATGGTAGGAGCGATCTGACCATCTAGGGTTAATGTACCCTAGAGGGTCTAAGAAATAGTGGAAATAAAAAAGAAAAAAAAAGTTTTAAAAATAAAAAAAATGTATAAAATATTAAAAATTCTAATCACCCCCCTTTCCCTAGAACTGATATAAAACATAATAAACAGTAAAAATCACGAATATATTAGGTATCGCCGCGTCCCAAAATGCCCGATCTATCAAAATATAAAAACGGTTACGGGCGGCGGTGACCTCCGAGGCGGGAAATGGCGCCCAAATGTCCGAAATGCGACTTTTACACCTTTTTACATCACATAAAAAATGAAATTAAAAATGATCAAAATGTCGCACAGACCTCAAAATGGTAGCAATGAAAACGTCGGCTCATTTCGCCAACAATGACACCTCACACATCTCCGTGCGCCAAAGTATGAAAAAGTTATTAGCGTCAGAAGATGGCAAAATTTTTTTTTGCACACATTCGTTTAATTTTTGAAAATGTATTAAAACACAATAAAACCTATAAATCCGGTATCACCGCGATCGCACCGAACCAAAGAATAAAGCTGAGGTGTTATTTTGAGTGCACAGTCAAAGTCGAAAAAACTGAGCCCACAAGAACGTGACACGTGCGGTTTTTTAAAAAAAAATTTCCACATTTGGAATTTTTTGCAGCTTCGCAGTACACGGCATGTTAAAATAAATAACATTAAGGGAAAGTAAAATTTGTTACGCACAAAATAAGTCCTCACACAGGTCTGTACACGGAAACATGAAAAAGTTATGAATTTTTGAAGTTGGAGAGCGAGAAATGAGAGGAAAAACCCTACGTCCTTAAGGGGTTAAGGGATTAAGTATATGGTACAATAAAAGCAGAATAGAAGGGCACTGGGGGGGTTAGGGATGGGGGCAGGGGGTCTATGGAGGAAAGTTAAGTGTTTAACCCTTTAGCTGCTGCCTGCAGTCCCTGTAGAGTACCTGTTATCACACTGCAGCAGCTGCACACACTCGGCTCTGCTTCATCAGACGAACTTCAGTGAGGAGCAGGAGGAGGTGGGGGCAGGGAGCTATTGATGTAGCAGAGCTGGAGAGTTCCTGCCTGCACGGAGGCTGATCCCCTGGGGCTGCTGTGCAGGGGCAGTGCAGAGAATAGGACACTCTGCACTGCTCCATCCATCCATCCATCCATGTGCCTGCAAGTGGCAGCTTGAGGACAGGGAGGGCTCTGCCTCCCAGGGGAGGGGATGGGGGGAGGTGCCGGCTCTGCAGCAGACAGCCCGGGAGCTGGAGAGGAGGAGGACGCTGCACCCCGCCCCCTGGCTTCTCTGTATCCTGAGCAGGACGGGGGCGGGACTCGGGGGGCGGGACTCGGGGGGGCGGGACTCGGGGGCGGGACAAGACGGAAAAATCCGTGAAAACGCAAAAAAAACGGGACTTTCACTTAACGATCCGTGCAGGCGGGACAAGGGTTAAAAAACGGGACTGTCCCGCCCAAAACGGGACGGTTGGGAGGTATGCCTATCCTGTATATATGGACACAGCACAGTGCTACTACTCCTATCCTGTATATATGGGCACAGCACAGTACTACTACTCATATCCTGTATATATGGGCACAGCACAGTGCTACTACTCCTATCCTGTATATATGGACCAGCACAGTACTACTACTCCTATCCTGTATATATGGGCACAGCACAGCACTACTACTCCTATCCTGTATATATGGGCACAGCACAGTATTACTACTCCTATCCTGTATATATGGGCACAGCACAGTACTACTACTCCTATGGTGTATATATGGGTACAGCACAGTACTACTACTCCTATCCTGTATATATGGACACAGCACAGTACTACTACTCCTATCCTGTATATATGGACACAGCACAGTACTACTATTCCTATCCTGTATATATGGACACAGCACAGTACTACTACTCCTATCCTGTATATATGGGCACAGCACAGTACTACTATTCCTATCCTGTATATATGGGCACAGCACAGTACTACTACTCCTATCCTGTATATATGGACACAGCACAGTACTACTACTCCTATCCATTATATATGGGCTCAGCACAGTACTACTACTCCTATCCTGTATATATGGACACAGCACAGTACTACTACTCCTATCCCATACCTCCCAACATTTGTGAAAACGAAAGAGGGACAAAATGGCGGCACGCGTAGCGATCCCCCTGAGCCACACCCCCAATCACTCCCTGGCCACGCCCCAAATTTTAGCCATATTAAAATAATAAAAATCATCTCAATAAAAAAAAAAAAATATATCCTCATTGGGATTTGAACCCAGAACCCAGAACCTGCAGTGTCCATGTGCAAGAATAACACAGCGCCCCGACCCACTGAGCTATAACTTCAGTGACTAACAGGGTGGAGAATTTTGGTAACTAAGAACTATATACTGCTTTGGTATATAGGGAGGGATCTTCTCAGATAATTGTAATTATTGAGACTATTATTATTATTATGGAGATTATTATTATTATTATTGAGATGATTATTATTATTTTTACCATTATTAATAATCATCTCCATAATAATAAAAATAATAAAATTTATAATAATAATAATAATAATAATAATAATAGTCTCAATAATTAGAATAATAACCTCTGAGAAGATCCCTCTCTATATATCAGTGCATTAGTCTGTGTCACAGTGTAACAGTGGCAGATAACACTTCTTAGTTACCAGAAATCCTCAGCTCTGTATCACTGGGCTTATAGCTCAGTTAGTTAAGCTCCTGTCTATGGTGCAGAGGGTCCCAGGTTTGAATCTCAGCCTGGGCAAAACTTTATTTAATTTAATTATTTAAAGAGCTTGTGTCTGGGGAATCCCTGGAGACCATATATGGACAGATGGTGATCTGAGCTGATGACGTGGTCCCTGCTCTCTCCACTAAGCCGACACTTCTCTGAAAAGGATTCCCTGCCCGATGTCTGCTCTGGGGAACCCTAGGAGATGCAGTGACCATATATGGACAGATGCTGATGACGTGGTCTCTGCTCTCTCCGCTAAGCCCGACACTTCTCTGAAAAGGATTCCCTCCCGATGTCTGTAGAAGCCATTCAAAATCGGGACGGTTGGGAGCTATGCTATCCTGTATGTATGGACACAGCACAGTACTACTACTCCTATCCTGTATATATGTGCAGAGCACAGTACTACTACTCCTATCCTGTATGTATGGACACAGCACAGTACTACTACTCCTATCCTGTATATATGGGCACAGCACAGTACTACTACCCCTATCCTGTATATATGGGCACAGCACAGTACTACTACTCCTATCCTGTATATATGGGCACAGCACAGTACTACTACTCCTATCCTGTATATTTGGGCTCTGCACAGTTCTAATACTCCTGTGCTCTGTATATAGGCACAGCACAGTACTACTACTCCTATCATGTATATATGTACATAGCACAGTACTATTACTCCTATCCTGTATATATGGGCACAGCACACTACTACTACTCCTATCCTGTATATATGAGTACAGCACAGTACTACTACTCCTATCCTGTATATATGAGTACAGCACAGTACTACTACTCCTATCCTGTATATATGGGCACAGCACACTACTACTACTCCTATCCTGTATATATGAGTACAGCACAGTACTACTACTCCTATCCTGTATATATGAGTACAGCACAGTACTACTACTCCTATCCTGTATATATGGGCACAGCACAGTACTACTACTCCTATCCTGTATATATGGGCACAGCACAGTACTACTACTCCTATCCTGTATATATGAGTACAGCACAGTACTACTACTCCTATCCTGTATATATGGGCACAGCACAGTACTACTACTCCTATCCTGTATATATGGACACAGCACAGTACTACTAATCCTATCCTGCAACTAAGCTCCATTATTTCCATACAGCTGACCTGCAATACCACGCTCTACCCATGGTGGGATGTGGCGCTGTTTTTGCAAGGAAGCGGCCATGTTTTCATGTTTTTTATCCTCTGGACAACCCCTTTAAGGACACAGATTTTACTCTTGAAACGCATGTTCAAGGTGAAGTATCCCACACCATAAAGTACATATTTGCATAGCCACGCCCCTTGAGGGAATATTAATGATGTTTTATAGGGAAGCTCATGGTGTAGGGCACTTTACCTACAAGTCTGTCTGTTTAGATGATGATATTTGATCTGGGAGATTCCTTTAAGAATCACCTACTCTGTTACCACCGCACTTATGATGCGTCTCCGTAAATCTGGAATAATACAAGACAAAGAAGAAGAAAAGAAATCCCTTCCTCCCCTGGGTGACAGGTGGCTGGAGGACAATGGTGGGGCAGATGCTTTGATAGACAATGCTCCAAGCAGTCGCTCACGAAAATTCTCTCCTTTCAAGATTTTGTAAAACACAAGTCATTGAGCGGGAACACTCAGGTGCGGCCGGGGGAACATTATCTGCCGGCCCCTCCCGGAGAAGACATTATTAGACCTCCAGATGCCGGCTGTTCCTTTGTATAGAAGATTGGGGGTTTATATCCTACATAAAACACTATAGAAGGGTCCCAGCAGGACGGTCATAATACAACATGGAGTAATTGTATGGTTGGTTACTGAATGCTGAGTCACTGGCCTCAGGGCGGCGCTAGGACATTGTATGGTGTACTGTACGTTATATAGGGATCAAGGGAAAGTGTTTTATAGGAAAATATATTAGAAACCTTTTAAAATATTGATTGTTTACAATTTCCCCCGTTACTAATCATTGGGAGTAGTAATAACTCCAGGATGTGTCCAAACTCCAGAGATACACAGCGGAGGGGGTAGCAATGTGTCCGTCCAGGTGAGTACAGAAACAACATCCTCTATCCTTCCAAATATGTAAGTGGGTTCCCCAAAAAGTTCTCCATTTAAGAGTCTGACATGTGCCCTCCCGCTCCTTTTAATACTATAGGGTGTGTCAGAAATTGCCGAGCACAGCGCTCTACTATCTCTGCACACTCATAGTAAGCGAATAGTGCCGGCCAGAGATAGTGAATCGCTGCCTGAGCAATTTCCAACAATCCTATAATATTGAATACAGTGGGAGGACACCTGCAGCTCCATCAATTAGGTAGAACCAGACCCCTGTTCTCGGGATCGGTGGAGGTCCAAGCAGCCGGACCGCCTATGTTTGGATCAGGGCGGCATCCAACTGATTACTTTAGACCGGGCCATGTGACAGCCCGCACAGTAGATGAGGGCATAAGGAGAGGGGGCACTATATATGGAGGCATAAGGAGAGGGGGCACTATATATGAGGGCATAATGAGAGGGGGCACTATATATGAGGGTATAAAGAGAGGGGACACTATGTATGGGGGCATTAGGAGAGGGGGCACTATATATGGGGCATTAGGAGAGGGGGCACTATATATGGAGACATAAGGAGAGGGGGCACTATATATGAGGGCATAAGGAGAGGGGGCACTATATATGAGAGCATAAGGAGAGGGGGCACTATATATGGGGGCATAATAAGAGGGGGCACTATATATGGAGACATAAGGAGTGGGGGCACTATATATGGAGACATAAGGAGAGGGAGCACTATATATGGGGGCATAAGGAGAGGGAGCACTATATATGGGGGCATAAGGAGAGGGGGCACTATATATGGGGGCATAAGGAGAGGGAGCACTATATAAGGGGGCATAAGGAGAGGGGGCACTATATATGGGGACATAAGGAGAGGGGACACTATATATGGGGACATAAGAAGAGGGGACACTATATATGGGGACATAAGGAGAGGGAGCACTATATATGGGGGCATAATAAGAGGGGGCACTATATATGGGGGCATAAGGAGAGGGGGCACTATATATGGGGGCATAAGGAGAGGGGGCACTATATATGGGGGCATAATAAGAGGGGGCACTATATATGGGGGCATAAGGAGAGGGGCACTATATATGGAGACATAAGGAGTGGGGGCACTATATATGGAGACATAAGGAGAGGGAGCACTATATATGGGGGCATAAGGAGAGGGAGCACTATATATGGGGGCATAAGGAGAGGGGGCACTATATATGGGGGCATAAGGAGAGGGAGCACTATATAAGGGGGCATAAGGAGAGGGGGCACTATATATGGGGACATAAGGAGAGGGGACACTATATATGGGGACATAAGAAGAGGGGACACTATATATGGGGACATAAGGAGAGGGAGCACTATATATGGGGGCATAATAAGAGGGGGCACTATATATGGGGGCATAAGGAGAGGGGGCACTATATATGGGGGCATAAGGAGAGGGGGCACTATATATGGGGGCATAATAAGAGGGGGCACTATATATGGGGGCATAAGGAGAGGGGCACTATATATGGAGACATAAGGAGTGGGGACACTATATATGGAGACATAAGGAGAGGGAGCACTATATATGGAGGCAAAAGGAGAGGGGGCACTATATATGAGGGCATAATGAGAGGGGACACAATATATGGAGACATAAGGAGTGGGGACACTATGTATGGGGGCATTAGGAGAGGGGGCACTATATATGGGGCATTAGAAGAGGGGGCACTATATATGGAGACATAAGGAGAGGGGGCACTATATATGAGGGCATAAGGAGAGGGAGCACTATATATGGGGGCATAAGGAGAGGGAGCACTATATATAGGGGGCATAAGGAGAGGGGGCACTACATACCGAGGCATAAGGAGAGGGGGCACTATATATGGGGGCATAAGGAGTGGGGACACTATATATGGAGACATAAGGAGAGGGGGCACTATATATGAGGGCATAAGGAGAGGGGGCACTATATATAGGGGGCATAAGGAGAGGGGGCACTATATATAGGGGGCATAAGGAGAGGGGGCACTACATACCGAGGCATAAGGAGAGGGGGCACTATATATGGGGGCATAAGGAGAGGGGGCACTATATACCGAGGCATAAGGAGAGGGGGCACTATATATGGGGGCATAAGGAGAGGGGGCACTATATATGGGGGCATAAGGAGAGGGGGCACTATATACCGAGGCATAAGGAGAGGGGGGCACTATATACCGAGGCATAAGGAGAGGGGGCACTATATATGGGGGCATAAGGAGAGGGGGCACTATATATGGGGGCATAAGGAGAGGGGGCACTATATATGGGGGCATAAGGAGAGGGGGCACTATATATGGGGGCATAAGGAGAGGGGGCACTATAGATGGAAGGAACAATCTGAATGGGGCACTATGAAGAGGGAAATAATGAGAGGGGGCATTATGTTTTGGTTACTACTTAGTATATTAGTCTGGTCCTGTAAAACCTTTGCCCTTCCACATGTGGCCCCATTGGACAATGAATTGCTTCCCTGATTTAGATCGTAATCCCTGATCCTTGGGTTAGGGGACAACAAGTGACACGTGGTACATCCCCTTTAAGGCATTGATTTTCCTCTCGGAGGGGTTGATGGAGACTGAGGCAACAATCCTGTAGTTCTCTATGGGGTCTGTTCTACCAATGGCAGCGTCTGATGTTGCGCCTGTGCAGAATCCGGATCAGGTAACGCTCCATGCAGAATGTTTTTTATGTTTTTTCTTATGTGTTCCTATGGGAACGGGATGAGTTCATCTGGAATAAAACCGCTGGGTGCTATGGAACGGACCGTTAGGATGCACAATGTAATGTTCCCACATTGTAGATTTTAACTTTTGACTAAATTAAGAATTTTTTAAAATGTATTTCTGATGTATCAGTTTTGTATTAACCATTTGTGTGGATGACTATAGATGTCCATGGTTTGTTGGCACAACCCCCCAGTATTGGGCTGCAGAGGAGCGGCCACTGATTCCATAGACCTACCGTAATAAGACCAGGACCCCCCGCTGCCCCAACCTCTGATATTGTAGGATGCACCCATCACTGACTCATTCAGAACAGTGTTTTTTTTTAAGTATATTTTAGTGCAAAACATAAGCCTCAATCCTCAAGACTTGTGATGCTGATGCAGGGGAATGGGATGTGATCCCGTATAATGACGCTGGTGATGTCCCCATCCTCCCTTCTCCGCAGCATAAAGGTTCATTTCCATAGACTGATAGAAAATTTGCATTAACTATTTCTACAGGTAGATGCAAAGGCCTATAGATTATCAGCAAAATATACCAGTATAATATGACATTATGGTGTATATTATCTCTGTACTGTGACATCACTGTGTGTATTATCTCTGTACTGTGGCATCACTGTGTGTATTATCTCTGTACTGTGACATCACTGTGTATTATCTCTGTACTGTGACATCACTGTGTGTATTATCTCTGTACTGCGGCATCACTGTGTGTATTATCCTTGTACTGTGACATCACTGTGTGTATTATCTCTGTACTGTGACATCACTGTGTGTATTATCCCTGTACTGTGACATCGCTGTGTGTATTATCCCTGCACTGTGACATCACTGTGTGTATTATCCCTGTACTGTGACATCACTGTGTGTATTATCCCTGCACTGTGACATCACTGTGTGTATTATCCCTGTACTGTGACATCACTGTGTGTATTACCCCTGTACTGTGACATCACTGTGTGTATTATCCCTGTACTGTGACATCACTGTGTGTATTATCCCTGTACTGTGACATCACTGTGTGTATTATCCCTGTCCTGTGACATCGCTGTGTGTATTATCTCTGTACTGTGACATCACTGTGTATTATCTCTGTACTGTGACATCACTGTGTGTATTATCTCTGTACTGCGGCATCACTGTGTGTATTATCCTTGTACTGTGACATCACTGTGTGTATTATCTCTGTACTGTGACATCACTGTGTGTATTATCCCTGTACTGTGACATCGCTGTGTGTATTATCCCTGCACTGTGACATCACTGTGTGTATTATCCCTGTACTGTGACATCACTGTGTGTATTATCCCTGCACTGTGACATCACTGTGTGTATTATCCCTGTACTGTGACATCACTGTGTGTATTATCCCTTTACTGTGACATCACTGTGTGTATTATCCCTGTACTGTGCCATCACTGTGTGTATTATCCCTGTACTGTGCCATCACTGTGTGTATTATCCCTTTACTGTGACATCACTGTGTGTATTATCTCTGTACTGTGTCATCACTGTGTGTATTATCTCTGTACTGTGACATCACTGTGTGTATTATCCCTGTACTGTGACATCACTGTGTGTATTATCCCTGTACTGTGACATCACTGTGTGTATTATCCCTGTACTGTGACATCACTGTGTGTATTATCCTTGTATTGTGACACCACTGTGTGTATTACCCCTGTACTGTGACATCACTGTGTGTATTATCCCTGTACTGTGACATCGCTGTGTGTATTATCCCTGTACTGTGACATCACTGTGTGTATTATCCCTGTACTGTGACATCACTGTGTGTATTATCGCTGTACTGTGACATCACTGTGTGTATTATCCCGGTACTGTGACATCACTGTGTGTATTATCCCGGTACTGTGACATCACTGTGTGTATTATCCCTGTACTGTGACATCTCTGTGTGTATTATCCCTGTACTGTGACATCACTGTGTGTATTATCCCTGTACTGTGACATCACTGTGTGTATTATCCCTGTACTGTGACATCACTGTGTGTATTATCGCTGTACTGTGACATCACTGTGTGTATTATCCCGGTACTGTGACATCACTGTGTGTATTATCCCTGTACTGTGACATCACTGTGTGTATTATCTCTGTACTGTGACATCACTGTGTGTATTACCCTTGTACTGTGACATCACTGTGTGTATTATCCCTGTACTGTGACATCACTGTGTGTATTATCCTTGTACTGTGACACCACTGTGTGTATTACCCCTGTACTGTGACATCACTGTGTGTATTATCCCTGTACTGTGACATCGCTGTGTGTATTATCCCTGTACTGTGACATCACTGTGTGTATTATCCCTGTACTGTGACATCACTGTGTGTATTATCGCTGTACTGTGACATCACTGTGTGTATTATCCCGGTACTGTGACATCACTGTGTGTATTATCCCTGTACTGTGACATCACTGTGTGTATTATCCCTGTACTGTGACATCACTGTGTGTATTATCCCTGTACTGTGACATCACTGTGTGTATTATCTCAGTACTGTGACATCACTGTGTGTATTATCCCTGTACTGTGACATCACTGTGTGCATTATCCCGGTACTGTGACATCACTGTGTGTATTATCCCTGTACTGTGACATCACTGTGTGTATTATCCCTGTACTGTGACATCACTGTGTGTATTATCCCTGTACTGTGACATCACTGTGTGTAGTATCTCTGTACTGTGACATCACTGTGTGTATTATCCCTGTACTGTGACATCACTGTGTGTATTATCTCTGTACTGTGACATCACTGTGTGTGTATTGTCCCCTGTACTGTGACATCACTGTGTGTATTATCTCTGTACTGTGACATCACTGTGTGTATTATCTCTGTACTGTGACATCACTGTGTGTGTATTATCCCCTGTACTGTGACATCACTGTGTGCATTATCTCTGTACTGTGACATCACTGTGTGTATTATCCCTGTACTGTGACATCACTGTGTGTAGTATCACTGTACTGTGACATCACTGTGTGTATTATCCCTGTACTGTGACATCACTGTGTGTATTATCTCTGTACTGTGACATCACTGTGTGTATTATCCCTGTACTGTGACATCACTGTGTGTATTATCCTTGTACTGTGACATCACTGTGTGTATTATCCCTGTACTGTGACATCACTGTGTGTATTATCCCTGTACTGTGACATCACTGTGTGCATTATCCCTGTACTGTGACATCACTGTGTGTATTATCCTTGTACTGTGACATCACTGTGTGTATTATCTCTGTACTGTGACATCACTGTGTGTATTATCTCTGTACTGTGACATTACTGTGTGCAGGATCCTTACATATAAAACCAGCTATATAACTAAGGCACAGCATAAATATAACTTACTACTGATAGTACTGTAGTGATAGTGGTTTGAGGCTTCATCAAAAATTCTGCCTTACGGCCCGTACTCTACAGCCTCCCCCCATGGCTCATTTAAAATGATAGATCATCCTCCTGGGGATATTGAAGGTAATAGGACAGATGTTCACTTTCTGGAAGGAAACACTTAAGATTTGCCTCTTTTTGTTCTTTTTTGTTGAGCTTGTCATTATCTGAGATGTTATGGCTCCGGTCATGACCCCTTTTAAGGTTGGTATGGTCCATGAATAAGTAATGAGAAGGCTTTAGAATATGTAGGACATGTGTGAGAGGGAACCTCTAGCTAGAAAGTGTCCATCAGCTGTAGAACTATAGGTTACTGTTACAATAGTGACCATGACATAGGACGTTTAGGTTCCATATTTTCTGGAAAGCCAATGGTCACCCCCTTTGAGTCTTCTCAGGAGTCAATGGAACCTTTTTAGTGACGGAGCATTAAGAATGATCATAATTATAAAACAACCAAAAATGTGCCTGTCCGTAGAAGGTCACCAAGCTTACTGTGGATCATCATCACCTAAATAGGACCCTTTCCATCGAGCTCATCACGAGCAAAGATCTTTCCATTAAAGGACATGAAGTGGTTGTACTCAACGAGAAGAACGTGGCTGCTTGTTTGGGCATCTACTAACCAAATTATCCAAAAATTTTGATTCATCCTCACGTTGAGGTCCATCAACTGCTCAGCTACGTTTCTCTATCTTCTGTCCTACTGTGCCATTCCAACATGTTAAACCTCTAAAATAGTGTTGAGCCTCTAACGAACCACCACCATCTTCTGCTACCACCAGAGGTGCTCAGAACCTCCATTGGGAGTTCCAGTAGGGTTGATAGGATGGATAGCGCCCGATTGTGCCTTGTAAAAGGTGAAGACCTTTTAGGGACTCAATGGACCTCCATTAAAGGTTATTGGGGTCCATTGGGTATCTTGGGTGATGGACCTGACAATACACTGGGGTTTCTGTTATGAATGGAAACTATGGTCTACATTTGGGATCCTCTTATCCTTCTCGTTGGCTTTGAATGACCGTATGACAGATGAGTGGAGTAGTGTGACCTGCCACTAATCGTTAGATGTTTATAGATGGACTTTAAGTATCTGGATACCTTCAGGTCCACACAGTCTGAGATTTATTGGCACCATAATTTTGGATGTCACATGACCAGGCTGTCCAAACATTAACCCCCCATGTATATAGGGATGGGTCAACCCTATATGGATAGAAGTAGTAAGCCCATGGGCTCGTTGAAGCTTTCACCCAATCGTATGTTCTCATGGAGGTAAGCACCACCAGAAGTAGACATTAGACTACTCTCTCCGCTAACGAATGCTTGGCCGGACCAAGTATATATGTGTCCAAAAGTGGTGGAATTTTTAAGTTTAAAGGGGTTGTCCACTTTCAGCAAACAATTGATATGGTTTGAAAAGTAATGAAAACGTCTACAATTTTCCAATATACTTTCTGTATCAATTCCTCACTGTTCTCTAGATCTCTGCTTGCTGTCCGGTTATAGAAAGCTTCTCTGTTTACTTGCAGTGGATAGAATCTGCCCATGGTCTTGTGATGGACAGGCGGGTGCACGAGCCGTTATTATCACAGAGAGTAATGATAGTACAGGCGGTCCCCTACTTAAGGACACCCGAATTACAGACGACCCCTAGTTACAGACGGACCCCTATGCCCTCTGTGACCTCTGGTGACCTCTCTGGATGTTACTATAGTCCCAGGCTGCAATGATCAGCTGTAAGGTGTCTGTAATGAAGCTATATTGATAATCCTCGGTCCCATTACAGCAAAAAAGTTTGAAAATCCAATTGTCTCTGGGGCAAAAAAAAAAAAAATTGTCTGGATCTACAATTATAAAATATACAGTTTCGACTTACATACAAATTCAACTTAAGAACAAACCTATGAAACCTATCTTGTACGTAACCAGGGGACTGCATGTAATGGCTTGTGCACCCGCCTGTCCATCAAAAGACTATGGACAGATTTATATCCACTGGAAGTAAACAATGAAGCTTTCTATAGCAGTACAGCAAGCAGAGATCTTGAGAACTGCAAGGAATTGATTCAGAAAGTATATTGGAAAATTGTTTAAAGAACATCTACCACCAGGATGAAGGATTGTAAAACACGCACACTGACATACTGGAGTGTGCCCCCTCTGGTGGGATCTGCTCTTCTTTTAGTTTCTTATTACCTGGTTTTTACAAAAAAAGGCTTTTAAAATTATGCAAATAAGCCTTAGAGGCTCCAGGCTCCATAGATGTTAAAGAGAACCCGTCATGCAAAATAACCCCCCTAAACTAAATATATTTTCATAAACTGCCATTAGAGAGCATTGCCTCTATCCCTTCATTGTCCCTCTACATGCCTGTAACCCTAAGCAATGAGGTCCTAAAGCTGTATGCAAATGACCTGTGAAATGTCCAATGCAGCATTAGCATATTCAAGCTGTCCACTCTATTCATGAGTGGGAGGCACAGCCACACCCCCAGTGCATGACTGACAGCCTGTATAATGATGTGAGGCTGTGTAATGATGTGCTTCCTGGTGGTGGTGGCCACACCCCCCGCAGCCTGTGTGTGCATGTGTGTGTGTATAGGAGATACAGCAGCTCCAGGCAGCCATGTTACAGCAGAACATGTCAGATTCATGTGTAGCTGATGTCTGTGTCTCTCACCTGTATATTAGGAGGATGCAGCATGTCAGCAGATGCAGCACACACACTAGCAATGCTTTACTATACATTACACACAGACATGAGCAGGGGGAGGAGAGGGGAGGGGGAACAGGGGTGACATCACTGCCTCTGACCATGTGACCAGCCTCATTTACATGATAAAGAATAGATGATTTTACAATGAATAATGTATGAAATAACTAGATAAAGGCTGGGATGGGATCCTTGTGAGCTGCTCCAACAGGTAGAGGTGACAGAAATAGTGACAGAGACCTGATGACAGGTGTTCTTTAATGGGGCCTGGAGCCCCTCAGGCGAATTTGCATTATTCTTAAAGCCATATTTTCTTAAAAATAAGAGCATAAGAAGCTAAAAGAAGAACAGATCCTGCCAGAGGTGGCACACACCAGTATGTCAGTGCGCTAGGTTTACAATCCTTCATCCTGGTGGTAGATGTCCTTTAACTTTTCCCTACTCAAGCCATATCAATTATTTGTTCAACGTGGACAACCCCTTTAAGGACCACAAGCCAGTAAGATTCATCTTCCTCCATGTATTAGCACGTGGACAGCATCGTCATACGATATCCAGGCCCCCGTCTTTTTTTTTTAATTACTGTATTGTAGTTTAATGGAAGTGAAAAGGATTAAAATAAAATAAAAATCACATTTGAAATGAGCAGCCTCAAGACACATGCATGTTTTCATTCATGCAAGGCGAAGCACAACCTCCCTCACCGACACGTGTGTCTGTGTGCGCGTATGTCACTGCCGAGAGCTTAGCCTACAAATCCAGATTAGAAAGAAAAGAGCAGAGTAAGGGAGTGGACTGTGCACATTGTTTACCAAGAGAGAGGGAAAGACCAACTGTGATGGAGGTCTAGCTAACCCGATACTGGAGCACTTCCTGTTCATGCTCCACGTGTGCACCGGCCTCTTAGGTTACATTCCTATGCATGACTATTAGACTTCTTGTATAAATCTTATTTAAGATATCTTTAGAATTTCCCACCACAAGTAAAATACTACAAATTTCTATATGTTGATCTCAAATGTTCTCTGATCCTGGTAGATGCTACCATATCCACCAGTTATTATAGATAAAAGAGGTTCTGGTGCTTATATATAGACTGGACCTCAAACTCATTACATGTTCTCTGCAGTAGAGGAGACCTCATTTGGCTTCTCGTAAATAAGTTAGAAGATAGCTTATAGACATGGAAGGCTGATAAGATGTCTCCTAATCTGTGAACCTTCTGAGTGGTGGACACCATTCCTTATGGTCTCTTGTGCTTACTGCAAGGAGATTGTCCAAATTACTTGAACCTTTCCTTGTATGATACAAAGTACTCGAGAAATGCCACATAGATAGGACCTCTGACAAAATCTTCCACATTGAATGGGCCTCACTGACCTACTCAAGAGTAGAAATGACTCGGGACGACCAGATATCTCTCCAACCAGTTGGTAGTCGTTGAGATCTCTCCAACCAGTTGGTAGTCGTTGAGATCTCTCCAACCAGTTGGTAGTCGTTGAGATCTCTCCAACCAGTTGGTAGTCGTTGAGATCTCTCCAAACAGTTGGTAGTCATTGAGATCTCTCCAATCTTTGGAACTTCTAAGTAAGGGACACTACTAGAAAAGGATCATGTTCACTGCAAGAAAAGGATCCTACATGGCGGAGCATTTCCTTGTAGAAGGATCATAAGAAGTCGATAGCAGAAAGAAGCAACTGCTCCAAGGTGGTGGGAGGGCATTGCTTCTTCTAAAGCTACATGTCCCTGTTCAGAGCCTTGAAGAGGCGAACCTATGACATTGAACATGGCTCCTGATTCATAAGCAGAAGGATATAGAGATGGAGGAGCTGATTTACATATCTTTTTTTGGGGGGAAAATCTTAATAAAACGTGCAATTTATTCTATGAGTAGGAGTGGTGTTAAGAGTATCTCTGTTGTATTAAGTGTACGGAGGTAGTTGTAAATCAGTAGGACCACCCATTGGACTCTTGGGATATAGAGAATGAGCAGGGATTTAGAGTAAATTACAAGTTTTATTAAATATTTTAACAGAAAACTATATATATATATATATATATATATATATATATATATATATAATCCTTCTGCTCTATAACAGCACATTCAAGCTGACAGTAATCTAGTTCAAAATGGCCGCCTTTTCTGCACGTGGAAACTACGTTATCCCATTGCTTTGTGAAACCACTGTCTTATTTTATGCAACAGCTAAGAATATATAGAGATTTTTTTTTAAATGTATTTTCTTTTTAGTTAAAATTTAAAAAAAAAATTAAAAGAAAAAAAAATCTTGACCCGGGCCCCATAGCGAAGGGACTAAAGTCATTCACTCAGAGGAAGGAAAATTCAGTAATAAGGTATGAGGGATATATAGATCTACTAGAGAAGAGGAGTACGACAATAAATGGGAAAACAGCAATAGAAAAGGCAGACTAGGTTAATATAGGAAAACTAGTTTCTTTATTGAAAGATTGTTGTATTAGTATTTGTGAAACTGAGTGTAACAGAGTCATGCACACGATACAAAAGGCAAGCCCACCATGCTTTTGGAGGGGCACAACAGAACAAAAGCGGCATACAATGAGTAGATGTGTAGGCTACAGCACAGTACATTTCAGCAGGGTACGGTCTCTACAGAGAGATTTACATCAGAAAATAAAAACTAGGTAATGTAAAAAAAAAATAATAATATACAGAACATGCTTTAGTCTTAGTACATGAAATAATAAAAGGTGAAAGGTTTTTCCACGACTAAAGGCTTTCAGATACAGAACATTACCCACAAAATAAGAACAGGAAGTAGTTTTTATAGCACAGCAGAAAAAAAGGATACCCCTGTTAAATGGATGGTCCATTTTGCCAGCAAAAAACTAATTTAAAAAAAAAATTTTTAGGCTAATATCACCATGGCATGCAAGTGTGCCTACACACCATGCACCGCCATTGTAGTCTATAAAGTCCCCCCCTCCATCGTTGTAGCAGCCACTAGACTGCAGACAATGGATTCCGATTGTTGCAAAATACAATAGAGGGGTGTAGGGGGGGGGATTAGCTTCCGATGCATCCCTTTAAATTTGGCCTGGCCTCCCCACGAGCAAAATGAATCCACTTAACAGAAATTTACAGTGTAATGTACTTAGCTAAACAAGATGAAGATACAAAGAAAAATGGCTGTTACTCTCTACAGCTCTACTGAATGGCTACGTTCTATGTTACTACAATGAGACTACAAAGAAAGAAAATATAGAAAGAAAATATAGAAAAAAACAGGTCCAGGGTTACATTCTCTACAGTTTTCAACAAGAAAAATATGATTTTTTTAAGGAAATTCATTGTAAAGCATCAGTATCCTCTTGTTGCAGGGCTATGCTGGAAAGAGCTCCGGCTCCAAGTGGCACCCAAGACCTACGGTACTAAGGGCATTTTATTTTTTAATATATTTTTTTTAGATTTGACTGATAAAAAAAAGTGCAATTTTTTTTTTTTTTACAAATTTTTGCTCAATTTTTTTGGCACAATTTTTGCAACATTTTTTGCACAATTTTTGGTACAATTCTTGTGCAATTTGTGGCTTAGAATACAAAATAAAACTGCAAAAAATCTTAATAAAATTTGAATAATAATTTAAATTTTGCAACAAAAGCCTTTATTGGAGCGTAAAGGTGGTGTTGGTGGGGGAAGAGGGTTAAAAGGGGGGTAATAATTGCATTTGCATGCAAGCACAAGGGTTACCCAGAAAAGTAAACCCTTCTCCATCAGGAATGGAAAGGGACAAGCAGCCATGAAAGAAGGGGATACTGCAGCTCAATTAAAGAACAATGTTGTCTTCAGATGGAAACAGGAAATGGTTAAGAGGGTGTCACAATACAGGTATATGCAGAGGCAGAGGACTACACCAAGAGCAGCATGTTGGGTCATTCACTGTGCTACACAATGAAGGAAAAAAAAAAAAAAGAATTGATAAATGCAAATGTAAAATCCCATTGTCAATAAAGCTTTTTTTTTTTTAAAGGGCAGAGTTTTTTTTTTTTTGCATGCATACAGTTTAGATGCATAATATTAATTATACAGATTTTTTTTTTTTATTTCATTTTTTTGGTACCAGGGGCAATGACTAGCCAATACTCTCACACTCTCCATGCTGGAGAGGACAGGAAATTATTGAAGAGCAATGATCTGCTGACCTCACCAGTGGAGGAAGGACAGGTCTTCCAATGCAATAGGGATCTATCCAAAAATATAGCGGCCAGTCCATACACACCATGTTATCCCTATTCAGATTGCAGTAACCTCTAGTCTAATACACCATTAGAGGAAGGTTGTAATTGAGCTGGTTAAAAATAAATGCACGGTGCTATGATTAAAAATGTCAGGTCATCAGTAATTTGCATGGGGAGGGGAGAGGGAGTGTGTGTTGGTGTTGGGGGGGTGGTGGCTATGCACATTTCATTGCTGCTCTATTCTAGGGTGAAATACTTAAGCATCTGCTAGATCATAGCAACAATCTTACATACCTATAGCCCCCTCCCCTTCTTTATATGAACCCTTAGCCCCCCCCCCCCCCTTCAAAGCTGCAGCCACCTTTTTTTTTTGCAAGAGAATTTGGTGACAGTAGGAAAAGCAGCTGATGTGAGGATGAAAGGAAGCAATGAGGAGGAGGGGGGTGGCTCACAAAGAGTAATTGGATCTGATCTTCCTTAAATAAAACCGTATACAGCAAAGGTCTAAATAAGCTTATGACTAAGATGTAGAATCAGAAGATACAAGCCCAGTACTCCAAGACTCCATAGAATACAACAAGGCAATGTATCCACACATCATGTATTTATAAATAGTAAATAGATACAATGTATCCACACAATCCAATTTTTAAAATAGATACAATGTATCCGGGACTCTAGATCTATGCTCAGCAGAATCGGAAATTGCAGCACAATAGAGATGGATTTGGAATTTGATATAATGTATCTATATTTGTCTTGATATAATGTATCCACACACCGTCTCTAGCCATGCATCTGTTTGTCATGATACATAAATACAAATGTCACCTCATTCAGATGATTGGCTGGATGATTTGTTCCGTCTCATACATTGTATCCATGCAGAATATTACATGTCTTTCGAGATGGATACAATGTATTCCATAGAGCAGATATACTCTGTGTATCTATAAATAGATACAGGGCACACAAGAAGAAGATTGCAGACCTCAAGGCACTGGCTGATCAACATAGCTGCCCTTCTCCCTCCCTCCCATAGCATTCAGTACATTCAGTGCATCCCCACTCCCCACATCCCAAAACAAGAATCCCACCACCACCACCATTGCCATACCTCGGTTCCGTACAGAGCCAAAGACTGGAAGAACAAGATATCCTACGTGGACTAACACCATGCTGGCAGAGACAGTGCTTGCAACCCCTGGTGCTGATCACTGTGACTATATGGAGAGGCTGATCCTAGTTGCGTGCTCCTACTGCTGGCTAGGAGACAGATGGCCCATTGGTAATGGTCCTTTCAAATCCCCCCTATATACATTCAAATGTGCTGCAGCTGCCTCAACACAAAGGGAGGGGGCTTGGAGCTACCTTCTCCAGCTCCCCTAAGACAAAGCAGCCCAACCAATGAGCTGGGAGCTGGGGGCAGGGCGTGCAAGCTCCCTGCAGTCTGTCTGGGTTAGCTTGTTTCATTGCATTGGATTTATTATCTCTTCTCTTCTTATTTTCTAAAAAATATGGTTAATAAAACATTGACTTGGGTCAAGGGACATTCAGCTGGTGCTGAGGCGGTGGCGGCGTACCCAGTGCGCCCCATCCGGAAGCCTGACCCACATATCTGACACTGGGGTTGTATTTATAGGAAGGGTATAGAGGCCATATAGAGCGCTGGAATGGCTGCTGCAGACACTCTTGGGATCCGCTGTCAGTCAATGTAAGGTTTCTTTCCCGCTTGGCTGCTTGTCACTCCTCAGGATTATTGGCCTGGAGTTATAATTGAATCTGACAATATTTCAGATGACTTAGAAGAGTTCAGACTATGAGGTTACGAGGGATTTTGTAAATTGTTTTTGAAACACTGGCGGCACAATGTAAACATAACAATGGGAGGGGGGTGTATATATATATATATATATACAGGATCAGAACCCTAGTACTGTGCTTGTATACTTATACACAGGATGGAAGGTAACTAAAAATAGGAAGCGAAAATAACCACTCAAAGGGCAAAAAAGGACATAAAGGCGGATGATCAATTGATGAGGATATACTAAGTGTAGGGCCAGCGCCAGCACTGGGCATACCCGGTTAAGGGCCGGGGCCCAGGGTGGCTGGGGGGCCCATATAAGGTTTTACATAAGGAATCCATAGGGGTGAGGGAGGCTTTATATAAAATACCCATGAGGGAGATGTTTGGAATGATAAACTAGGGAAGATTTAAAAAAACTGGAGACTATTTTAGTTTCCTAATTTTTTAATGCCGTCATGTGAGTTCATTGCAAAGGGGCCCACTGAGGCTCTGTCACCCAGGGGCTCACTGAGGCTCTGCCACCCAGGGGCCCACTGAGGCTCTGTCACCCAGGGGCTCACTGAGGCTCTGTCTCCCAGGGGCTCACTGAGGCTCTGTCACCCAGGGGCTCACTGAGGCTCTGTCACCCAGGGGCTCACTGAGGCTCTGTCTCCCAGGGATCTACTGAGGCTCTATCACCCAGGGGCTCACTGAGGCTCTGTCTCCCAGGGATCTACTGAGGCTCTGTCACCCAGGGGCTCACTGAGGCTCTGTCTCCCAGGGATCTACTGAGGCTCTGTCACCCAGGGGCTCACTGAGGCTCTGTGACCCAGGGGCCCACTAAGGCTCTGTCACCCAGGGGCCCACTGAGGCTCTGTCACCCAGGGGCCCGATGAGGCCCTGTCACCCAGGGGCCCACTGAGGCCCACAGATTTTATTTTTATTAAAACTGCTACAACTTTAGAGTGTGACATGCCTCTTCATCATATATATTGTGGACTTGTTCAGCAGTAATCACTCATGTGATGTAAGTCCGAAAAAACCACTTTGTATATATAAACAGAATAGGAGTCTTAGTACTGTGCTGTGTCCATATTTACAGGATAGAAGTAGTAGTACTGTACCCATATATACAGGATAAGTGTAGTAGTACTGTGCTGTGCCCATATATACAGGATAGGAGTAGTAGTACTGTGCTGTGCCCATATATACAGGATAGGAGTAGTAGTACTGTGCTGTGTCCATATATACAGGATAGAAGTAGTAGTACTGTGCCCATATACAGGATAGGAGTAGTAGTACTGTGCTGTGTCCATATATACAGGATAGAAGTAGTAGTACTGTGCTGTGCCCATATATACATGATAGGAGTAGTAATACTGTGCTGTGCCCATATATACAGGATAGGAGTAGTAATACTGTGCTGTGCCCATATATACAGGATAGGAGTAGTAGTACTGTGCTGTGCCCATATATACAGGATAGGAGTAGTAATACTGTGCTGTGCCCATATATACAGGATAGGAGTAGTAATACTGTGCTGTGCTCATATATACAGGATAGGAGTAGTAGTACTGTGCTGTGCCCATATATACAGGATAGGAGTAGCAGTACTGTGCTGTGCCCATATATACAGGATAGGAGTAGTAGTACTGTGCTGTGCCCATATATACAGGATAGGAGTAGTAGTACTGTGCTGTGTCCATATATACAGGATAGGATTAGTAGTACTGTGTTGTGCCCATGTATACAGGATAGGTGTAGTAGTACTGTGCTGTGCCCATATATACAGGATAGGAGTAGTAGTACTGTGCTGTGCCCATATATACAGGATAGGAGTAGTAGTACTGTGCTGTGCCCATATATACAGGATAGGAGTAGTAGTACTGTGCTGTGCCCATATATACAGGATAGGATTAGTAGTACTGTGCTGTGCTCATATATACAGGATAGGAGTAGTAGTACTGTGCTGTGCCCATATATACAGTATAGGAGTAGTAGTACTGTGCTGTACCCATATATATACAGGATAGGAGTAGTAGTACTGTGCTGTACCCATATTTATACAGGATAGGATTAGTAGTACTGTGCTGTACCCATATATACAGGGTAAGTGTAGTAGTACCTTGTTGTGTACATATATACAGGATAGGAGTAGTAGTACTGTGCTGTACCCATATATACAGGTTAGAGGTAGTAGTACTGTGTTGTGCCCATATATACAGGATGGGAGTAGTAGTACTGTGCTATGCCCATATATACAGGATAGGAGTAGTAGTACTGTGCTGTGCCCATATATACAGGATAGGAGTAGTAGTACTGTGCTGTGCCCATATATACAGGATAGGAGTAGTAGTACTGTGCTGTGTCCATATATACAGGATATGAGTAGTAGTACTGTGTTGTGCCCATATATACAGGATAGGAGTAGCAGTACTGTGCAGTGCCCATATATACAGGATAGGAGTAGTAGTACTGTGCTGTGTCCATATATACAGGATATGAGTAGTAGTACTGTGTTGTGCCCATATATACAGGATAGGAGTAGCAGTACTGTGCTGTGCCCATATATACAGGATAGGAGTAGCAGTACTGTGCAGTGCCCATATATACAGGATAGGAGTAGTAGTACTGTAGTAGAGTAAGCTCTCTGCTGTCCCTGCTGTGACCAGCGCCTGAGGCAGGCTATTCCACAGATTGACCGTTCTCATAGTAAAAAAGCCCTGTCGCCTCCGGTGATTAAACCTTGTTTTCTTTAAACGGAGACAGTGCCCCCTCGTCTTTTGATTTGATCTAATCTGAAACAATTTACCACCATATTTTTTGTATGGACCATTCATATATTAGGCAAGGCACAAAAAAAGGGAAGAGTTGGTGGAGTAGCACTGTGGTATCCTGGATTGAGATCCGTGTGGGTGCACGCTTCGGGGACTCTGGCTCAGAAGACCCTTACACAAGTAAATCCAACAACGAGGAAGCAGCACTCCGTGATATAATGGTGATATTTATTGCACCAGTGGAAAAAAGATACAACGTTTCAGCTATCTCAATGTAGCCATTTTCAAGTATACCAAACAATGATACAAGGCGGGTTTATATCCCCCGCAGGATGTGACATCATCAGTGAAAAAAACGACCAAACAAATACAATTTAACCCTGTATGGGTGTGTACATCCAATGTGTAACATATATATATGTATTCATGTGCATAAATTGTATAATCCACAATACATAGTATAAATTAAAGTGAAACAACAAGCTACCCGGCGTACCACCAGTTGTCCGTACTATACCACACAGCGCATGTCCAAGAGAGTTGCTAGGTGACCCGACTTAAACAAAGGGCAAATCGCATATTAATAGACTAACCTGCATAGTGCCCAGTACTCGCGACTGATATACCATTACTCATAGGTATTGACAGACCTTGTGCCGATGTAGGAGGGGATCCTGAGGTGACCGGCTGGGATCATGTGACCTCGTTGCGGGATCACGTGCCGCTGAGGTCAACTCGTCTCACAGCGCTGTCTACTACTCAAGAATCCACCATACTCTCGCGAGTAAACATCTGACGGGTCCGTGTTCAACCTAGAGGTGGGTAAGCGCTTTCCTTTGGCTAATGTGCCGGTCAGTCATATGCAGTGTCCATATCTATTTAATACGAAGTGTTCAGATTTCACTGTAAATAATTGTAATAATTCTTGCTTATATAAAGTATCATGGACTGAACACAACTAAAACCTTGTCGGCACCAAAAAGTCCGGACTCTGTGGGTGGCCACAACTCAATTTTATATCTCAACAGATCCTTAGAGATGTGGGCAGTACATAATCAATCTTGTAAGAAGTAGTATCTGGTGGTAAACACTCGGGTGCGGTTGTTTTGACAGCTCCATGTGAATAGTGATCTAAGTGGAAAGAGAAAAAAAAGAGAGAGAGGTCAAAATAATTATCAAAGTAAACACTTCCTTACATCATCCTAAGTGTCATCAGTAGGCTTAGTCGGCATTCGGGGTACACTTAAATCAAGGTGTTAGTATTAAAGTCCAGGTTCAACCCTATCGGTTGTAACGATTTCAATCTAAAAATCCATTCTGTTTCACGTTTCAGTAACATCCTACGTCTGTCCCCCCCTCTCCTAGGTTGGGGTACATGGTCAATGATGCAGAATCTCAGTTGGTGAATGGTATGGCCGCAGTCACTAAAATGTTTGGGTACTGGTAAGTCCAGCTTCTGAGTATTAATGGTCGATCTATGATTGTGTAGCCTCAATCTACATTCTGTAGTCGTTTCTCCCACATACACTTTTGGGCAGGGGCACAATAGAACATAGATGACATGGTCAGACCTACATGTGAGGTGATGTTTGATGTTATATTTCTTACCATCCATTGGGTTAATGAAGACCTCCCCCTTTAACATGTAGCTGCAATTCTCGCAGCTCATACATGGAAAACATCCAGGTTTTAAGGTGGATGCCAAATTGCTCTTATTCTCAATAGAGCCAAGGTCCCCCTTCACCAGTTGATCTTTCAAATTTCTTGAACGCTTATATGAAAAGAGAGGTGGTGCCTGGAATTCTCCAATGTCTCTATAGAAATGAGATAAAATTGGCCAATGTCGTCGGACTATGTTTGCTACATTCTGGCTGTGAGGACCGAATGTCGTCACGAACGGTATTCTGTCTCGTGTATCCCCGTCCTTAGTCTTTGGAGTCAGAAGAGATAATTTATCCAGTCTTTCTGCTCTGTCTCTATGTCGTCTGACTACTTGTGTGGGATATCCCCGAGTAATGAATTTCTCAGACATTTCAGTAAGTCTGTCATTTAGTCGACTTGGATCATCCACTATTCTTCGTACTCGTACCATCTGGCTATACGGAAGGGAGTCAAGTGTTCGTCTGGGGTGTGCACTTTCAAATCTAAGCAAGTTATTGCGGTCAGTGCTCTTGGTGAATAGGTCCGTCTTCAATCTATTGCCTTCAATGTAGACATTCGTGTCCAGAAATTGGATATTGGACTGCGAGAAAGACTTGGTGAATTTAATGTCTGGGTCCACTTGGTTCAAATAGTCAAAAAAGGTCAGGAAGGTATCAGTATCTCCTACCCAAATTAGGAAAATGTCATCGATGAACCTAACCCACTTTAGTACATGTACATAAAGTGGGGAGGTATAAATCAATGTTTCTTCCATGTCTGCCATAAAGATATTGGCATACGTGGGGGCCATATTGGCCCCCATTGCCGTACCTCTTAACTGCAAAAAATACTCATTACCAAACAAAAAATGGTTACATGACAATATGATCTCAAGCAGATCCACAATAAACCTCTGGCACCGTTTCGGGGAGTCAGTTAAGGCTAACGCCTTTTCTACTGCACGTATCCCTCGTTCATGACTAATACTGGTATACAAGCTGGACACATCAAATGATGCTAAAATGGCATCTGGGGGGATCTCGATGTCCTGAATTTTGGTCAGAAAATCAGAGGTGTCCCGAATAAACGACCTAGATGATGTGGCCAGGTTGTGTAATGATTTCTCCACAAGTATGGCTGCAGGGGACAAAATTGAGTTCCTCCCCGATACGATGGGCCTACCAGGGGGGTCCTCAAGCCTCTTGTGGATTTTGGGTAGGCAATATAGTATCGGGGTGACTGGTTTTTCAGGTAATAGGAATTTATGAGTGGCCTTGTCAATTGTGTCATTGGCATATGCGTTGTCAACCAATACCCTCAGTCTCTTAGTAATCCAAGGTAATGGATTTTCAGATAACCTTTTATATACCGTCTCATCTGCTAGTTGGCGTTGTATCTCATGTACATAACTACCCCTATCCATGACGACAATTGCTCCGCCTTTGTCGGCCGGTTTGATCACCAATTTGTCGTCATGGATGAGATCACATAAAGCCATCCTAGCAGATCTAGATAAATTATTACGTATTCGTGGGTGAGGGGTTAACCCATCTCTCAACTGTAAGACCTGAATATCACTTTTTACCAGCGAAGTAAATGTCTCAATAGCACTTGAGTTAACAAAGGGTACAAAATCACTTTTGTTATAAAGACCTAAATCCCGTAAACACAAATCAGGTTTAGATCCAGTTGTGTTAATCGACTCGACTGGAGGTTGTTGCTGAGAAAACCACACTTTGAGTTTGACTGATCGGAGAAATCGTGCAATCTCGCCTTCAAATTTCAACCAATCAGTATCCCCAGTCGGACAGAAAGACAAACCCTTGTTTAACAATTTCAGTTGTAAATCTGATAATGTATGAGATGATATATTTACCACTAAGTCTCTAGGGGTCTTGTATGAGCTGCGAGAATTGCAGCTACATGTTAAAGGGGGAGGTCTTCATTAACCCAATGGATGGTAAGAAATATAACATCAAACATCACCTCACATGTAGGTCTGACCATGTCATCTATGTTCTATTGTGCCCCTGCCCAAAAGTGTATGTGGGAGAAACGACTACAGAATGTAGATTGAGGCTACACAATCATAGATCGACCATTAATACTCAGAAGCTGGACTTACCAGTACCCAAACATTTTAGTGACTGCGGCCATACCATTCACCAACTGAGATTCTGCATCATTGACCATGTACCCCAACCTAGGAGAGGGGGGGACAGACGTAGGATGTTACTGAAACGTGAAACAGAATGGATTTTTAGATTGAAATCGTTACAACCGATAGGGTTGAACCTGGACTTTAATACTAACACCTTGATTTAAGTGTACCCCGAATGCCGACTAAGCCTACTGATGACACTTAGGATGATGTAAGGAAGTGTTTACTTTGATAATTATTTTGACCTCTCTCTCTTTTTTTTCTCTTTCCACTTAGATCACTATTCACATGGAGCTGTCAAAACAACCGCACCCGAGTGTTTACCACCAGATACTACTTCTTACAAGATTGATTATGTACTGCCCACATCTCTAAGGATCTGTTGAGATATAAAATTGAGTTGTGGCCACCCACAGAGTCCGGACTTTTTGGTGCCGACAAGGTTTTAGTTGTGTTCAGTCCATGATACTTTATATAAGCAAGAATTATTACAATTATTTACAGTGAAATCTGAACACTTCGTATTAAATAGATATGGACACTGCATATGACTGACCGGCACATTAGCCAAAGGAAAGCGCTTACCCACCTCTAGGTTGAACACGGACCCGTCAGATGTTTACTCGCGAGAGTATGGTGGATTCTTGAGTAGTAGACAGCGCTGTGAGACGAGTTGACCTCAGCGGCACGTGATCCCGCAACGAGGTCACATGATCCCAGCCGGTCACCTCAGGATCCCCTCCTACATCGGCACAAGGTCTGTCAATACCTATGAGTAATGGTATATCAGTCGCGAGTACTGGGCACTATGCAGGTTAGTCTATTAATATGCGATTTGCCCTTTGTTTAAGTCGGGTCACCTAGCAACTCTCTTGGACATGCGCTGTGTGGTATAGTACGGACAACTGGTGGTACGCCGGGTAGCTTGTTGTTTCACTTTAATTTATACTATGTATTGTGGATTATACAATTTATGCACATGAATACATATATATATGTTACACATTGGATGTACACACCCATACAGGGTTAAATTGTATTTGTTTGGTCGTTTTTTTCACTGATGATGTCACATCCTGCGGGGGATATAAACCCGCCTTGTATCATTGTTTGGTATACTTGAAAATGGCTACATTGAGATAGCTGAAACGTTGTATCTTTTTTCCACTGGTGCAATAAATATCACCATTATATCACGGAGTGCTGCTGACCATTCATATATTTATATAGATTAATCATGTCCCCTCGTAGTCGTCTCTTTTCCAGACTAAATAAATCTAGTTGTTATAATCTTTCCTCATAACTGAGACCCTCCATACCCCTTATCATTTTTGTGGCTCTACGTTGAACCCTCTCCAGCTCCAGGGCCTCCTTTTTATGGACCGGTGCCCAGAACTGGACAGCATATTCCAGGTGTGTCCGAACCAATGCCTTGTACAGTGGTAATATTACATCCCTATCACGGGAGTCCAGATCACTTTTGATACATGACAAGATCCTACTGGCTTTAGAGGCAGCTGATTGACATTGCACTGTACTGTGCCCATATATACAGGATAAGTGTAGTAGTACTGTGCTGTGCCCATATATATATATGCCCATATATATATATATACTGTGCTGTAGCCATATATACAGGATAAGTGTAGTAGTACTGTGTTGTGCACACATTTGGAGAATAAGAGTAGTAGTACTGTACCCATATATACTGGGCAGGAGTAGTAGTTGTACTGTGCTATCTACAGGATGAAGAATAACCTGGGGTTGAAGTAAGAGTCCTACGTGAGTGTGAAAAAGAGGTAGACACAGAAAGCTTAGTGTAAAATGCCCCTATGTGGGTATAGACAATACAATACATGCAGTCACCTGGTGCATGGAGTGCTGACGTATGATAATTGTGCCCCACTGTGTGCTGCTGCATTCAACTCTAGCTGAGTCCAGAGGATGCAGAAAGAGTTGAAGTTGGGACTGACAGGGGGCCCCTTCTACCATAGACCCTGGTGCAGCTGACCTCTTTTCCCTTTTGTTAACACTGCCCTGTTTTTGATAAACATTTGTGAGAGACCAGGATGAAAACCTGATCTAGAATAAGGAGAGAACTCTAGGAGACATAAAATGGCACTGAAAGTAGTAGATATATGTTACAATAACCATATGTATGACATTTAGGACCCTCCCCATCAATTAGGACTCTCCCATCAAAAACCATCCTGATAAACCAGGGACATTACTCATAGATCCAGGAACTGTGACTGTGGTAATCTTCTTTATTTGTTATTCATGGCCTCTTGCCCTCTAAAATCAGCTTTTATAATTATTCTAATGAACTTGAAGGGCTTAGGGGGGTGGGATTGTTGTTATCAGAGCCCCTCTCTGCTGTAACTTCGCAGGCTGTTACCCTGTGCAGGAACACTTCCCATCTCCTACTATGTGAGATCACAGCAGGTAGAGGGAGGGGGAAGTGCTGAGTAAGCAGAAGGGAGGGGGAGACAGTGAAACAATCTATGAAGCTGCAGCATGGAGGGGCTCTGGTAACACCCTAAGGAGCCCTTTAGACTCATTAGAATAAATTCAAAAGTTGACTTTAGTAGTTAGTGAGGCCATGGATAACAAGTATAAGAAGATACCACAGTCCCGGTGCCTGGATCTATGAGTAATGTCCCTGGTTTATCAGGATGGATTGTGATGGGAGATTTCCTTTAAGTGAATCTTATGAGCCTCAGCACACATTCTGTATGGGGTGGTTCTCAGGCAACATGTCCAGCCAAAATAGTTACATCCAGATCTGAATAAACCTGCGACGGCTATATTGTCATAGTGACATGTAATCCTAAGGGCAAGGGCATCCGCAGGTAATACCACACGGAGACAACTTCCTGAAACAACCAACATTGCATATCCATTTAAAGGGCTTCTCCACTGACATTAACATTACATTAAAGGGCCACAATATGGTCACATTCAGTTCTACTTATTAAATGTAGTTTGCTATGAATTTCGAGACTTGTAAAACATAATACACGGAATACATGACACTTTCCATTACTATGTGTACCAGTGTTACTGGCCAATCCATAATTATCAGTATATTATACTATGTCTCACCCTCTAATGGACTGTATATTAGCTGCCAAGAGGAGGGGAAATAACTACTGTCAGCACATTTGTGAACTACAAGAAAAGTCTTCTAGGTTTAGCTATTGATTTCTGCTCCTAGGGATAGAATGTAACAGCTGTAATACTGGCTTAGAGGATTAGTACTTTATTATTGCCCCCTATGGTCTAGAATATTGCGTCTTATATCATATAATGTGTACAAGAATAAAACTATCATAGAACCTTAAAATTACTACGTGAATAGTTCAGCCTATATATCTCCGATAATACTGCTCATTATACATAAATATTATTACTATAGCATCACCTCCTATGTACAAGAATATAACTACTATAATACTGCCCCCTATATACAAGAATATAACTACTATAATACTGCCCCTATGTACAAGAATATAACTACTATAATACTGCCCCCTATGTACAAGAATATAACTACTATAATACTGCCGCCTATGTACAAGAATATAACTACTATAAAACTGCCCCCTATGTACAAGAATATAACTACTATAATACTGCCCCCTATGTACAAGAATATAACTACTATAATACTGCCCCCTATGTACAGGAATATAACTACTATAATACTGCCCCCTATGTACAGGAATATAACTACTATAATACTGCCCCCTATGTACAGGAATATAACTACTAAAATACTACCCCCTATGTACAAGAATATAACTACTATAATACTGCCCCCTATGTACAAGAATATAACTACTATAATACTGCCCCCTATGTACAAGAATATAACTACTATAATACTGCCCCCTATGTACAAGAATATAACTACTATAATACTGCCCCCTATGTACAAGAATATAACTACTATAATACTGCCCCCTATGTACAAGAATATAACTACTATAATACTGCCCTCTATGTACAAGAATATAACTACTATAATACTGACCCCTATGTACAGGAATATAACTACTATAATACTGCCCCCTATGTACAAGAATATAACTACTATAATACTGCCCCCTATGTACAAGAATATAACTACTATAATACTGCCCCTATGTACAGGAATATAACTACTATAATACTACCCCCTATGTACAGGAATATAACTACTATAATACTACCCCCTATGTACAAGAATATAACTACTATAAAACTGCCCCCTATGTACAAGAATATAACTACTATAATACTGCCCTCTATGTACAAGAATATAACTACTATAATTCTGCCCCCTATGTACAAGAATATAACTACTATAATACTGCCCCCTATGTACAAGAATATAACTACTATAATACTGCCCCCTATGTACAAGAATATAACTACTATAATACTGCCCTCTATGTACAAGAATATAACTACTATAATACTGCCCCCTATGTACAGGAATATAACTACTATAATACTGCCCCCTATGTACAAGAATATAACTACTATAATACTGCCCCCTATGTACAGGAATATAACTACTATAATACTGCCCCCTATGTACAGGAATATAACTACTATAATACTGCCCCCTATGTACAGGAATATAACTACTAAAATACTACCCCCTATGTACAAGAATATAACTACTATAATACTGCCCCCTATGTACAAGAATATAACTACTATAATACTGCCCCCTATGTACAAGAATATAACTACTATAATACTGCCCCCTATGTACAAGAATATAACTACTATAATACTGCCCCCTATGTACAAGAATATAACTACTATAATACTGCCCCCTATGTACAAGAATATAACTACTATAATACTGCCCTCTATGTACAAGAATATAACTACTATAATACTGACCCCTATGTACAGGAATATAACTACTATAATACTGCCCCCTATGTACAAGAATATAACTACTATAATACTGCCCCCTATGTACAAGAATATAACTACTATAATACTGCCCCTATGTACAGGAATATAACTACTATAATACTACCCCCTATGTACAGGAATATAACTACTATAATACTACCCCCTATGTACAAGAATATAACTACTATAAAACTGCCCCCTATGTACAAGAATATAACTACTATAATACTGCCCTCTATGTACAAGAATATAACTACTATAATTCTGCCCCCTATGTACAAGAATATAACTACTATAATACTGCCCCCTATGTACAAGAATATAACTACTATAATACTGCCCCCTATGTACAAGAATATAACTACTATAATACTGCCCTCTATGTACAAGAATATAACTACTATAATACTGCCCCCTATGTACAGGAATATAACTACTATAATACTGCCCCCTATGTACAAGAATATAACTACTATAATTCTGCCCCCTATGTACAAGAATATAACTACTATAATACTGCCCCCTATGTACAAGAATATAACTACTATAATACTGCCCCCTATGTACAAGAATATAACTACTATAATACTGCCCTCTATGTACAAGAATATAACTACTATAATACTGCCCCCTATGTACAGGAATATAACTACTATAATACTGCCCCCTATGTACAAGAATATAACTACTATAATACTGCCCCCTATGTACAAGAATATAACTACTATAATACTGCCCCCTATGTACAAGAATATAACTACTATAATACTGCCCTCTATGTACAAGAATATAACTACTATAATACTGCCCCCTATGTACAGGAATATAACTACTATAATACTGCCCCCTATGTACAAGAATATAACTACTATAATACTGCCCCCTATGTACAAGAATATAACTACTATAATACTGCCCCTATGTACAGGAATATAACTACTATAATACTACCCCCTATGTACAGGAATATAACTACTATAATACTACCCCCTATGTACAAGAATATAACTACTATAAAACTGCCCCCTATGTACAAGAATATAACTACTATAATACTGCCCCCTATGTACAAGAATATAACTACTATAATACTGCCCCCTATGTACAAGAATATAACTACTATAATACTGCCCCCTATGCACAGGAAAATAACTACTAAAATACTACCCCCTATGTACAAGAATATAACTACTATAATACTGCCCCCTATGTACAAGAATATAACTACTATAATACTGCCCCCTATGTACAAGAATATAACTACTATAATACTGCCCCCTATGTACAAGAATATAACTACTATAATACTGCCCCCTATGTACAGGAATATAACTACTATAATACTGCCCCCTATGTACAAGAATATAACTACTATAATACTGTCCCCTATGTACAAGAATATAACTACTATAATACTGCCCCCTATGTACAGGAATATAACTACTATAATACTGCCCACTATGTACAAGAATATAACTACTATAATACTGCCCCCCTATGTACAGGAATATAACTACTATAATACTGCCCCTATGTACAAGAATATAACTACTATAATACTGCCCCCTATGTACAAGAATATAACTACTATAATACTGCCCCCTATGTACAAGAATATAACTACTATATTACTGCCCCCTATGTACAAGAATATAACTACTATAATACTGCCCCCTATGTACAAGAATATAACTACTATAATACTGCCCCCTATGTACAAGAATATAACTACTATAATACTGCCCCTATGTACAAGAATATAACTACTATAATACTGCTCCCTATGTACAGGAATATAACTACTATAATACTGCCCCCTATGTACAAGAATATAACTACTATAATACTGCCCCCTATGTACAAGAATATAACTACTATAATACTGCCCCTATGTACAAGAATATAACTACTATAATACTGCCCCCTATGTACAAGAATATAACTACTATAATACTGCCCCCTATGTACAAGAATATAACTACTATAATACTGCCCCCTATGTACAAGAATATAACTACTATAATACTGCCCCCTATGTACAAGAATATAACTACTATAATACTGCCCCCTATGTACAAGAATATAACTACTATAATACTGCCCCCTATGTACAAGAATATAACTACTATAATACTGTCCCCTATGTGCAAGAATATAACTACTATAATACTGCCCCCTATGTACAGGAATATAACTACTATAATACTGCCCCCTATGTACAAGAATATAACTACTATAATACTGTCCCCTATGTGCAAGAATATAACTACTATGATACTGCCCCCTATGTACAAGAATATAACTACTATAATACTGCCCCCTATGTACAGGAATATAACTACTATAATACTGTCCCCTATGTACAAGAATATAACTACTATAATACTGCCCCCTATGTACAAGAATATAACTACTATAATACTGTCCCCTATGTACAAGAATATAACTACTATAATACTGTCCCCTATGTACACGAATATAACTACTATAATACTGCCCCCTAAGTACAAGAATATAACTACTATAATACTGCCCCCTATGTACAAGAATATAATATATAATATACAAGGCTGTCTGTACATTGGGGCACTGGGGAGTCTGTGTATATAGTGGGGCACTATGTAAGGCTGTGTATACAGTGAGGCACTGGGGGAGGCTGTGTATACAGTGGGGCACTGGGGGAGGCTGTGTATACAGTGGGGCACTGGGGGAGGATGTGTGTCCAGTGGGGCACTGGGGGAGGCTGTGTGTACAGTGGGGCACTGGGGGAGGCTGTGTGTACAGTGGGGCACTGGGGGAGGCTGTCTGTACATTGAGGCACTGGGGGAGGCTGTGTATACAGTGGGGCACTATATAAGGCTGTGTATACAGTGAGGCACTGGGGGAGGCTGTATATACACTGGGGCACTGGGGGAGGCTTTGTATACAGTGGGGCACTGGGGGAGGCTGTGTATACAGTGGGGCACTGGATGAGGCTGTGTATATAGTGGGGCACTAGGGTAGGCTGTGTATACAGTGGGGCACTGGGTGAGGCTGTGTATACAGTGGGGCACTGGGAGAGGCTGTGTATACAGTGGGGCACTGGGGGAGGCTGTGTATTCAGTGGGGCACTGGGGGAGGCTGTGTATACAGTGGGGCACTGGAAGAGGCTGTGTATACAGTGGGGCACTGGGGGAGGCTGTGTGTACAGTGGGGCACTGGGGGAGGCTGTGTGTACAGTGGGGCACTGGGGGAGGCTGTCTGTACATTGGGGCACTGGGAGAGGCTGTGTATACTTTGGGGCACAGGGGAGGCTGTGTATACAGTGGGGCACTGGGGGAGGCTGTGTATACAGTGGGGCACTGGGGGAGGCTGTGTATACAGTTGGGCACTGGGGGAGGCTGTGTATATAGTGGGGCACTGGGGGAGGCTGTGTATACAGTGGGGCACTGAAAGAGGCTGTGTATATAGTGGGGTACTGGGGGAGGCTGTGTATACAGTGGGGCACTGGGGGAGGCTGTGTGTACAATGGGGCACTGGGGGAGGCTGTGTATACAGTGGGGCACTGGGGGAGGCTGTGTGTACAGTGGGTCACTGGGGGAGGCTGTCTGTACATTGGGGCACTGGGGGAGGCTCTGTATACTTTGGGGCACAGGGGAGGCTCTGTATATAGTGGGGCTCTGGTGGATGCTTTGTATATAGTGGGGCACTGGGGGAGACTGTTATACTGGGGAAGGTTGTGTATACTGGGGCAGTTGTGTACCACTGGATGGAGGCTGTGTGTACTGTGGGGCATTGGGGGAGGCTGTTATACTGGGGAAGGTTGTGTACCACTGGATGGAGGCTGTGTATACAGTGGGGCACTGGGGGAGGCTGTGTATACAGTGGGGCACTGGGGGAGGCTGTGTATACAGTGGGGCACTGGGGGAGGCTGTGTATACAGTGGGGCACTGGGGGAGGCTGTGTATACAGTGGGGCACTGGATGGAGGCTGTGTGTACTGTGGGGCACTGGATGGAGGCTGTGTGTACTGTGGGGCATTGGGGGAGGCTGTTATACTGGGGAAGGTTGTGTACCACTGGATGGAGGCTGTGTGTACTGTGGGGCATTGGGGGAGGCTGTTATACTGGGGAAGGTTGTGTACCACTGGATGGAGGCTGTGTATACAGTGGGGCACTGGGGGAGGCTGTGTATACAGTGGGGCACTGGGGGAGGCTGTGTATACAGTGGGGCACTGGGGGAGGCTGTGTATACAGTGGGGCACTGGGGGAGGCTGTGTATACAGTGGGGCACTGGATGGAGGCTGTGTGTACTGTGGGGCACTGGATGGAGGCTGTGTGTACTGTGGGGCATTGGGGGAGGCTGTTATACTGGGGAAGGTTGTGTACCACTGGATGGAGGCTGTGTGTACTGTGGGGCATTGGGGGAGGCTGTTATACTGGGGAAGGTTGTGTACCACTGGATGGAGGCTGTGTATACAGTGGGGCACTGGGGGAGGCTGTGTATACAGTGGGGCACTGGGGGAGGCTGTGTATACAGTGGGGCACTGGATGGAGGCTGTGTGTACTGTGGGGCATTGGGGCAGGGTGGGTATACTTGGGGAGGCTTTCTCTTTTGGGGGTACTGTTTCTCTATATACTGTCTATGGGGAACCTGTATATAGGGGTCTCATTTTCAATTCTCGTGTCAGGCAGAGAAAAGGCCAGAATCTGCCCCGGCTACCGCTGTAGTTACACTCCTGCATACGGGGTTAATCAGTGGAGCACAAATGTGAAATGATAGGAGCACATCAATTCCCAAAAATTGGTCAGAAATTGGACAACCCCTGCTGATAGGCGTCATGTCTGGAGAGCTCATGATCCAAAATCAAGTGACTACTAATACTCTGGTAACACCCCCAGAGCCCTTCTAGATCTTTAACATAATTTTAACCATTGATTTTAGAAGGAAGGAGACAATGGATAACAAATATAAGAAGATACCACAGTCGGATTTTGATGGTAGATTCCCTTTAATAAACCTGCAGTGGTGTCACTGGGTTATTAAAGATCTTGTTTTTTACTTTTTCCTCCTTGCCTTCTTTGTTCCCACAGTTGCAGCCTTGTTTTTTTGTTGAATTAGTTGTATTTTTTATGGGCACCATAGAGCACATTTACTTACCCGTCCCCGCAGTTCACAGAAAGTGCATTGTCCGTGCATAATGCGCTGCGCGGCGATTCACTAAGATCATGCGCCCGATATCCGACAGAGTTCACCTTCTTCTTCCTGGTGCATGTAAGTGCATTGTGTTGCAAAAAAATTAAGTTATGTTGTATATAAGAAATAAGATTGCTGTCCTTGGATACGACCACCTGTGTTGAAGTGATTGCACAAAGAACAAATAGCTTTTGTATATGAAATGTCGGGGAGTTACTGCATGTCCCACAGTCGTCCTTTGGTGATGATCCCTGAATCCAGGTGGAGGAAGAGCTCAATAGCGCATGTGTGACCCCTGCTGGAAGAGTGGGGGGTGGTCGTATCCAGGGGCGACTATATTTTTTCTAAGGGGCAACTTATTTGTATGCACCGATACTGATTATGTTTATTTTGTACTCCTTAGGTTTTCTATTTATGTACAGGGACTGGGAAGGGGGCAATTTTATTTTTCTTTAAAAACTTTCTGGAGATACAGATGTACGTCAGATGTTGGAGAGGGAGTGGAGAGACTCGTCATGGATTAGGGTGTCAAGAAATCTACATAGTCAATGTACTTGTCCCAGGCATCACCTCTCCTTCACAGATGGTCCCATCTATCATTTTTAGGGCCATCTGTATCCACCACAGCCATCTGCCCCTTCCTGGTAGTCATTGTTAACCTCTGACCTTGGAGACTACCTAAGACCCTACTTCCACACCATCAGGGTAATGAGATTATTGCAGTTCATGTCAATGGAAATCACCCTCAATGTTTCATACTTCCTAGAATATTAAAAACGTTATGTATTGTCCCTGGAGAGATGTGTAATCATGCTTCTGTGTATGTTGTTAGTAGCAGCTGGACTGTTATACATGGATTTATATTCCAGGATTGTAACTTCTCCAATGAGGAAATGTTCTCACACTGCTGTGCTCTGGGCAATTAGTCTTATGTATTGTCCCTGGAGAGATGTGTAATCATGCTTCTGTGTGTGTTGTTGGTAGCAGCTGGACCATGATGTGAATTTTTTTTCCAGGATTGTAGCTCCTGCAAGTGTGCTGGGGGTGTGTCCTCACACTGCTGTGCTCTTATCTTTATGATTTGGACTGTTTTACATCCCCTCCTTGCTGTGTGTAAAAGTTGAACCAGGCTGATGGTTAAATATTCACTAAGATCAGAGGGGAGTGACTGCGATGTAGCTTAACCGGTTAAGGACCGGGCCCTTTCCTGTTTTTTCATTTCCATTTTTCACTCCCCACATTCAAAAATCTATCACTTTTTTATTTTTACACGTAAAAAGCTATGTGATGGCTCGTTTTTTGCGTAACAAATTGTACTTCATAGTGATGGTATTAAATATTCCATGCCAGGTACTGGGAAGCGGGAAAAAAATTCCAAATGCAGTGAAAATGGTGAAAAAACACATTTGTGTCGTATTCTTGTGGACTTGGATATTACGGCTTTCACTTCACACCACAAATGACACATCTGATTTATTCTTTGGGTCAGTACGATTACAGGGATACCAAATTTGTATAGGTTTTATAATGTTTTCATACATTTACAAAAATTAAAACCTCATGAACAAAAATTTTTTTTTTATTTTGCCGTCTTCTTGTGCTTATAACTTTTTCATACTTTGGTGTATGGAGTTGAGGGTGGTGTCATCTTTTGCGACTTTTGATGATGTTTTCAATGATATTATTTTTAGGACTGTACGACCTTTTGATCACTTTTTATAGAATTTTTAATTTTTTTTAAATGGCAAAAAAGTGCCAGTTTTGACTTTGGACGCGATTTTCCGTTACGGGGTTAAACGCAGTGAAAAACCGTTATTATATTTTGATAGATCAGGCATTTTTGGACGCGGCGATACCTAATGTGTTTATGATTTTTACTGTTTATTTATATTTATATCAGTTCTAGGGAAAGGGGGGTGATTTGAATTTTTAGGTTTTTTTATTATAATTTTTTTTTTTTTACTTTTTTTTAATTTTTATTTTTACTATTTTTCAGACTCCCTAGGGTACTTTAACCCTAGGTTGTCTGATCGATCCTACCATATACTGCCATACTACAGTATGGCAGTATATGGGGATTTTACTCCTCATACATTACAATGTGCTGATAGCACATTGTAATGAATGGGTTAACCTGAAGTAGCTTCGGGTCTTCGTGAGACCCGAAGCTACCATGGCAACGGATCGCCGCTCCCCGATGACGTCACGGGGAGCGGCGATCCTCGGAAAGATGGCGGCGCCCATGCGGCGCAAAGCTGCCGGCGGCGTTCTGCAAGTAAACACCCGCGATCGGTGCCGGCACCGATCGCGGGTGTTACCGGTAAGCCTTTGCTGCAATATGCAGCAGAGACTTACCGGCTATGGAGAGGGCTCGGCCTGCGAGCCCTCTCCATGCATCGGAACGCGACCGCCGCCGTGAATACACGGCGGGCGGTCGCGAACCGGTTAATGCAGAGAGCTCAGAGCACAGCAGTGTGAGGTATGATTACACATTTCTCCTGGAACAATACGTAACACTGGCTGCAGAGAGCACAGAGCACAGCAGTGTGAGGTATGATTACACATTTCTCCTGGAACAATACGTAACACTGGCTGCAGAGAGCACAGAGCACAGCAGTGTGAGAAATGATTACACATCGCCACAGGGACAATACCTAACACTGGCTGCAGAGGGCACAGAGCACAGCAGTGTGAGGTCTGATTACACATCTCTCCAGGGACAATACATAACACTGGCTGCAGAGAGCACAGAGCACAGCAGTGTGAGGTATGATTACACATCTCTCCAGGGACAATACATAACACTGGCTGCAGAGTGCACAGAGCACAGCAGTGTGAAGTCTGATTACACATCTCTCCAGGGACAATACATAACACTGGCTGCAGAGAGCACAGAGCACAGCAGTGTGAGGTCTGATTACACATCTCTCCAGGGACAATACATAACTCTGGCTGCAGAGAGCACAGAACACAGCAGTGTGAGGACTGATTACACATCTCTCCAGGGACAATACATAACAATGGTTGCAGAGAGCACAGAGCACAGCAGTTTGAGGTCTGATTACACATCTCTCCAGGGACAATACATAACACTGGCTGCAGAGAGCACAGAGCACAGCAGTGTGAGGTCTGATTACACATCTCCCCAGGGACAATACTTAACACTGGCTGCAGAGAGCACAGAGCACAGCAGTGTGAGGTCTGATTACACATCTCTCCAGGGACAATACATAACACTGGCTGTAGAGAGCACAGAGCACAGCAGTGTGAGGTCTGATTACACATCTCTCCAGGGACAATACCTAACACTGGCTGCAGAGAGCACAGAGCACAGCAGTGTGAGGTCTGATTACAAATCTCTCCAGGGACAGTACATAACACTGGCTGCAGAGAGCACAGAGAACAGCAGTGTGAGGTCTGATTACACATCTCTCCAGGGACAATACATAACATTGGCTGCAGAGAGCACAGAGCACAGCAGTGTGAGGTCTGATTACACATCTCCCCAGGGACAATACTGAGCACTGGCTGCAGAGAGCACAGAGCACAGCAGTGTGAGGTCTGATTACACATCTCTCTAAGGACAGTACATAACACTGGCTGCAGAGAGCACAGAACACAGCAGTGTGAGGACTGATTACACATCTCTCCAGGGACAATACATAACAATGGTTGCAGAGAGCACAGAGCACAGCAGTTTGAGGTCTGATTACACATCTCTCCAGGGACAATACATAACACTGGCTGCAGAGAGCACAGAGCACAGCAGTGTGAGGTCTGATTACACATCTCCCCAGGGACAATACTTAACACTGGCTGCAGAGAGCACAGAGCACAGCAGTGTGAGGTCTGATTACACATCTCTCCAGGGACAATACATAACACTGGCTGTAGAGAGCACAGAGCACAGCAGTGTGAGGTCTGATTACACATCTCTCCAGGGACAATACCTAACACTGGCTGCAGAGAGCACAGAGCACAGCAGTGTGAGGTCTGATTACAAATCTCTCCAGGGACAGTACATAACACTGGCTGCAGAGAGCACAGAGAACAGCAGTGTGAGGTCTGATTACACATCTCTCCAGGGACAATACATAACATTGGCTGCAGAGAGCACAGAGCACAGCAGTGTGAGGTCTGATTACACATCTCCCCAGGGACAATACTGAGCACTGGCTGCAGAGAGCACAGAGCACAGCAGTGTGAGGTCTGATTACACATCTCTCTAAGGACAGTACATAACACTGGCTGCAGAGAGCACAGAGCACAGCAGTGTGAGGTCTGATTACACATCTCTCCAGGGACAATACATAACATTGGCTGCAGAGAGCACAGAGCACAGCAGCGTGAGGTCTGATTACACAGCTCTCCAGGGACAATACTGAGCACTGGCTGCAGAGAGTACAGAGCACAGCAGTGTGAGGTCTGATTACACATCTCTCTAAGGACCAGGGCCGGATTAAGGGTGGTGGGGGCCCCTGGGCGCAAACTATTAGGGGCCCTTCCAACATTGTTTTTGTTTGGAAGTATATAGCCTGCCAGCCCCCTGTAGTATATAGCCTGCCATAGGGGTCTAGGATGTCAGCTGTGCCATCGCTGGGGGAGATCGCCGATGCACTGTTTTCTGCAGCAGAATGTTGTGATTGGACACTGACAGCGTGACGTCATCACTCGCCGCCGGCGTCCCATCACAACCTGCTGCCAAAACAGTGCAGCGGTGAACTCCTCCAGTGATGGCAGCTGTGTCTCTATAAAAACACCATCATCATCACCAGACCCAGGAATCTTACCCTGAGGAAGAAAGCCGTTGCTTTCCACAACGCGTCGGTGGATATTCCTGTTTGTCCTTCTGGACCATCCGTACCTTGTGGGTGACGTCACCGGTACATCTGTTTTTACTAGTCTGACTTAGCGAAGCTACCGGCCGGGGCTTCGCTATTGCTTGGACTACAACGGGGACTATAGTGTGAACCTGGACCAAAGAAATCACACTGTTGGATTCATTTTGCTGGACCCGCGGAAACCCGCTAGAAGTGGTGCTACAGGTTAGTGTTCCACCAAAACATGACAACTGGTCTTTTTTAGAGATAATCGCAGTGTTAAGAAGTCCAGTCCTTTCCCCCTTGCACAATTCCTTTTTTTTTTTTTTTATAACACACATACACTCACTCTTTCCAGCCAGCGCAGGTATACCTTATCATTGCTCCTTCTAATGAGGAAATTTGTCAAAACAAATCGGTGTTTCAGAAGACTAGAAGGGGTTATACACCAACATCAACATTAGTTTGGACCAATTCAATTTGGACCTCAAGAAAACTTTAAGAAAAATTTGTTAAGGTTTAAGCAAATTGAATCTTGAATGATTTGCTCATCTCCAATTACAGTGAAATGCACGAATGTGTTTATGTGCATTGTTTATGCAGAAAAGTAAAAGAAAAGGATAAAGTAGCAGAAATATTACAATGTTGTATATTGGGTTCTATGTCGCCATTAAATGCCAAATTTAAAGGGGTTGTCCAGGATTAGAAAAACATGGCTGCTTTCTTCCAAAAAACTTCCCCGCATCTGTTCATTGATTGCTTTCAGATAAGCAATTCCTCCACATTATAGTCTAAAAAGCAGCACTGTAAAATGTATAGTGGCTGTTCTGGGTATTGCAGTTTAGCTCCAATCACTAGAATAGAATTAGGATGCAAACTGATCATGTGACTGATGGCCATTATTAGAGAAGAGCGGATCATTCAAGCTTTGCCCAAATTTTTTATTTTTTTTTGTGAGATTCAATTGAGTATTTTATTTTAGAAAAAGGTCCAATCTTGTTTTGTTAACTTTTTACAAATTTAAAAAAAATTCTGTTTTACTAAAATTGTACCAATTTTACCAGAATTAAAAAAAAAAAGTGTTGCTTGACACGCGCTTACCTGCACCCAGGATAGGATGATGAACTCCAGCAAACTCCGGCGGACTTCAGCGCAGCAGCGACACCTGGTGGACATCGTGTGCGCTACCTTGGTGAATTGCCGGAAGACCCGAATCCTCGACAGAGAACGCGCCGCTGGATCCCAACAGGACCGGCTAAGTAAATGTGCCCCAATGTCTGTTACGGGATTGGCCCGGGCTAGTTGCAAGGGGTGTCAATTAGCTGAACAGCCAATCCGGCATTATGTAGGGTCACATGGCCGAACCCTGAAGTCAGGTCCACCCATCACTACTGGTGGGTTTCTAATTTTGATCATGAGTTACTACTGGGACATTGCTGCTAGGAAGCCACCACGCTAGTTGCCTCATTTGAGAACCGTGGAACTGTCAAGCTTGGCTACTCATCACCCGACTCATGAACATCTTAAGTATAACATATTGATGGTGGCTCCTTAGAACCTGTCCTCTGGTGGCCGGCAGTCCAACCATTATCTGACCTTGGAAGAGCAAGGAGGAACAAATCCCACCAAATAATGGAAGACACACGTTAGGCAGATGCTAGGAGGACTCTTCCGAAACCGAATAGTCTGAAGCTGGACCTCCCTCACCCGCCTCCCATTATCTGCAGTTTCTTCTAGAACATGCCCACCCTAATGACCCAACATCCCCCTGAATATATATACAGGACGATGTAATGCCTGGTATCTGAATCTACTGCTGTAGGACCTTATATTAGAACCATATCTGCCTTTTAGCACATTTCTGCTCCCCCCTGAGGGTCTGAGGACCATACGACGGCTCCTCATCCGGTTACACAGGGATCCTATTTTTATACCCTTTCCAGCTGCACCATAAAATAGTGTAATGATATAGTGAAATGTACACTGACACTATGTATAATGTATGTGCACCTGTCATGTCAACCGAGTCCACAACTTTCACTGCTCCATGGGTAAAAGTATCCGAATCTCTGAATTCTACATCCATATGGGCTGGAGGAACTATAAAAGTGACCTCAATAGACCAATAGGACATCACAGGGCAGGAGATGTCCTCCTAGTCCTAGCATCTGCCTAACGTGTGTCTTCCATTATTTGGTGGTGATTTGTTCCTCCAGAGGAAATGTTTTTGCTCTTCGAAGGTCAGATAATGGTTGGACTGCCGGCCACTAGAGGACGGGTTCTAAGGAGCCACCATCAATATGTTATACAGAAGATACACAATATACACAATGTATCATCAATATGGTCAAAGAGGTTCCTTACAAGTTACTAGATGGACTTCAGAGCCATCAGTAGGGGGTTGTCTTCAACTAAACCTTTTGGAGCCCAATATTCTGCAAGAGCTTGGACCTGTCAAAGTAGTCTTTCTCATGTAGAAGGTCCAGGGTCACCCTAATAGAGGCTTTGATATCACACATTGGGGGCTTAGGCTTGTATGTGTCTACTTGACCTTGGCGACCCATGAACTTCTTCTGCCAGTGTTGCTTCAAGAAGTGTTGAGTGACAAGTAGCTAATCAAGTATCCATAGAAGACACCTACCGGCCAATGTAAATCACCACAAACTTCACTGTGCCTTATGGAGGATAACCATCAAGCTTGTGCCTCTAGGGAGTAGGGTTAGTAGTTCCCGACCAGTTGGTTTTGCTGGGCCGTTCTTCTTATCTCACACCAGCAATGTTTGATTGGTGTTAGGATTAGTTTTAAAAATCAGACAAGAATCCTAAATATTTCAAATTATTGGCTTCTTCCTGGTCCAAAATACACAAAACCCAATGGGGGAGATTCATTATGGTTTCTCCACCAGTTTTTTGGTGGAAAGACCATGTGATTCTCCCTTTCCCTGCCAGTTTTGGGCTTTCCCCGGCCCCCACACCCCTATGAACGTGTCAGGGTGAAAGCCTTCACTGTGCCTACATTGCTTTCATTGTGCGCCCCATATGACACCTCTACCTTATTCTACCGGGGTGATCATGAGGATTCTAAATTTATATAGGTTTTAACCCCTTAATGCCGGGGCCCTTTTTCATTTTTCACTCCCCACCTTCAAAATTCTTTAACTTTTTTATTTTCCCATGTACAGAGCTGTGTGACGGCTGGTTTTCTGCATAACAAATTGCACTTCATAGTGACTGTATTTAATATTCCATGCCGTGTACTGGGAAGCAGGAAAAAACTTCCAAATGCAGTGACATTTCTGAAAAAACACATTTGCACCGTTTTCTTGTGGGCTTTAAATTTACAGTTTTCACTCTGCACCCCAAATAACATGTTTACTTTATTCTTTCGGTTGGTCGATTACGGGGATACCAAATTTGTACAGGTTTTATAATGTTTTCATACATCTACAAAAATGAAAACCCCCTGTACAATTTTTTTTTAATTTTGCCAACTTCTGGCGCTAATAACTTTTTTATACTTTGGTGCACGGAGCTGTGGGTGGTGTCATTTTTTGCGACTTTTGATGCTACCATTTTTTGTGACATTTTGATCACTTTTTATAGAATTTTTTTACATTTTATAGAATGGCAGAAAAGTGCCATTGTCAACTTTGGACGCTATTTTCCGTTACGGGGTTAAACTCAGTGAAAAGCGGTTATTATATTTTGATAGATCGGGCATTTTTGGACGCGGCGATACCTAATGTGTTTATGCTTTTAACTTTTTATTAATATTTATATTAGTTCTATGGAAAGGGGGGTGATTTACACTTTTAGTTTTTTTTACTATAATTTTTTTTTATTTTTACTATTTTTCAGAGTCCCTAGGGTACTTTGACTGTATGTTGTCTGATCGATCCTATCATACATAGTCATACTACAGTATGGCAGTATATGGGGATTTTTCACCTCATTCAGTACAATGTGCTGATTGCACATTGTACTCAAAAGGTAAAAACCAGACAGCCTCGGGTCTTTGGAAGACGTCATGGGGAGCGACGATCTTCGCCAAGATGGTGGTGCCCTTTTTTTGAAGCCGCCGGCTGCTTTCCCTACGGCGATCAGTGGGTTAACACTCGCGATTGGTGCTAGCACTGACCACGGGTGTCACGGGTAAGTATTTGCTGCAATATGCAGCAAATACTTACTGGCTATGGAAAAAGCTCAGTCCATGAGCCCTCTCCATGCAACCGCATCCGACGTGCGCCGTACTATTACGTCACATAGGTAGGTAATGGATTAAGTACAGGCGGTCCCCTACTTAAGAACACCCGACTTACAGACAACCCATAGTTACAGACAGACCCCTCTGACCTCTGGTGAAGCTCTCTGGATGTTACTATAGTCCCAGACTGCAATGATCAGCTGTAAAGTGTCTGTAATGAAGCTTTATTCATAATCCTTGGTCCAATTACAGCAAAAAATGTTTAAACTCCAATTGTCACTGGGACAAAATTTTTTTTAGTCTGGATCTACAATGATAAAATATACAGTTTCGACTTACATACAAATTCAACTTAAGAACAAACCTCCGGACCCTATCTTGTACGTAACCCGGGGACTGCCTGTATATAATTCCACATGTGATGATTCATAGTTTTGATGCCTCCAGTGTGAATCTACAATTTTTATAGTTATGAAAATACAGAAAACTCTCTGAATGAGGTTTGTCTAAACTTTTGGTCTATTAATATCTCTGCAGCTCATAGAAGATGATTAAAGTCCCCTACATGGCTCTTATATGTGTTTTGTAGCTGACACTTTCCCTTTAAAATGTTTAATGCGTAATGATTCATACTTCGTACTTCCCCTTTAGGGTCAGTACCTGCTCATCGTCTCTGTGAATCGCCCGTAAGAGGAGAAGGAGCTTTCTCTGATTGATAATTGTAGTTTATTGCCCCGGATTCCTCTCCATCCAGGAGAGAGTGACGAGTGTGGACGAGCGTCTCCGTCCTGATTGGCTGTAATGTTGCGCCGCTCTCAGCATCCAGAGGCTCTCGTCTGCGTCCTGATCATATAATGAAGGGCTAAGTGAAGAACGGCAGCAATCTGCAGCAATTTCAGCTTTTAATATCTGCCTATTACACAACTCAATGTTTTTTTTAGATAATTTCATAGGAAGGATAATGGAAAAATTCTTGAGCACCCTCCGCGCTGGACGTGGACATTGACACTCACCGAAACGCTGATTGGTGGACCATTTATATTTGATATCTCCACTAGGGGGCAGTAGAGAGACAGATTTCTTGCTCCGGGATGTTGTTTTCCCAGAATGCATTGCCTGGCCTATGGGACTTCCTATGACAGCTGGTGGTCTCCAGGACCCCCACAACTCAGTATTTAAGAAATATACAACATGTATGTGCAGGTCTCATTGCCTCCAGCGAGGTTCATTCTGAATTCTAGCACCAGAACCTCAAAGGCCCCAGAAGAACATCTATAACGGGGCCCCCAAGTACCAAGTGCCATTTATAATACCGGAGACTTTGTAGGTTATAGAGTCTTAGGCAGGGGTGGATTATAATACAAGTGGGCCCAGGGCTTTAAGGGGGCCCATGGCCAACCAAACCACCCACCAAATGTTATACTTTTTTACCCACAAAATCCTTGTACCTTTGTATTGTTTTTGTTCCTTCTCTCAATACACATGAGCTATTAATAGATCTTTGAAGGTCCTCCAAAGGTCCTGCAACCAGAGACTGAAAGCAGCAGAAGGGACACGTCCTCCATTCCCCAAAAAGCTGATTCTAGTACCAGATGTAGGAAGTGATTCCAGACTTGTAGGGGCCATAATATTCATACAGCCCAGGGCCCATGGTGGTCTTATCCGCCCCCTGGTCTAAGGGGCCACATCAGTCTCCAGGAGCTGCCTCCAAACCCCCCTATAGCTATGATATGGGACATTCAGTGAAGGGACATTGCCAATGAGAAGAAATTAAAGTGTGAATATGACTTTAGAGATTCCCAGGAACCAAGTTAATCCCTATCCTCAATAAAAGGCCTACCGTATTTTTCGGACTATAAGGCACACAAAAAATCCTTTGATTTTTTTCAGAAATCAAAGGTGCGCCTTATAGTCCAGTGCGCCTTATATATGAACCTACTTACAGACAACAGCTGCCTTGAACTGTGCACAGGTCTGCCACCTGCTGGTCATTCATCCTTATAATCAGGTGCGCCTTATATATGAACATAGACATTTTAGCAGGCATTTATTGATGGTGCGCCTTATAATCCGGTGCGCCTTATAGTCCGAAAAATGTGGTAACTTGCTGATCGGTGATGAGACCTCCACAGATCACGAGAACAGGGGGCCTAAAGGAGTGCGAGGTTCCTTTGTCGGACCCCTCATCGTTCCCAGACAGACGTTCACACATGTCTGTTCTGCTCCCGGGAGTCAGGGACAGCGGAGGAGGCTGAGCTGTTACTCACAGTTTGTGCCTTGGTGACGTGTGTCTATACAGCGCGTGATGGACTCTGAGCGCACAGCGGACAATCCATCATGTGATCAGCACATGGCAGCGCTGCTATAACTGACCCGGGGGGGAACAAGTAGTGCAAAACTACATTGTACCCCCGACCCCATCAGTCCTAGTCACACAAAAAATGTCAATAAGAAAATGCTATATATATAGTATATACACCAAAGTGTTTGTGAAAACAATTCTACTTAAAGGGGTTTTCCAAGCTTAAAATATTGCTGATCACAAAGATCGGCCATTTTTTGGGGGGAAACCATCACCCATCACCCCCACAGATCTGTTATGCTTAGCAAGTGAACAGGTCTTTAATGTTCAGCATTCCATGTGGAGAAACTGTAGGCGGCCACTACGTGCAGTCTCCTGCGATACTTACATTTGTGCAGACCCTCCATGCAGGGGCGTAACTACAGCGGTAGCAGCCATGGCAGCCGCTATGGGGCCCACAGTGTCAGGGGGCCCCATCATCCGACCTGACACAATAAAGAATGGAGGATGTGCACCATTATATCTATATTGTACTGCACATTGTCCAGCATAATATGTATATAACATATACTGTGATGTATATATGCTGTATCTGTGATGTGTATATGGTGTCTGTATACACTGTATGTGAGTATGTTGCATATGGCACTGTATGTATGTGTATATGCACATGAGTGTATTTATATGTGATTGTAACTCGCATGTGTGAATATACTAATATATTAAGTGGGAAGGGGGGCCCCATGCAGTAGCCTGCTAGGGGGCCCTGTCTCTCCTAGTTACTCCACTGCCTCCATGCTTCTTTCTTTACCTGTCTGAGCTCTGCTGAATAGGAGGAGCTGTAGCCGGAGAGTTATGACTCCCTCCCCTCTCCCTGTGTCTGTCAGTGAGGACAACAAGCCTTATGTGATCAGAAAGATGAGATTCTTATCTCTAATATGACCCTTATTTACTAAGGGTTCGCGGATCGCACTTTCGTCGGATTTTTGCAGTTTTTGGGATTTGCGTCGCTGTGACAGCTATTTAACTGGGGATTGGGTCGCACGCGAATGGATTTTGGCGCAGCTGTGCTGCTTCAATGCGACAGAAATCAGGGGAGTGTGCCGTGGGACGATCTGACTGATTTGGACTGAGCGCGGGATTTAACATTCAATTTCTGTCACAAGACCAAACACTTACATGCACCAGGAAGAAGAAGGTGAACTCTGGGGACCTGAGCGGGGAAGCGACACATGCAGGATATCAGGTGCAGGATCTTAGTGACTCCCCGCACAGCGCATTATACACGGACAATGCACTTACATGCACCAGGAAGAAGAAGGTGAACTCCGGGGACCTGAGCGGGGAAGCGACACCTGCAGGATATCGGGTGCAGGATCTTAGTGACTCCCCGCACAGCGCATTATACACAGACAATGCACTTACATGCACCAGGAAGAAGAAGGTGAACTCCGGGGACCTGAGCGGGGAAGCGACACATGCAGGATATCGGGCGCAGGATCTTAGTGACTCCCCGCACAGCACATTATACACGGACAATGCACTTACATGCACCAGGAAGAAGAAGGTGAACTCCGGGGACCTGAGCGGGGAAGCGACACATGCAGGATATCGGATGTAGGATCTTAGTGACTCCCCGCACAGCACATTATACACAGACAATGCACTTACATGCACCAGGAAGAAGAAGGTGAACTCCGGCGACCTGAGCAGGGAAACGACACATGTAGGATATCGGGTGCACGATCTTAGTGAATCGCGGCACAGCGCATTATACACGGACAATGCACTTACATGCACCAGGAAGAAGAAGGTGAACTCCGGGGACCTGAGCGGGGAAGCGACACATGCAGGATATCGGGCACATGATCTTAGTGACTCCCCGCACAGCGCATTATACACAGACAATGCACTTACATGCACCAGGAAGAAGAAGGTGAACTCCGGCGACCTGAGCAGGGAAACGACACATGTAGGATATCGGGTGCACGATCTTAGTGAATCGCGGCACAGCGCATTATACACGGACAATGCACTTACATGCACCAGGAAGAAGGTGGTGAACTCCGGGGACCTGAGCGGGGAAGCGACACATGCAGGATATCGGGCGCAGGATCTTAGTGACTCCCCGCACAGCTCATTATACACGGACAATGCACTTACATGCACCAGGAAGAAGGTGGTGAACTCCGGGGACCTGAGCAGGGAAGCGACACATGCAGGATATCGGGGGCACGATCTTAGTGACTCCCCGCACAGCGCATTATACACAGACAATGCACTTACATGGACCAGGAAGAAGAAGGTGAACTCCAGGGACCTGAGCGGGGAAGCGACACATGCAGGATATCCGACGCACGATCGTAGTGAATCAATATCATCGGACAATGCACTTCCGGTGATCGTGCAGGACAGGTAAGTAAATGAGCCCCAATGTCTCTAGGTGCTATAGAACTGAAGATAGCAGGTGTCTGAAGTGACTCTCCCTCTAAACTTGACTCATCTCAGGCAAAATCTAACTCTTCTCTGCTCATTGACTTTAGAGGAATTTTTTTTTTTATAGTTAAATGACTATAAAAGAGGAAGTTCTAGAAAGGACATTTCACCCCCGACCTGAGGGGGGCTGCTAGTTTGATGGGGTAAAATTTGGGGCAGGTTCCCTTTTAAAGGTGATGTAATGTATGAGGCTGATTTTGTAATATGGTAATAGTAGATGAAGGAAGACACACATCACCATAGCATTAACTATTCACGGGAAGTGACTAATGAGCCGGTATTTATATACTGGATCTCTCCGTACATAAGGAAAGGCGGAACTATTTTTACTCATCGGTTATTTTGACCGTAAATATCATGTGACGTCAGGAGTCGCGGCTCCATCTGCAGAGAATACATTATAGAGGGTATAATTCAGGCTGTTTGGTGCGGAGCGCTGGGTCATCAATAACATGTGACAATGTATCAACTCATGTAACGAGTCACATTAGGTTCCGGGGTAATTGGGGGTATCCATCATACGTGCGTGGATCTGGCTCTGCGTATGCGCCGCCTCTCGCGGTGACAATGATGTGTATATTCTGATCTCAGACCGCGTTGCCAGTAACGTTCCGTGTTATTACTATTATTGCGGTTATTACTCTCTCGCCGTTCCTCCGTACAGTAGAGCGCGGGGGCTGTGGCGGACGCGCAGCCGGTCCGTGATTTATCGTTTCAATGTGATGGAGGTGGCAAAAGTTGTGACCCGACATTTGGGTTTCATTATTCTCTCAATGGTTCTGTATATTACAATTACATCACAGATAGAGAAAAGCGAAGACGACAGCGGGGGAGGGGGGGGGGGCGGGTGAGAACGAAGGAAGAGAAGAGAGATAGAAAGACGGAGAAAGGACGTCCAACCTCCACATCAACTTGGTTCGATTATTTCAGTTTGTCCATTTTGCGAAGAGACTCCGTTCTGTGTTTGCAGCTCTTATGCAGATCTATGGTAGATGTTGTTTCCATGGTAACAGACTACAAACAAGCCCACTGTAGTCTGCTATTGTAAATTGGTCCTACGTTAGGCCTATGTACACATAGTTGTTGAGTAAATAGAGCATAATCGCAGGATCAGGGGCTGACAGTGTAGGGAAGGGGGGTCCTCGGTCTAAGAATCCCCCGGTGGGTCGAACACTCGGTGGTGATGGTCCTGGCCTCTTGTTAAATGGAGGACAATGATGTTAGGCATCGGGCCCTGGGACCCAGGAGAAGACAGTAGGAACCAACATACAGTTTGTTTATTGTCCAAACTGAAATTCTCACAGAGTAAACATTGGTGCAGGATCCGTCCCTGGTGGCAGGACAGGCTGAGGAAGATCTGGCCAAAAGTCTGGAGGCTCAGGACATCCCCTGCACTCTGCAGCTCTGCAGCAGGAATCTTCTCACAGATCTTTTATATCACACAACATTCTCCCCTCAAGCTCTTCTACACACAACTTACATCCCCGGAACCAGGGTAAACTCTGGCAAAACCTGTGTGACATCACACGACCAGGTATATAATGAGCCGTGCACCTGTGTGACATCACATGACCAGGGATGTAACGAGCCATGCACCTGTGTGACATCACACGACCAGGTATATAATGAGCCGTGCACCTGTGTGACATCACATGACCAGGGATATAACGAGCCTTGCACCTGTGTGACATCACATGACCAGGTATATAACGAGCAGTGCACCTGTGTGACATCACATGACCAGGGATGTAACGAGCCATGCACCTGTGTGACATCACACGACCAGGTATATAATGAGCCGTGCACCTGTGTGACATCACATGACCAGGGATATAACGAGCCGTGCACCTGTGTGACATCACATGACCAGGGATATAACGAGCCGTGCACCTGTGTGACATCACATGACCAGGGATTTAACAAGCTGTGCACCTGTGTAACATCACATGACCGGAGATATAACGAGCTGTCCACCTGTGTGACATCACATGACCAGGGATATAACGAGCCGTGCACCTGTGTGACATCACACAAACAGGTATATAATGAGCCGTGCACCTGTGTGACATCACATGACCAGGGATATAACGAGCCATTCACCTGTGTAACATCACATGACCGGGGATATAACGAGCCGCGCACCTGTGTGACATCACACGAACAGGTATATAACGAGCCGTGCACCTGTGTGACATCACATGACCAGGGATATAACGAGCCATGCACCTGTGCGACATCACATGACCAGGGATGTAACGAGCCGTGCACCTGTGTAACATCACATGATCAGGGATATAACGAGCCGTGCACCTATGTGACATCAGATGACCGGGGATATAATGAGCCACGCACCTGTGTGACATCAGATGACCGGGGATATAATGAGCCACGCACCTGTGTGACATCACATGACCAGGGAAATAACGAGCCATGCACCTGTGTGACATCACATGACCAGGGATATAACGAGCCGTGCACCTATGTGACATCAGATGACCGGGGATATAATGAGCCACGCACCTGTGTGACATCAGATGACCGGGGATATAATGAGCCACGCACCTGTGTGACATCACATGACCAGGGATATAACGAGCCGTGCACCTGTGTGACATCACATGACCAGGGATATAACGAGCAGTGCACCTGTGTGACATCACATGACCAGGGATGTAACGAGCCGTGCACCTGTGTGACATCACATGACCAGGGATATAACGAGCCGTGCACCTGTGTGATATCACATGACCAGGGATATAATGAGCCGTGGACCTGTGTGACATCACATGACCAGGGATATAACGAGCCGTGCACCTGTGTGACATCACATGACCAGGGATATAACGAGCCATGCACCTGTGTGACATCACATGACCAGGTATATAACGAGCAGTGCACCTGTGTGACATCACATGACCAGGGTTTTAACAAGCTGTGCACCTGTGTAACATCACATGACCGGAGATATAACGAGCTGTCCACCTATGTGACATCACATGACCAGGGATATAACGAGCCGTGCACCTGTGTGACATCACACAAACAGGTATATAATGAGCCGTGCACCTGTGTGACATCACATGACCAGGGATATAACGAGCCATTCACCTGTGTAACATCACATGACCAGGGATGTAACGAGCCGTGCACCTGTGTAACATCACATGACCAGGGATGTAACGAGCCGTGCACCTGTGTGACATCACATGATCAGGGATATAACGAGCCGTGCACCTGTGTGACATCAGATGACCGGGGATATAATGAGCCACGCACCTGTGTGACATCACATGACGAGGGAAATAACGAGCCATGCACCTGTGTGACATCACATGACCAGGGATATAACAAGCCGTGCACCTATGTGACATCAGATGACCGGGGATATAATGAGCCACGCACCTGTGTGACATCAGATGACCGGGGATATAATGAGCCACGCACCTGTGTGACATCACATGACCAGGGATATAACGAGCCGTGCACCTGTGTGACATCACATGACCAGGGATATAACGAGCAGTGCACCTGTGTGACATCACATGACCAGGGATGTAACGAGCCGTGCACCTGTGTGACATCACATGACCAGGGATATAACGAGCCGTGCACCTGTGTGACATCACATGACCAGGGATATAATGAGCCGTGGACCTGTGTGACATCACATGACAAGGGATATAACGAGCCGTGCACCTGTGTGACATCACACGACCAGGGATGTAACGAGCCGTGCACCTGTGTAACATCACATGACCAGGGATGTAACGAGCCGTGCACCTGTGTGACATCACATGACCAGGGATATAACGAGCCATGCACCTGTGTGACATCACATGATCAGGGATATAACGAGCCGTGCACCTGTGTGACATCAGATGACCGGGGATATAATGAGCCACGCACCTGTGTGACATCAGATGACCGGGGATATAATGAGCCGTGCACCTGTGTGACATCACATGACCAGGGATATAACGAGCCGTGCACCTGTGTGACATCACATGACCAGGGATATAACGAGCCGTGCACCTGTGTGACATCACACGACCAGGGATATAACGAGCCGTGCACCTGAGTGACATCACATGACCAGGGATATAACGAGCCGTGCACCTGTGTGACATCACATGACCAGGGATGTAACGAGCCGTGCACCTGTGTAACATCACATGACCAGGGATGTAACGAGCCATGCACCTGTGTGACATCACATGACCAGGGATATAACGAGCCGTGCACCTGTGTGACATCACATGACCAGGGATGTAACGAGCCGTGCACCTGTGTGACATCACATGACCAGGGATATAACGAGCCGTGCACCTGTGTGACATCACATGACCAGGGATATAACGAGCCGTGCTCCTGTGTGACATCACATGACAAGGGATATAACGAGCCGTGCACCTGTGTGACATCACATGACCAGGGATGTAACGAGCCGTGCACCTGTGTAACATCACATGACCAAGGATGTAACGAGCCGTGCACCTGTGTGACATCACATGACCAGGGATATAACGAGCCGTGCACCTGTGTGACATCACATGATCAGGGATATAACGAGCCGTGCACCTATGTGACATCAGATGACCGGGGATATAATGAGCCACGCACCTGTGTGACATCAGATGACCGGGGATATAATGAGCCGTGCACCTGTGTGACATCACATGACCAGGGATATAACGAGCCGTGCACCTGTGTGACATCACATGATCAGGGATATAACGAGCCGTGCACCTGTGTGACATCACATGACCAGGGATATAACGAGCCGTGCACCTGTGTGACATCACATGACCAGGGATATAACGAGCCGTGCACCTGTGTGACATCACATGACCAGGGATGTAACGAGCCGTGCACCTGTGTAACATCACATGACCAGGGATGTAACGAGCCATGCACCTGTGTAACATCACATGACCAGGGATGTAACGAGCCGTGCACCTGTGTGACATCACATGACCAGGGATATAACGAGCCGTGCACCTGTGTGACATCACATGACCAGGGATATAACGAGCCGTGCACCTGTGTGACATCACATGACCAGGGATATAACGAGCCGTGCACCTGTGTGACATCACATGACCAGGGATATAACGAGCCGTGCACCGGTGTGACATCACATGATCAGGGACCATTTTTTATACACAGGAAGTAAACATAGAAGCTTCCTATATAATGACAGCATGCAGAGATCATCCACTAAATGATGAAACCCGGGTGTCACTTTGTTACATTTCTAGGAGGAATAACAGAGGAGCAGCAGAAGTCTAATAACACATGATCCGGAATTATTATTTCATGGAGTATACGAATATTTACTAATACCGATAAGTCGGGTAAGGTCAGGGGTCGCATTCAAATGCATTTTAATCTAAATCTACTTCAAGGCAAAGTCCTGCCCTGACGTCTCCTGAGAGTCCAGCGCCACATTCACCGCAGCGGCGCCGGCAGGGAGGCTCTAATCAACGAGAGGTTAATATAATTACTGAATTTCACAGTTCACTAGGAACAAAGACCAGAACGTCAGGACTTTCCGTTATTACCCCGGAGAACTGGACGCGCTGCTTCCCGGAGAACACAATCCCATTAAATGGAGAAAAAATATCATTGGCTGCACATGCGGCGCATGTATCATATGTCCGGCATCCCTAAATAGGTGTGCAATCACACTTTTGTGTGTGTTGTTAGTAGCAGCAGGACTGTGAAAAGTGTAAAATATTGCACTGGGCGTGTTTCCTCACACTGCTGTTCCTTTAACTCTCTGCAACCAGTGTCAGGTTTTGTGTCCGTAGAGATGTATAATCATAACTTTGTGTATGTCTTAGTAGTGGCAAGACTAAAATGTGCATTTGTTTCCCCAGATCGTTCACTGGTGGTGTGTCCTCACACTGCTGTGCTCTGGGCTCTAAGCATCCAGTGCTAGGTATTTTCCCTAGATAGATGTGTTATCCCACTTTTGTGTATATTGTTAGTAGCAGCAGGACTGTGAAATGTTTATTTCTATTGCAGGATTGTAACCAATGCACTGGGGTGTGCCCTCACACTGCTGTGCATTTAGCTCTCTGTTAGGTTTTGTCTCTGTAGAGATGTATAATCATAACTTTGTGCATGTTGTTAGTAGCAGCAGGACTGTGATATATGGATTTATTTTTCAAGATTGTAACTTGGGCTGTATCCTCTGCATTGAGTTCCTCATTGAGTGACTTCTATAGAATTAGAGCGTTCATTCTAGAGATGAGGGGCTTGAACAGTAGTTTATTCCAGAGAGCTAAGAGCACAGCAGTGTGAGGACGCACCCCAGCTCAGTGCACACTGCTGCTACACAAATCTATGATTCCACAGATCTCCAGGGACAATACCTGACACTGTCTTCGCTTTTGTAACGTCAAAACAGTTGACAGAATCCCATAAAAGCGGCATGGTGGCTCAGTGGTTAGCACTACAGCCTTGCAGCATGGTGGCTCAGTGGGTAGCACTTCTGCCTTGCAGCGCTGGGGTCCTGGGTTCTAATCCCACCCAGGTCAACACCTGCAAAGAGTTTGTATGTTGTCTCCATGTTTGCATGGGTTTCCTCTGGGTCCTCCGGTTTCCTCCCACACTCCAAAACATACTAGTAGGTTGATTAGATTGTGAGCCCCATGGGGACAGGGACTGATTTGACAAGCTCTGTGCAGCGCTGCGTAATCTGTGTGCGCTATATAAATAAAGGGATTATTATTATTAAGAAACTGGTTCCCAGGGATAGGGCCAAAAATGAACATTCCCTAGGTTTACATTCATAAACCACCATGAAATACTGCAGACACAATACTTTGCACTGATCCTCCAGTCAATGCTTCTGATTTTGTTCTCTATAAGAAATGGATTGTTTTTCTATATTTCTGTGCTTTCCTTTATCATTTATTAATCGTGGGCTTTATATTACTCTCATCTCATGAATACTTGGAGGAGATGCCGTTCTTTCCTTGTCCGATGGGTGTAGTGGTAGCAATAAGTGAATCTCTTTGTTATCCGTCTCTGCAGGCAGATGTGAAGGCGGAGGAGACTTGGCTGCGATTCCTCACATTGATCTGGAGGAGGCGATGTGCCGGGGCGCCCTCCAGCATAGACCTGCACAAGACACTTCAATGACTTCTCTTCGGGTCGATGTTTGGCCTTTGGTCTACCGTCCCTGGACTATTCCTATGGACTATGTGCTATTCCAAGAATCATATTTAACTCAATCAGTTGCAGAGCAAAGACGCTGACTCCCTGCAATGTGAAAATAAAACTGTTCACATTACATCTGTAACATCCCCACTAGGGCTGACAGCAGGAGACAGGGAGCCCAGAATGGCTGGCTAAGCTGCAGGTGTCAAGGGAGGCCGAATTTCTGTTGTAGGCCTGATCTGCCATGATGGTAGCAGAAGGCTTCCAACAAAAGTAAAACAGCAGGCTGGCGATAGCTGCCTCCTTTTGAGGGCTAGCAGGACTGTAGATTGGCACCAGATGGGCACTACTGGCTTGCAGGAACTTGAGCGTGAAGAATCTGCTATGGAGCCAGATGGGCTCTGCTGCATCAACAGCACAGCACATACTCAGGGAAATCAGGAATCCAAAAGGACAGATTCAACTCAATAATGAGAATCCGGGCTCTAGACTGAGCCGACTCTCTGAGCATGACAGCCAATCATAATCATTGTAACCTGCATATACAGTACACATGGATTACTGTCTCTCACTGCTTCAGTCCGTCCTCATGGCGTCTCCCACTGTATCTTTCTTCCCATAGTTCATCCTTGCTGACAGGAAGAGGGGAGAGAACAGAATGAGTCATGGGGGAGATTTATCAGATGTCTTGGGGGCAGCTGGATCCCCTTTGGTACCCGAGTGACTGATGGAGTGCATCCTAGCACTTGTCTGGGTCATGGTGCTGGGTACCGGAGGAACGAGACTCCACCGCATTGAGCGGTATTTGGCTGGACTTGCAAGAAAAGAGGAAAAGGCCATGGATGAAGGATAGTTCTTTCTGGGGCACTCCCGAGGTAGGTGTAGGGATCCCTGGCCAAAATGGGGTGCCCTTTATGTTAGCAGCTTCATGTAGGGATCACTCAGAGAAAAGGGATGTCAACCATAAAACTCACTGTTCCTTTATTCCAGAACACGGCAATAACAGCAGGAAGCTGGTTGGCGGTTGCCGGTTGGATGGTGTTCGGCAGAGGTTGCTCACAGCCTGGTATAGGGAGCTTCAGGCTGGAGGGATGAATGGCTGCTTCAGCAGCAGCGTTCAGAGGCAGGCCCTGGTATTGCTCGGGGTCCTGCAGCAACAGCCCTTGTCTGCAGGCCTGTGCTGAGATGTGTGCTACTCCTCAGCACTCCAGAAAGAGACCGCAAATTTCCACCCCAAGAGACTTTATAAACTTCCTTTAGGAGTGTCCAGCTCAGGTTATCCAACCAGCACCTTTAACATTCCTTCTAAGTCAGATATTTATTAGCTGCATTACCATTTATAGACACTTGATGTCTCACAGAGGCGATCAAGCTCAAAGATTCATATAACAACTATGGGGAGTTAAGTTTCGCAAAACACACTGCTTTGGCAGGGGTGTTGCATCTGGGGTAAAACTGTTCTAGTTGCTCATTGAAACCAATCCGTGTTCAGCTTTAATTATAAACAGCTGTGAGAAAATAAATGCTGAGCTCTGATTGGTTGCTTGTGGGCAACTAGACCAGTTCTGATAAATCTCTCCCATTATCTCCTTCTACATCTCCTTCTATTCAGCTGAGCTCAGAGATGTAAACAAAGAATCACAGAGAGTCTGCACACAGCGCAAAAGGAAGTATCAAGGCTGAATCACTTGATAAACATTCAGGGATTATTACTCAGGCAGAAAAGACACATGGGGAACTCGAATGTATAACTGTGGCCAACCCCTTTAAGGTTCTTCATTGAGGACTGACCTGGACTATTCACATAAACTCTACTCATTGTGGACAAGGAGAAACATAATTTGCTGATACATTGGAGACAGTAGGCAAGTGTTCTAAAACATGATAAGTAACATAACCAATGGGGTATTGGCAAATCTAATACACGATTTCTGGCATGACCAAAGAGAATCACTGACCATGGAGTCTTCTTTTCGGTTGTGCCACCATTGGTTCTGATCCGTGTTTCTCCGCCCATCTGATATCATTTAGTTTGCTGCCACCTGCTGGCAAATACAACATTCAATACCTTAAAGGGCCTCGCCAAATATTTTTTTTTTGACTAATGATATTGATTATTAAAAATACTATTTATATTGCTGACTGATCCACAGACACCCCCTATAAATATGGGCGCGACCTTCTGGTCCCTCCACGCATATCATGTCTCTGTCCGTGTTTCCTTACGAAGATGCAGTAATCGAGACGCATCTTACGAGGCTCAAGCAGAGATGAAGCGATTAGTAAGGATTCTTTGATGAATGTTGTCTCCCCTCTTATGACTGAGTGGTAATTACCTGTGTAATTAATGAGAAGAACCTGCATGGACGACGCGCGGCTGTGACCTTGAGTGTAATTAGCGATATTCAGCGGAGAGTTCCAGTAATCTGTATAGTGACAGCGTCATCCAGCGCCGTGTTCATCAGATATAAGAGTAACAGACTGGAAACGCGTCTGCAGACACCGGGGATATGTCTCTATGAAGCGCAGCGCCCCCTGTCTGCAGGAGGCAGAATACCAGAATATATAGATAACACTGACCCATCATTACATCACTACTGACAATAGATGATGTCACAGCTTATCTCCTCCCCCCTCCCTGTACAATGTCCTCTATATAGATAACACTCACCCATCATTACATCACTACTGACAATATATGATGTCACAGCTTATCCCCTCCCCCTCACTGTACAATGACCTCTATATAGATAACACTGACCCATCATTACATCACTACTGACAATAGATGATGTCACAGCTTATCTCCTCCCCCTCCCTGTACAATGACCTCTATATAGATAACACTGACCCATCATTACATCACTACTGACAATAGATGATGTCACAGCTTATCTCCTCCCCCTCCTGTACAATGACCTCTATATAGATAACACTGACCCATCATTACATCACTACTGACAATAGATGATGTCACAGCTTATCTCCTCCCCCTCCCTGTACAATGACCTCTATATAGATAACACTGACCCATCATTACATCACTACTGACAATAGATGATGTCACAGCTTATCCCCTCCCCCTCCCTGTACAATGATATCTATATAGATAACACTGACCCATCATTACATCACTACTGACAATAGATGTCACAGCTTATCTCCTCCCCCCTCCATGTACAATGACCTCTATATAGATAACACTGACCCATCATTACATCACTACTGACAATAGATGATGTCACAGCTTATCCCCTCCTCCTCCCTGTACAATGATATCTATATAGATAACACTGACCCATCATTACATCACTACTGACAATAGATGATGTCACAGCTTATCCCCTCCTCCTCCCTGTACAATGACCTCTATATAGATAATACTGACCCATCATTACATCACTACTGACAATAGATGGTGTCACAGCTTATCCTCTCCCCCTCTCTGTACAATGACTTCTATATAGATAATACTGACCCATCATTACATCACTACTGACAATAGATGATGTCACAGCTTATCTCCTCCCCCTCCCTGTACAATGACCTCTATATAGATAACACTGACCCATCATTACATCACTACTGACAATAGATGATGTCACAGTTTATCTCCTCCCTCTCCCTGTACAATGACCTTTATATAGATAACACTGACCCATCATTACATCACTACTGACAATAGATGATGTCACAGCTTATCTCCTCCTCCTCCCTGTACAATGACCTCTATATAGATAACACTGACCCATCATTACATCACTTCTGACAATAGATGATGTCATAGCTTATCTCCTCCTCATCCCTGTACAATGATCTCTATATAGATAATACTGACCCATCATTACATCACTACTGACAATAGATGATGTCACAGCTTATCTCCTCCTCCTCCCTGTACAATGACCTCTATATAGATAATACTGACCCATCATTACATCACTACTGACAATAGATGATGTCACAGCTTATCTCCTCCTCCTCACTGTACAGTGACCTCTATATAGATAACACTGACCCATCATTACATCACTACTGACAATAGATGATGTCACAGCTTATCTCCTCCTCCTCCCTGTACAATGACCTCTATATAGATAACACTGACCCATCATTACATCACTACTGACAATAGATGATGTCACAGCTTATATCCTCCTTCTCCCTGTACAATGACCTCTATATAGATAACACTGACCACTCATTACATCACTAATGACAATAGATGATGTCACAGCTTATCTCCTCCCCCTCCCTGTACAATGACCTCTATATAGATAACACTGACCCATCATTACATCACTACTGACAATAGATGATGTCACAGCTTATCTCCTCCCCCCTCCCTGTACAATGACCTCTATATAGATACCACTGACCCATCATTACATCACTACTGACAATAGATGATGTCACAGCTTATCTCCTCCCCCTCCCTGTACAATGACCTCTATATAGATAACACTGACCTATCATTACAGCACTACTGACAATTGATGATGTCACAGCTTATCTCCTCCCCCTCCCTGTACAATGACCTATATATAGATAACACTGACCCATCATTACATCACTACTGACAATAGATGATGTCACAGCTTATCTCCTCCCCCTCCTGTACAATGACCTCTATATAGATAACACTGACCCATCATTACATCACTACTGACAATAGATGATGTCACAGCTTATCTCCTCCTCCTCCCTGTACAATGACCTCTATATAGATAACACTGACCCATCATTACATCACTACTGACAATAGATGATGTCACAGCTTATCTCCTCCCTCTCCCTGTACAATGACCTCTATATAGATAACACTGACCTATCATTACACCACTACTGACAATAGATGATGTCACAGCTTATCTCCTCCCCCTCCTGTACAATGACCTCTATATAGATAACACTGACCCATCATTACATCACTACTGACAATAGATGATGTCACAGCTTATCTCCTCCCCCTCCTGTACAATGACCTCTATATAGATAACACCAGTGACCCCTTAAAAATGAATCCCCAAAATGTCTTATTGTGGTAGGTCCATTCGCTGGGATCGCTGTTGATTATAGAACATGATACTGCCCTCCTGAGCTATTCTTTACAGGACACAAATTTCAGCTGTGCCCCAGGTTCCAATAAAAACTAAAAAATTGAGAATGCCACCAGTGTCATCCATTATATGTCTGATTGTACAAAGCCGCATTCATGGTGTGAACAGAGACTTAAAGGGAACCCGTCACCACTATTTTCACAAATACAGGTAGTGGCAGGTTCCCATAGAGCTCTAATAACTATCTGACACCCTGCTTTTAGCTAAAAATTGTTCCCCTCAGATCCCCATAAAATCAGAGTTATAATCTTGCCTGGTATCTATGCAGCTTTGGAGCTAGTCCACGGGGGCGTGGCCTAATGTCATGTGACCAGGGTGACATCATCAAAGGTCCTTGAGCTACTTAATATGAAAACTATACCCCATGTACATATCTGACCACATAAAACCATCACAGCAGCCTCCATGGACTTCTACTCCTCTCCATGCAGGCTGCTGTGATTTCATGTGATAAAATATGCTGTGATTTCATGACATATATGCTTAGTGTACAGCTCCTAATGCTACAAAAGCTATAGGACCTGCGATGATGTCACCCTGGTCACATGACATTATAGCGGCATACAGAGATAGGGATGGGGAGGAGCTGCTGGATTCAGCCCGAGGAGGCCACGCCCACCTGGACTACATGTAGCCATGCTTAGTTACCAGATAAAACTATAAAGTTGAATATATGGGAATCTCAGGGGCATAATTTTTAGCTACAAGCAGGGTGTCAGATAGTTATTAGAGCTCTATAGGAACCTGTCACTAGCTGTATTTGTGAAAATAGTGGTGACGGGTTCCCTTTAAAGACTTGTAGGAGATAGCGATGTTGTATTGAGTGAGATCTGTTCTCTCTTGCCCTCTGCTGCCATCTTATGGACGAATAAGATATGGCGCAATCAGCTTCAAGTTTTTGTATAAAGATTTAATTTTTTTTTTTTAGAATGTAATACTGCAACACACTGGGGGTATGCAGATCTGTACAGATCCCTGGGAAGATCCCATTCCTGTAACCTGCACATTATAGGACTGCAGAGATTATTCTCATATGGATTTCCTCTCCGGTGCTTTATTACGCTGCCGTTTCATCCATTACAGATTCTCTTTAATATTTCGGATTTTAGTGGATTTGAGAAAAAAAATTGCAAATAGCAAATTCCATAAACAGAGGAAAATAGGGCAATCTGAGAAAACTGGGGTAAAGGAAAGTACATTATAGGTCGGTGTTCACACTGTAGTCGTTCCTCTCGGATGTCATTGGGATCTCTGATTATAATTCTCGTATGTGGACTCCTGGGTGTTCCTGCAGGACAAGGAGAGCAGTAACATTATATCTCATCATTATATGACTTGTATTCAGCAGTTTTCCCCTCTGCAGTCTCTAATATCTATATAGATAACACTGACCCATCATTACATCACTACTGACAATAGATGATGTCACAGCTTATCTCCTCCCCCTCCCTGTACAATGACCTCTATATAGATAACACTGACCCATCATTACATCACTACTGACAATAGATGATGTCACAGCTAATCTCCTCCCCCTCCCTGTACAATGACCTCTATATAGATAACACTGACCCATCATTACATCACTACTGACAATAGATGATGTCACAGCTTATCTCCCCCCCCCTCCCTGTACAATGACCTCTATATAGATAACACTGACCCATCATTACATCACTACTGACAATAGATGATGTCACAGCTTATCTCCTCCTCCTCCCTGTACAATGACCTCTATATAGATAACACTGACCCATCATTACATCACTACTGACAATAGATGATGTCACAGCTTATCTCCTCCCCCCTGTACAATGACCTCTATATAGATAACACTGACCCATCATTACATCATTACTGACAATAGATGATGTCACAGCTTATCTCCTCCTTCTCCCTGTACAATGACCTCTATATAGATACCACTGACCCATCATTACATCACTACTGACAATAGATGATGTCACAGCTTATCTCCTCCCCCTCCCTGTACAATGACCTCTATATAGATAACACTGACCTATCATTACACCACTACTGACAATAGATGATGTCACAGCTTATCTCCTCCCCCTCCTGTACAATGACCTCTATATAGATAACACTGACCCATCATTACATCACTACTGACAATAGATGATGTCACAGCTTATCTCCTCCCCCTCCCTGTACAATGACCTCTATATAGATAACACTGACCCATCATTACATCACTACTGACAATAGATGATGTCACAGCTTATCTCCTCCCCCTGTACAATGACCTCTATATAGATAACACCAGTGACCCCTTAAAAATGAATCCCCAAAATGTCTTATTGTGGTAGGTCCATTCGCTGGGATCGCTGTTGATTACAGAACATGATACTGCCCTCCTGAGCTATTCTTTACAGGACACAAATTTCAGCTGTGCCCCAGGTTCCAATAAAAACTAAAAAATTCAGAATGCCACCAGTGTCATCCATTATATGTCTGATTGTACAAAGCCGCATTCATGGTGTGAACAGAGACTTAAAGACTTGTAGGAGATAGCGATGTTGTATTGAGTGAGATCTGTTCTCTCTTGCCCTCTGCTGCCATCTTATGGACGAATAAGATATGGCGCAATCAGCTTCAAGTTTTTGTATAAAGATTTAATTTTTTTTTTTTAGAATGTAATACTGCAACACACTGGGGGTATGCAGATCTGTACAGATCCCTGGGAAGATCCCATTCCTGTAACCTGCACATTATAGGACTGCAGAGATTATTCTCATATGGATTTCCTCTCCGGTGCTTTATTACGCTGCCGTTTCATCCATTACAGATTCTCTTTAATATTTCGGATTTTAGTGGATTTAAGAAAAAAAATTGCAAATAGCAAATTCCATAAACAGAGGAAAATAGGGCAATCTGAGAAAACTGGGGTAAAGGAAAGTACATTATAGGTCGGTGTTCACACTGTAGTCGTTCCTCTCGGATGTCATTGGGATCTCTGATTATAATTCTCGTATGTGGACTCCTGGGTGTTCCTGCAGGACAAGGAGAGCAGTAACATTATATCTCATCATTATATGACTTGTATTCAGCAGTTTTCCCCTCTGCAGCCTCTAATTCTTAGTTGTCTCAGTGCTGGAGGCTGGAGAACATCTGCTATGAGGTCTCCCATATACAGCAGACAGAGAAGAATCCACTATATAACAGTCTCCAAATCTTCACCGGGATGGACAGTGTAGGATCAGAACTCTATACTCATAATACACACCTCAGCTGCTGCAGAACATCATAATACACACCTCATCTGCTGCAGCGCACCATCATACACACCTCAGCTGCTGCAGACCATCATAATACACACCTCAGCTGCTGCAGGACCTCATAATACACACCTCAGCTGCTGCAGAACATCATAATACACACCTCATCTGCTGCACAACCTCATAATACACACCTCATCTGCTGCACAACCTCATAATACACAACTCATCTGCTGCAGAACCTCATAATACACACCTCATCTGCTGCAGAACACAATAATACAAACCTCATCACCTGCAAAACAATATAATACACACCTCATCTGCTGCAAAACAATATAATACACAACTCATCTGCTGCAGAACCTCATGATACACACCTCAGCTGCTGCAGAACATCATAATACACACCTCAGCTGCTGCAGAACATCATGGAAGCCCAGATTCTGGATCTAAATGAGCAAGTTTCAAGGCTGCGGGCAATTGATAATATGGAACGAAGTTTGCTGCTCCTGGAGCACAAACTCTCTGGGGAAGATGGTTGTGGGGAGGGAAGTATGGAGGTGCAGAATGAGGGGGCAGCTAGTTGGGTAACATGTAGAAGGCGGGGTAGAGGGAAGAGTTGTAGAGAGTCTAGTCCTGATCTGGTGCACCCCAATAAGTTTGCCAGGCTGGTGGATGAGGGGGATATCAGCTCTGGGGTAGCTATCAGCTCTGGGGTAGCAATGAAAGACGTGGCCGCTAGCAACCAGGGGAATGTCTGCTCCAGTAAGAAGGGTAATGGGAGCACAGGCAAGGTCAGACAGGTGCTGGTAGTGGGAGATTCCATTATTAGGGGAACACACAGGGCAATCTGTCACAAAGACCGTGCATACCGAACAGTGTGTTGTTTGCCGGGTGCTCGGGTTCGGCATGTTGCGGATCGGGTTGACGGATTACTGGGAGGGGCTGGTGAGGAACCAGCGGTCATGGTCCACATTGGCACTAATGACAAAGTAACAGGTAGGTGGAAGGTCCTTAAAAATGATTTCAGAGATTTAGGCCATAAGTTCAGGGCAAGGACCTCAAAGGTAATTTTCTCCGAAATACTGCCTGTACCACGTGCCACACCAGAAAGGCAGCGGGAGATCAGGGAGGTAAATAAGTGGCTCAAAAGTTGGTGTAGGAAGGAGGGGTTTGGGTTCATGGAGAACTGGGATGACTTTTCTGTGGGCTACAGGCTCTACAGTAGGGATGGGCTGCACCTCAATGGGGAGGGGGCCGCTGTTTTAGGGGAAAAAATGGCTAGAAGGTTGGAGGAGTGTTTAAACTAGAGACCTGGGGGGAGGGCAATTACACTTGTGCAGGGCAAATAGACGGTGTACATAGAGAGCTGGGAAGGGTCATAGTCCATGGGGGAGGAAGGGGGGCTGGAATGAGATTGGGGAATAAGGACAAAAGGAATAGGGACAGGGAAAACCATATAAAGTGTATGTACACAAATGCCAGAAGCCTCACAAACAAAATGGAGGAACTGGAACTCTTGATGTTGGAACGGAAATATGATATAGTGGGTATCAGCGAGACATGGCTGGACAGTAGCTATGACTGGGCTGTTACTATAGATGGTTATAGTCTTTTTAGAAAGGATCGTATAAATAAAAAAGGGGGAGGGGTTTGTTTATATGTGAATTCTTGCCTCAAGCCCGTCCTGCGAGATGACATCAGTAACGCAAATGTGGAGTCCCTATGGGTGGAGATAAGAGGAGGGAAAAAGAATAATAAAATATTACTAGGGGTTTGTTATAAGGCTCCAAATATAATGGAGGCAGCAGAGGAAATGCTGATAAGTGAAATGGATGCGGCTTCAAAGCACAAGGAAGGACTCATCATGGGGGACTTCAATTACCCAGATATATACTGGGGGGCAGAAACCTGCAGGTCCTTCAAAGGTAGCAGGTTCTTGTCAACAACAAAAGACAATTACCTGTCGCAACTAGTCCTGGAGCCAACAAGAGGAGGGGCACTGCTGGACCTTATCCTTACCAACAGACCTGATAGGATATCAAAACTACAGGTTGGGGGGAACCTGGGGAATAGTGATCATAATATCATTGATTTTGTATTACGCTTTACTAAGAGCATTAGTGAAGGGGCAACCAACGCTCTAAACTTCAGGAGGGCAAATTTTCAGCAACTAAGGGAAGACCTTAAAGGCATAGACTGGGATAATGCTCTCAAGGACAAAAGCCCCCCCCAAAAATGGGACTTTTTCTCATATATTCTGAAAAAGTCCTGTGAGAAACACATACCTTATGGGAAAAAGCATAAAAGGAACAAGAAAAAGCCTATGTGGCTAACTAGTCTTGTAAGGAAAGCAATAAGCGAGAAAGATAAAGCGTTTAAGGTGCTAAAACGTGAAGGTAGCGATGAGGCATTACAGGATTATAGAGAGAAAAATAAATCCTGTAAAAAGCAGATAAAGGCCGCAAAAATAGAGACTGAGAGAAATATTGCCAGGGAGAGCAAAAATAATCCCAAATTATTTTTCAAGTATATAAATGATAAGAAACTAAAAACAGAGAGTGTGGGTCCCCTTAGAAATAACATGGGGGTCATGGTGGAAGGAGACGAGGAAAGGGCCAATCTACTGAATGTCGCCTTCTCAACTGTCTTTACCCAGGAAAATCCCCTGGTGGAAGACACAATGAGGAATAATGTAAATTCTTTTTATAATGTCAACAGTTTAACCCAGGAAGAGGTACGGCGCCGCCTCGCAACCACTAAGATAGATAAATCACCTGGGCCAGATGGCATACACCCCCGCGTTCTGCATGAATTATGTACGGTGACAGACAGACCGTTATTTTTAATATTTGAAGATTCACTGAGGACTGGTTATGTTCCACAGGAATGGCGCATAGCAAATGTGGTACCAATATACAAAAAAGGATCAAATAGCGATCCTGGAAACTACAGACCCGTGAGTCTAACTGCTGTGGTGGGGAAAATATTTGAGGGGTTTGTTAGAGATGCTATCCTGGAGTATCTCACTGTGCACAACCTTATAACCCAGCGTCAGCATGGGTTTATGAGAGATCGGTCCTGTCAGACTAATCTGATTGGTTTCTACGAGGAGGTAAGTTCAAGACTGGATCTGGGGGACGCTGTGGATGTTGTATATCTGGACTTCTCAAAGGCATTTGACACCGTGCCACATAAAAGGTTGGTATATAAAATGAGACTGCTGGGAATAGGAGAAAATCTGTGTATCTGGGTAAGTAATTGGCTTAGTGATAGAAAACAGAGGGTGGTCATTAACGGCACATTCTCAGATTGGGTTGATGTTACCAGTGGAGTGCCACAGGGGTCAGTATTGGGGCCACTTCTTTTTAATATTTTTATTAATGACCTTGTAGTGGGTTTACACAGTCAAGTTTCAATATTTGCAGATGATACTAAGCTGTGTAAAGTAATAAATACTGAGGTCGATAGTTTAGCATTACAGAGGGATTTGTGGAAGCTTGAGGGATGGGCAGAGAAATGGTTGATGAGGTTTAATGTAGATAAATGTAAAGTTATGCACTTGGGCCATGGAAACAAAAAGTATAATTATGTTCTAAACGGTCAATTACTTAGTAAAACTGAAGCTGAAAAGGACTTGGGGGTATTGGGGGATGGTAAACTTAATTTTAGTGACCAGAGCCAGGCGGCTGCTGCTAAAGCAAATAAAATAATGGGATGTATCAAGAGAGGAATAGATTCTCATGATAAAGACATAGTTTTGCCCTTATACAAATCCCTGGTCAGACCAAACATGGAATATTGTGTACAGTTTTGGGCACCAGTGTATAAAAAGGATATAATAGAGCTGGAACGGGTGCAGAGGAGAGCAACCAGGATTATTAGGGGAATGGGGGGATTAGAATACACTGACAGATTACAAAATTTGGGATTATTCAGTTTAGAAAAAAGACGACTGAGGGGAGACCTCATTACAATGTACAAATACCTGAACGGACAGTACAAGGATCTCTCCAAAGATCTTTTTATACCTAGGCCTGTGACCAGGACAAGTGGGCATCCTCTACGCCTAGAGGAGAGGAGGTTCTACCATCACCATAGACAGGGGACATCCTCTACACCTAGAAGAGAGGAGGTTCTACCATCACCATCGACAGGGGACATCCTCTACACCTAGAGGAGAGGCGATTCTACCATCACCATAGACAGGGGACATCCTCTACACCTAGAAGAGAGGAGGTTCTACCATCACCATCGACAGGGGACATCCTCTACACCTAGAGGAGAGGCGATTCTACCATCACCATAGACAGGGGGCATCCTCTACACCTAGAGGAGAGGCGATTCTACCATCACCATAGACAGGGGGCATCCTCTACACCTAGAGGAGAGGCGATTCTACCATCACCATAGACAGGGGGCATCCTCTACACCTAGAGGAGAGGAGGTTCTACCATCACCATAGGCGGGGGGCATCCTCTACACCTAGAGGAGAGGCGATTCTACCATCACCATAGGCGGGGGGCATCCTCTACACCTAGAGGAGAGGCGATTCTACCATCACCATAGACAGGGGGCATCCTCTACGCCTAGAGGAGAGGCGATTTTACCATCACCATAGACAGGGGGCATCCTCTACACCTAGAGGAGAGGCGATTCTACCATCACCATAGACAGGGGGCATCCTCTACACCTAGAGGAGAGGCGATTTTACCATCACCATAGACAAAGGTTCTTTACTGTAAGAGCAGTGAGACTGTGGAACTCTCTGCCGCAGGAGGTTGTTATGGCCGACTCTATGTACATGTTCAAGAGAGGCCTGGATGACTTTGTGGAGAGAAAAAATATCACGGGTTATGGGGATAAAACATTTATTTAATTCTTGAAGGTTGGACTTGATGGACTTGCGTCTCCTTCCAGCCTTATATACTATGATACTATGATACTATGATAATACACACCTCATCTGCTGCACAACCTCATAATACACACATCATCTGCTGCAGAACCTCATAATACATACCTCATCTGCTGCAGAACCTCATAATACACACCTCATCTGCTGTAGTGCACCATCATACACACCTCATCTGTTGCAGAACCTCATGATGCATACCTCATCTGCTGCAGAACCTCATAATACACACCTCATCTGCTGCAGAACACAATAATACAAACCTCATCACCTGCAAAACAATATAATACACACCTCATCTGCTGCAGAACCTCATGATACACACCTCATCTGCTGCAAAACAATATAATACACACCTCATCTGCTGCAGAACCTCATGATACACACCTCAGCTGCTGCAGAACCTCATGATATACACCTCATCTGCTGCAAAACACCATAATACACACCTCATCTGCTGCAGAACCTCATAATACAAACCTCATCACCTGAAGAACAGTATAAAACACACCTCATCTTCTACAGAACCTCATAAAACACACCTCATCTGCTGCAAAACAATATAATACACACCTCATCTGCTGCAAAACACCATAATACACACCTCATCTGCTGCAGAACCTCATAATACAAACCTCATCACCTGCAGAACAGTATAATACACACCTAATCTGCTACAGAACCTCATAATACAGACCTCATCTGCTGCAGAACCTCATGATACACACCTCATCTGCTGCAAAACACCATAATACACACCTCATCTGCTGCAGAACCGCATGATAAACACCTCATCTGCTGCAAAACACCATGATACACACCTCATCTGCTGCAGAACATCATTATACACACCTCATCTGTTGCAGAACACCATAAAAAACACCACTCATCTGCTGCAGAACCTCATAATACACACCTCATCTGCTGCAGAACCTCATAATACACACCTCATCTGCTGCAGAACCTCATAATACACACCTCATCGGCTGCAGAACTTCATAATACACACCTCATCTGCTGCAGAACATCATAATACAGACCTCATCTGCTGCAGAACCTCATAATACACACCTCATCTGCTGCAGAACTTCATAATACACACCTCATCTGCTGCAGAACTTCATAATACACACCTCATCTGCTGCAGAACCTCATAATACACACCTCATCTGCTGCAGAACCTCATAATACACACCTTAGCTGCTGCAGAACCTCATAATACACACCTCAGCTGCTGCAGAACACAATAATACAAACCTCATCACCTGCAGAACAATATAATACACACCTCATCTGCTGCAAAACAATATAATACACACCTCATCTGCTGCAGAACCTCATGATACACACCTCATCTGCTGCAAAACACCATAATACACACCTCATCTGCTGCAGAACCTCATGATACACACCTCATCTGATGCAAAACACCATAATACACACCTCATCTGCTGCAGAACCTCATGATAAACACCTCATCTGCTGCAAAACACCATAATACACACCTCATCTGCTGCAGAACACCATCATACACACCTCATCTGTTGCAGAACACCATAAAAAACACCACTCATCTGCTGCAGAACCTCATAATACACACCTCATCTGCTGCAGAACATCATAATACACACCTCATCTGCTGCAGAACATCATAATACACACCTCATCTGCTGCAGAACATCATAATACACACCTCATCTGCTGCAGAACATCATAATACACACCTCATCTGCTGCAGAACATAATACACACCTCAGCTACACCTGTACAGTAAGTACAGCAGCTACACTGACTATGTGGCTCCTATCATCATATCACTGTCTATTGTAGGTTACATCAGAATTTTACTAAGGGTGCGGTCAAACGTAACGCTAGTGCAGGGGGGCGGTCACACATAGCTCTAGCGCTGTGTTTACACGTGTGACGCCAGCGCAGGGGTCCGTGCCTTGTATTTGCAGTGAACGCATGCGATTGTTAAGCAATCCCATGTGTTTTACTGTGAATGGGCCGAGGCCGCGCATCACGTGTGACCGGACCCTTAAAAAGGTAAAAATATTCTACTTACCTGTTCGGGTCAGAGATAAACTGTGTATCATCTGCATGAAGAGAAATGAGAGCAGATCAGTATTTCCTAAATCTCTGTATCTAATGTGACCCCCTAACATCAGGGACAGCAGTAACATACAGCACACCCTCACCTCTGCTGTAATATCTGGTGACCCCTAACATCAGGAGCAGCAGTAACATACAGCGCACACTCACCTCTGCTGTAATAGCTGGTGACCCCTAACATCAGGGACAGCAGTAACATACAGCGCACACTCACCTCTGCTGTAATAACTGGTGACCACTAACATCAGGAACAGCAGTAACATACAGCGCACACTCACCTCTGCTGTAATATCTGGTGACCCCCTAACATCAGGAACAGCAGTAACATACAGCGCACACTCACCTCTGCTGTAATAGCTGGTGACCCCCTAACATCAGGGACAGCAGTAACATACAGTGCACACTCACCTCTGCTGTAATAGCTGGTGACCCCTAACATCAGGGACAGCAGTAACATACAGCACACACTCACCTCTGCTGTAATAGCTGGTGACCCTAACATCAGGGACAGCAGTAACATACAGCGCACACTCACCTCTGCTGTAATAGCTGGTGACCCCTAACATCAGGGACAGCAGTAACATACAGCGCACACTCACCTCTGCTGTAATAGCTGGTGACCCCTAACATCAGGAACAGCAGTAACATACAGCGCACACTCACCTCTGCTGTAATAGCTGGTGACCCCTAACATCAGGGACAGCAGTAACATACAGCGCACACTCACCTCTGCTGTAATAGCTGGTGACCCCCTAACATCAGGAACAGCAGTAACATACAGCGCACACTCACCTCTGCTGTAATAGCTGGTGACCCCCTAACATCAGGGACAGCAGTAACATACAGCGCACACTCACCTCTGCTGTAATAGCTGGTGACCCCTAACATCAGGGACAGCAGTAACATACAGCGCACACTCACCTCTGCTGTAATAGCTGGTGACCCCCTAACATCAGGAACAGCAGTAACATACAGCGCACACTCACCTCTGCTATAATATCTGGTGACCCCTAACATAAGGAACAGCAGTAACATACAGCGCACACTCATCTCTTCTGTAATAACTAGTGACCCCAAACATCAGGAACAGCAGTAACATACAGCGCACACACTCACCTCTGCTGTAATATATGGTGACCCCAAACATCAGGAGCGGCAGTAAGATACAGCGCACACTCACCTCTGCTGTAATAACTGGTGACCCCCTAACATCAGGGACAGCAGTAACATACAGCACACCCTCACCTCTGCTGTAATATCTGGTGACCCCTAACATCAGGAGCAGCAGTAACATACAGCGCACACTCACCTCTGCTGTAATAGCTGGTGACCCCTAACATCAGGGACAGCAGTAACATACAGCGCACACTCACCTCTGCTGTAATAACTGGTGACCACTAACATCAGGAACAGCAGTAACATACAGCGCACACTCACCTCTGCTGTAATATCTGGTGACCCCCTAACATCAGGAACAGCAGTAACATACAGCGCACACTCACCTCTGCTGTAATAGCTGGTGACCCCCTAACATCAGGGACAGCAGTAACATACAGTGCACACTCACCTCTGCTGTAATAGCTGGTGACCCCTAACATCAGGGACAGCAGTAACATACAGCACACACTCACCTCTGCTGTAATAGCTGGTGACCCTAACATCAGGGACAGCAGTAACATACAGCGCACACTCACCTCTGCTGTAATAGCTGGTGACCCCTAACATCAGGGACAGCAGTAACATACAGCGCACACTCACCTCTGCTGTAATAGCTGGTGACCCCTAACATCAGGAACAGCAGTAACATACAGCGCACACTCACCTCTGCTGTAATAGCTGGTGACCCCTAACATCAGGGACAGCAGTAACATACAGCGCACACTCACCTCTGCTGTAATAGCTGGTGACCCCCTAACATCAGGAACAGCAGTAACATACAGCGCACACTCACCTCTGCTGTAATAGCTGGTGACCCCCTAACATCAGGGACAGCAGTAACATACAGCGCACACTCACCTCTGCTGTAATAGCTGGTGACCCCTAACATCAGGGACAGCAGTAACATACAGCGCACACTCACCTCTGCTGTAATAGCTGGTGACCCCCTAACATCAGGAACAGCAGTAACATACAGCGCACACTCACCTCTGCTATAATATCTGGTGACCCCTAACATAAGGAACAGCAGTAACATACAGCGCACACTCATCTCTTCTGTAATAACTAGTGACCCCAAACATCAGGAACAGCAGTAACATACAGCGCACACACTCACCTCTGCTGTAATATATGGTGACCCCAAACATCAGGAGCGGCAGTAAGATACAGCGCACACTCACCTCTGCTGTAATAGCTGGTGACCCCAAACATCAGGAACAGCAGTAACATACAGCACACACTCACCTCTGCTGTAATATCTGGTGACCCCTAACATAAGGAACAGCAGTGACATACAGCGCACACTCACCTCTGCTGTAATAGCTGGTGACCCCTAACATCAGGAACAGCAGTAACATACAGCCCATACTCACCTCTGCTGTAATAGCTGGTGACCCCTAACATCAGGAACAGCAGTAACATACAGCGCACACTCACCTCTGCTGTAATAGCTGGTGACCCCAAACATCAGGAACAGTAGTAACATACAGCGCACACTCACCTCTGCTGTAATATCTGGTGACCCCAAACATCAGGAACAGCAGTAACATACAGCACACACTCACCTCTGCTGTAATAGCTGGTGACCCCTAACATAAGGAACAGCAGTGACATACAGCGCACACTCACCTCTGCTGTAATATCTGGTGACGCCTAACATAAGGAACAGCAGTGACATACAGCGCACCCTCACCTCTGCTGTAATAGCTGGTGACCCCAAACATCAGGAACAGCAGTAACATACAGCGCACACTCACCTCTGCTGTAATATCTGGTGACCCCTAACATCAGGAACAGCAGTAACATACAGTGCACACTCACCTCTGCTGTAATAACTAGTGACCCCAAACATCAGGAACAGCAGTAACATACAGCGCACACTCACCTCTGCTGTAATATATGGTGACCCCAAACATCAGGAGCAGCAGTAACATACAGCGCACACTCACCTCTGCTGTTATAGCTGGTGACCCCAAACATCAGGAACAGTAGTAACATACAGCGCACACTCACCTCTGCTGTAATAGCTGGTGACCCCTAACATCAGGAACAGCAGTAACATACAGCGCACACTCACCTCTGCTGTAATAGCTTGTGACCCCCTAACATCAGGAACAGCAGTAACATACAGCGCACACTCACCTCTGCTGTAATATCTGGTGACCCCTAACATAAGGAACAGCAGTAACATACAGCGCACACTCATCTCTGCTGTAATAACTAGTGACCCCAAACATCAGGAACAGCAGTAACATACAGCGCACACACTCACCTCTGCTGTAATATATGGTGACCCCAAACATCAGGAGCGGCAGTAAGATACAGCGCACACTCACCTCTGCTGTAATAGCTGGTGACCCCAAACATCAGGAACAGCAGTAACATACAGAACACACTCACCTCTGCTGTAATATCTGGTGACCCCTAACATAAGGAACAGCAGTGACATACAGCGCACACTCACCTCTGCTGTAATAGCTGGTGACCCCTAACATCAGGAACAGCAGTAACATACAGCACACACTCACCTCTGCTGTAATATCTGGTGACCCCTAACATAAGGAACAGCAGTGACATACAGCGCACACTCACCTCTGCTGTAATAGCTGGTGACCCCTAACATCAGGAACAGCAGTAACATACAGCACACACTCACCTCTGCTGTAATAGCTGGTGACCCCTAACATCAGGAACAGCAGTAACATACAGCGCACACTCACCTCTGCTGTAATATCTGGTGACCCCAAACATCAGGAACAGCAGTAAAATACAGCACACACTCACCTCTGCTGTAATATCTGGTGACCCCTAACATAAGGAACAGCAGTGACATACAGCGCACACTCACCTCTGCTGTAATATCTGGTGACCCCTAACATAAGGAACAGCAGTGACATACAGCGCACCCTCACCTCTGCTGTAATAGCTGGTGACCCCCTAACATCAGGGACAGCAGTAACATACAGCGCACACTCACCTCTGCTGTAATAGCTGGTGACCCCAAACATCAGGAACAGCAGTAACATACAGCGCACACTCACCTCTGCTGTAATAGCTGGTGACCCCTAACATCAGGAACAGCAGTAACATACAGTGCACACTCACCTCTGCTGTAATAACTAGTGACCCCAAACATCAGGAACAGCAGTAACATACAGCGCACACTCACCTCTGCTGTAATAAATGGTGACCCCAAACATCAGGAGCGGCAGTAAGATACAGCGCACACTCACCTCTGCTGTAATAGCTGGTGACCCCAAACATCAGGAGCGGCAGAAAGATACAGCGCACACTCACCTCTGCTGTAATATCTGGTGACCTCCTAACATCAGGAACAGCAGTAACATACAGCGCACACTCACCTCTGCTGTAATAGCTGGTGACCCCCAACATCAGGAACAGCAGTAACATACAGGGCACACTCACCTCTGCTGTAATATCTGGTGACCCCCAACATCAGGAACAGCAGTAACATACAGCGCACACTCACCTCTGCTGTAATATCTGGTGACCCCTAACATCAGTAACAGCAGTAACATACAGCACACACTCATCTCTGCTGTAATAACTGGTGACCCCAAATATCAGAAACAGCAGTTACATACAGCGCACACTCACCTCTGCTGTAATATTTGGTGACCCCAAAAATCAGGAACAGCAGTAACATACAGCGCACACTCACCTCTGCTGTAATATCTGGTGACCCCTAACATCAGGAACAGCAGTAACATACAGCGCACACTCACCTCTGCTGTAATAACTGGTGACCCCAAACATCAGGAACAGCAGTAACATACAGCGCACACTCACCTCTGCTGTAATATCTGGTGACCCCTAACATCAGGACAGCAGTAACATACAGCGCACACTCACCTCTGCTGTAATAACTGGAGACCCCAAACATCGGAAACAGCAGTAACATACAGCGCACACTCACCTCTGCTGTAATATCTGGTGACCCCTAACATAAGGAACAGCAGTAACATACAGCGCACACTCATCTCTGCTGTAATAACTAGTGACCCCAAACATCAGGGACAGCAGTAACATACAGCGCACACTCACCTCTGCTGTAATAGCTGGTGACCCCAAACATCAGGAACAGCAGTAACATACAGCGCACACTCACCTCTGCTGTAATAGCTGGTGACCCCTAACATCAGGAATTGTAGTAACATACAGCGCACACTCACCTCTGCTGTAATAACTGGTGACTCCAAACATCAGAAACAGCAGTAACATACAGCGCACACTCACCTCTGCTGTAATAACTGGTGACCCCTAACATCAGGAACAGCAGTAACATACAGCGCACTCTCACCTCTGCTGTTATAGCTGGTGACCCCTAACATCAGGAACAGCAGTAACATGCAGCGCACACTCACCTCTGCTGTAATAGCTGGTGACCCCAAACATCCGAGACAGCAGTAACATACAGCACACACTCACTTCTGCTGTTATAGCTGGTGACCCCAAACATCAGGAACAGCAGAAACATACAGCGCACACTCACCTCTGCTGTAATAGCTGGTGACCCCAAACATCAGGAACAGCAGTAACATACAGCGCACACTCACCTCTGCTGTAATATCTGGTGACCCCTAACATCAGGAACAGCAGTAACATACAGTCCTTTGACTTGCTTGCTATCACCGAAACATGGATCCAGCAGGGTGACACTGCATCACTTGCTGCACTGGGCTATGACGGTTTGCAATTCTCTCACTCCTCCAGACCAGAGAATAGGCAGGGAGGAGGGGTGGGCATACTCCTCTCTCCACGATGCACTTTCCAGGTCATTCCTCCTGTCCCCTCTCTTACTTTCCCATCTTTTGAGGTTCACACCCTCAGACTTTTCCGCCCATTCTCTCTTCGTGTGGCTGTAGTATACCGTCCTCCTGGTTCACCCCATCAGTTCCTTGATCACTTTGCTTCCTGGCTCCCTTACTTTCTTTCCTGTGATATCCCAACACTCATCATGGGAGACTTTAACATCCCTATGAACACCCCTATCTCCTCTTCAGCCTCTCAGCTTTTATCACTTACCACCTCTCTGGGACCTGTACAACTCTCTGATTCTCCTACCCACCAAGAGGGAAACATCCTTGACTTGGTCTTTGCCCGACTCTCTTCTGTCTCTGACTTTACTAACAATGACTTTCCACTTTCAGACCATAACCTTCTCTCTTTTACTTTAAATAGTTCTTGTCCTGTACAGAATAAGTCCATTTATCACACATACCGGAACCCACGTGCCATCAGTGTTCCCCACCTCATAGAAACTGTGCAGCCATCGCTGTCCCCCATCTCCTCTCTCTCCTGTCCTAACCTGGCCACTAATCATTACAATCATGTTCTCAAAAGCGCCCTGGACAAGATGGCACCACCATCGGTTCGAGCCTTTCGACACAGATGTAGGCAACCTTGGCAGACGGCACTAACCCGTTTCCTTCGTAAGTGCGCCAGGAGTGCCGAACGTCTGTGGAGAAAATCGGGCACTTCCTCTGACTTTCTTCACTTTAAATTTATGCTTAAATCCTATAACTCTGCTCTCCATCTTGCTAAACAGGTCTATTTTACTAATCTAATATCTTCTCTGTCTAACAACCCCAAAAGGCTTTTCAATACTCTTCACTCCTTACTAACACCAAAGGTGCAGCCACCGGTCACAGACCTTGGGGCTGAAGATATGGCCACCTACTTTAAAGATAAAATCGACTGCATTCGCCAGGAAGTAATTTCTCAGTCCACTAACTCCATAAATCCACTTTTCTCTGATGCCTTACCCTGTTCACTCTCTTCCTTTGAGCCAGTCACAGAGGAAGAAGTGGCCAGGCTTCTTCTCTCTGCTCGCCCCACTACCTGCATCAGTGACCCCATCCCCTCGCCCCACTACCTGCATCAGTGACCCCATCCCCGCACATCTGGTACAGTCTCTCTCCCCAGCAGTCACTTCTCACCTAACTAAAATCTTCAACCTCTCTCTCTCTTCTGGTGTCGTCCCCTCTTCTTGCAAGCATGCTATTGTTACCCCTTTACTAAAGAAACCTTCCCTGGACCCATCCAATGCTACTAACTACCGACCAGTTTCTAACCTCCCTTTCATCTCCAAACTCCTGGAACGCCTGGTCTATTCTCGACTTTCCCGTTTTCTCTCAGCTAACTCCCTCCTTGACCCCTTACAATCTGGTTTCCGCCCTATGCATTCTACTGAAACTGCTCTTACTAAAGTCTCCAATGATCTCCTCACTGCTAAATCCAAAGGTGACTCTTCTCTCCTCATTCTTCTGGATCTATCGGCAGCGTTCGATACTGTGGACCACCAGCTCCTCCTCAGGATGCTTTGCTCCATTGGCCTAAAAGGCTCTGCACTCTCTTGGTTTTCTTCCTATCTCTCTGACCGCACTTTCAGTGTCTCCTTTTCTGGATCTATCTCTTCTTCTGTTCCGCTCTCTGTCGGGGTTCCTCAGGGCTCAGTCCTAGGTCCTCTTCTCTTCTCCCTCTATACTGCACCCATTGGACAAACCATCAGCAGATTTGGTTTTCAATATCATCTTTATGCTGATGACACCCAGCTGTATACCTCAGCACGTAACATCACTCCTGCCTTAATCCAGAACACTAGTGACTGTCTCTCTGCTGTCTCTAACGTCATGTCCTCTCTCTTCTTGAAACTTAATCTTTCTAAGACTGAACTTCTTGTCTTTCCACCATCCACTAACAGAGCCTATCCTAACCTCTCCATATCAGTCTGTGGGGTCACCATAACCTCAAAGCAGCAGGCCCGCTGTCTTGGGGTTGTGTTGGATTCCGACCTCTCCTTTGAGCCACACATTCAATCTCTTGCTCGCTCTTGCCGGATGCATCTCAGAAACATCTCCAGAATCCGACCGTTTCTCACATTTGAAACCTGTAAAATGCTAACTGTTGCTCTGATTCACTCTCGACTAGACTACTGTAACTCTCTACTAACCGGTCTTCCACTCACCAAACTCTCTCCTCTCCAATCGATTCTTAATGCAGCAGCCAGGCTCGTCTTTCAGACTAAACGCTACACGGATGCCTCCAGTTCATGCCAGTCGCTGCACTGGCTGCCAGTCTCCTTTCGAATACAGTTTAAAATAATAACCCTCATCTACAAAGCTCTGAATAATGCTGCACCTTCCTACCTCTCCTCTCTTATCTCAGTCTATCGCCCAACCCGTGCTCTTAGATCCGCAAGTGATCTTAGATTAACCTCTACCCTAGTGCGGACCTCCCACTCGCGTCTCCAAGACTTCTCTAGAGCTGCACCAATTCTATGGAATGCTCTGCCCCGGACTATCAGACTAATACCTAACCTCCAAAGTTTCAAACGTGCTCTTAAAACCCATTTCTTTAGGCAAGCCTATAACACTCATTAACTGCATGAAGTTTTAACTCTTCTACTAACCCGTCCTGTGTCGTCCTCCCATCTGTTATCCATCAACCAACAGGCACCAGACTTCTATGCAGTCCCATTCACCCTGGACCTGGTATATAAGATGACGGCTGAGGGGTTCAAGCGACAGCAATTCCATTTATTATATTTTGTTCTATTCCCTAAGAAGAATGGCTTGACCATTAAATATTCTTTTACCTCGTGTTACCCCATCATCTTCATAAACCGTAAGCTCTGGCGAGCAGGGACCTCACTCCTGTTGTTCCATACAAATGTTGTGCTCTGTTACATTACATTTGTATTTGTTTCCTATGATTTGTAAAGCGCTACGGAATATGATGGCGCTATATAAATAAAGATTATTATTATTATTAGTGCACACTCACCTCTGCTGTAATAACTAGTGACCCCAAACATCAGGAACAGCAGTAACATACAGCGCACACTCACCTCTGCTGTAATAGCTGGTGACCCCCAACATCAGGAACAGCAGTAACATACAGGGCACACTCACCTCTGCTGTAATAGCTGGTGACCCCCAACATCAGGAACAGCAGTAACATACAGGGCACACTCACCTCTGCTGTAATATCTGGTGACCCCCAACATCAGGAACAGCAGTAACATACAGCGCACACTCACCTCTGCTGTAATATCTGGTGACCCCTAACATCAGTAACAGCAGTAACATACAGCACACACTCATCTCTGCTGTAATAACTGGTGACCCCAAATATCAGAAACAGCAGTAACATACAGCGCACACTCACCTCTGCTGTAATATTTGGTGACCCCAAAAATCAGGAACAGCAGTAACATACAGCACACACTCACCTCTGCTGTAATATCTGGTGACCCCTAACATCAGGAACAGCAGTAACATACAGCGCACACTCACCTCTGCTGTAATAACTGGTGACCCCAAACTTTAGAAACAGCAGTAACATACAGCGCACACTCACCTCTGCTGTAATATCTGGTGACCCCAAACATCAGGAACAGCAGTAACATACAGCGCACACTCACCTCTGCTGTAATATCTGGTGACCCCTAACATCAGGAACAGCAGTAACATACAGCGCACACTCACCTCTGCTGTAATAACTGGAGACCCCAAACATCGGAAACAGCAGTAACATACAGCGCACACTCACCTCTGCTGTAATAGCTGGTGACCCCAAACATCAGGAACAGCAGTAACATACAGCGCACACTCACCTCTGCTGTAATAGCTGGTGACCCCTAACATCAGGAATTGTAGTAACATACAGCGCACACTCACCTCTGCTGTAATAACTGGTGACTCCAAACATCAGAAACAGCAGTAACATACAGCGCACACTCACCTCTGCTGTAATAACTGGTGACCCCTAACATCAGGAACAGCAGTAACATACAGCGCACTCTCACCTCTGCTGTTATAGCTGGTGACCCCTAACATCAGGAACAGCAGTAACATGCAGCGCACACTCACCTCTGCTGTAATAGCTGGTGACCCCAAACATCCGAGACAGCAGTAACATACAGCACACACTCACTTCTGCTGTTATAGCTGGTGACCCCAAACATCAGGAACAGCAGAAACATACAGCGCACACTCACCTCTGCTGTAATAGCTGGTGACCCCAAACATCAGGAACAGCAGTAACATACAGCGCACACTCACCTCTGCTGTAATAGCTGGTGACCCCTAAGATCAGGAACAGAAGTAACATACAGCACACACTCACCTCTGCTGTAATAACTGGTGACCCCAAACATCAGGAACAGCAGTAACATACAGCGCACACTCACCTCTGCTGTAATATCTGGTGACCCCAAACATCTGGAACAGCAGTAACATACAGCGCACACTCACCTCTGCTGTAATATCTGGTGACCCCAAACATCTGGAACAGCAGTAACATACAGCGCACACTCACCTCTGCTGTAATATCTGGTGACCCCAAACATCTGGAACAGCAGTAACATACAGCGCACACTCACCTCTGCTGTAATAACTGGTGACCCCTAACATCAGGAACAGCAGTAACATACAGCACACACTCACCTCTGCTGTAATAGCTGGTGACCCCAAACATCAGGAACAGTAGTAACATACAGCGCACACTCACCTCTGCTGTAATAGCTGGTGACCCCTAACATCAGGAACAGCAGTAACATACAGCGCACACTCACCTCTGCTGTAATAACTGGTGACCCCAAACTTTAGAAACAGCAGTAACATACAGCACACACTCACCTCTGCTGTAATATCTGGTGACCCCAAACATCTGGAACAGCAGTAACATACAGCGCACACTCACCTCTGCTGTAATAACTGGTGACCCCTAACATCAGGAACAGCAGTAACATACAGCGCACACTCACCTCTGCTGTAATAGCTGGTGACCCCTAACATCAGGAACAGCAGTAACATACAGCGCACACTCACCTCTGCTGTAATAGCTGGTGACCCCTAACATCAGGAACAGCAGTAACATACAGCGCACACTCACCTCTGCTGTAATAGCTGGTGACCCCCAACATCAGGAACAGCAGTAACATACAGCGCACACTCACCTCTGCTGTAATAGCTGGTGACCCCAAACATCAGGAACAGCAGGAGCAGTTTGACCCCTAATGCCGCACACAGTATAATGTAACCTGTTCTTCCGCTGACCCCAGATGTGAATTTAAAGAAATACACAGATCCTTCAGCTCTTCCGTGGCTGTTTGTGGCCACACACGTGTATTTCCCATCATGCCTCAGGTAGTGCAGCTCTGTGGTCCGCTGATGTCTGAAGACGGAGATTGTAGGAAAAGCCTCTTCATGGATGTTCATTGGGTCAGTCCAGACCAAAGATGGCACTGGCTCCCCTTCAGCCGTACAGACTGCGTGGTACCCCCGAACTTTATCAAATGCCACTGAGATGTTTACAATCCTGGGAGAGGCTGGAAATAAACACAAATATAATGTATAGTTATCATATTATTCAAGTTACAATGATGTGACTGTACAACACTGTGACCTCATTTTATGTCTTCCAATTTAAACATTGTAAATCCTTCAGCTTTACTCTCTGCACTGAGATTTATGACACAAATTGCTGTGTCACTTCCTCTTCCTGCTTACTCTAGGAGATTACAGCAGTAGGTCAGTGTATAGTCTAAGGAAATCTCCCATCTAAATCCATCCTCATAACACAGGGACACTTTTTCATAGATCCAACCACCCTGACTTCGGTAATCTTCTTATATTGATAATCCATGGCCTCCCTCCTTCTAAAATAATGCTAATGAGGTACTATGCATGCTACTGGGGTGTTACCAGGTCCCCTCTGTGCTGAAGCTACACGGGGCTGTTACACTGTATCACCCACTGCTCCCCTGCTTCTACCCCCTCACTCTGCTTCATGTTATCTCAACGCAGCACAGAAAGATTCAGCACACAGTCAGAGGCACACAGTGTTATAGCCCCAAGAAGCCCTTCTGGGTCATTAGCATAATTATAAAAGTTGATTTTAGAAGGAAGGAGGCCATGGATGACAAATATAAGAAGATACCACAGTCACGGTGCCTGGATCTATGAGTAAGTGTCCCTAATTTATCATGATAGAAATTGATGGCAAATTTCCTTTAAGTAGCTGAGGCTATAGAGAACTATGCAGCAGCAGGGTTTACAGTGTTCTCCTTTTACTCCATTCTCATTACATACAGGGAAAATGTCATGGATATAACTGGAGGGTAATCACATACAACGTTACAGATAGTTACAAGACATAGATATGGTTTGCTGTATCTAAGCTAACGTTATATATGCATTCACTTCAAATAAGTGCTGCCTGCTGCCATTATATAGGTACTCATCTGACATAGTGATTGGTGAATGTCTACTTTCCAGACTTTGAGATTAAACGGATTGGCCCCTCCTTCTCATTCACTTTTCCTTCCCACTTTCCCAGTATTTGGAAGGATCCAGAACATGGGCTTCTTACCAAAAATATGAAGCAGGGTCCCAGATTTGGTTTCATACTTGTCGTGCCTGTCGCTGGAGAGCTCCACCCGGCAGTAATATCTGTTACTGTCTTCCCAGGTCAGGTTCCCAATGCTGATGGAGATGTTGTTGTTACGAGGATTCCCGATCAGTCGGAACTTGTTCATGTGGTTGATGTTGGTCTTACAAGGGTCCAGACTGCTGTCACTCACACACTTAAAGACCACCGAGCCATTGTAAGGATGTCTGATCCTCCATATGACTGTGAGCCCACTCTCATGGCTCCTGTGAAGGTGGTGAGGAGGACTGAACGAACAGGGCAACAAGACTGATTTACCGATTTCACCCTTTACATCTTTTGAAACTTGAAGAGTCCAAGAATTTCCACCAACACCTGAAAAGAACAGAAAGATGTCTACAGGAACAATATACTGCAGCCGATCCTATAATACTACTACTGCTAACACTACTGCTATAATACTGTCCCCTATGTAGAGGAATATAACTACTATAATACTGCCCCTATGTACAAGAATATAACTACTATAATACTGCCCCCTATGTACAGGGATATAACTACTATAATACTGCCCCCTATGTACAAGAATATAACTACTATAATACTGCCCCCTATGTACAGGAATATAACTACTATAATACTGCCCCCTATGTACAATAATATAACTACTATAATACTGCCCCCTATGTACAGGAATATAACTACTATAATACTGCCTCCTATGTACAAGAATATAACTACTATAATACTGCCCCCTATGTACAGGTATATAACTACTATAATACTGCCCCCTATGTACAAGAATATAACTACTATAATACTGCCCCCTATGTACAGGAATATAACTACTATAATACTGCTCCCTATGTACAAGAATATAACTACTATAATACTGCCCCCTATGTACAAGAATATAACTGATATAATACTGCCCCCTATGTACAAGAATATAACTACTATAATACTGCCCCCTATGTACAGGAATATAACTACTATAATACTGCCCCCTATGTACAAGAGTATAATTACTATAATACTGCCCCCTATGTACAGGAATATAAGTACTATAATACTGTCCCCTATGTACAAGAATATAACTACTATAATACTGCCCCCTATGTACAAGAATATAACTACTATAATACTGCCCCCTATGTACAAGAATATAACTACTATAATACTGCCCCTATGTACAAGAATATAACTACTATAATACTGCCCCCTATGTACAGGAATATAACTACTATAATACTGCCCCCTATATATAGGAATATAAGTACTATAATACTGTCCCCTATGTACAAGAATATAACTACTATAATACTGCCCCCTATGTACAAGAATATAACTACTATAATACTGCCCCTTATGTACAGGAATATAACTACTATAATACTGCCCCCTATGTACAAGAATATAACTACTATAATACTGCCCCCTATGTACAGGAATATAACTACTATAATACTGCCCCACATGTACAGGAATATAACTACTATAATACTGCCCCCTATGTACAGGAATATAACTACTATAATACTGCCCCCTATGTACAGGAATATAAGTACTATAATACTGTCCCCTATGTACAAGAATATAACTACTATAATACTGCCCCCTATGTACAAGAATATAACTACTATAATACTGCCCCCTATGTACAAGAATATAACTACTATAATACTGCCCCTATGTACAAGAATATAACTACTATAATACTGCCCCCTATGTACAGGAATATAACTACTATAATACTGCCCCCTATATATAGGAATATAAGTACTATAATACTGTCCCCTATGTACAAGAATATAACTACTATAATACTGCCCCCTATGTACAAGAATATAACTACTATAATACTGCCCCTTATGTACAGGAATATAACTACTATAATACTGCCCCCTATGTACAGGAATATAACTACTATAATACTGCCCCCTATGTACAGGAATATAACTACTATAATACTGCCCCCTATATATAGGAATATAAGTACTATAATACTGTCCGATATGTACAAGAATATAACTACTATAATACTGCCCCCTATGTACAAGAATATAACTACTATAATACTGCCTCCTAGAGGTGAGGTTGTGTGTGGTGTGAGCTCTTGACCCTCCTCATGTCTGGAGCTAGCCCAGGGCGGGGCCACCCTGGGTGGGGAGATTCCCCAGGCAAGGCCCAGGCTTCCAGGCCTACACCGGGAGTGAACTCCCAAATACTTTCTACCAGGGATGCAAATCCCAAAGTCATGAAGAGTGAAGATTGTGGACGTGATGTCGCTGTATTGGAGAAAGAGAAAGATTTGAACGTGAATACTGCAGTGAAAGCAGCAAGTCCCATGACCAGCCCAGCGTGGAGGAGCACAGGTGAAGCAGCAGAGTGTGAGACAAGCAGCAGGTGCACAGCCCCCCACTCCTGCACCCAGACAGAGGAGAACGTCTCTGGAGAGACAGACCCTGCGAGAGAACCTGCAGCAGAGGGATGTGGTGTCCAGCATGGCCTGCACAGGCCGCACCAGGTCAGCAGTAAAGCCGCAGACTGTTACCATGAGCACTGCACAGTGTGAACAGGCCCCTGCAAGTGCAAGCCACAAGCCTGGGAAGGAGACGGGTGCACCCAAACCATCTGGAGCTGCACCCCGACCAGCACAGCAGGGGAAGGAGACTGCGCGGGCACCGGAGCTGCAGTTGGCGGAGGAGATACCGACTCTGGTAAGGAGGATGGGGGAGCTGACTAACCATAAGAAAATGCTGCAGATGCAGATTGACTGTATGTATTCACTTAGAACTGCGCACCCTGAAAGCAGCACCCTGTATAACACCAAGCTGCAGGGACTAGGCATAGAGCTGGACAGGTGGTCAGGGATATGGACTGTGTCCTGGAGAGGATGGGACCCCTGGCCGAGTCATACAGGAACCAGGAGCGCTTCTCCCAGCAGAGGCAGAGCTGTGACTCTGGGCCCCGGGCCCCTACAGCACAAGCAGGACCTGTTCCCCCAGATGTCTCCCCACGTGTGACACAGATTCTCAGGCCTGCGAGCTTTTCATTCCAGAAGGGACAGACACAAGATCAGCCGCAGAGCTCTGCAGCGGTCCCAGAGCAGGAGCATGGACCTGTAGTACCACAAGTCCCAGCAGTGTCTGTTGATGGTGAACTTTCATCTATGGGTCAAGGTGATGCGGTGACCCAGGAGAACTCTAACGTACTTGAGACTGGGAACACTGTAGGACATTCTGCCGTACCTGAGGGGTCGGGGGATGGAGGGGACCCTCAGTCTATCTGGGAGGTGCAGTCACCGGGGGATAACATAGAGGTAGATAGGGGGCAGGGGGTGGTACAAGATAATGTGTGTGACTTCCCCCCTAGTAGAGTCAGGTCCCTCTAGATCAGACCCTCCCCCCAATACCCGTAGTGAGCCACGCCAGGAACCTCCTAGAAACGCCTGGAGCCGCGGCGCTCCCTCCTTCACCTCCGGCGCACACTACTCCGGGCAGGCATTTAAGAGGAGGAACGTGGTGCGCTTTAAGATCAGAGGCGCAAAGGAAGATCTCCCAGATAGGAGGTTTGTGGTGCGGGATCTCCTTTGTCACCAGATGGGGTTCTCCCCAGATGACATCCTGGCAGTCATCAACCTTCCAGACAGACAGGGCTATGATGTCAGCTTTAAGCTTATGTCCAGTCTGGATAGGTTTTGGGATAAATTCCCCCGGCTTAGGGACACTGACGGCTGGAATAAGTTTATTTTTGTCCCCATATCCAGACCAGGTACTGTGGTGGTAAATATAATCTTCTGGAACGAGTCGGTTCCTCCCCAGGATGTTCTAGTGTGGCTCAGGCGCCATTGTGATCTGCTGTCTGACCTCACTAAGAACAGAGACAGTGATGGCATTTGGACTGGAGGGTGGAAGGTGCTAGTGAAACTGCGCCAATATAACAACATTACCCTGCACCTCCCCAACTCCTTCTATATAGGCAGAGAGAAAGGCGTCTGCTTCTATCCCGGGCAGCCACGGAAGTGCTTTAGGTGTGGGAAGATCGGTCACGTGGCCAAAGTATGCACAGTGGCAAAATGTAACCTGTGTGGGGAGGTCGGTCATCTCAGTGCCACCTGTGAGACGGTCCGATGTAACCTCTGCGGAGAGATTGGCCACCCACACAAGGACTGCCCAGAGGCCTGGCACAACATTGCCAGGGACTTCTCAGATGATGAAATGGTGCAGGAGGCAGATGCCTTAGAGGAGGAGGCCTTGGTGTCGGGGCAAATTCTGACCAGGCGGGAGGTACAGCAGGGGTCAGGTGAGACAGTACCAGAACCCCAGCAGTCAGACAGCAGACATCAGGGGAGTATGGAGATGGTCACTCGGGGCCAGCCTCAGGCAGCCACCTCTGTAAAAACATCAGAATTTGAGGAGTCAAAAAAGAACAAGAGGAAAAAAAAAGATAAATCCTCTCGTAAACCTGAGGAAGATTGTAATTTAGGCCCAAAAACCAGGAGAAAGTCCAGTGGTGATGCCGGGGTCATGGTCCTATCTAACAGATATGATGTTCTGTCAGAGTCAGATGGGGATTATGAGAGAGAGTTACAGCGCATTCAAAATGAGTGTGAAGCGGATACAGGAGACCCTCCAACTAAAAAGAAGCCCCCTCCTGAAGATACCGCTGTGGAGTCAGACATGGAGACAGGTGGGAGACAGGGGGAGGATGACTCGGACACATGATGATGGGGGTCGCTGCTCTGCTCTTTATCATTGTAATGGCTGGATTCTCTCTAAAAGTTGCTTCCAGCAACGTCAACAGCATTAAAGTAAGAAGGACCAGACACGCTGTATATGACCACCTAAGATATCTGGACGCTGATGTCATCTTCCTGCAGGAGACCCGTCTGACCACCTTGGGGCATCTCCGTGAGGCTGAGCGTGAGTGGCGGTCTGGTCCTTCTTACTGGTCACTGGCTGTGGAGCCGTACGCCGGGGTCGCCATACTATTTAACACCACAGACGTGACGGTGCACAGGCTGACGGAGGTCGCTATGGGGAGGTGCCTGTTGCTAGAGGTGACCATCCATGGTAGGCGGCTCCGGCTGATCAACATCTATGGCCCACAGACAGTGACAGAGAGAATACAGCTGTTCCATGAGGTACAGCAGTATCTTTTCACCTCAATCCCTGTAATAATGGCAGGCGACTTTAATGTTACCATGACATCAGGTGACAGGTCCTCGGGCAGAGCAGTGGTCAGAGACTCCAGGGTCCTACAGAGCATAATATCACAGGCCCATCTACGTGATGTATTTACCTTGGACGGGAGGAAACCTAGGTACACCTACTCCTGTGCTGACAGGCATAGCAGAATTGATATGGCTTTTGTGAGTCCCTCAGAGACTGTAAGTGGGATGAGTGAGAGGGTCGTTCCATATTCTGACCATCTTGTCTTATTATTTTGTATGGGAGCCTCTAACCGCTCGGACATTGGTCGGGGGTTATGGAGGCTCAATTCCAGCATCCTGGATGATGCCTATGTCCAGAATTGTATCCACTCCCTTTTTCAGGACCAGCTCCAGAGAGTAGACTTCTATGACAACATATCTGACTGGTGGGAGAACGTCAAGGAGGAGATCCGGTCCCTCTTAAAGAGACTGTCAGTGAAGAAGGGTAAGAGTAAGTACAGCCAGTATCTCAAGCTGCGGAAAGAATTGGAGTCACTGTATTCGGCGGGAGGGGGGGACAAACAAAAGATTGACCGACTGAAATCTGAGATAAAGCAGTATCAGTACAGCCGCTACACGTCCCTGGTAATAGAAAGAGATTACGGAAAACTGGGCGTTCCCGATCCGTATGAAAATTGCCGGGAACGTGTGGCCAAGAAATCGATCACAGGTCTCACTGACTCCCAGGGAGTTTTACAGGAATCTCGGGAGGGTATCCTGGGGGTGGTGAGATCCTACTATGCTGAATTATTTCAGAAGAAGGTTTTGGATAAAGAGAAAATGGCTCAATTCTTGGAGGCAACTCCAGGTCCTGACACTAAAGATTTGGATTTTTCTCCTTTGACAGCAGGAATAACAGAGGAGGAGGTTAAAGAGGCCATTGATAAGTTACATCTGAAGAAGGCACCAGGTCCTGATGGTATTGCAGCTGAATTCTATAAAAAGTTTAAAGACCTCTTAGCCCCGATCCTTGTGGATGTTTTTACTAATTGTCTAGAGAATCACCCGATGCCTCCATCCATGAGAGTGTCCTCCCTTATTCTGCTGTCCAAAGGTAAAGAGCCTAGTGACATCAAGAACTGGAGGCCGATCGCCCTCTTGAATGTCGACAGGAAGATTTTGGCAAAAATTCTATTCTCTAGATTAGTCTGTTTGTCCCCGGCACTGTTGGCAGGCTCTCAGTACGGCACAGTAAGAGGGCGGAACATCTCTGGAGCAGTCATCTCGATAAGGGAGATGTTTGAGAGATGTAAAGCTCTGAGGTGTGGGAGATATGTTGTAGGTCTGGACCAGGCTAAAGCCTTTGACAGGGTTGATCATGATTATCTATGGGCCACTTTGTCAAAGTACGGTATTCCGGGACAATTTATTGATTGGCTGAGAACTTTGTACAGAGAGGCGAAGAGCTTTCCTCTGATCAATGGTTGGCAGGGGGACACTTTTGAAGTAGAGGCCGGGGTGCGACAGGGCTGCCCCCTGAGTCCACTGCTGTATGTGTTTGCCATAGATTTGTTTCTGCGATCACTGCAGCGGTGTGATTTTCAGGGGGTGCCGGTCCCCCATTGCTTGCCTTTGAAAGTAGTCGCCTACGCGGATGATGTGACTGTGGTGATATCTCAACCTCGTGAGGTGGAGATGTTGTCTGCAGCCATCAGAAGTTACTCAGAGGCCTCCGGGTCTCTGGTCAACCTTGAGAAGAGTCAAGCTTTCTGGACATTGGATACTGCTCCTGGCTTTGATCTACCACAGTTCGCCAAGGCCTCCACCCATATTAAAATCCTTGGGGTGAAATTTGGGAGGGAAGATAATGCCAAGCTAAATTGGGAGGAAAAGTTGGAAGCCGGAAATGTAAAGGTTCAGCGATGGAAGAACTGGAGGCTGACCTATAGAGAAAGGGTTACTCTGCTGAAGACTTACCTGGTCCCTGTCTTCCTCTACGTCTCTGTCGTCTTTCCTTTGCCAGAATCTTTCTCCGCTAGGCTCTTTAGCCTGTTCTTCCAGCTTTTATGGGGGAACAGGTTGAACCCAGTAAAAAGAGGGATCACCTACCTGCAGAGGAGAGAGGGTGGGCTGGATATGTTAAATCCAAGGGTATTTTTTGACTCCATGTTTCTGAAAGTCAATTTTGGTTGCCTGGACTCAAATAATGGTCTCCTGTGGGTAAGTAGTGTCAGGGACTGGATATTGCCTTTTGCAGAGTCTTGGATGCGAGGCGGCAGTCTCAAGAGGGGCCGATGGACTCCTGGCTTCCTCCCCCAGTATCTGGAGTATGGTCTCAGGTGCATGAAAAAGTGGAGGCTGGACAAGACATTATTGGAGAGTAGGACCAGGAAGGACCTTTATACCAATATCTGTAGGACCTTCTATACTGTTCGGCCAGCTCTGAGGGACTGCACAATGGCCACCTTGCAGGAGAGTCTGAGGTTCCTCAATAGTCCTAGGCTCCCTGCAAAGCTCTTTGATATTGCCTGGTTATCCTTACATGGGAGGCTCTTTGTCAGGGGAAATTTAAAATTCTTGAGTCTCTCTGAGCGTTTGTGCCCCTTGGGATGTCAACAGGAGGAGACCATGGAGCATTTTATCACTGAGTGCCCGGGAGGGAGGCAGATATGGCAGGAGGTGTCCCACAGACTCGGAATATCAAGACTGCAGTCTCTGACCTACCCGGACGTAATCTATGGGGTGACACCACAGGTAGCCGGCATCGACAGAGGGACCATGTACCTGATCATCACCACAATCAAATACTATCACTGGCACACCAGGACCAGAGTGTCTGCGCACAGCGAGTCCTTCCAACCCATGACCGCTGTAACCCAAATACTATCAGAGCTGAGGTGGATACGATCCATAGAGGTTAGAAAGAAGAGTTATAATGTAAAGTTATGGAGGAACATATGTCTGGGGTAATTGATCAAGTAATTATATTAATTTCCACATTTTTCTTTTTACCAGTGATGGACTTTTTGAGTTAAGATTATTATGAATTTATTATTTTCTGATCTGTTTGATATGTGTTAAATAATTGTCTGTTCATTCTGATGAGAATGTATTGTAATATTTTCTGTTTGTTTATACTAATAAAAATTGCCCCCTATGTACAAGAATGTAACTACTATAATACTGCCCCCTATGTACAGGAATATAACTACTATAATACTGCCCTCTATGTACAGGAATATAACTACTATAATACTGCCCCTATGTACAAGAATATAACTACTATAATACTGCCCCCTATGTACAAGAATATAACTACTATAATACTGCCCCCTATGTACAAGAATATAACTACTATAATACTGCCCCCTATGTACAAGAATATAACTACTATAATACTGCCCCCTATGTACAAGAATATAACTACTATAATACTGCCCCTATGTACAAGAATATAACTACTATAATACTGCCCCTATGTACAAGAATATAACTACTATAATACTGCCCCCTATGTACAAAAATATAACTACTATAATACTACCCCCTATGTACAGGAATATAACTACTATAATACTGTCCCCTATGTACAGGAATATAACTACTATAATGCTGCCCCCTATGTACAAGAATATAACTACTATAATACTGCCCCTATGTAAAAGAATATAACTACTATAATACTGCTCCCTATGTACAGGAATATAACTACTATAATACTGCCCCCTATGTACAAGAATATAACTACTATAATACTGCCCCTATGTACAAGAATATAACTACTATAATACTGCCCCCTATGTACAAGAATATAACTACTATAATACTACCCCCTATGTACAGGAATATAACTACTATAATACTGTCCCCTATGTACAGGAATATAACTACTATAATGCTGCCCCCTATGTACAAGAATATAACTACTATAATACTGCCCCTATGTAAAAGAATATAACTACTATAATACTGCTCCCTATGTACAGGAATATAACTACTATAATACTGCCCCCTATATATAGGAATATAAGTACTATAATACTGCCCCTATGTACAAGAATATAACTACTATAATACTGCCCCTATGTAAAAGAATATAACTACTATAATACTGCTCCCTATGTACAGGAATATAACTACTATAATACTGCCCCCTATATATAGGAATATAAGTACTATAATACTGCCCCCTATGTACAAGAATATAACTACTATAATACTGTCCCCTATGTACAAGAATATAACTACTATAATACTGCTCCCTATGTACAGGAATATAACTACTATAATACTGCCCCCTATATATAGGAATATAAGTACTATAATACTGCCCCTATGTACAAGAATATAACTACTATAATACTGCCCCTATGTAAAAGAATATAACTACTATAATACTGCTCCCTATGTACAGGAATATAACTACTATAATACTGCCCCCTATATATAGGAATATAAGTACTATAATACTGCCCCCTATGTACAAGAATATAACTACTATAATACTGTCCCCTATGTACAAGAATATAACTACTATAATACTGCCCCCTTTGTACAAGAATATAACTACTATAATACTGCTCCCTATGTACAAGAATATAACTACTATAATACTGCCCCCTATGTACAGGAATATAACTACTATAATTCTGCTCCCTATGTACAGGAATATAACTACTATAATACTGCTCCCTATGTACAGGAATATAACTACTATAATACTGCCCCCTATGTACAGGAATATAAGTACTATAATACTGCTCCATATGTACAAGAATATAACTACTATAATACTGCCCCCTATGTACAAGAATATAACTGCTATAATACTGCCCCCTATGTACAGGAATATAACTACTATAATACTGCCCCCTATGTACAGGAATATAACTACTATAATACTGTCCCCTAGGTACAGGAATATAACTACTATAATACTGCCCCTATGTACAGGAATATAACTACTATAATACTGCCCCCTATGTACAGGAATATAACTACTATAATACTGCCCCCTATGTACAAGAATATAACTACTATAATACTGCCCCCTATGTACAAGAATATAACTACTATAATACTGCCCCCTATGTACAAGAATATAACTACTATAATACTGCCCCCTATGTACAAAAATATAACTACTATAATAATGCCCCCTATGTAGAGGAATATAACTACTATAATACTGCCCCCTATGTACAGGAATATAACTACTATAATACTGCCCCCTATGTACAAGAATATAACTACTATAATACTGCCCCCTATGTACATGAATATAACTACTATAATACTGCTCCCTATGTACAAGAATATAACTACTATAATACTGCCCCTATGTACAAGAATATAACTACTATAATACTGCCCCCTATGTACAAGAATATAACTACTATAATACTGCCCCCTATGTACAAGAATATAACTACTATAATACTGCCCCCTATGTACAAGAATATAACTACTATAATACTGCCCCCTGTGTACAAGAATATAACTACTATAATACTGCCCCCTATGTACATGAATATAACTACTATAATACTGCCCCTATGTACAAGAATATAACTACTATAATACTGCCCCCTATGTACATGAATATAACTACTATAATACTGCTCCCTATGTAGAAGAATATAACTACTATAATACTGCCCCTATGTACAAGAATATAACTACTATAATACTGCCCCTATGTACAAGAATATAACTACTATAATACTGCCCCCTATGTACAAGAAAGAATATAACTACTATAATACTGCCCCCTATGTACAAGAATATAACTACTATAATACTGCCCCCTATGTACAAGAATATAACTACTATAATACTGCCCCCTATGTACAAGAATATAACTACTATAATACTGCCCCCTATGTACAAGAATATAACTACTATAATACTGCCCCCTATGTACAAGAATATAACTACTATAATACTGCCCCCTATGTACAAGAATATAACTACTATAATACTGCCCCCTATGTACAAGAATATAACTACTATAATACTGCCCCCTATGTACAAGAATATAACTACTATAATACTGCCCCCTATGTACAAAAATATAACTACTATAATAATGCCCCCTATGTAGAGGAATATAACTACTATAATACTGCCCCCTATGTACAGGAATATAACTACTATAATACTGCCCCCTATGTACAAGAATATAACTACTATAATACTGCCCCCTATGTACATGAATATAACTACTATAATACTGCTCCCTATGTACAAGAATATAACTACTATAATACTGCCCCTATGTACAAGAATATAACTACTATAATACTGCCCCTATGTACAAGAATATAACTACTATAATACTGCCCCCTATGTACAAGAATATAACTACTATAATACTGCCCCCTATGAACAAGAATATAACTACTATAATACTGCCCCCTATGTACAAGAATATAACTACTATAATACTGTCCCCTATGTACAAGAATATAACTACTATAATACTGCCCCCTTTGTACAAGAATATAACTACTATAATACTGCTCCCTATGTACAAGAATATAACTACTATAATACTGCCCCCTATGTACAGGAATATAACTACTATAATTCTGCTCCCTATGTACAGGAATATAACTACTATAATACTGCTCCCTATGTACAGGAATATAACTACTATAATACTGCCCCCTATGTACAGGAATATAAGTACTATAATACTGCTCCATATGTACAAGAATATAACTACTATAATACTGCCCCCTATGTACAAGAATATAACTGCTAAAATACTGCCCCCTATGTACAGGAATATAACTACTATAATACTGCCCCCTATGTACAGGAATATAACTACTATAATACTGTCCCCTAGGTACAGGAATATAACTACTATAATACTGCCCCTATGTACAGGAATATAACTACTATAATACTGCCCCCTATGTACAGGAATATAACTACTATAATACTGCCCCCTATGTACAAGAATATAACTACTATAATACTGCCCCCTATGTACAAGAATATAACTACTATAATACTGCCCCCTATGTACAAGAATATAACTACTATAATACTGCCCCCTATGTACAAAAATATAACTACTATAATAATGCCCCCTATGTAGAGGAATATAACTACTATAATACTGCCCCCTATGTACAGGAATATAACTACTATAATACTGCCCCCTATGTACAAGAATATAACTACTATAATACTGCCCCCTATGTACATGAATATAACTACTATAATACTGCTCCCTATGTACAAGAATATAACTACTATAATACTGCCCCTATGTACAAGAATATAACTACTATAATACTGCCCCCTATGTACAAGAATATAACTACTATAATACTGCCCCCTATGTACAAGAATATAACTACTATAATACTGCCCCCTATGTACAAGAATATAACTACTATAATACTGCCCCCTGTGTACAAGAATATAACTACTATAATACTGCCCCCTATGTACATGAATATAACTACTATAATACTGCCCCTATGTACAAGAATATAACTACTATAATACTGCCCCCTATGTACATGAATATAACTACTATAATACTGCTCCCTATGTAGAAGAATATAACTACTATAATACTGCCCCTATGTACAAGAATATAACTACTATAATACTGCCCCTATGTACAAGAATATAACTAATATAATACTGCCCCCTATGTACAAGAATATAACTACTATAATACTGCCCCCTATGTACAAGAATATAACTACTATAATACTGCCCCCTATGTACAAGAATATAACTACTATAATACTGCCCCCTATGTACAAGAATATAACTACTATAATACTGCCCCCTATGTACAAGAATATAACTACTATAATACTGCCCCCTATGTACAAGAATATAACTACTATAATACTGCCCCCTATGTACAAGAATATAACTACTATAATACTGCCCCCTATGTACAAGAATATAACTATTATAATACTGCCCCCTATGTACAAAAATATAACTACTATAATAATGCCCCCTATGTAGAGGAATATAACTACTATAATACTGCCCCCTATGTACAGGAATATAACTACTATAATACTGCCCCCTATGTACAAGAATATAACTACTATAATACTGCCCCCTATGTACATGAATATAACTACTATAATACTGCTCCCTATGTACAAGAATATAACTACTATAATACTGCCCCTATGTACAAGAATATAACTACTATAATACTGCCCCTATGTACAAGAATATAACTACTATAATACTGCCCCCTATGTACAAGAATATAACTACTATAATACTGCCCCCTATGAACAAGAATATAACTACTATAATACTGCCCCCTATGTACAAGAATATAACTACTATAATACTGCCCCCTATGTACAAGAATATAACTACTATAATACTGCCCCCTATGTACAAGAATATAACTACTATAATACTGCCCCCTATGTACAAGAATATAACTACTATAATACTGCCCCCTATGTACAAGAATATAACTACTATAATACTGCCCCCTATGTACAAGAATATAACTACTATAATAATGCCCCCTATGTAGAGGAATATAACTACTATAATACTGCCCCCTATGTACAGGAATATAACTACTATAATACCGCCCCCTATGTACAGGGATATAACTACTATAATAATGCCCCCTATGTAGAGGAATATAACTACTATAATACTGCCCCCTATGTACAAGAATATAACTACTATAATACTGCCCCCTATGTACAAGAATATAACTACTATAATAATGCCCCCTATGTAGAGGAATATAACTAATATAATACTGCCCCCTATGTACAAGAATATAACTACTATAATACTGCCCCCTATGTACATGAATATAACTACTATAATACTGCTCCCTATGTAGAAGAATATAACTACTATAATACTGCCCCTATGTACAAGAATATAACTACTATAATACTGCCCCTATGTACAAGAATATAACTACTATAATACTGCCCCCTATGTACAAGAATATATCTACTATAATACTGCCCCCTATGTACAAGAATATAACTACTATAATACTGCCCCCTATGTACAAGAATATAACTACTATAATACTGCCCCCTATGTACAAGAATATAACTACTATAATACTGCCCCCTATGTACAAGAATATAACTACTATAATACTGCCCCCTATGTACAAGAATATAACTACTATAATAATGCCCCCTATGTAGAGGAATATAACTACTATAATACTGCCCCCTGTGTACAGGAATATAACTACTATAATACCGCCCCCTATGTACAGGGATATAACTACTATAATACTGCCCCCTATGTACAAGAATATAACTACTATAATACTACCCCCTATGTACAAGAATATAACTACTATAATACTGCCTCCTATGTACAGGAATATAACTACTATAATACTGCCCCCTATGTACAAGAATATAACTACTATAATACTGCCCCTATGTACAAGAATATAACTACTATAATACTGCCTCCTATGTACAGGAATATAACTACTATAATACTGCCCCCTATGTACAAGAATATAACTACTATAATAATGCCCCCTATGTACAGGAATATAACTACTATAATACTGCCTCCTATGTACAAGAATATAACTACTATAATAATGCCCCCTATGTAGAGGAATATAACTACTATAATACTGCCCCCTATGTACAGGAATATAACTACTATAATACTGCCCCCTATGTACAAGAATATAACTACTATAATACCGCCCCCTATGTACAGGGATATAACTACTATAATACTGCCCCCTATGTACAAGAATATAACTACTATAATACTACCCCCTATGTACAAGAATATAACTACTATAATACTACCCCCTATGTACAAGAATATAACTACTATAATACTGCCCCCTATGTACAAGAATATAACTACTATAATACTGCCCCCTATATACAAGAATATAACTACTATAATACTGCCCCCTATGTACAAGAATATAACTACTATAATACTGCCCCCTATGTACAAGAATATAACTACTATAATACTGCCCCCTATGTACAAGAATATAACTACTATAATACTGCCCTCTATGTACAAGAATATAACTACTATAATACTGCCCCCTATGTACAAGAATATAACTACTATAATACTGCCCCCTATGTACAAGAATATAACTACTATGACGTGTAAGTACTTACTGTGACATGGGAGCCAGAGGCAGCTAGTAAGTATTATTAGGGTAACTGCTCCCATCTCTGGTTGTACTTCCATAGTAGATCACAGTCGGATCTTCCTCCGCTGAGTTGAGAGGTTTTGGGAAAGAGGAAGTGGAGATGATGCTGGAGACATGTGACGGATCTTTATGTTTCTAGACAATATACTGATATTTTCCTCTTGCTCACATGTTCCCGAGGAAGAAGTCACTTCTTGTATGACTGATAATAATGTTATAATAGCTACAGTCCTTTATATTATAATAACCCCACCCTGCACATACATACAGTATAGACTGTACCCACAGAGAATTACAGCTAGAGTGCCCCCTGCTGTTTAAGGCTTGTGATATCATGTGATACTTATAGATTGTAAGCTCTTATATTCAGGACCCTCATCTGACCATCTAATTTAACACCCCAAGACCCCCTACTGAGTATTCAGCTCCACCATCAATGCACATAAAAAAAAAAAATTTAAATTTTGTTTTAAAAAATTTAAAATACATATTATTTTATAATAAATGACACTTTTTTGCCCCAACCAGCGACATAAACACCGAAAGGAGTTTATAAAGGAGGCGCTGAGCATTTTGATCCCGCAGACACTTTCTGGGGATGAAGGTACAATGTCTGGTTCTCCGTGAAAATGACTATTTGCCTACAAAAAGAGCATTTTCTTTCCCAATTTGTTGTGCCTTCCTCACACTAGCGTGTAATGTCTGCTCTCCATCTATGATTCAGGGTTAATGGGAACCGATCAAAGCACTTCTGTTGTTATACAGCAGTACAACTATCCCTATATTGTTCCTCTCCATGCCTGTAAGGTTCCACAGGTCTATTTGTAAAGTTGACTCCTCATCTATGGAAATGACCCCGTGTGAGTCCGATCATCGTCTTTCCTTGCATGTTCATGTTCTTCCAGCTCAGCCACACCTCCAGCTTCCTGTTACCGATGCTCGCTGAAGAGAATTCATCAGGGAAGGGGAATAAGTGGGTTGAGAGAAATGATGACTCGCTGAAGAGAAATCAAATCCCTCTGTGAGGCAAAAAAGCTGTAACAGATCACAAACAGAATTTATGTAGACTGGTCAAATAGGTCTAAGTCCAGGCTAGGGGTACAATGGACTCCGGCTCTAATTGGGGTTAATCAGGGCTAGCATCAAGGCACAGTTCACACCAGGAAACAAAGTTAATGCCCCTTTAGGGTTCCAATATTGGCAGAAACAAGGAAACAGGGTTCCAAGAGAAAGTACAATAAAACCCTCAAAGTTTAGCTGTATTAACAGCTAAACTACCAGCTGGCAAGTCGGCCAACCGAGGAACCACCGTCTCAAATCTTCCACCATTCTGACTACAAAATACAAAGGAAAAAAATTACACACAAAAAGCCCATTACATCTCAATCACATAGAGAGGGGGGAGGGACAGTTTGAGTGTCACCTCATAGAGGGAGATAACATTGAGTGATCAGTCATATAAAACCCCCACGTCCTGTAGGAGGGGAGGACGTTGTGACGTGACAGGGGAGGAGTGAGAACACATCTTAAAGGCACAGATCACCAACCCTATTAAAGTGCAATCGTACCCAAATTTTTTACCCTTTTGCATCTAGTAATGTCAACCCACAGTCTAGGGGTACGTTCATTAAATAGTCCGGTGTACCCCACAGCTTAGTCAAACACAGAGGTTCAGAATTCCACCACTCAACTTTCAACGGATCAAATACTTCAAGGAAGCTTTGGGTTGGGCTCACAAACTCTGTACTGAGCAGCCAGAGTCCATTTACAGGATCCTGGCACCCTTAATCCTCCTCCCTCAGGAATTCTCTTCGGGTCACACAGCCAGCACCTCTCTCACTCCTGAGAGCAGACTGAGATAGTAGAGCTGAGTAGGCTCATCTAAAGCGAAAGCAGACCCCTTGTCCATCAGGAAGCTGGAGACGCCGCTGAGCTAGAAGAACATAAACATATATAGTGTAGAACTGATTAATGGGGTCAGGCACTGTGATAAGTGGGGGCAGGTACTGTGATTACTGGGGGGCTGGCGCTGTGACTACTGGGAGCAGGCTTTATGATTACTGGAGGCAGGATCTGTAATTACTTGGGGCAGGCACAGATTACTGGAGACAGCCGCTGTCATTACTGGGGGAAGGTGCTGTGATTACTGGGGGCAGGCGCTGTGACTATTGGGGGCAGACACTTACTACTGGGGCAGGTGCTGTAATTACTGGGGGCAGGCACTGTGATTACCGGGGGGGCAGGCGCTGTGACTACTGGGGACAGGCACTGTGACTACTGGGGGCAGGCACTGTAACTACTGGGGACAGGTGGTGTGATAACTGGGGGCAGGCACTGTGATTAGTGGGGGAGGCACTGTGACTACTGGAGGCAGGTGCTGTGACTACTGTGGGCAGGCGCTGTGACTACTGGGGGCATGGCTGTGACAAATGGCGGCAGGCGCTGTGATAACTGGGGGCAGGCGCTGTGGCTAGTGGGTGCAGGGGATGTCACTAGTGGGAGCAGGCGCTGTGACTGGTGGAGGCAGGCGCTGTGACTAATGGGGGCAGGCGCCTGATTAAAGGGGCAGGCGCTGTGATAACTGGGGGCAGGCGCTGTGACTAGTGGGGGCAGGCTTTATGATTACTGGAGGCAGGATCTGTAATTACTTGGGGCAGGCACAGATTACTGGAGACAGCCGCTGTCATTACTGGGGGAAGGTGCTGTGATTACTGGGGGCAGACACTTACTACTGGGGCAGGTGCTGTAATTACTGGGGGCAGGCACTGTGAATACTGGGGACAGGCACTGTGCTTATCGGGGGGGCAGGCGCTGTGACTACTGGGGACAGGCACTGTGACTACTGGGGACAGGTGGTGTGATAACTGGGGGCAGGCACTGTGATTAGAGGGGGCAGGCACTGTGATTACTAGGGGAAGACACTGTTATCACTGGGGCAGGCGCTGTGACTACTGGGGGCAGGGCTGTGACAAATGGCGGCAGGCGCTGTGGCTAGAGAGGGCAGGCGCTGTGACTAGTGGGGGCAGGTGCTGTGGCTAGTGGGTGCCGGGGATGTGACTAGTGGGAGCAGGCGCTGTGACTAATGGGGGCAGGCGCTGTGACTACAGGGGGCAGGCCCTGTGACTAGTGGGGGCAGGCGTTGTGATAACTGGGGGCAGGCGCTGTGACTAGTGGGGGCAGGCGTTGTGATAACTGGGGGCAGGCGCTGTGACTGGTGGAGGCAGGCGCTGTGACTAATGGGGCCAGGCGTCTGATTAATGGGGCAGGCGCTGTGACTACAGGGGGCAGGCCCTGTGACTAGTGGGGGCAGGCGTTGTGATAACTGGGGGCAGGCGCTGTGACTAGTGGGGGCAGGCGTTGTGATAACTGGGGGCAGGCGCTGTGACTGGTGGAGGCAGGCGCTGTGACTAATGGGGCCAGGCGTCTGATTAATGGGGCAGGCGCTGTGACTACAGGGGGCAGGCGCTGTGACTAGTGGGGGCAGGCGTTGTGATAACTGGGGGCAAGTGCTGTGGCTAGTAGGGGCAGGCGCTGTGACTAGTGGGAGCAGGCGCTGTGACTGGTGGAGGCAGGCGCTGTGAATACTGGGGGCATGCACTGTGACTACTGGAGGATCCCTATGATTACAATACAAATCAATTACAAAATTACAGATATGAAGTAGCAACAAAAATAATGTTATGTTTGCGGTTCACCACAACGTGAGGAGCTGTATAAAATAGGGTCTTTAACAGGGTCGCGACATTAGGAAGGTTCGGGAACCACTGACTGTCCATGGACACATGAATCCTGAGTTATGAGCGCTGAGGAGTCATTACAGGATCATTAGGTTGGGATATTTGTGTCTCCTTAGAGGGAACATTCATTTCCATCTCTGCTGCAGGACCTATAAGCAATCACCATCCGACTCTTCTCTGCTGCGCAGGCAGGTAAGTCTATAGACTGTGGGTTATTGTCTTCTTTCTGTTACTTCGCTTCCATTTATTTCTAATTTTTTTAATTTAAGATATGAAGTCTTGCAGTTCTCTATTGTGGTCACCAGAGGGAGACATTACTCAACAAATGAACTTTCTGTGGAGCTTCCTGCGCCTCCTCAGATCCTCTAATGATGATCTCTAAATCTTCTTCTGTTACTGATGGTTAATGTAAGCACAATGATCAGAATTACAGAACATCACACAATTCCCTAAATGTCCAGGTCATTGTGTCGTCCTATGTGAAAATTTCCTAACATGGATCCCTGCAAGTTTGGGCTCTTTTACACCAGCGTTGAAACCAGTCCTATTTTTTCTCGGATGCGAATCACAGAAGACAATAGAAGTCTACAGAAGTCTCTAGAAGGTGTTATTTATCATATGCCGGGGCTCGTATACTGACATAAAATTGCTGCCCCTCCTACGCATCCCGATACATCAAGAGGCTCCGGTCTTTTGAGGTGTTGGTTGGCTGGCTTTTCACCGTTTATTCAACAGGTGCCACTACAGTAGCCAATAGTCATGATGCTTGCCCCCACCGTAGCCAATGGTGCTTCACAGTAGCCAATAGTCCGAGTGCCTGCCTCACACAAGCCAATAGTCACATTGCCTGCCTCACAGTAGCCAATAATCACAATGCCTGCTCCACAGTAGCCAGTAGTCACATTGCCTGTGCCATAGTAGCCAGTCATGGTGCCTGCTTCACAATAGCCAATAATCATGGCGCCTTCCCCACAGTAGCCAACAGTCACAATGCCTGCCCCACAGCAGCCAATAGTAAAATAATCAGTGCCACAGCAGCCAATAGTCATGATGCCTGTCTCACAGTAGCCACTAGACATTGTGCCAGCCCCACAGCAGCCAATAGTCATGATGCTTGTCTCACAGTAGCCACTAGACATTGTGCCAGTCCCACAGCAGCCAATAGTCATGATGCTTGTCTCACAGTAGCCACTAGACATTGTGCCAGCCCCACAGCAGCCAATAGTCATGATGCTTGTCTCACAGTAGCCACTAGTCATGGTGCCAGCCCCACAGCAGCCAATAGTCATGATGCTTGTCTCACAGTAGCCAATAGTCACAGTCTTTTCTGTAGAACCCTCTGTTCTGTACCCTATTTCTGCCCATGCTTGTGAGGAAAGGCCACAAAAAAGGGGGCTTCATTTGCGGTGGGCTACTTAAAAGGGGGATCATAACAGTCCTTTTTCTCTAACCCCCTTACTTATAATGACTCTCTTTCTGAGGCAGCAGCAGTTCTCTTCGCTTCTCCTCTATGTCACCGCTGTAGACAAGCCTGAAGCCGGCAGACGCCATATTGTAATGACATCGCACCAGCTGCAGAGACTCTTACATTGGCCGTATAGAGCAGAAGAGATAGAGGACTTCTGCTCTTGGTTCTCTTGGTTTAACCGCAGGCGCCATCCCACCCATGTGTTCAGAATCTACTCTGTCTCCTAGATAGTACATGGAGGATACATGGTGCAGGTCACATCAGTATAGGAATAAAAGTAGTTTCATTTGAATACTCCCCCAGGGGCTATAAAACCACACATCAAATAAAAGCTGTAAAGCGCCAAAAACCTCACCCTTTGAGGGGAACCTGCCACCAGCTAAAAATCACATTCCTGGTGACAGGTTCCCCTCAAAGGTCCAAAAGCCTATGATCTTAAAAATGCTTATGTCAGCATTCTGGATAATTTCAGTAATTTATATGAGTTTATTTCACATTACCTGGCTAGCAACATGTGGTGAGTCCCGGGGGAGGGGCAGCTGCAGCCTTTGTCAGTCTACTCTTCTCCACATTCATCCGGTGGGATGGTGTATAGGAGAGGAATAATGCATGAGGAGACATAGCCACATACAGGATGCAAATGCTCCTCTCCCCGGGGACTCAGCACAGGCTGCTGGCAGGGAGCCAAGTAATGTGAAATACAATTTTATAAAGTACTGAAATTATACTGAAAAGCATTTTTAAAATCAGCATAACACAGGCTATTGGAACCTGTCACCAGCTAAAATGGATCACGGAAGGGCGAGATCTGAACCATCGGCCTCATTGACTATTCGAGGAGTTCTATAATAACATTACAGGTTTGTTACAATGTATCAGTCGTTGTGATCCCTGGTGAGTGGGAGCATCACATCCATGTGACCCCGGATCAGAGCTGATCACAGACGTCTTCACTCGGTGCTGATGTGCGTCCTCCGCGCCTCCTGTTGACATAATACGGAATGATGAGATTATTACAGAGGATGTAATGATAGGAGATAAGGAATCTGGTGAGATTATTAGGAAAGAAGAGGAACATTCTGTTCATGTTGGTTGTTACTCCTCATCCCGGGGTCACAAAGTTCTCTGCCGCCTCAGCTGACCCGTTTGGGCTACTGAATATTTCTCAGAATTTTTTGTAGAATTCTCTTGTTCTCTTATTCTCCATTGATACATTAACAACTGGGTGTTACTATTCCAATGTCACTATTGTGGTAGCCCGGTATTCACAAAAATACTACCCCTAAAATCCTCCACAATAAACCAGTGGCACTTACTTATAGATGCAGGCACCATGACTGTGGGAATCTTCTGTTATCCATGGCCTCCTTCCTTCTAAAATCAACTTTTATAATTATGCTAATAAGCCTAAAGGGCTCTTGGGGGTGTTACCTGAGCCCCTCCATGCTTCAGCTGCTCAGGCTGTTACACTGTCTCACCTCCCCTCCCCCCCCCCCGCTCCTTCAGCACTCCTTCCTTCTCTCCCTGCTGTAATATAACACAGTGCCACTTTACAGTGTAACAGCCTGTGAAGCAACAGCAAGGAGGCACTCCCTCCTAGGTCATTAGCATAATTTTTAAAGTTGATTTTAGAAGGAAGGAGGCCATGAATAACAAATATAAGACGATACCACTGTCACAGTGCCTGGATCCATGAGTAAGGGTCCTTGATTTATTTTGATGGTAGATTTCCTATTTCTAGTCACTGTGTGACCTGTATTGTGAATATTCCAGCAGTTCTCCTCATCTCTAGTTTGTCATCCACTCTGAGGAGCTGCTATCCTCCTAGCTGCTATGACTCACTCCTCCTCTACCCCACTCCATTTCTATGTACTCTGACACCTCATTCAACCTCTGTCTTGATTTTAGCAAGATAGAATTCAGCAGAGAGTTCATATTAATAAAGGAGGAGGATGTTAAAGGGGTTGGCAACTGTTTTATATAAATTTCCCATGTGCCTTTACTGCCTTGTGGATAATCCATGAATGTTTAAGTGATTCAGCAGTCCTGCTACTTACTTCTGTACTGTGTGCAGACCCTCCATGCTTCTTTCTTTATATGTCAATGTTTAATGGAAGAGATTTATTGAAAAGTGGCCAACCCCTTTAAGAACCAGCAAGTTATAATAATTCCTTTATTTATTTAGCGCACGCAGAGCTGTACAGAGCTTCCCAAATCAGTCGCTGTCCCCAACGGGGCTCACAATCGAATCAACAAACCAGTATGTTTTGGAGTGAGGGAAGAAACCGGAGGACCCCCACTCAAACAAAGAGAGAACATACAAACTTTTTGCAGATGTTGACCTAGGTGGGACTTGAACCCAGGACCCCAGAGCTGCAAGGCTGCAGTGCTACCCACTGAGCCACTGTGCTGCCCACTATAAGTTCCCCTAAATCAGGTGGCTGCTGTGAGAGAATGGGTGACCACAGATGCACAGCAATAGGACATGACATGACCTGATGCTGTGAGTTAGAGTCATGCTGTGAGAGGGGAGAAGGAGCTGCTGATCCATCTGCTTTGAGCTTTAGCAATATAATAACGAGTACCTTTCCATATTATTAGTTATTACTGTGGAATTATTAGAATGAATGAACTGAAAATGTTCATGTCCCATGATTGTCATTCGGCACATGTGTCGCCCCCCGGTGAGGAGGACCATGGCGCGTGGCTCGGCTGGTGACCTTGTGTCGCTGCTGTCATGGAATATTCCAAGGTTTCTATTTTCACGTGGTTGTTGTAAAAGCAGAGCGAGATCTCTGGAGATGATGAGGTAAAAAAATAACAATTGTACAGATAACGCCAAATTCCACAGATCTACAGATAGAATGGGTGAGGTGAGAGCGGAGGCCGCAGAGACATCATAGTAGAGATCAGAAGGTTTAATAAAGACAAGGACTGTTTATGATACAAATACCAAAAAGACAACCGCGAGGACGATCATCCTGATTAATGCCTCATATCTAGAAATCTGCTACCTATAGAAATATATACAGTGGATACGGAAAGTATTTAAAACCTTTTACATTTTCCAGTCTTTCACTGCAGGCAATAGATAAGATCAAAAAAGTTATTTTTTTGCTCGTAGATGCAATGTAGATATTTTTGTTAATTTATTTAAAAAAGAAAAACTGAAATATCAAATAAGTATTCAGCCCCTTTTGCTGTGACACTCATATATAACTCGCATGCTGTCCATTTCCTTCTGATCCTCCTTGAGATGGAGCTACTCCTTCATTGGAGTCCAGCTGTGTCTAATTTAACTGACTGGACTTGATTAGGAGAGGCGCTCACCTGTCTATATAAGACCTCACTGCTCACAGTGCATGTCAGAGCACATGAGAATCATGAGGTCTAAGGAACTGCCCAAGGAGCTCAGAGACAGAATTGTGGCAAGGTACAGATCTGGCCAAGGTTACAAAATAATTTCTGCAGCACTCAAGGTTCCTAAGACCACACGGCCTCCATAATCCTTAAAGGGAAAAAAATTTGGGACGACCACAACTCTTCCTGGTCCTGGCCATCCTGCCAAACTAAGCAATGGAGGGAGAAGAGCCTTGGTAAGAGAGGTAAAAAAGACTCCAAGATCGCTGTGGCTGAGCTCCAGAGACATGTGATATTATTACACTGGGAAGGAACATAGTCTAATGAGATATTTATTGAAAAGTGGCCAACCACTTTAAAGAGAACCCGTCATGCAAAATAACCCCCCTAAACTAAATATATTTTCATAAACTGCCATTAGAGAGCATTGCCTCTATCCCTTCATTGTCCCTCTACATGCCTGTAACCCTAAGCAATGAGGTCCTAAAGCTGTATGCAAATGACCTGTGAAATGTCCAATGAAGCATTAGCATATTCAAGCTGTCCACTCTATTCATGAGTGGGAGGCACAGCCACACCCCCAGTGCATGACTGACAGCCTGTATAATGGTGTGAGGCTGTATAATGATGTGCTTCCTGGTGCTGGCGCCCCCTGCAGCCTGTGTGTGCATGTGTGTGTGTATAGGAGATACAGCAGCTCCAGGCAGCCATGTTACACCAGAACATGTCAGATTCATGTGTAGCTGATGTCTGTGTCTCTCACCTGTGTATTAGGAGGATGCAGCATGTCAGCAGATGCAGCACTCACACTAGCCATGCTTTACTATACATTACACACAGACATGAGCAGGGGGAGGAGAGGGGAGGGGGAACAGGGGTGACATCACTGCCTCTGACCATGTGACCAGCCTCATTTACATAATAAAGAATAGATGATTTTACAATGAATAATGTATGAAATAACTAGATAAAGGCTGGGATGGGATCCTTGTGAGCTGCTCCAACAGGTAGAGGTGACAGGACTAGTGGCAGAGACCTGATGACAGGTGTCCTTTAAGGTTCTCCAAAAGAGGAGGGGGCACATCTGGCAGCTTGTGTCATAAATATCAGTGCACAAAGTGAGGTTGAAGGATTTACTATGTGAAATGGTGAGACTTCAAAGCAGCAGTTTGTGTTCTCCCGGCTTATGGCCCAATCACTGGAAGGATAGACTTGGCAGATTATTCATCAGCATTAGATGCTGTGATATATCCGGAGGAGTATAATATTTCACCTTCTATTAGTTGGCTAAACTTGCAATTAACTAGTGCATTTAACCCATTAATGACATGTATCTGTATAGCGTGGGCTCAGCTGCGGCTGACACTGCTGACACCGAGCGCGAGTGACGAGGGCATCAGCCAGTAGCTATGACAGGCAAGACCCGAACCGAGGGCTCCATGGCTGTCGTAGCAGGATCTGCGCCACCTGAGGGCTCTTTTACAGATCAAGTGATTTCACAACATACCGCAAGTGTAGTAATTTGGTATATTTTATAAGTGATCAGACCCCCTAGGGTTAAAGTAAGACATTTACTTACCCAGTCCAGTCGCGATCCAGCGGCGAGTTCTCCGACGAGGATTCGGGTCTGCCGGGATTCACTAAGGTCGTGAACTCCGCCTTCTTCTTCCCGGTGTATGCGAGTGCTGATCTTGCGACACAAATTCTTTTTTAAATTCCGCGGTTTTTCCGAATCCTTCGGGTTGTCCGACGGCCACGCCCCCCGATTTCTGTCGCGTGAAAGCCAGCGCCAATGCACCAAAATCCGATCGCGTGCACCAAAATCCCCGAGCAATTCGGCGCAAATCGGAACTCGCCGGGAAACTCGACGAAAGTCCGGAAGGATGATTCGGGCCCTTAGTAAATGAGCCCCATGGGGTCTACAAATACAGAATGAAAAATGTCAAAAGTTTTGATAAAAAGTAAAAAAACTGTTCAAATCACCCCCTCACACTAGATTGCAGGTAAAAAGATCGAAAGGTGGTACAGTCCCCAAAATGCTAGAAATGAAAATGTCAGCTCGTTCCACAAAAAATGACAATTTACACATGTCCATACACTAAAGTATGAAAAAAATTTTTGTATAGTTTTCATTTTTTAAAATATTTTAATAACTAATAAAACAATGCAATACCCATGATCATACCGATTCAAAGAATAGAGTAGAGGTGTCATTTGAAGCCCAAAGTGAAAGCCATAAAACAAAGCCCACAAGAATATGCCGCAAATGCATTTGGATTTTTTTTTGCCAGCTTCCCAATACACCGTGGAATAAAAAATACTGCCACAAGGTAGTAAAATTTTCTATGCAGAAAACAAGTCTCCACCCCAACACGGAAAGACAAAAGATTAAGGATTTTAGAAGGTGGGGGGTGAAAAATGGAAACGCAAAATGGAAAAAGTCAATCAGTGACAAAGAGTTACATTTTTGTGTATTTGGGTCCCGTGTTATTATAAGTTACGACCTTCCCATTAACTTTCCCTCCAGAAGTTCAGATCCAAGTCATCCTAAATGACTGATGATGAGACATATAATCCCCCTGTGTGTTACCAGGTCTCCATATAAATCCCCCTGCTCTGTGATATCTCAGGGTTCTGCACCAGGCAGGTCCGTGATCCTGTGGTGGAGAAGTCTAAACCCGGATTTGGATACAAAAAGATTTCATAAACTTTAAACATCCCAAGGAGCCGAGTGCAAGTGACAAATTACAATGGAAGGAGGATCAGACCCTGCAAATCTACCAAGAACCCACCCCACCGTCCCTCTAACCTTCATCTCACAAAAAGAGAAGACTGATCTGAGATGCAGCCAAGAGGCCCCTGATCCCTCTACAGTGCCTACAAGTAGTATTGAACCCCCTGCAGATTTAGCAGGTTTGATAAGAAGCAAATAAGTTAGAGCCTTCAAACAAGAGCAGGATTTATTAGCAGATGCAGCACTCATACATGGTCAACATTGGAAAGACAAAGGAGCATTCCAAGGCCATTAGAGACAAGATAGTGGAGGGTCACAAGGCTGGCAAGGGGTACACAAGTGGGACACATTTGTGTCCCACTTGTTGTTGATTCTTCACCGAAAATAAACAATTTTATATCTTTATGTTTGAAGCCTGAAATGTGGCAAAAGGTAGAAAAGTTCAAGGGGGGGCGAATACTTCCGCAAGACTTTGTATGTTAGACAGTTTTTTGTACAAATTAGTTCAATTATTTTATTTTAAGACCAATGTTAATTTTTTAAATTCAATTTATGTTATTTTTCTTTTGTAAATTTTCAATTTGATACTAAATTATTGAAATGAATCTTGTATTACGGTCCTTTTGATATACGAGGTGCGGGAGGTGTCTGGTGTCTTCTGTGTCGGGCACTTCAGGGGATTTTCCTTGTTTCCATCCCCAGTAATCATGAAAGCTGCATACAATAGATGGAGCCTTCTGCTTCAGAATCCAGACTCGGACCCGCCCACAATGGTGGATCCACCGGTGGGACCATGATATATCTAGGCCCTCAGGCCCTGCTTTAGTCCTGCTGGACGGGATCTTCTCAAATTACTTCCTACAGATATTCAGCATCTCAACCACACAATTATATGGGTAGACTCAGTGTCGGACTGGCCCACCAGAGAACCAGATCCTCCGGTGGGCCCACACTCTGACTCAATACAGGACTGTAGAGGCCTATTTAAAAATTTGAAGACTTCCCGGGTTTATTATTTAGGGTTGATGAATGGTGGATCCTCAGGATAATTTTATCTGGTGGGTCCAAGGAACCCCAGTCCGACACTGGGTAGACAATGTAACAAACTGTACATGTAGATATTCAATGGGGGCACTTAGATCAATTTTTCTGGTGGGCCCTTAGGATCCAAATAACTGACGGAATCTATGCACTATATTAGTTCTAGGACCCAGGGGCAGCCGAAAACACTGATCGGTGCAGGGTCCAGGCTTGCTATGGTAGCTAAAAACTTTGTACCCCCAAACATAACTCTGTGGCTGATAAGTGACCCTGTTGAGGTTCTCGTAGAACTTTTGAACTGTCCACTAGATGGACTTAACGATCAGGAACCTCATTTAGATACTTGAGGGTCACAGCGTGGAAGATTCCACTCCACCTCGGCTCCTTCCGACATGTATAAAGACCATTTCATCATCTTCTTACATAACTGAAGACGAAGAACATTTTTTCATGCATTCCTTCACCTCTGAATGATATGATTGCAACGTTCCACCAGACTTCATCTCACCTCGTCAACAAGGAAATAATTCCAGTTCACGTCCAATAGATGAACTCAATATTAGGTTCTTCTGGTGCCTCAGTCTATCACAAGTTTATGGCCTGCATTAAGGAAAATTACTGCGTTTTTTTGGAAGTCACAAATCATGGCGGGTGATGACAGATCAATGTTTAGTGGTATCACAAGAAAACACATGAGAACCTGCAGATGATTCTCATTGGTTACGCCAAAAAGGGTGAGGATGTCAAACAAGAGTCAGAAGATTGGGAATTTCCACTTAGCATGTGATAGAAGAAATTTCCAATGGCGCCTGCATCACGCGGATATGTTGATACTCAACAAATACCAAAGACTCACATGAAGGATCATTGCCACATTATAGGATCTACTTTTTGGTTTTCTTTAGTCATTCGAGTAAGAACAGAAGTCATGAGACATAGCTAGCATGTATTCCGAACTCACAATGGCCACCTACCACTTAGTTTCCCAAGTACATATCTTGGCATAGATGAGGTGCAGCCATAATGAAGAAACAAAAATGTAATGTACTATAATACTGCCCCCTATGTACAAGAATATAACTACTATAATACTGCCCCCTATGTACAAGAATATAACTACTATAATACTGCTCCTATGTACAAGAATATAACTACTATAATACTACCCCCTATGTACAGGAATATAACTACTATAATACTGCCCCCTATGTACAAGAATATAACTACTATAATACTGCCCCCTATGTACAGGAATATAACTACTATA